>NC_079296.1:11002500-11627500 GCF_023638135.1 Falco biarmicus | reverse complement strand
GGTATAAAATTAATTGGATTGCAACTTCAAAGAGTACTTCTGGAAATAAGCTGTAAATAATCTAGTTGTGCCTCAGTTCCTCTGTCTGTGGACATTCACCGGGCTTTTTGAAAGCCAGTGAGCATTGGTGATAGAAGGTGCTATATATAGTAGCAAAACTATGCATACATGTATATGTGTGCATAAATGCATCCCTAGTAACCAACCCCGGTGTGCGGTATTCTAAAATACAGTTCATGGGTTTGGTTCTCTAGAAAGCTCTACTTTTGCTTCTTATGGGCTCTTACCCCTGCCTCCGTGCAGCTGTACGCACGCCCATGCCATGGGACACTGCCCACCCATGCTGTGGCTGGAGCAGTGTGCCCCGCGCCCCAGGTCTGTAGGGAGCAGGCTGGAGTGGGTGGGGTGTGGAGATCCCTGGGATGCAGACAGGTTGACGAAGGTCACCAATCTGTGTAGCTTTTGTCAGGGTTTAGCTGGATGGAGCTTCATTGCAGAGCCTGGTGTCACCCTTGAGCTGCATGAGGATGCTGAGCTGCTGTGGTCTTCAGGGGCTTGCTCCTCCATGGGCTGTCCTGCCTGCAGCGAGCATCTCATCAGGGCAGGGATCTGCAGTCCCAGCGCTTATCCCTGCCTGAGTGGAGATGGCTGATCCCCAGCACCCAGTTTCTTAGAGGCTTGATGCCATTTGTTCCCAGCGGATCGATAGGAGCATCTGTGAAAAATCAGGGCATGGATATCTGATCCAGCAGCCTCTGCTGTTTCCTATTTATCTAATCTAATTCTATTGGCATTTCTAAAGTGCTTATCACCACCACATCTAAGCACGTTATATGTATCTTGAAAAAAAAACCCCACAATTGCTGTGTAATGAGTGTTTGAGTCTGGGATGTGGCTGGTCCTGGTGCCTGGGCACAGGCAAACCAGGCTAAAGAGGAACCCCCTCCCTCTCCCAGTTTCTTTGCAAAGTCCAGCTTATCCTGGTGACCCTCACGGATTGCTACAAAGTCATATCCAGAAGAGCCCACTAGAACAGAAAACTTGCACAAAATACCCTCAAAGGTTATAAAAGGGAAGGAGAACCCCAGTGACTCATTTGTGCCCCAGCAGATGCTGAAGCCTGAGCCCCAAGCTGGGATTTTCAAGCTTGCCATTGCAAAATGCTCATGGTGACTGAAGGCAGATACAGCCCCCCCATGCCGTACCCTCTACTGGGTCTGTCCCCAGCACCCCATGGGTCATTGTAGGACATCTCTGCATCTGTGGAGCTGGGGGATGAGCTGCAGCACCTGGGGGAGCTGTGCAAGCCCCGGGGCTGAGGCACAGGAGCAGGGAATGGCACTGGCACCTGGGCTGGGGTCCTTCCAGCTCCCCTCTGTCTTTCTGGCCCCTCCAAGTTCCCACCAGCAAGCAAATTCCCTATTTCTCAGTCAGGAAAGCAGGGTGGAGAGATGAAAACTGCCACAGCCAAGCTCTCTGTTGGGCTAGAATATATGTCTGTTTTAAAAGGGAGAATCCTTTAGCTCATCCTAGGCTCATTTCTTTGAGATGGTGAACAAGCAGGGACCTGAAATCTTGGCTTGCTGATGGCTGATTATTTTGAAGGGCAAAGCAAGGGGAAGGTGGCTGGATGCTCAGTTCCTCTCCAGTGTCTAGTCAGGTCTGTGTCGGGAGCAGATACGGATGAGGTAGAGAGGAGATGCCCAGAGCTCATCACAGCAGTGAGATTAATGGCATTTTTCACCCTGCCACATAGAATCTATGGGAATCTCTGTTTTATTTCAGCAAGCCCAGGCAGGGCTGCAATCACTTGCCTTGGTGCTGTGGTGGCCTGACCCATCTCACGATGTCTTCAGCCTTTAATAATTTAGGATGAGAGATCCCAGGCCTTCTGTCTAGGCTTTTGCTCGATTGCTTGTTTTTCTAAGATTTCTCTTTCTCCCCCAGGCAAAACTGTTGCAGAGGATTGAGGTGCAAGTTTTGTGGAGGGTCTCTATTTTACAAGTGAAGAATTGCCTTAATTTGGGCAGCTTAAAAGTGCTTTTGAAAAACTTGAATTGCTGCACACAGCGTGAAGTCTTGTTTGATTTTACCAGCAAGTGTTGGCAGCAATCCTCCACGCCCGAGCACGGCTGAGCATCCTTGCTTCGAAACACTGGCTGAGGCCGTGAGGAAGGCAGACAGCAAATGGCCAAAACCACCGAGTTTGAGTCTAGTGGGGAAGGGGGACGGGGTGTATAGGGATGAGGAATGGGCTATACTGGCACAGGAGGGGAAGAGAACGGTGAGCGTGCTGGTAGGAGCCTGCCGTGGGGATCTGCCCCAGGGAGAGCTCTGCACACTAAAGGCTGAGCGATGCTGCATCCTGCAGCTGCTGCTGCAAAATGTCCTCTTTTTCCAGACTGAACACCTTCCCCTTCCTCCCTGCCCAGAATAAACCCCTGATTAGGCTCATCTTCAGCAAACGTTATCAAGTTTGCAAAACTCCAGAGCCGGGAGGTGCCAGGGTCAGTTTGCTGTGCAGCCTTCAGGCAGCCCCTCTGTGCATATGCATTATGGAACCGTCTTTAATGGCATGATCATATCCCAGTTTTTCACCTTTGCCTCTCTCAGCACAGCTGATGAACCTGCTCTGGGAATGATCTGCATTAATGTGGAGCTGTAAAAACTTCAACTGAAGTCAATGAGAGCTGTGCTTTGAGCAGGGGAAGTGTCATTTAATGCTAAGCACTCTGAAAAATCAAGTCTAAAAGTCTCAAATTTGGTGCATGTAATGTAATGGATGTTTTTTACATTATCGTGCCTGGGCTTTAGCTCCCTGTCTGTAAAATGGGGATGATAACAGGGGGACTGGGAACTTAATCGCTTTATTGGTTGTGAAATACTGCTGCTTTTTGGTGTTGAGCAAAGCATAAGCAACCCATGAGAAGCTGAGTAATTGTGCATGCAGAACAGCATCTGAATAGAGTACAATAAAGTAGGAGCTATGTGTCTGGAAAGGGAAGGGAAGGGAAAACAAGATACTGAGAAGCTGCAGGTGAAGTTGTTTGTAGGGTGCTGAGAAGCCTGTGCATGTTCATAAGTACCTGGGGGGGGTGGGGTGAGGGGGTTGGGGATGCCTGTATGCTGAGCTCTGGATGGATTCAGGCATCCAGAGGCATGTGGCTGCAGCTCAGCCCCATCACCCTGGGCATTTGGGGAGACAGGTCCTTCAGATAATCCTCCTGTATGTGGTCTTGTAATCAACACCTTCATCAAAGTGTATAATTACTAGAGGCTGCATTAAGGTTGCCCTTAGTTCTCACATTTTCTTAATTTTTGAGTACGCAACATTGCAACCTTGGTAATTTCCTTTATTATATTTCTTCTGTGGGCGCAGACCTGCGCGTACCTGCTTTGCATGGCAGTGGCTCCCGTTCACAGAATGCCTGATGGACCTCCACGTCTCACTGGCTTGGCAGTGCCCATCATACCTGCAGCCCTGCTAACATGGGCTTTCCTTGGAAACTTGGTCTGGCTTTGCATTGCAGAGCCGATGCTCTGCAGGATCCTTTTGCCAGTGGACATCCCACCATCCAGGTGGAGATAGCCTGGACATGGCATCCCCCACAGAGGGCTTTGCTCCCTGTAAATTTATCTGTGGGGTGCTGCGTTTGGCAGCTGCCCTGGATTTGGGTGGCAGGGCTGGGTTGCATCCCAGCAGCAGGTTACAGGAGCAAGGCAGGGTGATAGCAGAGCCCATGC
Source organism: Falco biarmicus (assembly GCF_023638135.1). Taxonomy (NCBI): domain Eukaryota; kingdom Metazoa; phylum Chordata; class Aves; order Falconiformes; family Falconidae; genus Falco; species Falco biarmicus. The sequence goes on along the minus strand of NC_079296.1, from coordinate 11,623,756 downwards.
CGCTTCCCTGCCGAGCTCCTGCAGACACGTGATCCCCATGGAGGATCTGGCACCAGGCTGGCCTCTCTTGTCCTCCGAGGTCCCTGCCCTTGGTCATGACATGCAGTTCTGGGGTCAGAACTGGGGTTTTAATCAACATCAAACCAGATTTCTCCCCCAGCTGCTGCTCCTCTCTTCTCCTCCTATGGCATGGTGTCTTTTTGCTCTGTCCCTCCGAATAAGCCCATGAGACTCCTGGCCGCCACTTGCGTGCTGCCGGGGTCCTGGGGTCAGTGTTTAATTGGTAGGGGTGTTAGAAGTATTTTTGGATATTGCCAATGGCATCCGCGAAGTCTGCTCGGCTCAAAGCTGTGGCGAGCCCCGAGCCCTCCCTGAGGTCTCTCCCTTCCCCTTCTGCGCAGATCTTTTCCTTCTTCATTAGCACAGTATTATCTCTGAGCATAAAAAATACCCTCTGGTTGCTTTTTATTTCTAAATTGAAGCTGGAAATGTATTTACAAGTTCACTGTTTTGAAAATGATGTTTTGAGAGGATGGGAGGGAACAAATCGCTGGGTAAACTGAGCTAGTAAAAATAATAAGTAGCATAGAGAAATCATGTGATAGTTTTCATTTATGTGTTTTTTAATTATTCATTGCTGTCTTTACTGATAACCCCTGTGCCAATAGTGATCCATTTTACTAGATAAACATATTACTTCATCAGTTAGTGTGAATTGCTTTCAATTAATATATTATACTACTACTGATTCTGTGTTGAAAAAGCAGATTCTACAACTATTAACTTTTAAAATTATTAATATTTGAGCAGCCTAGAATGCCTCACCAAAAGGTGTTGTTGCAGTGGCGTGGGGGGCCAGGTGGCTTCTCACTGAGCCTGGAGGTTTCTGTTCCTGGTGCTCTAAATGCTATATTTTTTTTCATTATTTAATTTCTTAAGATGTTGAAACTGTGCTTTTCCTGTGCTGCCACTTCTTGAACTTTTAGATTTCACATTGTAACGTTTTCCTTTGCAGCTGAAGTTTGGAGGGGAAGGGAGAGGTCAGGCTCAGCTCAGATAACTTTGCATGCTTCATAACTTAATAACTAAAGTTAATAAAACTGAATTAGGTGTGTCTGGCTCTGGCTGGTGACATCGTCAACAAAGGGAAATGGATTTCTTTGAAGCTGAGAACATTAGGTGGGGTGTTAGGAGCAGTTGTGGCAATAGCCGTGGGGAGCTGGGCTCTGCAGTTGCATGGAAGGGGGGAGGTAGTTCTGTCGGTGCTGGACACCTTTGAAACGGGGAATCACATCCTCACCTTGAAGAACTAGCTCCTGCTGAAGGTAATGAGGAGCAGGTGGAAAATGGGCAGGAGCGGGGACGTTTGCCTGGTGCAGTGTGCAGGGCTGAGCCTGTGTGATCTGCTAGGACGTGGCTGTCGAGGCTCCTAAAAGATGTAAAACAGGAGAATAAACGCTGGGACTTTTAAAATGGCTGGGAAGGCAGTATCTTAAATAAATGGAGAATGTGGTGGAGACCTACAGCAGTGCCCATCCCTTTTGCTGTGACATGCCAGGGTGGTCAGGGTAGTCAGATGATTGGCAGTACTGTTTCTCCTCCCAGCGGGTGTTCCCAGGTGTTTAGTGTGGGTGCTTGCTGTGCTTCAAGCCCCTGTACCATCCCATCTCATCCCACATTTTGCTGTCAAGCTGCCTGATGCACAAGAGCATCCTGATGATACCGCCACCATGCAGGGAATGCAACCCGCTGAATTTGGGATTAATTAAAAGTCACAGCAAAGTGGGTGCTGGCATGTGTAATTTCCAGCATGCTTACTGACCATGCTTTATCATCTCTGTTAAGGCTCATGCACTTTTTCTTAAACCTCCCAGCGCTGAGGTTGCCTGGGAGACTGAGCCAGCACTGCCTGCATTTGCCTTTGGCTTGCATGGGGTTGAAGCTGCAACCGCGATGCTTCCCTGAAATAGGGGTAAAATGCTCAGAATTAAAACTGTCTTATTTATCTCATTGGTGACATCCTGGTCCTTCATACGTCAGAGCCGCCACCAAGGGGGCTGCAGTGGGGAAGGAGGGGGGGCAGGCTGGAGCAAACCCTGGACTATGTGCTGTGTCTGGTGGGCTCTCTGAGCTTGCTTTTATTCTGGTGTGTTTGTTTTTGCTTTGCTTTGCTGTAATTAAATTTCTGGCCCTTCTGGTTGCTGAAGTGAGCTTCAAAACACTCTGGCAGAGCGATGGTTTTATTGAATCTCTAGCAAATTATTGAAGCTTGGTAGGGAATTTTCCATGTTTTTCAACCTCAAGGTTTTTGGGAAAGGATTTTTGCAAGTCTTCATTATAGTATTACCACAACAAGTGAGACTACCCAGAAAATTTATAGTAAGCAGCTCATCAGCTGTGGTATGTCAGTGTAGCTCCACTGGAGTGCCTCCTCCAGTGTCACTCAAGTAAGAATGATTTTTCCCAGTTTATGATGTAGATGGTGGTTTTTCTTCAAACCTCCCAGCACTATTAGAGTCTGTGGGTGCGCTGGGCAGAAACTCATTTTTTCTGTATAAAATGATAAATTTGCTGCATGCGTGCACATCGTCAGGCACTGTGCTGAGAAAGCTGGTTGAAGATGGGAGCTCAAGCATGCCAGAGTTTCAGATCGTGAAGTCCCCAAGTTAGAAGCTGCCACCACCTCCCCAGGTTGTCCAGTGTTGGGGCTGGAGATTAACTTTTCCAGAGCATCCCAGCTTGGTCAGTGTGCAGATGGACTTGCTTGGGAGATAGCTCTTGGCTCGGTGCTGCGGGAGATGGTTGCTGCAGTCACTGCAGACATGGGGAATGGTGTAGTGGGTGCAGGAGAGGCTGTAGAGAAAACAGTCTCTTGTTGCAGGCAGAATTAAAAGAGGGTTGAAATTGTGGAAGAAAGATATTCTTTTGCTTTTAAATTGGAGACCACTTTTCTCAGATGACCATTTACTGCTCGTTCATCATAATTTGGGTGCTTAACTGGATGGCCCTCTGTACAGAACAGCTGAGCCGATGGTGCAGTCAGACCCAGTTGGAATTGTACTGTGACTGTGGGAAGTGCTGAAAGTACTAAAAATAACTTTGAAAGCATCTCCATTTGGGCATCCCACAGTGGTGAGTGCCTTTAATCCTGATCTCTTGTTGCCTTGGCTCCGTGTCTTAAGCATGAAGAAAATACCCAGTGTATAGAGGGGCTGTGAATATAAACTAACATTTGTGAGTTGCTGGGGGTCCTGGGTGCTCAGTCCCCGGGAGGGGAAACCCCCAGGGGAAGGGATGGCCCTGCCTAGTAGGAGAGTGGGAATGCGAAGTGCTGAGAGCAGGGCTGGGGCCATGGGGGTGGTACCGAGGGGTCCCCGGTGGTCTGCTGGCAGCCAGGGTCCCAGCCCCACACGCTGATCAAATCCCAACGCTTCACTTCTAAACGCTGGGCTTTGCAGGTGCAATTTGATTTTTTATCGGTTATATGTAATGCTTTTATAAAAAATGTGATTATGAGTTTTGCAGTACCCCCTCAGCTGGGTATGCATGCCGATAAGGCAGGCAGACCCTTCATGCCCATTTCTGTGATGAATCTTGCTGGGCATTGTGTGAACACGCTGAGCTCTGCCCAGCCTTAACAAGCCCAGGCGCTGCAGCGCAGGGAGCCGGGGATGAAGAGCTGGGTTAACTTTGTTTCTGCTACAGTCTGTAACTCCCCCTCCAATTTGATATTTCAGGCTTGCAGCTGAGGGATCCTACCCTTCCCAGCTCGCTGTTCCACCCAGCATTTGCAATTCATGGCTGGTAAAGAAGTTTCCAACCCATGTGGCTTCAGGCAAAACAGAGGTAGAGCCATTTGCACAGCAAAAAGGCTCGTGCAGGTCCCACTTCCACCGATCCCATTAATATCTTTGAACCATTTACTCTGAAATTCGAGGAAGTTTGGCAACATCACTAATGATTTCAGTGCTATCCAGATTAGCAGAGGAAGGTAGGGGTTTACTGGAGAAAAAGAGATAAGAGGGAGAAGAGAAAAGGAGCAGAGGAACACAGGAGTGGAAAAGGTGAGAGCTCAGAGAGAGCATTTGCTGGGGAGCAAATAATGGCAAAAGGGAGCAAAGTCTGCGCAGGGAGACACCTCTCTGGTGGGCTCCCGACAGTAAGGAGACCAGCCCTTTTGACTAGCTGGTCAAAATTTCTCAGGCAAGCAGCTGTCAGGCTGAAAAATGCAGAATCTGGGTGGAAATTTCTCTGTCCTGGTTTGCAAGTGCATCAGCCCTGAAGTTCCTTGTTGAGTGGGGTCTTGCTAGTGGAAGTAGGAAGCAGTGCCAGCTGCTGGACACGAGGCACCCTGGCTGGGCTGCGCCAGGTGGCCTTGGGTCCCTGCTCTGTACTGGTCCCTCCTTTGGGGTGAAGCTGCAGGTGACACAGCATCATGCCTTTTGCTGCTAGTGGGCCCTCTTTAGAAGCTCATGGACCCCAAATCTCCCCCCAGTCCTTCTCCAAGCAGTTGAGGGAGCACATAGTAAAGCAGCACTGGCTTAGTCCCCAGCTTGCATCTTTTTCTTTCTTTTTTTTTCCCAGCAATGGTTAACTTTGTAAGACACCAAAGTCTTTAACCATTAGTAGGCAATAAAAAGGGGCAGCTGAGTTGGATAACACCTGCTAATCCCCTTCCAGAATGAGCTACAGAGAAGAGCTGCTGCAAAGCTCGGGAGCTTATTCTGAGAAGAGTGCTTTGGAGGCTTTGAGAATTGCATGGTGTTGGTATTTCATGAATAAATAACCCCCAGCAATATTTGTCACTGAATCTGCCTCATTAATGAGGGCCTGCAACAAAGGGGGAGGATGGAGAAAAGTATTTTCAAGGGAATTGAAGCGAGTGTGAGTGATGGGAGGTGCCACGGGGCTGAGGTTGAGGATGGGTGGCATGGTCTGTACCACAGGAGCTGTGCAAAGCCAGGTAGGGAGCCCTGCTGCTGGGCACCATGCTGAAGGAATTGTTAGAAAAGTGGGTTTACTGGTGCTGGGTACATAATCAATGAGCCCTGGTAGGGAGGGGAGTGCCTTTCATTTATAAGTGTATCATTTGGGCATCTGTGTGTGTCTTTGGGAGGTCTGGAGAGTTAAAGAGCGAGCATGTGTGTGTTCATAGACATGCATGTGCTTGCAGAGAGAATCTGGCACCAGAAATTAGGTCACTTCCTCCAAAATACCCTTTTTGACAGGACAACAGGACATGGCATCTGCTTCAGGGTGGTGGGGAATTGCCCCATCCTCCCAGTATGCCGGGTGCTGAGCCCTGCCTGCTCCCTGGTGCCTGGGTCTGGCCAGGGCCACCAGCAGCTTCCCCCAGCTCTCAGGTGTGCTCTGGGCATGGCACAAACTGCAGAGCCCATCTCCTCCATCCTGCCTTGTCAGAATAGATCTGGGGGTTACTCAGTGAAATTCAATACAGATAGATGGAGAACAAGAGAAAAAAGCTGTTCTTTTACAGGCAGCTCTTTACGGCAGGGAAAGTGATTCATCCATCAGGGCTCTTCTAATCTGGCATGTCCGGGCAGTGAGGAGGGACAGCTGACCCAGTGGGCACCGTGCAGTGGTGGCCAGACACTGCCATCGCTCCTCAGGTGTCCCCTGCCTTGTCGGCACTGCCTTTTCTCCAGGGCTGGCGCTGGGATCTGGGGGCTGCAGTCCCATACAGGGGCAGGGAGGGATGGGCAGCGGTCACCGCTGGAGCTGTGTGGGTGGAAAGTCATCTGCTCCGTGCCATGTGTTGTCTGTCCCATTGTCGCTGCGGGAGGCAAGTAATGAATTATTGCTCTTTGCCCCCCAAAACTAAAAGGAGCTGCTGAGGCTGGCAGCACCTACCTGCACTGAGCCTGCCTCCACCGGCCCCTCTGGAGAAAAACAAAAGCAAGTTTGATCCCAGCTCACTCCGAGCATCACGTCAGCCCTCTCATCTGCTGACATCCCCCTGTCAGGGCGCACATGGGAGTGATGCTGCTCTAATCTAACGGTGGCCGACGCAGACACGATCCGGCCGAGCAGCATCCCTCCGTCTGCAGGCAGCACCATCACCCCGCTCCTCTCGCAGGTGACATTTGAATGCTTCCCTCCGGCTGTGCTGCCCCATCTTCCAGCAGGGTTAATATTTTAATAAGCTTAATGACTCATTCCAGCTCATCAGCCCCTGCCCCTGCTTTGTTTCGGGTCATCCGTTATGCAGGCACTATTTTGGAGAGCCAGGTTCCTGTTCCCATCCTCTGTCCTCCCAAGGGCAGATCAGTTTGGGCTTCCAGGTTTTAGTAAAAAGCATAACAAGCTGGCTTCTCCCGGCAGGACTCTGGCTCTCTGGAGCTACCCCGGCCGAGGATACAGCCCCAGGGTCTCCTTTGTACCACCCAAGGCAGCTGTAGCTCCTCGCCTTCTCCCTCCAGTGACGTGGGAGCTGCAGGAGCTTCTGGTTGTTTGGTGGCCAAATGGAAAACCCAGGAGGGAGGACAGAGGCACGGTTCTCCTTGCAGTCCACCTACGATGAGAAACCCTTCAAGAGGAGCAGATGGGGCTGAGCTTTCTGGGTGGGTGGTGGAGGAGTTATCATGGTTTGTTGCTTTTCTTTTTTTTTTTTTTATAAATAATTATCCCTACATTATTAAACAGTGTTTTTGGTTAGTAAATAATATGCCCTTTCCCTCCCCGCATCTCTCCAGCAGAAATAAGTGCCCTGATCTAATATATTCTGCCTTTCACACTCCCTCACTTCAGAGGAGCTGCAAATTCTGGTGGGAACAGAGTGCTAATAGAAAAGGGTCTCTACTGATATTTGAAACATGACCAAGAAAGGACAGAGGGAGATTCAGCTCCAAATATGCTGGAAAATCTAGGAGATGGGCCAAGAAAGGGGGGAATATTTGAAGCATGATCACCAAGAGGGAAAAGTTAATTGGGAAGCATTAATTGGGGGTGAAAATGGGCAGCACAGACATGAATTTGCTACGTGGGGCATTGATGCAGCTGGAGATGCTGGGGTGGGCATGGAGTGACCCTGGTGCTGGGGTAACTCGTCTGCCCTGACCCACGGTAGCAGAGAAGCTGCCCTGCACCTCTGTCTGAGCTGGGATGTGCCGACTTATCAGTCTTGCTGGTTTTATGGTGTTTTTCTTGTTGAAAGTCCCAGCTTCTGGAATCCTGCAATTGCCTGGAAAACTGGCCCTACTGCACAGGGCTTTATTTCTTGGGTTTGGTCTCTGGGTAGTTTCTAGCCCTCAAGTTTGCAGAGAGAAGCTCCATTACACCCTAAAGGCTCAGAAAGCAGAAGGCAAATTTAGGGGAGGGGGGGGAAAAAATCACCCAGTGATTGATTTATTTTTAAAATCTCATCATTTTTATGCCAATCTCATTTTTTATTTTTTTTTATGCCTGACTCATGATTTTTTTCGAGCGTTCGGTGTTGGCAGGGCTCTGTGCGTGTGACTGCATGTGTGTGCGCAGGGGCCCTCTGCTGATAGATAATGCAGTGCTGCTTCCAAACAGCAGTGCTGTGGTCTTCAAGGGCTGCTGAATATTCCTCCACCATCCTTTCGTTGCCAAGCACACGGTTTTCAAATTAAAACCCAAAAAAACCCCAAACAAACCCCCCAAAAAACCACCAACCCAAAAAAGGGAGGCTCAAACTGGGCATTCATTCATTGTGTGGCTTTTTAGGTCCTGGTGGGAGAGCAGGGAAGATGCTAAAGGGGAATAAATGACCCTGTGACTCCCAGCATTGCCTCGGGGGATGTTTTAAGGTCAGAGGGGTCAGTGTTTATTTGCAGACCCCTGTGTATAAAGATCTAATAAATAGCCTGTGGAGGTCAAGTCCGCTGCCATCAGTGACTTGTTCTGTGACCTTGGGTAAATCGCTTTGTCTCTCCCCTGTTGGTAAGTGGGTGACAGGATCTGTTACCCAAGACAGGTTGCAGGTATTGGTTACTATATAAAATGTGCTTTGAAGATGAAAAATACCTTGGAGATGCTTTAAGCTCTTGACAAGCATCTGTGTTCCCTTTGCAGGAACCCAGCAGAAAGCGAAGTGCCTGAATACTTTGTCACAGACAAAATCTGCTGTGTGCGCAGCTCGGAGAGGCAGGGCTGGGAGCTTCCCAAGGCTTTACACGGCCATTGAATTTGTTGGTATTTATGGTTCTTGCTTGCGTAAGAGAGGGGTGTCACAGCGCAGCCGTGCCCGGAGCTTTGCAGAGCTGTCACGGGCTGGAGCAGTGCAGCAGAGAGCTGTGCCTGCACCCACCCCTGTGTCCCTTGCTCCGGGTCCCCCTGTCCCCTGGAGCCAAGCAGGGGTGAGCCCCCACATCCATAGCCCAGCAAGCGCGAAGCCAAGTTTCCAGCTTTGGCAGCGTCCCCCGGTGATGAATGAGGTGTGGGTGCTCAAGGAGGCTTGGCCCAGCTGTGAAACGTTCAGGACGAGTTTCATTGTGGATTCACTGTTGTCTAGTATAGGGTTGGATTCACACACGACTCCAGGCTACTAATAAAGTATCTCTTAGTTGGTAGTTGGCTTGAAAATGGTAGATAGTATCTTTGAAACCCCTTAACTGGTTGATTTTCATCAAGGATGTCAGTTATGCAGCAGATTTATTATATATAGGATAATCACAAAGCCTTACTTTTCTTGGGGAGCTTCCTTTGACTCAGGTTTGCTAATTAAAACGCTGTGATTTTGCCAGGGCAGCTCTCTTCATGGATTGCCCTGCCCATGCCACGTGCTGCCTGCTCCCTGCTGGCCCTAACGGTGCCTTTTCTCTCCAAGGGAAGAAGCGATGCTGTCCACCTACTTTGAAACCATCAATGACTTGCTCTCCTCCTTTGGGCCAGTGCGAGACTGCTCACGCAACAACGGTGGCTGTACCCGCAACTTCAAGTGCGTTTCGGATCGCAAGGTGGACTCGACAGGCTGCGTGGTAGGTACCGTGGCTGCTGGCCCCTGGGGCTGGCGTCTGGTCGGGGGCAGGGCGGGGGTAAGCCGGAGGGGGACATCGGCTGCTGCCTCCCTGGGGATGTGGCCAAGGGGATGTGTGTGCTGGTGGTGGACTCCCCCTCCACCCCTGGGCCCTTCACAGCAAATCACATCTGCCTTAAGGACCTGAGGGAAGCAGTCTGGGGGCTGAGATGAGCAAAAGAAAAATGCTTAAGGCTGATGGTCATTTCCCTGCTTGTCAAGAAAGCACAGGGTGAAAACAGTCTCGCTTTTTCTCCTGCCTTCTGCTTGCCAGCATGGGAGAAAGATGAAGCATCTCCCCATCCTCTCCCCCTCTGACACCCTCAGAATTCTGATTTGTTTCTGCACGTGCTCACATCTAGCCAAACAATCTACTGCGTCCCAGGTTTTGCAGTTCCCTGCTCCCCCCTCCACAAGACCTGTTAGACCCTAGACCGTTAGCTTTGGGCAGAGGCTCTGTATTGTTCCCAGCTATCGATGCACAGAGGGGTTTCGCTGCTGTTGCAGGTGGGAGCAGCAGAGCTCAGCACCTCTCCCACCTCTAACCCATCTCACCTCAACAGCAAAGTCCCCATTTCCCTGCGTGCAGCAGCTTGTGCGAGTCTGGTACAACACACAGAGACACAGGGGCAGAGCCTTGGGAAAGCGGGGGAAGCCTGGGAGCAACCCTTCTCGTCTGTCTGTGGTAGGAGCCCCTGCCTGCCCAGCAGCAGGTGGTGACCCCTGAGGGGGCCCACAGTGAACACATGCCTGCTGCTGCAAAGCCCCCTGCAACCCCTCTGCCCCTTCCCCTCCCTCTTGCCACAGGCAGAGACCCCCCCGCCCCAGCCCTCCCACCTCAGCAGAGGCAGGATTTAAGTGTCTCTTTATTTATTGAAGATGTTTAGACACGGCAGCCAGGAAAGGTCAGGCTAGAGCGGTGCTGTCCCGGGGGTGGCGTTTTCATTATCCCCCTCTCCAGTTGCTTGTTAAGGCCATTTAACACAACAGCCTGATGTGTCACCAGCAGCGCCTGGTGCCATCTCCCCCTTGCTGCTCCTCTCCCTTCCCTCCTTTCTTTTCCCATTGTTGCTTTTTGTGGGGTTTTTTTGTTCCCTTTCCCAGGGAGCATCTGCCTTTCTAGTCTTTTTTTTTGGGGGGGTCCCTCTTTTTTGGGGTGTTATTTTGCCCTGAATGCCAACGTGCGTCCCAGACACTGTCAGAAGCAATTGGGACTCTGCCCCATGCCGCTGGGAAGGGATGCCTCTTTCTAAAAGTCAGGATATATTAAGATAGAAATTGCCAATAAATTACAGGTCTAGCACTGGCCATGCTGGCGCGCAGAGAGGCAGAAATTGAAAACTGTGTCACTGGGGGAAAATACCCCCCCGCCTCTGTAATGCCTAAGTGAGGCTTTATGCAAAGAGAACAAACTGTGTACAGCAGGCAGCGGGGAGAGAAAGGAGAAGCAGCAGGAGCTGTTCTTCTGGGGTCCATTCGCTCCCTGAGAACCATGGGTGAAAGGTGACACATGGGACCCCCTGTCCTCCTGTGTCACACCAGGCTCCCCGAGGCCATGAATCCCATGGGGACAGGAGACAGCTGTAGAGGTGCCCATCTCTCCTTCTGCTCCTCACCCCTTTTTCTCCCCACTGCAGGAGCATGAGGTGGCTCTGCCTCTCTCCACAGCTCCCAGTTGTGGGGTGAAGCCCCCCGGCTCCTCAGTCCCAGCTGCAGCTTGAGGACAGCGGAGATGAGCTCCCTGGGGGGAGGTTGGAGATGGCTGCTACATCCCACCTGGGGTCCATGTCTCTCCTGCTTCCCACTGGGCTGACGCCAGAGTCACAGTGCACCATCCCTCCCAGCTCCATGTAATGTTGTACACACATCACCTGCTTGTAGGTCTTTGGCAGTGGCAGGGGTGTGAGCAGAGGTCTGGAGGACACTGTCCCCTGTTTCTGACTGTGGCCCATGGCCGTTGCTTGGGGAAAAGCCAACGGGTGGGCAGGCAGCGCTGCCCTCAGCCCCAGGTCATGCTCATGGCACTGAGTGGGGTTGCAGACGATGGGAGCTGAGTGTCAGAGCTTGCCGCAGTCCTGGCCCGTGACCTTAAGGTACCTTCTGTCCTGGTCCCTGCACTGGACAGTATGTCCCCTCCTCATCCCGTCTCTGCTCCCGGAGTCTGCTGGGTGAGAGCTGGGCTTCCAGTGTGAGTAGAGATGGGACCATTTGCTGCAAATTTGCAGGGATGTCAGTTAGTTTTAAAGCTGAACTGCTGTGAACTCAATTTGCCAATTTGGTAAGTGCTATGGGCAATATCGGGATGTAATTTAATTAAGCTATCCCCTTTTTATATAGTTCAGGGAGCATTCACGTACTAATTTTAGCACTAGGTTTGCTTCAGCTTTACTCTGGACACTGTTTCACAAATCATGACATGTTGTTAATCTTTACCAGTCAACAGTTTATTAATTTGCTGAGGACCACAGAAGTATATAATCAGTGGTTCATCAATCAAGGCTAAATCTAACAAATGTTCTAGGCAGGTACCGAGCATAAAATATACATGCCGGCTTGTAAGCAATTAATACACAGCAGAGCTGGAGCCTAGCAGCTCAACCAGGGAACAGCACAAATCTCAAAGATTTCTTATTCCTTTTATATATAATCATCATCTGTTACCAGTTCCTTCATGCCCTTAATACAGCTTCCAGTAATTCTGCGAGGACTGGGGATGCATTTGTCTTTGGGCTTTTTAGCGGCATGGGCTCTGCCATTACCTAATTGTTTGGCATTAAACGGACATGGTTAAAACATGGAGAGCGGGTTTGTGTGTAGCTTGTGGCGGAGCCTCTCTGAGGACAGTCCCTTTGGGCTGGCGAGGGAGAAAAGAGAACGTCGCTTGACTTAAAATCCTGCATGCCAGGTGTCACCTGGAAGACCTCAAAGGCTCTGAGAGGGGTCCCCCCACAGAGGGGTGACATCTACCCAGCTTCCATCCCACACTTCCCACGGGACCCCTTCCCCCCCCAGTCTCATGGCTTTTCTGTTATTTTGACATGTACCCAGCAGATGGCATTCGTGCATAAAGGTTTTCTGCAGTTCTTTTCTTATCGGAGGCCTTTTTTCATTTGGGTAGCTTTAAGTAGGAGCTGCAACCTTGCCAAGACCTTGGGATTGCAAACTGGAGCCTTGTCTTTGAGCCCTACCTTGCACCATAACAAAACAATCCCCAAGCTCTAGAAAACCTGTGTCCACATTGCTTTTCCCTGTGACACCCTAGAATTGCTGTCAGCTCTGGGGAAGCCACAGGCATTTCCCAAGAAAATAAAATCCCAGCAAGCTTGTGTAAATCTGGTGGGCTAGCTCTGCACGTAGAGTTCAGCGTGCATTTCATACCATCTTGCAGGGATCACAGCAAACCAGGAGAAACTGTGCTGGAGGAATAAGGCAGAATATTGCCAGCAAAGGAATATATGTCACTGATCCCTCCTACCAGCACGGCAGTAGCTGCTCAGCCCGGAGGGAGGATGCTGAAGGAGAGAAAAGTGCTTGACCCTCATGTGTTGGTGATTTATAATTTGAGATGAAAACCTGTGAATTAGCCCTGAGGGACTGAAGGAAACACCTGTAATGTGGCTTAAATTCAGGTTTCCCCACCTGTCTCTCAGCTTGGCTTTGCTCGCTGATGCCAGTCCTCTCATCTGCCTGGGGAGAAGGAGGGTTGCCTTCTTCTGCTGCCCTATGGCTGTGCCTGTTTGTGAGCTCCAGCAAGACAGGATTGCAGCTGCAGAGGAGTAAAAGGGATGAGGTGGTGGGTTTTTTTCCCCCCTAAGGAAAATGAGCTTTGGTCTCAGCATGTGAGCTGGGTAGGGAGGTGGTCAGTTCCCCTCCAGGGCATCTTGAGCATCCTTGGCATTGCCACAGCAGGAGGCAGCAGCAGGTACAGGTGCGCAGTGAAGGTGAGCCCTGTGATGCCTCTGAGGATGGGGCCTTATCTCTGGGGGGGGGGGGGGGGGGCTCCTGGAGAAGCAGGAGGGCACGAGCTGCCCAGCTGCTTGGGAGGAAGGCAGCTCAGGCCCCATGCTAACGTAGTGGCAGAATTAGACCACTTGTTTCCCTGCTGCTTGAGCAGCTTCATGGCAGCAGGTGGGTGCAGGTGGTGTGGTCTGATGGTTCTGCAACATCTGTGATGCCTGCAGGTGTTGGTGAGTTCATCTTTTGAGTCAGAAGGCAGTGACATGTGCCACAGAAGCCAAAGATGTTGCAGGGGGATGTGGAAGGGCTCACAGCATGGCTGTGCTCCAGGACCTGTTCCACCTTGGAAGAGGTGTTGGCAAGAGGTAGGAGAGCCCACCAAGCCCAGGCAGTGGGTGCTGCTGCTCTGCGCAGCCATGAGATCCTGCTGATGGTCACCATCTCCTTGCTTACGGGCTCAGGCTCCTCTAGTGCAGATGTCTTTCTAATTTGAGCAAGAGAAAAAAGTATTGTTTGCCTTCGAGGACAATGGGAGTGGTTCCTTTCCATGGTTGTGGGGTCAGTGCATCAGGCAGGAGAGGGGGTTTCTCTGGCTCAGCAGTATGCAGAAGGGAGAGCTTCTACCAGAGTGTCTCTTAATGAAGCTGTGGCCCATGGTGACACTGGCGTGGTGTTGGTCTCAGCCTTTTTAGACGGAGAAGGAAGAGAAATTTGGCATGGTCCACACAGGTATTTTAGCCTTAGGGCAGCCTGTCTGGAAATAATCCTTCTGTTTTCCCCTCTTCCACATCAAAATGATGGGATGTTCCTTAGCTGCTGCAAAGCAGGGCAGAGAAACATCTTAATTTAATAATGTAACTGTTTTGAGGAGAAATGGGATTAGAACGAAAGGAGCAGGGCAGTGGCCACCGCTTCAGTGTTCTCCTTCCAGACACCCAGGGGTGGCTCAGGGACCATGGGGACTGGAGAGGTACTTCCAAAGGAAGAGGATGATGCTGAGAAAAGATATTCTTGGGGAGGAAAGTGGGTGTTTGGGAATTTCACCCCAAACCAAAGTGCTGTGCAGAAATCCCCACATATGTGAAAATTCCAAAATAATTTTGTTCAAAACATCTCCTTTCTATGAAGGAAGGTGAAATGTTTAATTTCAACATTATCATCTGGAGCTTTGTTATATATTGCGTTATCCCAGTGTACAGCCTGAAATAAAAATACATGTAGGTGACGGAAACCAAAACATCTCAACTTTCTCAAAATTAAATGCTCTCCTAATTTCCCAATGAATTTTGAGATGTAATTGATGGAATCCCACAAAGCACTTAAGCTTCATCAAGTCTGCATTTTTCTGACAGACAGTTGTTCATTGAAAGATAAAAACTCATTCGTCCCTGCCTTATGAGGCACCTACCTAATTATGTTAGAGATGCACGTGCGAAAGCGGGAGATGGGGAGGAAACTATTATCTTCTAATCCCTTTAAAGTTTAGCTGGCTCCTTGAAGCAGAAGATGACTCCTTATGCACATTCTGATTGGAAGCAGAAGCCCCCTGAACCTCAACAGCAAGCCCCCCTCCCAAGGAGCCTGTGGTTTTGGATTTATCTCGTTAAGCCAGGTAACTACCTGTGATGAAAATGGGATTTGAGGCAGAGAGAGAAGCAAAGGATGGCAAAAGGCCCTGGGGTCAGTAGCTGGCCGTGGCAGGGAGCGGAGGGGCAGGTGGGGAGCCCCCTGCCTGCCTGCCTTTGCTTTCAGGGCTGCAAAAGGCGTTTGCATCATGTCTGCAAGCACTGGCCAAAGTTAAAAGCAAGTGGAATAGCTCAGGAAGCACCAGGGTGAGCTTCAGGTCTCTGCCTGTGCTGAGAGGTAGTTGTCTGGGTGATAAAAGCCCCATCCTCTCCACCGTTGGCTTTTTCAGCGGTGTTCCTTGGAGGGCTTGGCGGGTGCCAGCCCTTGCCGCTCTGTGCTCCCATAGACTGGGATGCTTTGTGTGTTGTGGTCACAGCTGGGTTGAGCCGTTTGGTTTGAAGGATTTGGCGTGTAGTGTTGTGGCTGGGTTCTACCCTGCATGTCAGGTGGGGTGGGAGCTGAATTTCTGTTCTCCCGAAGGGTTTTGGATGTGCCAGCCTCTGCTGTAGCTAGGAAGGGAAACTCTCAGATGGGCAGGAGATACCAGTGCATCCCAAAATGGGCTATTGGTGACTCCTGGAAGGAAAGCAGCTGTAGGGTTTCCACTAGCTTGATTTCCTTGCTCCAGGAGCTCTGAACACTTGTATCAGTGTGCATAGCATCCCACCAGCTGGTTGAAACAAGTCCATCCCACTTTGAATTGATATGTGAACATACACATAGTGACCTGCCCAAGACAGTCCCTGCGAGAGCTGTGTGGTGCCTGTAGTTGAGGAGATGCCGCCTCGTTGCCCAGAGCTTCGGTCTTCTCCACGGAGCCCCCAGCCCCCCCCGTCATGGGGCGACCGAGCCAAGGAGTGTGAGCTATCGCAGTGTGTGCACAGGAGCCTGGAAGACAGATGGGTTTGATTTTCTGAGGCTAAAATAATGATTAATGATCTTGAAAGGAAAAAGGAAGCAGGGGGAAAGCAGGGAGGGGCAAAAGGAGTGGGAAGATAATGACTGTTATTTCAGAAAACAGTTGTAATGTTTCCCCCTGGGGATGATGCTCCCCTGCGGTGGGTGTCGGGGACGGGTCTGCCGCAGCTGGGGTGGCGGCGAGGACATCGCTGCCCCAAGGAGGGGCAGGGGTGGCCCTGGAGAGAGACTGCCTGGAGCCAATGGGTGCTTCAGCAGCCAGCTTTTTTGCCCGTTTTGCCAAAATATTAGGAAAGGAGGAATAAATCTCAGCTGTGGAGACTGGGCTGTGTACAGCCAGGCTCTGGTCCTGCTGCTGCGGAGCAGCGCTGCTCACCGAGGGCCTTCTGGACCAAGAAAGCAAAGGCAGAATAAGCCAAAGTTGTCTGAATATATATATAAATACAGACACAGAGGAGTTTACTGTGTTTTTATCATTTCTGAGCTTTAACAAGCAAATAAAATACATGCCAGTGCATAGTTCGGAGCTCATTAAAATGCTGGCAATTGCTTGTACCTCAGCAGTGCCTCAGGTTATCTTTTTGTCTCACCCTGAAGAGGTTCCTCGGTGAGGAGTGAGGATGCCTCTAAATAAAGGGGGTCATTAGGGCTTTGGGCATCTCGCTCGGGGCCTCTGCAGCCCTGAGCCACCGGCCTTTCTTGCAGTCTCAGGTGCTGGGGATGCAGCCTGGGGAAGCTGCGCTGGGCCAGGGTCCTGGACCTTGCCTCTGGATGCATCCAGACGTGCGTGCATGGTACCTGGAATGGAGCTGGGAGCCAGGGGTTGGTGGCAGCTTCCCTGTGCAGTTTTGAGGAGCTGGGCTCGTCTGCACTCAGAGCATCACCTCTGACACCTTGGTGTGGGAGAAGTCTCTGACAAAAAGGCTGCTGTTGAGAAAACAGAATGTAATAATAAAAAGGGCAGTTTACTCTCTCCAGAAACACTTTATTAAGTATTCTTTTTTTATTAAAATTAATAACGGAAGAGAGGAGCTGAGCTGAGCAACCCTAGTAGGCAGTTCAGATGGAGAGCTGGTATCCATCCCCTTGTCTGGGGGGATCTGTGTCAGTAATGAGGCTCTGATTTTATTTCCAGTACCCCCTTCACCAGTCTCACTGCTAATGAGCTTTGTAAATGAGAAAGTGAGCAAAGGCCCCTTTTTTTTTTCCTAACATGAACAGGGGCTCATTCAGGTGCTTATTTTCCGAAGACCCGATCTTGTGCAGGTTTTGGTGGATGTTGCTTGCTTTCCCCTTGAAGATGATCCTCCCTCCGTTGGGTTTTCTCAGGCTGTGCTGGGGACTGTGGTGGTGGGCAGAGGAGCTGTGCTGTGTCCTGGAGGCCATGCCATGCCACATGCTGTGCCGGCGGTGTGTGCGGGCGTCCCATTTCATTCCAAACCACTGCCTGGAACATCAGCAAGGCTGGCATTGGTGGTCTCCCCGGTGTGGCAGCAGGTCCTGCCAGCTCTGCCACTTCATGTCATCTCAGAGATGTCATTTAAAAGGGAAAAAAGACCGTTTCTCAAAAAAACCCCAAAAAACCAAAAAAAAAAAAACCCAGATAAAAATAGCACTTTCTTATTCAGCATATCCATTCCCTGTGCATGCTTGGAGTACATTTGCTGACTGCAGTCACAAAAAATACAGTCCTGGGTGCTCTGCCTGGCACGGCTGGAGGGGGACATGCTGGTGGCTGATGGTGCGTGCTATCAGCCAAACCCCGCCGAGATGCCAGCAGTGCCTGCTTCGCAAACTGAATGGTAACAGCAGGGTCGGGGCGTTGTAGCTGTGGGTCACATTTAGCCTGCACGATCTGTATTATCAGTTCTAATGCACAAGAAGACAAGAAACTTACGTTTTCTTTTCCAATCCCAAGAGCAATTTTCAGGGCTGGCCGTTGTCACAGAGAAACCAATTCACTGCTGTGTAGGTGGAGTGGATTTGCAAGGCAGTGGAATTACATTTGTATGGTAACAGCTTCTCCGTGGCTTTTCAGAGCAGACCATGAGCTGGAGTCTCCCCCTACCTCCCTTTTCCTCTCGGTGGCATGGGTTAAGCACCAGACCCTCTTCCCAAGTTTTGAGATATTTTTGCTTGTCAGATCCATGGGTGATGGATGGTCCAGGAGTTTGAGGCTGGTTCCGAAGCAGTGCAGGTCTAACACAGCAAACCAAAACCAGCTTTTTCTTTTGAATTGCTGGCTAACAGTTTATAGAGGATCCCTTTGCTTCCTTGGATAAAAGGATCCATCCTGTATCCGGACGAGGGGTGTGCAGAGGTGTGGTTGGCCAGGAGCTGCTGGGGCACCATGTCTCGCCAGCTTTCCTCCCGTCAGGAAGGGATGTCACCCGTGATCGCCCAGACAGGTTTATTGACTGAGTTGCTTATGGATTTTCTAATCATTTTCTGACACAGCCCCCCATCCTGTGTCACTGCCAAGGCAGATCGCAAATTGAACTGCAGCTGAATTGATGGGGGATTGATTAAAACTCACCATAATTATTGGTTCTCTGCTGCCCAAGCCAGACAAATCAATGTCAGCAATAACAGAACTGATCCTTTGTAAAAGCCCTGCAAACACAGAGTGAGTGCTAGTTTTGTAAGCTCCCCTGGGAGTCCAGACCGACTCTTCAGCACAGCCCAGGGAGTTGTGATTAGCACAAGCTGGCTTTTTTCTGGGTCATTGCTGACTACTGTGGACAGAGTTGCACCCAGATGGGCTTCAGTTTCCCCCCTGCTCTGATCTATTGGTGTGACATCCCAATTGCAAGTCCTCTGCTCCTGGAGCAGGGAGATCTGTAATAAAGTTTTGCCCAGTAGTTGCTCCATTTGCCTATTCATCCCTGCAAGACCTCCGCGCTGGCATCGCTGCTCCTGCCGTCTGCCTGTTGGTTTTGCTGGCTGGCGCTGGCTGCAGAGCTCGCCGGTTCCCCAGCTCACTGTCCCTGGCATCTTTGTCCCCCCTGCAGTGCCACCAAGCAGGGACACCTCCTGGGTTTGTGTGTTGGCTACCAAAGCTCTCTGTCCCTGGAGAGCTGCTTGCTGCAGCGTGACAGCTGGCTGGAGAGCCGGCTCCATGCCGAGCCGGGGATGGATGCAGAGGGGAGGGGGTGCTTTCTTTTACAAATTTTGTGCTTGAGCTACTTGCCTGCCATAATTAATAGGTATGAGGATGCATAATTACAAACAGAAAGGAAACTTGTGGCGATGAAAAGCCCAGACTGGAGGAATATCCCAAAGGTGACCTCAAGCAGAGTGGGGCTAAGGGAGGGAGGGGCTTTGGTGACCTACTAACCTAGTCCCAGTGGAAGAGCCATCATCTTCCTCTGCGGGCTGGGGAAGGTGCTGTGCTCAGCGCACAGCTCGGTGCCAGGGTTAGAGTTCTGGGTGACAGCCCAGGACAGCCGTGACTGACCCTCTCCCTGTCACTCTGTAGCTCCTGCAGACCTGGATTCCCACCCAGTTGCCTTCAGCACCTTGGAGGGTCCCCGGGGAGCTCAGGGGGGGCTTGGGCAGAGCCCCAGATCCCACCCTGGTTGGTGTGGGGTGAGCAGCCCAGAGGTGGACGAGGTGCCACGGAGCAGAAGATGCTGTTTGCAGTCAGCCCTCCATCTCTAGGGAGAAGTGTTTCTGCCAGTTTGTACAGCTCTTATTCTTACAGTGGGGCTGGCAGATGCGGAGGAGACCACAGGAGATAAGTGTTGTATCTGCGGATTCACAAACACGCTTATCCTGATCCTGTTTCCCAGGCAGCTGGGTGGTAAAAGCACAGATTGTTCCAAGTGTCCTCTCTCGTCTCCTCCTTCATATTTATTCTGTATACGCAGCTAGAAAGCTTCCTGCTCCCATGTCCTCTGCAGCTTCGTGCCTAGGCAGGGCTACTGTTCCCCCACCTGCCTCCCTGGGGGGCTGCCTGTGCCCTGCCTGCTCTGCAGAGATGGGCAGCATCCTATTCCAGAGCCCTTCACTGCCAACATCCTTCGGCTAGAAAAGTCATATGCCTCTCAGCCTTCTCTTGCCTCCTTTTCCCACCTTACTTGGCACCTGCAGGGAAGGTGCTGAGGTTGGCAAGATCCACCCAAGCTTCAGGGCTGAGGGCACGGGAGCCAGCGAGGTGTCTGAGGGGCACCAGGGATGGAGATGCCTGAGACGTGGTTGCTGCAGATGGGGCAGAAGCAGCTTTAAGGCTGCTACCATAGGGAAATGGCACAGGGTTTCTAGGAGGTGGAAAGAAACTTTTCATACTTGATGGGGTTGGCCAGGACTCCCTAAAGCATCTTTCTGAGGTCCCCTGCAGGCAGCTTGCTTCTTAAGTAGCCAAGAGTGAGCGAGGCTCAAGCAGCCCATCTCCCGTCAGGACCCTGCCAGTGTCAGCAAGCACGGGGTCCAGGGTCTCCTGAACTTTTATTAATATGTACAGCATTTTACTCACATGGAAAATTGATTTCTGTTTTTAACCACAAAGTATAGTGGTTTTATAACCTTTCTTCTGCTTGACAGAGGCCATTTATAACCTGCTTTCATCACTACCTGTACAATCTCCAGACTAACCCATCTTCAAGAAATTCCATAATGCATTTTTAATTGCGAGCTGCTCCTAGGCAAGATTTATTTATTTTCTCAAGGACTGGGCCTTTTTGTTGTTGTTTGTGTGCGTGCATGTTTGGCGAAAAGGGATAAATAACGCAAGTGGAATAGAAGAGTACTTTAATCTGGGTGACAATTTATTGATGGCATTTGCCGCCTGCTGGCTTTTATCTTCTGGGACAAGGAAAGCCAGCTGAGGAACTGGAATTAAAACCCAGAGACAGATCTCCAGCTTATGTGAAGCAGCACGGTTCCCTTGGCTGCGGAAAACTGATGAGCCTGGGCTGCGGTCCTGTCTTCTGCCAGTCCTGCCTCCACCGCCGGCCAGTCCTGCCCGCAGCTGCCTCCCCCCCGTGGGAGGGATCAGCTTTTGGAGCTGATGCCCAGGTCACGCTCGCTGGCCTGCCTGGCATGGGTTGAAGTGGTTATTCTGGGTCACTCCCAAGCACTGAGATGGCTTTCTGGTTTGGTCCCAGGTACTGAGATGGTATTTTCTGGGTTGCACCCACTTTCTCTGGGTCTCAGAGGAACAGGTAGCAAATGCAGAGGGTTCCTCCAGTACGTTACAGAGGGGGTTGTCATGCTTCACCCCACACTGGCTTGAGGCTTCATCACTGTGTAATTTTGCTGCCTCAAGGATTTCACCCTCCTCCAAAGGGAGGAGGGGGAGGAAGGCTTTTGCAGCAGACTGGGTCCTTGCCCTGTGGTTCTTGCCCTCTCCCCAAAGGCTGTGTGACATGATGCTGGGCCCTTGTGGCTGCCCCATCTGTCACTCAAATCGAACTCATCTCCTTTAGTTGTAGGCAGAGTTCAGTGGCACTGGCTCTTGGGTGGGCTGTGCCCTGGGAGGGCACCCACCGGGCTGTGGCTCCAGGGCAGGTGAGGACCCCCCAGTGACCTTCCCACATCCCATCTCTCGCTGCAGTGCCCTGAGGACCTCCGACCCATGAAGGATGGTACCGGTTGCTACGACTACTCCAAAGGGATTGACTGCTCAGATGGCTTCAACGGTGGCTGCGAGCAGCTCTGTCTCCAGCAGACCCTTCCTCTGCCCCACGACCCGTTGTCCAGCACCATCTTCATGTTCTGTGGGTGAGTCCTGTCCAATGCTCCGGCATCTCTCACTAGCAGATAAATAACCTGTACCCTTTTCCATCCCTGCCAACCCTCCTGTGCCACCCATCCCCAAACCGGCACACCCAGCAAGGGAGCTGGGTGCCCAAGAAAAAGAAAAGCCTGTTTATGGAGCTGACTTCCAGCAGGGAATAGAGGCACCTGGTTTGCCTGCAGGCAAAAGCATACGGGAGTGCGAGGAGCCATCTGAGCAGATGCACCTTCCTCCTCTCCCCCACTGTGTGATGGTACAGTTTGATCTGTGACTCACCATGAAGGGACCCAAAAACTGTACATTGAGTGTTGGAGGGGGAAGGTGGAGGATTTGTTTAAGAATTGCTACCTCCCCCCCCCCCCACCCCGCCCCCCCCGCCCCATGCCTCTCTTAAAATAGAGTTTCATCCATGATTTTGGCCAGGATCCTATAATCCTACGCAATTTAGCATTTTCTCTCAGGAAAATCTCCCTGGCTGCAGTATGTTCTAAAAGGAGCTCAGTGATTATCTGGCTTTATGCTGCACAGCTGCAGCCATCCATCCATTGCCTGCCCCGTCCCGTGCCCAGCCCTGGCGCCGGGGGCTCTGCAGATTGCATCCCATGGCTGGTTCATGCTCTCGGGCACACGCAGGAACCTACTTCACATCCTGGTGCGAAGGGTTAGGGTGAAAGGGAGGAAAAGGAGCCCTTTTGGGAAGGGAATGCCCACAAGCAAGAGGGGGAGAAAATTCCCAACAGTAACTCTGAGGAGCATCCGTCAAGTCCCAAAGTTGCAGGTGCAGCAGAGACCTCACAGCCCTGGCTGCTTGCTGCTCCCTGGGGAAGAGCAGCCCAGGGAGCTCTGCCTGTGTCAGCTTCTTTCTCTTTTTTTTTTAATCCATTTTTGCTGGTTTGATGTTCCACCCCCTGCCCCCCCCTTCTTTTTTATTGTTGTTTAGCAGTACAGAGTGGTTGAGTCACTAAGACAGAGCACGTTGCCTGCAGAAGGGGTTGGGAATCCATATAGACATTAGCAACCTTTGTGAGGAGTGTCTAGAAAACCTTGGGACATTACATGGTCTCCATCCACACCCATGCAGGGAATCGGCATTTCAACCTTCCATCCCCGAGGGCAAAGACTCTTTCCCTGGGTTTGGTTGTTTTTTTGTTTTTTGTTTTGTTTTTTCATAATGCCTTTTCAAGGCAGGCCTGCACTTTGGGAACAGGCAGGGAAAAGTGCAACAGACGGGTGGGAGTTTTGCTTGCAGCAGTAAAATGCGGTAGAGGAATGGGAGAGGGAAGCAAGCTTGGATGGAGATGGGATTGTTAACAGAGCACTGTGGCCGTGGGGAGGAACGGGAATGCAGGGAACAGAACTTTCCTTGTCAGCTGGGAGCTGCAGTGCCGGGGAAAAGGCTGGAGGAAGGAGAAGAGAGGGAGGGGAGGCAGGATGAGCACATATGCAAAAGATGCCGCTGATTTCTCTAGTGTCTGTAGTTAAATCACATCCCTGCTGCCTGCATCAGTTTCCCTTACTGTCTGTTGAAGATGAGCATGTGCATCTTACAGTGTGCTTGAAAGTGGGGCCAAAGAGCAAAAGAGCAGCCACGCTGGAGCTGGAGCTGTTTCCTTGCAGGAGGGCGCTGCTGGGTGGAAAAAAGGGCAGGAGCTTGATTTTGCTTTGTTCTTGCCTGGGGAATGTTTGTACCTGCATGGCAGCAGTGTCACAGGGCACAAGGTGGGCAGGGACTGTCGGGGATGGTTGAGCAGCGGCTGCATGGTGGGCTCAGCTCGGCTCGGGCACGGGGGCAGCTCCCAGGCAGGGCAGCCCGGCTGCAGGCAGGGTCGTGCTGCTGCAGGAAGGGTGGATGTTGGGAACAGCTGCAGAGGGTGTGGGCTCTGCAACCTCTGTGCCTTCCTGGGCAGCCGCTGCAGGAGTTGATGATGCTTGGCGTGGCTCAGCAGCAGCTCGTCCCGTGGCAGGGCTCGTGGGGTGGCATGCTCTGCGCCTGGCCCATCTCATGTAGCTTGTGGTGCTCCGCAGGTGCGTGGAGGAATACAAGCTGGCGCCCGACGGGAAGTCCTGCCTGATGCTGTCTGACATCTGTGAGGGTCCCAAGTGCCTGAAGTCGGATGCCAAGTTCAACAACACCCTCTTCGGGGAGATGCTTCACGGCTATAACAACAGGAGCCAGCACGTCAACCAAGGGCAGGTGTTCCAGATGACTTTCAGGTATGGCCTAGTTCTGCTGCTAGTTTTGGGAACATGGGGATGGTGAGATGGGACCAAGGGCCGTTGGTGCAGAACCTGCATCTCTGACATGTTCACTAGGGGAAGAGAGCAAAAGGGCAACAAACACACGTGGTTTTCCTACTTGCTTATCTTTCCCACAGGCAGCAGCATAGGACCTTCCTGGGCCAGTGTGTGTTAGTTAGATAAGTGTTTAATTGCCTTCAGTGGGCTTTTCTCAGTGGTGTTGCCTCGTCTCTTCCTGAACACTAATG
Source organism: Falco biarmicus (assembly GCF_023638135.1). Lineage (NCBI taxonomy): Eukaryota > Metazoa > Chordata > Aves > Falconiformes > Falconidae > Falco > Falco biarmicus. The sequence goes on along the minus strand of NC_079296.1, from coordinate 11,600,034 downwards.
TCTTTCATCTCCACGATACCCTGTGACAATGAGTTCTGTTGTTTAACTGCGTGTAGTATGACAGAGCATTTCTTTTGGCGTGTTTTCAACCTGTGCGAGCTGGTGTTACTCAGTGCCCAGTTTCAGTACTGGGAGGAGCTGTGGATGTACCATGATAAGAAGGTAAATACCCCCACCAAAGGGCAAGGAGCAGATAGCAGGGGGGGTCTGCAAGCTGCATCCCAGGTCTTTCGTGAGTGCCAAGGGTCAGATGAGGGTGGGGAAAGCAGGGTCTGAAGTGCCCAGATCTTCACCTTGCTGTGCTTATAGAGTAGAGCTTGCTGGTAGCTGCTGAATTCAGGGCTGGAAAATGAGTTTACTTACTTTTCTTCAGTTCTTCTGAATACAGCCATACTTTGAATGTAAACCAGTGTGGCCCTATGAGTTTCAAAGCAGCAGCACTGCTCATGGTCAGGAGAGGATCCAGCACACAGCCTACCCAGACATCTTCCTTCCCAGCATCTGCCAGTGCACTGAGGGTTTCTTTCCTGTTAAGACACCGAGACCTTATCACTGCCTCTGATTTTAGCTGGAGTTGTGGGTGCTCGTCGCTGCTGGCCACGGTGCTTTTCTGGGTGTTATTTCCCCAGCTGAGCGCAAAGCCTTCCTAGCTATGAATTTGCACTGAACTCTGGCCTTCTGCTCTCTTGCTGGCAGATGAATTATGAGCTCCATCAGCACAAAGCCGCTTAGAAAGCCACAACCAGCGGAGTGCTTGGAGCCAGCAGAGCTGCAGCCTTTGCTGGAAGTGAGAATTGACAGTACACGAAGGCAATTTTCCCAGTGGGCTCCTCTTTGCTTTCTCTCCCTCCCATGTTACAAGCGTCAGTGGGTCCGTCAGAGCAGAGCCAGGGCTGCAGAGCTGAAATTCTTCATGAGCTGGTGGGTCTGGGGGCTTCAAACACTCCCCAAGCCCATCTCCTGGAAATGCCAGACCCAGACAGGCTCCCCCCAAACGAGGTCCAGCCCCAGCTCATGCTGTGAGTCCCTAAGCACCAAACCTTCTTTCTGCAGAGGCTTAGATCTCCTTTCCAGCTTGTCTGTAGCCTGCCCTTTCCTTGCACTGTGAAGTGGGAGGGTGGATAGCCATCCTTCCCCTGCCTCAGCCAGGGCTGGGGTCTAAGGGCTGCTTTGTTACTGCCAGGAAGCAAACATGTCCCCTGTCCTCAGGGCTAAATTCCAGCCAAAAGCATGCCAGGTTGTCTGTGGGTCTTGTTTATCCTGGGCCAGGTGGCTTCTCCACGTCATGCCCTTTGAGGGCATCCTGGGGACGATGGGTTTGGGCAGTCCCAGGCTGGACCAGGAGCAGTTCCTGCTGGGGCTGCCCTTGGCCTCTTCACTTTTGGGATAAAACACCTGTGGTGTGGGGATTGCATCTTCCAGGGGTCAGAGCCCAAAGCACTCCCGGGCAGCTCTGGCTGACAGTTTTTCAGATTTAAAAGAACCAGCTCTTAGTGACCCATCCTGCTTCCCACAGCTGGCCCGCTCCTGCTGCGCTGCATGGGCGATGCCCGAGGTGTGTGCAGTGCGGGGAAGCTTTTCCCTGTGAGGCTGCGTGCAGTGGGAGCCAGATGCTCTGCAGGACCTCGCTATCACAGAGTTTTCAGTGCCCAGCATCAGCAGGGGCCTGGTCCCAGGTCTCACAGCTGTGAGGGGCAGGAGAAAGCAGCTCTGAAACAAGAGCAACTTGCAAAGCATGCCCGCGTGTTGCAGGCTGTAGCGTGCGATGCGCTGGCTCGGCAGAGCTCAGAGCCTGGTGGGAGGCAGCATGTCTTGCTCCAGAAATGCTTTCAGCAGCCTGGAAGGTCAGTGTGGCTGCCCTTTCCTGTTTGAGTGTAGCCTGTTCGCTTCAAAAGCACTAGGCAGTGATGAGAAGGGCTCGCTTCCCTGCGCGCAGCATCTTTCCCTGCGGCCAGGCTGCCCGGTGTGTCGGAGGGTTATGCTGCAGAAACACCATCTCCTAACAAGGGAAGAGAAGGAGGTTAATGGAGAAGAAATTATTAACTAAAAGATGTAATTTGCCTCTGATTTTCATAGATATTCAAGAACCTCTCTGAGCATTAAGACACCAGCTGTTAGAGAAGCCCTTAATTTGGTGCATTTGAAACATAGCAGGAAGCTGCCTAATACCAGGGATTAAAAGCCTGTTTCTGCAAAGTAGGAGCAAGAACCTGCTATCAGAACAAGGGGCTGAGTATTTTAGAGGGATTTATAACTGCTGGGATCCTTTAGCTATGCAGATGTGACAGTCCTTTGAATGGTGTCTGCTTCCCATGTCGCCGCATCTTCAGTGTCTTTAATAAATAGGATATTCTCAATTTGCCAGGCATGTCAGCATGGTGTTAGGATGAAGCCTTTGTGCTGGGAAAAGCTGTCTCACACACCGTGGCCTGAGCAACACCTATCAGTTACAGCAGTATTTCCATCCCGTTGGGCTTGGGGTGGTCTCTTTGCCACCCAGCACTGATTAGAGTCTTTGCGCTTCTGATGGCTGCATGGTCCTCCTGGCCGCAGCCTAGCCCAGCACTGGGATGTAACTGGTGTAGCACCGATGGCTTTCCTGTGTCTGGCCAGCTTGAGAGGATGGGAATGTTCAGCAGGTACCTTTAAGATGCAGGGTAAGGATGATGTTTGACATGAGCACGCAGCAGACTGGGCTGGTAGTGGGGAGAGCTACACAGCCTTGGAGGTCCCAGACCTGAAACCAGCAAGCAGTTCTAGTCCATGCTGCTTCAGATTTTGGTTTTCCCCTTTAACCCACATAATTTTGTCCAAGGCAGTCAGGCAACACCCAAGCACTTTAGTGGCATGACTGAGGAGATGGTTGGCACCCGAGGGAAGGATGGAGGAAGCAAACACTGGCTGCTGTGACCAATGTACTCACAACAGGGAGGGGCAGCAGCCAGAATGGTTCACGCTGCATGCACTGAATATGCTCCATATGTACACTAGCACCGGTGTAATGCCTTGCTGTGTTGCATAGAGCCTGTCCCTGCTCGCATGTCCCTCCGTGCTGCCAAGGACTCTCTTCCCATCCATCAGCAACAGTGAAGCCACAGCCCAGGATGTGAGCGCCGCAGCATCCCTGCAGCTCAGGTTGAGCCGTCGTGAGTTAGGAGCAATGTGGACAGCTTCTTCTGTACTGAGGTGGCTTAATAACTGCTAATTATCGCTGTGGTGGTTGGGGTGCTCGACTGACCGGTTAGACAAGGCAGTGTCAAAGTTTCTCCTCAGAGGAGTGTGCTACATGATTGCTGCTGCTGCCGTTTTATTGCAAGGAGTTAAATCAAAGCACTCCTCTGGTGATGCTTCTCCTGCGTGGTCCCTTGCGGGTGCTTTGTTGGGGGGCAGAGGAGGGATCTTTCATCACACACCAGAACCCCTCCTTGCTCCTTCCACCACTGAGCCGAAAGCACATTCAGAGCCGCCTTATTCTGGGCATCCCTCTCTTCTTTTAAAAAAAAGGTTCTTCTCTTTGGAAAATGCTGTGTGGTGTTAATAAATAGATGGGATTCGAGCTGATCTATTCCAGTCACACCTCTCGGTCTAGCCGGGAGACTCGGCAGTGGATCCAGCTCGCTAAAGACTAGATTAGAGCAATTTTTTCCCCGTTGCCTCACGGTGGGGCACAGCCCAAACTCCGCACCGTCCCCAAATCACTGGGGGATTATTTTCTAAATGGGTTGTTTGTTTGTTCCTTATCTGTTTTGTGCCGTCTCTTTGCCACAAGGGAATAGAAATTTTTGTTTAAAAGCCGTTTGCAGTTTCAGACTGTTGCTTTTATGCCATTAATATGGTGAAATCCCAAATTACTACCCATGGAGCCAGCTTTACTTGCTGGATTATTACTGCATAGCAAATGGGATGTCAGAGCAGTGCGTGGCAGAGCTCTCCCCAGGGTGCAGCCATCTGCCCTAACCTATCCCTTCCCATCCCTACCTCCAGCTCTGTCTCTCATCCCGGCTTTTGCTCCAGCTTGGCATAGCCCTGGGACACAGGGAGCACCTTGCTCACCCACACAGTCCTCATTTGATTCCCTCCCAGAGGAGATGCAGTGAATCCGGAAAGTTTCTGGGTGTGGGGGCAGAAAAGCAGCCAAAATGGTTCAGTGGCTGGAAGGAAGGAGGATGTGTGTCAGCGCTCCCTCACTGCTAAACACGTGCTGAGCACCGGGTGTTTTCCCCTCTCCATAACCAGGAAGGATGTCTCCAGATGATGTAGGGCTGCAGTGCTGTGCTGTGCCAAGCACCCTTCTACAGACTGGAAGTACCCTTCCCTCTGCAGTCCCTCAGAGGATGCTGTTCCTCACATCTCCACTTATAAAACAGGGCTGCTGCTTCTTTACAGCCTTGGGGAGGGTAAAGGGTGGGTTGGAGGTGGTGCTGAGCACCGACCAGTGCTACCGAGGTGGCTCGGGTGCTGCAGGGACGGATGGGCACCCACTGGCCCCAAGCATTGCCAGCCTGGCAGCCAGCTCTGCCCCCACACAGCTGCGGTAGTGCTGTCAGGCAGTGTGCCGGGTCGCTGAACTGATGCGGGGAATTGTCATAATATTGATGAGGAGTTTGGCAAGTTAATTTAAAATCTGTCACTCCTTCCTCTCACTGCTTCTCAGCCCTTAATAAACCAGGGTGGCGACAGCAGGTGAGCTGACAGCTCAGTGCCAACCCTGCCAGGGGGCTGCTTTGGAAAATGTCCCCATCCCATCACTCCCAACTGTGCTGGGCCAGGCCTCCTGCGAGCTGCACCCAGTGCCCCCCCAGATGTGGGTGCTGCCAGGGGCTGGGGTGGTGCTCAGAGGGTGCAGCATCACTTCTGGGTGCGAGAGGCTGGGGGGGCCTTTGCTGGTGCCACCCGGCTTGGAACTCGCAGACCAGCCCTCACAAGGACATCCTGCCTCCCCCGCGGCATCACAAATGAAAAGTCTGTAACCAGTTAAATTAACGCTATTGATTTTTTCGTATTTTTTTCCCTTTATTTGAAACCTCCAAGCACAGAAGTTATAATTGCGCTGTTTATTATTCCTGTGCTGGTGAGCTCAGTGCCAGCCAGTACACCAACGCCTTGTTTACCTATTACCCTTCAGGCCGGGATAACGGATGGATCTCTTTTCCAGTGGCTGCCTTCCATTTCATTCCTCTTTTTATTATTTGTTGCTGCAATTCTATTACCTGTTCACAACTCTGAAGCCTCAGACATACTAGTTGGAAGCAATGATGTCTTTCCAAGCCAGGCTAATGCCTCAGGCCTTGGTCCTCAGTAGCTGGCGAGGGGGTCGTTAGCAGTTTAGCAGCTCTGCAGAGCAGGTGCGGGATGTGATGCTCTGGTTCTGCCCCGCTCCCGGTGCGTGCCATGTGGGAGCACTGCCTGCTCCCAGCCAGGGGTGCTGCCTGCAGAGCAGGGATGTCCTGGTGCCTGCTTGTGGCCATGTCACATGCGATGGCTGTGAAGCCCCCAGAGGGCCCCCATCTGAGCTGTTTTCTCAATCCTATTTTTTTCACCTCTCAGCCTAGCATCAGGGACATCCTGGCTGCTTTATTGAGTCCATCTAGCCCTTTTCTGAGCCCACAACTGGTTGCATACAGACACACGCCATGTATTTTGAGGGCATCTTCACTGGCCAGGCTAAGCATTGAGGTTTTGTCAGTCCAGTGTATAAATGACTAATGCAATAAGCACAATACTCCATCAGTTAGGTTACTGTTACATCCTGCGTGCATCAGCTCTGCTCCATTTCAAAGTCAGCATCCCACTGAGAAAGAGAACAAACCGTTCAGCTTTGAGTTGGTTATTTCTGACAGTCTGCAGCCACAGGCTTTTTGCACTGGATTGGCAGCATTTTTTTATTCTTCTAGCAAAACAAAAGCAAGCCTATTGCCAACGATATCCTAAAGACAATGCAGGGGTCCAGGGCAAAAAAGATATTTTTTAAAATACACTGAGATGTTAGTAATAGAGGTATTTTAAGTACTAGAGGTTTTCAGACTCATTCTGCACGTGGTGTGGGTAGGATTTAAGAAGCAGGTCATCACATCCTTGGCAAATGCCGGCATGGCTGTTACAGCCACCTCATGTTCCTGCTGCCCCATCCCTGCTCTGGATGCACCTCTGAGCTGCTCCATTTCATTCCTGTCTGCACAGGCAGTGGGGTAATCTCGCACGGGGTCAGTCCTTGCTGTTTGGTCACTGCCTGTGAGAGCCCCACCACCCCCAGCGTGTGCCTGAGCCCCTGGAGGAGGAGGGACGGCTGGACTGGAAGCTGCCAGCAGAGCCCAAAACTGATTGCACATCTGTGACTTGGGGCTTGGGCTCCTCGCCCAGCTCCTTCTGAGCCCCAGGCAGTGCGTGAAGGTGTGCAGGTTAAAAACTAGGTGGGTGTTTGGAAATGCACCCAAACTCCCCACCTTTATTATGAGGCTGAGGAAATGCCAAGAAGCTTTCACCTCAGCCCATGCCCTGAAAGCAGGCTTTTCGGCCATGTAGGTTGATGTTTCAAAGGGGAGCTCATGCCGCAGAGGGTGGGCAGTGAGAGAGCAGAGCTGGCATGGTGCCTTGGCAGATGAGGGTACCACGGGTATATACCCGAAACCCACTCGCACAGGCACAGTCCAGAGCCAAGGCACTGCTGTTGGACATGGTACCATCACACACCAAAGCTGATGGTCTGTCACCCCCTGGCTTCTGCTGGGCTGGGGGACAAGCTGGTGGCGGCAGAGCTTTCCTTACCCTGGCAGTGGAGCTGCTGCCCCTGCAGCAAGGGATGCCGGGGAGCTGCTCCCCCACCCCACACCCCTGCTCCCTGCTCCCCCCAGCCCTGGCAGCGCGTTTGTGTCTGTGCAGATGTTTGTATTCTCTGCAGCTGATGAAAATATTCATTATCTTGTTAGCTGCTGCGGCGGAGGAAGTTCAGATTTGCATTTCCACAGCTAATCACACAGCGCAAACAGAGCCTGTCACCCAGCAGTGCTAATTGGGCAGAGCAGCGCTGTGCCCGGGCAGGGAGCCCTCCCTCCTGTCCTTCCCACCGCCCGTGCTGCCGTGCCAGCTGGCATGGCAGGGGAGAAGTGCCAGGGCCACGTGGGCACAGCGTGGAGGTGAGGAGGATGTCAGGGTTTCTGGGAGGTGGAGGAAGGCAGCAGGCAGCAGGATGGTCAGCCAGTGAGGAGGAGTGCTGGTCCCCGGGCAGTGTGGGAGCAGGTAGTGGGATCCCAGTCCGGGAACGCTGCTGGGCAAGGGGTGTGTATGTGTGCCTATGGGAAGGTCGTGCCTCCTAGTCCTGGGAGCTTCTCATGGGATGGGAGGTCTGGGGGAGTGCTTGTCCCTCGGGGAGCTGGCATGGGACACAGGCTCCTCCTGCAATGAGCCTGCCCTGCTGTCATCAGGGGACACCTGTGTCCCCCCATGCAGCTCTCAGGGGGCTTGGTGAGGTCTGCAGGGTCTACCCAGGGAAAAGGTGATGGTGACATCCTTGTCTCAAGTCCTAAGCATGAGGTAAACATAAAGGTCTGAGAGAGGAGATGTGGACCCGCACAGGAGAGGAGAGACCGGAGCTGGCGTCAGGCACTTGCAGAATGAGAGCAGGGTTCTGCTCCCCTCCCGGGTCCGGCAGAGGTGCGGTGATTCCTGTGCCATCCCCTCCTTGTCACAGCTCCCTTGATTGTGCCTGGCACTGCCAAGCCTGCCTTTGCTTTTCCAAGCTCCCAAGGCACCCGGGAGGTTTCCCCCTTCCCCCATGCTGTGGGGAGCAGTCTGCGAGATGGACTCACTGACCTCCTAGCCTTTCCCGTCTTTGACTTTTACGATACTAATTACAGCTAGTGTTATTGCATAGTTAATCTGCATTATTAAGAGATGCGGTGGAGATTGGTTTTGTAATAATAACGGCTCAGATTTATAGAGTACCTTTCATCCCAGGGGTTCCTTATTGGCTTTATAGCCTTTGAGTGGTGTACAGGCTTGCAGAGAGGAATTGCTGTTTCTTTCCTCATCTGACGCCGGGTACAGCCGCTCCTGGGGCACGGGGGCTCTGCACCCACTTGAGATGCATGAAAATGAGGGTTATGTTCAGCTGAATAGAAAAGAGAGTGAGGTGGGAGGGTTTGAGGCAGTTAATTGTAATTACCCAACTTTAAGCTGTGATAGCAGGGTTTTTCCATCACGCTTTGGGCACTTTGGTGGTCACCATTAGCATGGGCCGTGGGTCAGTGCTGCTCGCACCACAGGCACCGCTCCTGCAGCACCTCTGGGGACAAGGCTGACACTTACCAGCCCATCACTGCTCTTCCTCACTAGTGCCTGCGCTGGTCGATGGAGATTCCCCATCCAAGGACTAAATCAGCTTGACATTGACTTAGCAATGCGAATCCTTGCTCCAGGCAATGCAGTCACAAGCAGGCACCAGCATGGAGATATCCGAGTGCTCCGCAGCTATGCCAGCTGTCGAGCCATACCTGCCTCTGAGATAGCAGCAGGGCTTGGATGCAGTCCTCGATGCAGCAGAAAATCTTGTCTTGCTCTTTCCCATCCCAAGTGGTCTCTCCAGAGATGGAGGATTTGCCCTTCTGCATGTTGCAGTGTAACTTGTAACTGTATAAACCTGAAGGCAAGTGCTAAGTTTAGGCTTGGGCCATCAGTTGAACTCACTGTCCACCAAAAGTGATGGGCAAGCTGTGCTCCCATCCCCTGCTGCATCAGATAACCCAGGAGTTCTCCTGAATCTTCCACTGCACCCAGTTTCTGGGCAATGTCCCCTTGCTTGGATGCTGGAGCCGTGGCTCCGTGCAGAGGAATGCAGGAGCGGGTGGCGGGGACCAACCCAGCATCACTCGCCCTCTTCCCTGTCCCCCAGCAATGCTCCCCTGCTGTCATGCTCTCACCCTGCCCAGAACGCAGCTGGGCGAGAAGGAGACTCCCATGGGCTGTTGCCTTCAGTAACAGTTCACTTGAGATGAAAGCTGGGGACGTTTGTGCCAGTTCCTTCCTCCCCCAGCATGAGCCGAAGGAGCAGGCTGCAGGCAGAGCAGCCTGCATGCCTGCACCCCAGCTTTCCAGGGGACAGCGCCACTCACCAGCTGTGACCCTACCCACGGGCAGCTGGAAAACATCTGGAGGGTGTGATGGCACTGCCGCTTGTCATCAGGCAGCTGTGCAGCCTGGGTATGATGGCCTGCAGAGCTGGGAGAAGGGAAGCAAGTGGAAGGTGCTCCAAGGCACCTCACTGAGCCCCAGTGTGCGGCTCGGCTCTCAGCGCCCACCTTTCCCTAGGAGGATGGCGAGGGGGAAGCTCACTGCAGGTGCCATCACCCCTCCCCAGCTCACCGCATGTATCATTTTGTGGCTTCCATAATTAACTTTGCACACAGAAATGCGATTTTGCAGATGCAGTCACAAATCCTAGCTAATTCAGCATATGCTCTGGCTGCCTGAGAGTGCCAGGGAGCTGCTGCTTACAGATACATCCCCAAGCGCTGCCCTGCCTGGCTGCTGCCTTTGCCTCCCCTGCCTGTCCCTGGCCCCTGGGGGACACTGGCCTCTGCAGAGCAGAGTGACTGCGATGGTCTGTGCTGGTGGGTTTGCTGCTGGGCAGAACCATGGGCTGGCCAAGCAACCTGCATGAGCAGCTTGGGTGGGCACTGGGTACCAACGGGGGTCACCCCGGGCTCGGTCAGTCCTGGCACAGGGATGCTGGTGCAGCTGGAGCCTGTGCTGGCATATGGCAGGCCTTGCATGTAGGGGAAGCGGGAGCATTAACTGCGTTGAAATGACTTTGTCAGAGTGCCAGCATATGAAATGTGTGGTGATATTGCAGCCCTGCCACTGCCTGTGGCTGTTTTTCCTCTGCTTCTAATGACTAATAGAGAGAAGACAAAACAATTTCTATTAGTTTCTCCCACGCTGCCATGGGTTTCTTATTTTCCAAACCTCATTAGAGTTTGTAATACCATGGTGGTAGTCAAGAGCAGTCCGAATCACCCTGGGGGGGAAGGAAGAGCCGAAGAGATATGATGTGCGGCCCAGTATTAACACTGCTCCTGGTTAATTTCCAAGGTCCCTCCTGATTCCTTTCCAAACTCTTACACCTTATCTTCATCTTAAAGGTTAACAATGAAGCTTAGGGGAGAGGGAGAGAGAGAGAGAGGGAAAAAAAAAAAAAAGCTTAAGATCCTAAGTTGTTAAAGAGAATGGATGTGTGTGCTGAGCAGAGACCTGGGTCTGCATTTACATTGGAAAGGCAAATATTACTTAAAAGGCAGTGCTTTTGCTTCCCAGGGCATTGCAGCTGGGTGTGGGTTTCTCTGGGAGAGCTGCTGGTTCAAGGGGCTGCTGGTGTGCAGAGAGGCCACTGGCTTCAGGTCACCATGCCTAAATGCTGTAGGAACTGGATGCAAGTCAGGCACCAGCCTCACGCCAGCTCCTTGGGAAGTCCCAGCGTGTGCTCCTGGCTCCTCTGAAGTCAGTGAGAGTTTTGCATTTGTTGCCTCACTACAAATAAAGCTAATGAAAGCGCCAGGCATGGAGCTGCTTGAGCAGCACTTGGGAAATGACTGCAAACAGTATCCAAACAACCCACACAAAAGGACCCGCAGCCTGGACTCAGCTCATCACGGAAATAATCATTCAGAGGTGTCCAGCCTGGCTGTGAGTTACTCAGGTGTAGAAGAAACATCCCCACAGAGAAATTGTCCCCAGATCATCTCACGGTGGCCATAGCCTGGTGGGCAGAAGCTCTGTGAGCTGCTCCAGGAGGTCCGTCTGTCATCTTCTCCATCCAAATCGTTAAAAAGCTGAAAGTGGCTGAGCTTATGGAAGCCGACAAGGTCAGACCCTTCGGCTGTCAGTGGTGGCGAAGCTAATGGAGGGAGACACCTTGAAGAGCAGATACAAGGAGCAAGACACGGATGCTCCTGGCAGACACTGATCAGTGCCAACCCTTTGCAAACAGGCAGATTTCTCATCAGCCTCATCAGCCACATCAGCTAGTGGACATTTCCCAGACCTTCCAGTCAAGGAGGGATAGCACACGGCTCAGACATGTCCTCCTGGCCCTGCCACCAGCTTGCAGGCTCAGGACGGGGCTGCTGATGTGGGCAGCGGTGGAGCCACTGCCTATCTCACTGGTGAGATCAGCCAAACACTTAATCCAGAGCCACACAGGGAGAGGTTTTGGCTACTTGCTCATTTGCTTTGCCCCTGCAGAAGGAGGAGAAGAGCAGAGGTGCGTGTGGAAGAGCTTGTTCTGGGTGATGATGCACCTAAGAGATGTGATGCACCTAGGCAGTGTGGCTTGAGCAGGGCAGTAGTAAGGAGTTAAGCAACTTAAGGATGCAAAACGTTGGGTCAGGCATATGCTGGATTGTATTTCATCAGTTTCTTTGCTGCTTCACAAAGCAAGCAGATGATCAAATGAGGTTTCCAGCACTAAATGCAAAGAACTTGCAGCCTGCTCCATCAGAGGGAAGAAATTATTGGTGGACTATTTTGGGCTCTGGTCCTGGTGCAGCTGGGAGATCTTACCTGGGTTTGAGTGTTAACGATGGCAGCTTTTGCACCAAGTCACATCTCCCAGCTCACATGCACCGCACTCCCTGGGGTTTCACTGTCTGCAAGTGTGGGCTTCCAGGAGCAATTTGTGCGAAGTTGTGAGGCAAAGAAGAGACAGGTTGCCACTCTTTTCCCTTTCTCCAGTCACGGGCATGTCTGCTTATTTTTTGTCACTCTTTCGCTCAAACATAGGGGTTTTTTTTGACTTTTCTTAAAACTTCTTGCAGAAAATCATGTTTAAGCTTAGGTTAAGCATGGGAAATTTCAATCCCAAAAGGAATAATCCATATATTTGCAAAGTTCTCTAAGGGACTAAAAACTAGAGCTTTGCTTGGGATTCCTCTTGCAGCTCCGACTCCGTAATTAAGGCATAAATCCAGCTCTGCGTGCCTGCACGCTGCCTGCTGCACAGGCGCCAGGCGTTGCTGTGGGAACCGTAACTTTCCAAATTTGTTTTTACTCAGCACTCCATTTCAGCCTGTTCCCAACAGGCGCTGTGGTGGAAGAAAGATCCACAGCCTACCGTAGGATTTCACCCACAGGAGACACTCTTTACTGGAATAAATAAATAGCTGTATAGTGAGAAGCAGGGCGGGGAGAATAATAAGTGATGAGCAGGTGCTGGGCTATGGACGCTCCACCTGAGCTTCCTTGTTTCTGCTGGCCAGAACGATGTACTGGTGGTGGAACTCCTCCAGCAGCATGTCCTACCCCCGCTGCCTGCTCCGGGGCTTGCCAGGGTGCAGGAGGGAGATCCCTGCTCCCATTGCTCATGGCTTCTCTACCTCTCTGTGTCAAAGCAAGTTCCTGTGTGTTTCCTTTAGAAATGGCTTCAGGAGAGGATGCACTTCTTCTCCGTGTTGGTGAACATGATGTTCACTGTGCCACGGTGGTGGGTGCTGCTGGCTGAGTTTCCCTGGTGTGTGGTGGCATTACTGCTGGAGGAGGGCTTTAGTGTTTGGGGGATGTTTGGAGATGATCTGCAGGAAAATCAGTTTGGAATAGTCCAGCATTGGTGGAGCATGATGCTGATGGGCGTGGGCATGGGCACATGATGCCCGGGTCCAGAGGAAGGGTCCTGCTGCTGACCCAGGCTTGGGCATGAGCAGTGCAGAAGCTGAGTTATCGGTTCAACAGCTGAACTAAAACACCCCCAGCAACATGCTTTGGATTACTGTGAAGGGAGTTTGATGTTCTGGTGCACTAATAGAGAATGGGAAAGTGGTCACAGTCTCTGTTGAGACTTGTCTTTAGCTACTGGGAAGATGCAGGACCCCCTGGCAGGGACGGAGGTGGTGGCACCACAGTGGTGGCAACTATTCATCTTACTCTATTTTGTACTAAAAATATCTATTTCTTTATTTTTCATCTATTTTGTACTAAAAAGAAACAACCACCAAAAAAATCTCTGCTTGGGTTCTGCAACAGGTTCAAGCAGAGTTGACAAATAGCTTTGGATCAGCTGAATTCCTGGTTTACAGTGAATAAACTATTCACTGGGAAGGAATTCCCTTCCCTGCCTTGGCTGGCTCCCGGGCAGCAGCGCTGCTCCCATTGCTCTCATCCTTCTGTCTGGCTGTCGCTGCTCTCTCAGGTCTTGAGGTCCCATGCCCATATGTCATTTGGTGACTGTCACCATCATTGTGCCATGGCTGGGGACCCTGCACGGCACCACATGCCCGGTGGCACAGGCACTAGTGGGGTTGGCATCTCCTGCTCTCATCCACAGTTCCTGGTGATAGCCACCACCCTTTGCCCCGTTCTGTGGCTCTTGCTGTCCCCTCCCATGCTTCAGTGTCCCCACATTGGGCCTGATGAGGGAAGAGGAGCCCCGGTGGTGCCACCGAGGGCCTCCTGCAGCTGTGTCAGTGCAGCGCCACAATTAATATTCCAGTGCCAGGATCAAAGAGCCACCGAGACAGAGCCCAAGGCATTCTGCCGGTGTTGGCTGAGCCCTCTTCAACACCTCCCCATCACGGTGCAGGTGACTGCACCACCACACAGCCCCAGCCCTGCGTTAAAGTGGGAGCAGGAGGCGTGGGAAGGGGGGTCCCAGTCACCCCCAGCCCCACAGTGGCTATTGGGGCTCAGTCTGAGGGTATGTGGAGGGGATGGTGCTGAGCATCTGTGCATGCCCGCAGGCGTTGCAGCCCCAGCGCTGGCATGATTTACCTTCCCGAAAACCACCTCAATTTAAATGCTAATTATCCCTGAACCAGGGGGGTAAGGCAGCTATTGAATATTGTCAGGCTGCTTATTGCTGGCGCTGAAGTGGGGCAGGCTGGGGCTGCAGCAGGGAGGGACTGGCAGCGCGGGGACAGGTCCTACAGCAGCAGCAGGGCTGATGGAGGGATGGGGCTGATAGCTGTGGCCACACGGTGGTGTTCTCCGGGGGACATGGGTCTTCTCTCTCCCCACAGCTCGGTCCAGCCATGCATCATTGCAAATGGTGGTTAGGGCTGAAAGTTGTGGAGCTGATGGGGGCTCCAGGGCCTGGCAAAACCTGACCAGTCTGTCCTTTTTTTATCCTGTTTTGTTAGACTGGAGTGGGGCCTCACTAAAATTAATGACCAGTAAATTTGGAGTAAGTAACTGCTGCTTCAGAGGGTTTGCATTAAGCCTTTGTAATTCACCAGTGCCTGAGGTCACGGAGACATGTGGAGGGAGATTTACAGCATGCTTACCTTCTTCAAAGTGGCTGTGGAAACAGGACACCCTCTTTTCTGTCTCTCAGTGACTCTAAATAAATTTGTTTTGGTGATGACAAGCTAAAAAGAAGGTATTTCTGAATGTCCCCATGTCAGATGCAGGCCACCCCAGCGGGAAAGCTTCTCTGAGGGAAAGTTGGGTCAAAAGCTGGCACAAAATAACCTCAGATCCATCATGTTCTCCCCAAGCCATTGCAGGGCAGGAAGACTAAGATTAATAAATTATTTTTGCTGAAGAAGGCATCCTCTCAGACTTGCATAGCAGAAAGCGCAGTCCTCACATAGTCACTTTGCTGAACATAAGCATGCTGGATGATAATGTGATTAACATTTGTAGCTGCGCCAGCTCAGATAAGGGTAATTAAATCTCATGCTTCAGGGCATGAGCTAATCACTTGTGGGGTCATTTTATATACATATATATATATATATTTTACCCCTTCATGAATATGTTTGCCCGGTTGCTGGGATGCAGGGTGTGCATCCACTATCAGAGGTGGGTGGAGGCAGGGAGCCCCATGCCAGCTGATGCTTGGATCTGCAGTGAGAGTTGTACAGGAGCAAGGAGGGTTTCTGCAAGGGTTGGTGAGCAGAATCTGGCCTTGAGGCCGTGTCCTCCAAGAGTGAAGCGTGAAGGGAGGAAGCCACATCTGGCTGAGCCAAGGAGCTGAAGCTGCTCCTTCACCCAACAGTGTTGCTAACAGGAAAATGATAGAAATGTGAGTCACCAGCTGAGCTTTCACTACTGTGGGCCATCCCACTGCGCGCTTGGCCCTGGCTTTCAGTGCCTTGGCAGGAGGACAAGGTGCTCTAGGGCTTAGCAGAGTCGTGCCATGGACCAGGACCTGGCAACTGTGGCCACGTCCAGAAGGATGACAGCACTCTGGCTCCTCCTCAGTGCCTGCATCAGCCTCTCCTGCTCCCCCCAAAACCCCCTTTCGCTCAGAGATGCTGCGGGATGTTGGTCCTTTTTAGAAGCTCTGTGAGATGATACCAGCACTGCGAAGCACAGTAACACAGCTCTGTGCTGCACCGTGCTGTGGCTGTATTGCATGACCTTGGGTGTATTATTTAAGGTTAGATTCCCCAAAAACATCTCTAGTTTGTGTATCTAGTTTCAGGAGGACAGGAGAACACCCGCACAGCAGGCTCTTGCTGTGTGAGCCCTCCTCCTGGTACCTGAGCAGCCACTAATCGCCTTTACCCCAGCAGCACCTCGAGATGGAGGGAGCTGCTGTCTGTTACCTGTGTCACCTGCAGCAGCGGGTGCATTTTACGACTCATCCAAGGTTACATGGAGTATCCACCAAAGCCAGGATCTTGAACTCAGTTTAATCCAGGTGAATGTTTTCCTTCACAGCACACTTTGCCAGTACAAGAGCTCAGGAAAGCCTTTGGCCATTTGACTTTTCCCAGCATCAAGACTCGTTTATCTGGAAGTCAGCTCCCTCCTGAGTCAGGGATGTAGCCTAGGTTGGATGCTACTAGGGACCGGAGCTGTGAGGGAGAAACAGCACTTCCTTGTATAATGACTTAGTTTCTGCAAAATGCCCCGAGAGATGTTCAGATGCCCACCAGCAGAGCGCTGCCAGTCGGCAAGTGGATTCAGTGTGCATCATGCCAGAGAGCACTGCGTGCTCTCTGCTCCTGTGAGTATCTGGCATCTGCTCCGTGAGTGCTGGGGAGATGCTGGGGGCAGAGCAAGGGAGGATGTTGTGGGGTTAGCAGGTGCTGGGATCAGGCAGGTTTGCCTGGCTTGCTCCTGATCCCATCAGAATAAACCTGGCTTCATAATCAGTAGGAACCATGAGGTCATGAAGGCATCACCGTGCCTCTTGGAAACAGCGTGGCCCCCCAGTTGTGAACCCTGCACATGGTCCTGCACCCGTGCAGAGGTGCCGGTGGCGCAGCCATGCCCCAGATGGAGGCATGTGCAGCAGCACATGCGCAAGGATGCTGTCACATGCCTCCCCTCGTCTGTCTCCCTGCCCTGCACACATTGCCCAATGGCTTTGATCAGAGCTTCCAGAGAGCACAGAAGCCTGGCAGAAAGGCTTTTTTTGTGCCTCTACAGTGAGCAGCACTGCGAGCCGCAGGGTTATTAGTAAGGTGCAGTGGAAGAGGAGCTGCAGCCCTCTGCCGGCTGTGGCTCTGCAGCACACTGCCCTCCACGCCTGCCGGGCACGAGCGGGTTTGGGCATCCCCATCATCTGCCCTCCCAGTTTGCCCAGATGCAGCGGGGGCTTGGCGCAGTGTTAGCTGGAAGGACTCTACAGGGGGGCTGTGCCATGCCCGGACCCTGTGTCCAGCGGGTGCTTCCTCCACGCAGCTTCGGCTCATCCTGGCTTTGGGCAGGCAGGGAGCAAGGGGTTGGAGGTGGGGAAGGAGGGTGGAGACCCAGGAAGGCTTTGGTAGCAAAAATGCATCATTGAAGCCCTCCTGAAGTCCTGCCTTGTACCGCTGCTCCCTCCCGTTACGGGAGCACGTTGTGGGCACCCACCGGTGTGTATGCCCATGCCTCGACTCGTTCTGGCCCCTTGTTTTTCCTTGACCTTTCGACTGCGGAGCAGTTAAAGCAAATGGCATTACAGCAAGCGGCACCACCGAGCGTGGCTTTTTGGTAAATACCTTTTCACAGAGGCGTCAGCTCTGAGCAGCAGTTGCTGCGTGCAGGTTGCCCTGGCACCAGTGTGCGTCTCCTCCAGCTTCTCCCTCCTGAGCTGCCAGTGCATGGACCACCAGCCCCCGACAGCTGTCCTGCCACCCAGGTGGGCTGGCCTTGTGCCCAGGGACAGCCGATCCATGAGCTCATGGCACGGGTGGGTGTTGGTGAGATGGTCCGGGTGGGTTTGCATGGAGGAGACGCTGCTTCTGCATCTTCTCTGCTCCATGTTCAGATGCAGGGCACGGGGTTAACGCAGTCTTCTGGTGTCTGCCGTGCCATGTGTTTCTGTCCCCTGGGGCTGGGCTCTTCTGGCATCGCTGAGTCTGTCCCCTTGTGCAAGGCAGTGTGAGAGTCCTTGGGAAGGTGCTACCAGCCACTGTCATTGTCCTGAGCATCTCCTCCTGGTCCTTTCGGAGATGGGATGCAGGCAGGCCTCCAGTGTGACCTGCCTGGCCCTTGAGCTAATCTCCTAGTGCAGGGTGTGGGGCTGACCCACCAGGGAGGGGACGGTCCCTGTCCTCCGAGGTGGCAGGTGAGCTCAGCGCAGCTGCATCCTGCTTTTCTGGTGCAGCATCACGCTTCTGTGGGGCTTTGGGATTTGGTAACACTGACAGCTTTCTCCCTTTTCAGCTGAGGCAGAGCAGCAGAGACACCAACACGATTCTTTCCATATTCCCTACTGATCTGCCTAATTTTGCAGCCCCTGCTTCCCACCACCCACACCGCTCCTGTCTGCAGCAGTAATTGCACTTTGCCATTTGCATCACTGAAACAGCAAAGGGCTCAGAACAGCAAAGGACCACTCAGCCGTGGGGGATCCCACGCCCGGTGTGAGCGACAGGAGATTTGCGAGCACATATGTGAGCGGGAGGCTTTTCCTCTCAGACAAATAAACCACTTTTTCTCCAACTGTGCCTAAAGTGAAGCTCCCGAGACGCAATCAGGTGCCAGCAGCTTTGAGATGGGGAGTGCAGCATGAAGGCTCATCTCAGTGCTCCTCGCCCACCTTGGGGCTGGGGCCATCCCCAGGTGGGACTGCTCCCATATGCACAGGGATATGGCCTTCTGCTTGCCACTGGTACAGGTTGCACTGGCCATATCCTGGCCCTGGAGCATCAGAAGAGCCCCAAGGAAGTGCTCCACCAACTCAGCATCTTGCTACAATGGGACCCTTGGAGGTGGCCAAGGTGTCCCCACTTGCAAGATGAACATAGGATGATGGAGCATCACTGCTAGGATGGGCTGCAGGGAGTAAAACTGAGGTAAACCGGCAGCTGTTTAAAGGAAGATCTGTTCAGAAAACACGCCGCTCGGGCGGGCGGTGCCAGCCTGAGCCTCCCCCCAGCTCCTGGGGCTGACCTGATTTTGCAGGAACCTCCCTTTTTTCTGCTCTGCTGCCCTTTTGTCTCTGCACCTGGAGGACGCAGAGCCTCCTGGCCTATATTTTGGCTCTAAGATCAATATTTAAAATCCCCCCCTCCCGTTTCCTTTGCGCAGGCGCGAGGCATTTCGCTTGCCGGGGGAGGTTTGTCTCCCAGAGACCTGTCTGTTCACCATTTCAAATAATTTCCCCAGCATCGTTGTTCTAGAAACAATTCATTAGGGGCCTATTATACAATGTTATACCTGCCAAGGTTAGAAAAGATCCCCCAGGTGTGGTAAAATCGTGCTGTGAGCTGCACGCGCCGGCTTTTTTTTTTTTTTTTTGGTGTCTGTCTGTAAATGTGCCTTTTACTCCTTTTGGAGATCCAGTCATCTGGGGGCAAAGCCGCGGGGGTGATGCTGCTGTCTGGGATTGCAAAGCCCCAGCTGCGTGTGGTCTGGTGCTTGGTGGTTTTATACTGGAAGTTGGTGCAGGTGGTGGAAAGGGGCAGTTTTGGGGTGTAGCAGCCATTCCTCTCTTCTTGCTGCTGTTTTCCCCCTCTCCAGTGGCACACTTTGAAAATCCAGGCCAAAACCAGTGGCTGGGTCCCCAGGCTGAGACCAGCCCCACGTTACTGGAGAACTAACGGAGCCATGGTCCCTGGGGAGCTCATTAAGCATCACCTTGGAGGGCTGTGCTGCCAGGGGTAGCTGGTGGCAGGGGCAGCAAACCTCATCCCCTGTAAGGTCTCCTGCTTGGAGGTGTCCCTCGCCCTCCCTCGGCCTCTGTCCCCGTGCTGCTGGGGCAGCTCAGCCCCCCTGCCTGGTCGTGGCCTGCATCGTTGCTTTGCAGTTGTCTTTTTCTCTCTGCAGGGAGAATAACTTCATCAAGGACTTCCCACAGCTGGCCGATGGCCTCATGGTGATCCCGCTGCCCGTGGAGGAGCAGTGCCGTGGCGTCCTTTCGGAGCCCCTTCCTGACCTCCAGCTTCTCACTGGTACGAGCTGCCCCTGAGCTCAGCTCCTGCTGGGGCGAGCACAGGAGCAAGAACCCTTTCTCCCACCCTAGATCCCAGCATGGTGCCCAAGGGGCATCAGCACTCCTGAGGTGCTGGTCTTGGGCTCCTTCGTGGCATCCCTCCTGTCTGTCCGGGGCATAAATAGCATATGGGCTCTGCGAGTCTGCCCTGGCATGACAAGGCAGCATCTCCATCCCTGTGAGCTCCAGGCAGCCGCAGCCTTCGCAATGCTGGTCCTGCCAGCAGCCTGAGGACCCCGTGGCACAGCCACTGGAGGTTGCCATCCCTGCTACCATCCCGTTTCTCTCCCCTGTGGTGTGTAGCAAAGCCATTGCTCTGTGCAAGCATTAGGCATTTCCCAGAGCGTGGCTGTGGGGTCAGCAGGGGCTGAGCATCAGCTCTTCCTTTGCAGGGGACATCAAGTATGACGAGGCGATGGGCTACCCCATGGTGCAGCACTGGCGGGTCAGGAGCAACCTCTACAGGGTGAAGCTCAGCTCCATCACCCTCTCTGCAGGTGAGGGTTTCTGATAAGAGGGAGACGTGTGTCCACATGGGTGGGTGGCTGGTGGTCTTCTGCCCCAAGGCATGGTCGTGCCAAGCATCTCACCAGCGTTTCCCAGCCCCAGGCTCTGCGCGGGCAGTAGCTCATGCTGTCAGTGCTGCTGCAGAGGCAGGCAGAGAGATCTTCCTGCATTTTACAGGGGGGAAACTGAGGCAGGGTGTTTGTGCAGCTCAATTGCACAAACCAAGAGCTGAGGTCAGAGCCAGGATCAGGCTAATAAGCAAGACTTCTGGGAGGATTCATGTGGGGGTGGCTGTTTATATGTGTATGTATGAAACCCAGTAAGTTCTTGAAAAAATGTGGTTTCAAAAGGACCCAAAGCGCTTGTAAATGTGGGTCATATAAAGCAGGGAGTTGCAGATGAAGAAGGGGTGGGCGGGAGGATCCTGCAAACGTCAAAACATTTCACTTCCACATTTTTATAGCTACACATTTTGTTTCAGAAGCACTGAAACATTTTGTTACGACCTGAAATGTTTTGCCTTTTCATTTCAAAACAGCATTTTTTATTTAAAAATCAACCTGTTTTTTAAATGGAGGGAAAAAAAAAAGGAAGAAAGAAAAGATTTAGTGCAGACAGATGCAGAGCCCCAGAATAAAATAACCTGCTTAGAGCTGAAAAAAATATTTGGGTTCAGCTCAAAATGAATTCTTCTAGCTTTTTTATTAAACCAACCTTTTCTTTCAATAAAACAACCAACCAACCAGCCAGATAACCTCATTTTGGTGACAGTTATGACGTATTTTCTTGCAGTATGTGTTCCGTTCCACCACTGAACCAAAATGATGATATCAGCCAGCTCTAAATGATGCCACCGATGCCTCCACAATATTTCATCTCTGTAGACCAGTGAGGGTGCATGTCCTTGTCCTGTGCTGGAGTCCCCGCTGTCTATACTGACACTGCAGGGCGTTGTTCAAGAGGTGCCCTGGCCCTTGCGCACCCATGGAGCTGCAATCAGCCCAGCCCCGCGTGTCCTTCTGGGCTGTCTCCAGCTTTCCTAAAAATAGTTATCGGTTGTGCAGGGTATTGACACTGGGGATGGTCTGCAGTGCAGTCTGTAATAAATTAATCCTTACACCAGGAGAACATCTCTGGTTATGGCTACTGCGAAGCAAAGGCCAAGCGCATCCTCTGCGGAGAGCGCTGACAGTGTGCCAGCAGCCTGCAAAATGGGCCAGAGCTGGCGCGAGGGTATGTAGGGGAGTGTGGGGGCGTGGGTGCACACACACATGTTCACGTGCACATCCCTCTGAAATGATTTGAGAAGTGTCTTAGGGAGAGATGCCAGAGCCAGAGCCCAGTGCAAATAGCTGGTTGTGGATTCCAAAGGATCATAAAGACCATGGAGGCAAGAGAGGAGGAACTGCATTTTGCACCCATGTGGGGATGTGTACATCTTGAGCAGGGATTTTCTGGGCCTCCTTCCCCCCAGGCTGTGGCTGGCAGCCCTGCCTGGCTGACCCACGATCCCCTGCCTCCTTCCCACAGGCTTTGCAAACATCCTGAAGATACTGACCAAGGACAGCAGCCGGGAGGAGCTGCTCTCCTTCATCCAGCAGTTTGGCTCCCACTACATCGCGGAGGCGCTGTATGGCTCCGAATTCAGCTGCACCATCCACTTCCCCAGTAAGAAGGTCCAGCAGCAGCTCTGGCTCCAGTACCAGAAAGGTGAGGAGGGCGGTGGGAATGGGTGGGGTCACAAATGCTGGTTATCATTCGTGCTGTTTTCCACCCATCATCCCCTCTCTGCTGTGCACACACCATCACCATGCTGGCTGGCAGGCGCATACAGGAGACTGGTACCAAACCAATTGCCCAGCAGCAGGCAATGGTGGCACATGTCCGTGGGCAGCACCCCTGAGCCATCCTGCCTGCTCCTGCCCTTTGGCTCCATCCTTCCCCAGGGTGACCCAGTTCACCAGCTGCCCCCAGCCCCGCTGTGGTGGCCCCCACACACCAGGGTGCTTGGGGTCAGGTGATGGAGATGTGACATAATTGAACTGCCTCAGAATGGCTTCGTTTTATTGCTTGTGACAATGACGGTCTTTAAAGAAGTGTATTAAATCAATAGCAGACTCATTGTGCTACACCATAAATAACGAGACACATCATTAAACAGGGCAATAAACTTCAGGACTTTGAAGTAATACAATTAGGTTATGTTTATAAAAAACTCCCTTATCGCTGGAGCCTTCCATTTGCCAATTCATCTCTCTTCTCCAGGGAGCTGGGGATACTCCCTGGGTCTGTGGTGTTTTATAGGGCCCGTTGTGGGGCTGATGGTAATGGAGGTCGTCAAGGCACTGGTGTCGTGCCCCATGGGCGCTGCCGAGAGTGGCCTCGTTTGGTGGAAGCCAACAGATGGGATGGAGGTGTGCTCCCACCGCTGCCTCTGTTGCTTTCTGCTCTTTTTTTTTTTTCCTGTCTTCCCAGCACAGCTCGTCTTGTAAGCGTATTTACAACACCTTGTACTTGTTTGTTCTGCTTTTAAATAGTGATAAATGAAGTTTGCCATAGCAATGCCCCTGTTTAGCAGCAGAAAGCGTGGTGGAGGTGTGTTGTTTACATACTCACAAGGTATTAATCATTTGGGCACGCTCCCTGCAGTCCCTGGGCAAATGTGTCAGTGGGGAGCAGAGCCGGAATGGCTCCATGGCCCCAGCACTCTCACTGCAGACACTGGGTTTCTCTGGAGATGCTGCATGGGAACAAGAGGCAGTCACTGCAGCCTCAGCCTGGCGCAAGCATCGCTGCTGTTTCACGGTGCTGGGGCCAGAGGGGAGATGAACAGTGGCAACACTTAATCTGGTGGTGAAATATCTCCCATTTCTGAACCCCCACCTTCCTCCTGGCCGTGGACAGCGGTGGTTCCCAGGGCTCAACCGCAAAGCCCCGCAGTAGCACAGGGCCTGAGGTGAGCAGTGCCTTGCTGACAAAATAATTTCCTTTTTAGTGCATGGTATGTAGCTGGCCGAGGCGAGCACCCTCGCTCCCCACCCAGCTCCCACCAGCACCCCTGGAGCTGTGCCTGCCCCATGCTGCTCACAGGACGGCCCTGGCCGGCTAGAGGCATCCAGAGCACTCTTGCCCACCACCAGCAGAGCACCAAAGCACTCACAGGACCCCGGGGATCCCCCCCGAGTTTTGCATGCAATGCCTGGACATAAACATTTAGTTTCTGGCTGTGCAGCATTTGGGCACTGGGTGCTGGCTCTGACCTTGTTCTCTGTGTGTGGCTCCATCTGTGGCTTCAGTAGCTGTGGGGTCAGTGAGGCTGGACGTTGGGGCTGGCGGCACTGCAGAGGGGACCAGTGTTGTACTTAGTTCTTTGATGGCCAGAAAATGCTCTTGAAAGGACACTGAGGATGTTGAGGGCTCTTGCTGATACTGGGGGAGATCAGCTCTGTGGGCAGAGAAGGCATCACGGGAAAACCCAGGGCTCGCTCACTCCGGGAGAAGCCCCAGTTAACTAAGAGAAAGAGCTTGCTGTTTATGGTAGATGGATTTTATTCCCAGCTTCTCCACTGATCTACCCTCATTTTGCCAGTGACATAAGGAGGATCAGCATAAATAGGTCCAGCTAGACAGTTCTGGATGCCTTCTCTGCTCAGAAACAGCTCTGGCCTGCCGGGCTCCCCGCTGCTAGCCAGCCCGTTTCCGAACTGCTCAGAGAGTGTACATATGCATCATCACTAATAAATACAAAAGTAAGGCCAGGATAACTGTAATTTGTTAGCGCACAAAGCAGGTCAGAAGAGGACGGGGAGAGGAGAGTCTCGAGCTAATTGGAACAGCACCAACTATGATAAAAATGCACACTGCAGCGTGTTTGCAGCATCACACAAAATTATTTTGATATTTTAATCAACTTCATAAATCAATCGGCAGGCCTCGGGAGGAGGCCTTTGCCAATAAGGTGCACAATCCGTGCGTCGAGCCCTAATTGAAAACATGGTCTTGAAGAGGCGACCGCGCCGCTGGCAGCCGGACTCGTGCAAAGCGCCAGGCCAGGTGCTGGCTCTCTGCAGGGGCTGGAGCAGCCCAAACACCGCGCTCGCTGCCGGCACAGGAGCCTGTGATATAGGTCGGTGTCTGCAGAGTGCTTCCTTCAGCCACATGGAGGAGAAAGGGATCTGGCTCTCGCCAGGGACAGCAGAAAGTTGGTGGCTTCTCACTGCCTGGACCCCCAGCCCTGCTGGAGTGGGTGGGCTGCGGGCACCGCTGGCATGTGCAGGCTGCTCTGCCTCTAGAAAGGCAAACTGTTCTCCTTCCTCCTGCAAGCAGATAAGGTCTGTGCTGGGGAAAGCGAGGCAAAAGAGCTGCCCGCCCTTGTTCCTAAGGATTTGCAGGAGTGAATCCTCCAAGTGAGAGAGCCAGGGAGGCACGGAGGCAGGGCTGCAGCACACGAGTGCTGTGCTCCTTTCAGGGCAGGCATGGAAATGGCCCCCAGGCTCTCCCCCTAGGAACAGTGTTAGCCTGTGAGCAGAGCAAAGCAAACCCCAATTTTAGTTCATGCAGAGTGATTAAAAGCCCATTTTCTGGGCTGCTAGTTCTGGCTCTGTGCAGCCAAGCAATGCTTTAACTCTGAGCAGGGACCTTGAGATCGACCTGGCCATTGATCTGTACCAGAGGAGCCCTCATCAGTTTTCTCCCCCATCGAAGCCAGTATTTAACACTGATGGCACCTCATTAAGTTCGTACCAATTATGTGAGCATCTTTGTTTGGCAGCTGGGACAAACGTGACACTCCTGGCCACCTCCTGTTGTGTGTAAGAATGTTCTGGGTCTGGCTGGGATGGAGCGAACTGGCTTCATTGCAGCTCCTGTGGTGCTGTGCTTTGGGTTTGTGGCTAAGCCAGTGCTGATAACACCCCAGCACGTTGGCCACTGCTAAGCAGTGCTTGCACAGCACCCAGGCTCCCTCTCCACAGCACCTAGGCTGGAGTGGGCAAGATGTTGGGAGGGGACACAGACAGGACTGCTGATGCAAACTGGTCTATTCCACACCGTATATTGCCATGCTCAGCAATGAAACTGGAGGTGGAGGCTGGGAGTCACCCTGCCACAAAAAGAGTCACAGAATGTACAGGAGGAAAGACAGCGACCCCTCCATCCAGCATATCCACCTGCCAGGGACCGCTTCATTCGCTGATAAACACGTATCAGAGACCTGGTTGCTTTGTGGCCCCTCAGTCTGGCTAGATGAGGAAGAGGAGGAGAGCTCAGTGAGGGAAAGGAAAGAGGTGCTGTGACAGCAAAATCTGACAGCAAGACCTGACAGCCCTGGTGGGATTCTCCCAAGAGCTGTTCTAGCTTGCTCATTCACTCTACGATAGTAGATGGCTAGATGATCTTTAAGGTCCCTTCCCACCCAACCCATTCTATGATTCTGTGATACATGAAATGCAGATCAAAAGTCTGTAAGTGCCCCAGCACCTAGAGAAAATGGAAACGTTATCAGCAGCAATGTGGAGGGTCTCTTCTTGTCAAGCATTTGAGTGACAACTCGTTTCCTTCACATGGTGCAGACTAGCTGAGCCTCAGCGTGGGAGACTTCTGTTCTCCAGCTGGGAAAAGTTGGAAAAAGAAATGGCATGCTGGTGGTGTGCTGCGGAGGAGGAGCACGCAGCCTTGCAGGAGCTCCTCTCCCTTGCCACTTGAGGACCTGGGAGAAGCTCAGCTGGGGAGCGGGGAGGGATGCTGATGGGCTCGGGATGTGCTATGCATGGGTGGTGGAGACTCAGAGGGCTTCACTACCTGACCACGTTACGTTGCTTTAGGTCTGCAGTAAGTGAAATGTTTGTTTTTCTTGCATTTCCTATGATCTCTGGATAGTTTCCTGGGCTGATGTTACCTGGCCACATTGGGCAGCCAGCAAGCCGAGCTTGGGAAGTGGCTGCTACAGATGTGAAAGATGTTCCCTCTCAGCAACAGGTCACTTACTAAAATAGCCCATGGAGGGGCTGTGCTCTGGCAGGTCCTATCACATTCCCGAAGGCTTTCTGCCCACCAGCCTCCCCAATACTTTCCTCCTTTTGAACTATATGTTGTTGATCGCATTTACCTTTAAGAGGTTACAGCTTTCCTGCTTTCTTGTGAACTCAGCAGTTCAGACAGAAGTTCTTCATAAAACACAAGCCATAGTAAGGACACAACCTCAAGCTCTGCTAAAATAGCAGTTCATATTCTTCTGAGTGGGGTCTGTGGATCCCTTCTGTCTCTTGAGGTTCTCATTCATCTCCCTTCAGGTCTGATACTGCCATAACACAATTAAGATTGAACTAGTCCACGAGAACTTCTAGTTCTCATTTCCTAGACGCAATCAGGTGCATTAAGAAAGCTACAAGGCAAGCTCTGCATCTATTAAAGGAGGTAATGGCTTTACCCTTATACCTGCTCGGTCAGAAGTGCATAGAATTTCCCTGTCCTTGAGATCTGTTCCTATAAACAACCACTCTATTTAATCTTTGTAACACTCTTACTTGCTTGCGGTGTATGCCATTATATTTATTTCAAACCCTCAGATTTTGACATTTTGTTCGGAGGAGGAAAAAACAATCTAGCTGGTTGCCGTGAAATTTAGTTTAGACTAAAATATGTGCCATGACTCAGTCTGCTAAATGACCTTATGCACTGCTCATTGTAATCCAAAATTGCCAGGCAAGTCGAGTAATTAGTTGTGCAAAATGAAATAACTTTAAATCCTCGCACTGAGTAATGACCCAGAAAAATCACTTAAACTATACAATAGAAAAGACTTGGAGCATCTGGCTTTATTTTTACTTTTATAGTTCTGCCCCCTTTGATTAAGAAACAGGCTGTCTCCCTCATCCCTTTAGAAGAAACGCTGGCTGTCAGTTGCCGCTACCCTAAGAAATCAAACTTCTCATAAAGTGGCAGGGTGGGTCTAACAGCAGCGGCACGACAGTTGTTCTGTGTTTGATAAACCAGTAGCTGTTTAAAGAGCTGCCTTCACTCAGATCCGCAAACCCAGCTGGGTAGCAGGAGCAGGGGGAGAGCCTGTACATACTGACGTGCTGATGCCCTGGAATGCCGAGCGGCGAACTGCTTAGCTCTCTGCTGGCTCAGCCTACATACACTGTTTCTAACATGATTTTTTGTAGCATTTATCAAAATTATCCAGAATAATAGGTGAACCCTAATAGCAGCCCTGCTACCAGCCCCAGCAAATATGTCACCTCCACAGAGGGACAGAGCTGAGCCAGAAAGCCCCTTGATGAGCCAGGGATGCAGGTGATGAAGCCTTCAGCCAGGCTTCCACATCCTCTTACTGAGCGCTCCATGCCAGTGAATTTGGGCCAGACCTTTAAAACATCAGGTATCAGCTACAGTGAAAAGTAAGATATTGCCCTTGTAGGAGTATCGGCATGAATTAAGGTACGACATTCTAGTATTTGTTTATGAGGTGGGTAGGGAAGTGTCAGATAAAGTTACATGAGACCTGCCAAGGAGCTCAGATTTATCCTCTGCAACCTGACAGCATAAAAGGGGTCTCGTAGCCATTGTGTTCCCAAGTCTAATCCCCACTGGCTGTAAAAACCAATCTGCCACCAAAGGGAGGAGATGAAGTGTTCTTAATAAGAAAATGAGCCATTTGCAATGCACTTTTAATTGGATCAATTTTTCCTTTATTACAGAATCTTTAAAAACCAAACACATACGTACAACCAGACAAGCTCTTTTTCCAGGTAGAGAGCAGAAGCCAAACTATTTTGTCACAATCCTTAATTACTCCATTTCATCTCGTTTGGCAGATGATCACAACATTGTGTAGGGGCACCATGGCAAGAAATACAGCTGTGCAAAATCATCTCGCAATCACTTCTGAGTTTTGTCAGGGGATGTGAATACCCTGGGCGAGGGACAGCAGGTTTTCTTTTTCACTTTTCTGACTGAAACCCAAGACTAGAAGAAGAGCTGCAGGCAACACACCCCCGCAGGCGCTGATCGCAGTGTCCTGGCCCACCAGTGCATCACAGGATAGTGTTATTTTTCTTGAATCTCTGAGAAACAGATGACAGACGCTTTGTTTGAACTGTGTAACCAGGAACAGGCTGGGGTAACCAACTGCTCAGTTTACTGGACCTGCTTTTATGTCCCTTCAAGCACTCTAGGAAATGTTATTGCTAGTAGTGTGATGTTTATTGCAAAAAAAAAAAAAAAAAATATCCATCGAAACAGAAAATGACAGAGGTACATATTATCATAGATAATATTGCTTCAATTATTCAGGTCCACAGTAGCTTACTGCTTGGAGCAGTTCTTAGAAACAGGAGGAAAGTTAAAAAAGAGATCAGTAGGAGAGGAACTGCCATTACCATAATACTGGAAAAAATGCCTTGAGTTACAATGTAATTAACTGCAGAAGGGCCCAGTAATAGCCATCATCTCCCAAAAACATACATGCAAGATGAGATCGGTTCCCCAAATTGCTGTTACACACCTTAGGCGACTACCCCTCCCACCCAAAAATAGAGAAGCAGAGAATGTAAATAATTACGTGCAAGTTGGTAGCCTTGGCAAACACACAGAGCAGCTCAGGAGGGAAGCGGGGTTCCATTCCCTTGAGGTCGCTCAGCACCATCTACCATGCTAGTGTCTTGGCTCCTGCTCCCTTCTCCGCAAGCTTTTTCCAGCACATTATAACAAGGGAAACCGAAAGTTGCCCTGATGGAGGGGCACCTCCATCGCACAGCTGGTGTTTGTTGTGTTGACCCTCTTCAGTGCCTTGGATAAGCAGAACAGGGAGGGGAAAAAACCAAAATCTCACCAAAATCTGCTCCCAGCGCTTCTTTTGCAAACCCTGTAACTGCCAAACAACTGGCGGGAGCAGCAGCAGCTCGGAAGCCGGTTTTACTTTGCTGTTTCACTAGGGGAAAATATATAGGAGTTTAAAAAAAAAATCACCTGTTGCATACATGTTGTAGCACAAGTAGCAAACAATTTGCTCTAGCATGGCAGCCACCATAAAATCAGCTTTTATATGGTCTGTTGTGCCCCCAAATTTGCAACTACATTGTTGATAGCAACAAATAAATGCACTGCAGTGTAACTATTATCTGTGGCAGATTAACATGCTACCACTGTGCCCTATTTAAATGCATCTTTCCTTCAATAAACTATTCTAGGCGAGCAGCACCACACTGAGGAACACATTTATCAGCCAGGAGAGTAGCACTGTGGGGGCCTTGGTTCACACAGCTGCAGTTTTGTGCTTCATTTGGCCCAAAGCCGTGATGAACATGAACTCTGGTGCCTGCTGGTGCCGTAAAAAAAAAAAATATTAAAAAAACATATCTAAGGAATGTAGTGTTTTGCTGTGCAAGGGAAAAAAACAGCAATGCACCAATGGACACGCTTCCAAGTATTAACAAAATAAAAACGAAGGAGTACCACAAACACACACACACACTCCTTCTCAGCAGCGAGTAGCTTGCACATACTAAGTGCAGATGAGTGGAAACCTATTCCTAAATGCAGTGGTCTGGAATGCAAAATAGTGAAGTGCAAGTGAACAAAACAGTATGTTGCATCTAACCTCATTTACTACAGTCTCCCAGTCTTATTTCCCCAGCCCTTACCCCCTCCCCACGAACCTTTCTATACCAGACCTACCTTCCAAAGACAGTTTCCAGGATACATTTAATAGTAAAACAACAGTAAATATCAACCATAGGTTCCCCTCATTTTTTTCCCTCCAACCCCCTCTCTTTTTAGCCCCTTCTACCTAGCAGAACTCTTAGTAGAAATAAAAACCCTGTTGCCATCAGAGGGCAGTTTTCTGGCTCAGCTCAGTCTCCCATGATTGCACAGTACTCACTTCACATCGCACAGACATGGTTCACAAATGGCACAACAGGGGCGATCTCCTGAATACCAGAAAAATGAAGAGAGAAAACCCTCCCTCATCAGTCTGAAAGTAAAGCTCCATCTCTGAGCAGCTGAAGAGGGCTATTTCGTTTTATGCAGTGCTGCAATGGGAAACTGCTTTATCTAGTAGTTGCCCAGACAACTGCTACCCAGTTCCTTGCAAATACCACAGCAAGAACAGGATTGCCTCTCTGGTTCTCTAAGGGAAGCTCAAGAGCAGTCAAGTCAGCGTTCATGGCACAAAGAAAGATACAGTGGTTGAAGCTGGAAGTGTAGGAGATGTGATGCACAGAGGTGACAGGTTTTATGGAGTGACCAGTCATTTAGCAGGAAACAAGTACTCCAGCAGGATGGATCCTTTCCCTCATGCTTGTTCTTTTTTATTGTATGGATTTTATATAAAAAAAGAAAAAGAATAAGCAGACCACCACCACATAATCTATTTTGTTTCTAAACACAAAACATGACGGTTCGGTTATGGCACAATCTTTCCGAATACTTGACGCCGGTTCCCATCAGATTGCAACGCGGCTGGAAGAATCTCTGCTGCCAAAAGAGGTTTTGCTTAGAGACATGCCTTTAAGGAGTGGAATATCTTCTCAGATGGTAACTGTAGATCTTAATGCAATGATCCCAACAGTCCAGCACCAGCAGCTGCCCTTTGGGAGTAATGGCGATACCGACTGGGCAGGTGAGTCCTTCCCGGATTAAGATATTATAGCCACCCCCTTTAGGAAAATGCAGGATTTCTTTACGGCTGCTGTCGGCAACAATGAGGTCACCCCTGGCATCAACACACATCCCAGCAATGCACCTGAAATCCTCATTCTCAGAGAAGAAGTGGCTAATCTGGCGTCCCAGCTGCCCATCTGGGCCAACAGAGCCAATTGAAAAGCCTCCTTCTAAGTGGTGTTCGTACTGCCGGTTTTCCAAGTTAAGCCCCAGCCCCTGAGTAAAGTATATTGTCCCTTCAGCATCACAGGTGACAAACTTTGGGCGCACTGCACTACATAAGCAACTGTACTTGACTACCCCCACGCCGCGGTCAACTGTGAAACACCAGAGTTTCCCCCCTTCCACGTCGGTCACTACAAACTGCCCAGAAGGCAGGGCAGCGATGCCCCAGGGCTTGCTTAGCTGGCTGCGGTGACAGGCCACGCAATGGCCATCCATGGTGTAGACCTTGACAGAGTTATCGTAGCTGTCAGTCACACCTATCAGGCCATGGCAGTTCATGGTGACAGAAAGGGGAGTCAAATTGGGCAAGTCTGCTCCAAGGAAACTCAATACAAAGCTATCGATTCCACTAGGGCTCCGGCGAATCTCCTTCAGAAAGCCCTTGCGGGTAAAAACCTGGATTCGGAAATTGCCTCTGTCTGCCACAAGTACCTCACCTTGCAGGGTGACGTGCAGGCTGACGGGAAGATTAAACATCCCTGGCAGGCTGCCCTTGGAGCCCATCTTCTTGATGAAGTGACACTGCTGGATGCTCGTGGCTGCTTCAGGCATCCTTGGCTTGGCTGGTGAGGAATTCGGTGTGCAGCTGGCCTCTTCTTGCACCAAGTCAGGCTCCCTAAATGATGCCGATGAGGATGCTGCAGTTTCCATAAGTGATTCCTCCATGTTAACGGTCCGGGGTTTCTTCACCACCTGCCCGATCTGCAGTGGTCCCACGTGGCTCACCTTAAGGAGTTCAACTTCCTGAAGGGTCAGCTCCCTTGGGAGACTGTTTGTCAGTTCTGGTTCTTCCTCGTCTGCTGCCTCCTCCAAGAGAGCTATATCTCCCTGCTTTATTTTGGCAAGGAAATAGTCACAGCGAGACATTATCTGCACTTCTGCTAAGTTCAGCAGGTAAGCTTGCTCCTCCATTACCTGATTATTTACCTTCTCCACTTCAGACAAAGAGGTGGTGAAGAACTTGCGTGACCTGGCCAGTTCTTCCTGGATTTTGCGCTCTTCTTTGCTGTAATCTTGCAGAACTGCTTTGTATCTAGACTGCAGGTCTCTTGAAACACCCTCCAGAGATGCTTTTCTTTTCTGCAGATCATCCATGAGCTCCCGAAGTCTGGCAAGCCTCGTACCAAATTCCCTCCTACGCTCCTCAGCAGCCTCTTTGATAGCAATGACTCTATGCCCTTGGGGCACGTGTGATGTCTCCTTGCACGGCTCACATAAAACCAAGCTACAGCTCTTGCAAAAGTGTCTTGGCAACCTTCTCCCACAGACCTTACACATGAGCAGACCCACCACCTCCCCCAGTCCGGCGGTGTCTATGATCTTCAGCACAGTAAGATTGTCAGTCAGCTGAGCTAAGCTTGTGATCCGCGTGATTTTGCTGCAAAAGGGGCATCGTATCCCATTAATGCTGTTTGCTAGGAGTTTCTCCAAGCACTGTTTGCAGATGGTGTGCCCACAGTGTAAAAGCTTGGGTCTCAGGTGCTCCTCAGTGAAGGACTCCATGCAAATGGGGCACTCCAGGACCTCTCGCAGTGCATCTGAGTTGAGATGAGGGGCAGCAGCCATGGCTTTCCAAGGCAGCTCTAGCTGGTGCAAAGTCTTGTACTCGCATCTATTCCAAGGTGCTCCTATTCTGTCCAGAAAGAAAAAAGGAAATGTGATTTATGTCATCACCAGCAGTTACATATACATGCAATTTATTTCTGATTTATCACCCAACCCTGAAAAAAGAGAAGCCCAGTTAGCTTTTCCACATTTGGAAAGAATGGATTAGTCATAGCTAATCTCAGAGTGGGCAAATTCCAAAACTAACTTGCAGCTCCTAGTGCGATGAATTATTCACTTGCAAAATTTGTAAGTAGAACTGAAAGAAGTGTAATGGCAGCAATAAGGAAGCCCAATAGATATTGATGACTGAATCATCTCCTCATGGTGCCCATCTC
The DNA here is from genome assembly GCF_023638135.1 of Falco biarmicus. Classification (NCBI taxonomy): domain Eukaryota; kingdom Metazoa; phylum Chordata; class Aves; order Falconiformes; family Falconidae; genus Falco; species Falco biarmicus. The sequence continues at coordinate 11,567,340 of NC_079296.1, read as the reverse complement.
CTGCTGCCATGCCTCCAAGTTTACATAATTTACTGAAACCCAGGGAGATTAAACCAAGCATTCAAAACGCTGTGCATCAAAAGAGGAACCAGATGGTGCAATGCTTTAGGACATTAATATATCACCTCTGGAGACCTGCATTCAGATGTGACATCAAATACGAATGAAATGAATGTGGTTGTTTTACTCTGCTTTTCTAGATAGCCAAAATAAATTTTCAAGGTTTCATACGTTTGCCAGAAAGTGAAACTAGAAGGAATGATGTGTCAGCTTCCACTTGTTCTGGGAATGAGACTGTACATACTGAAAACATAGTGAACATTTTACACCGGTGTATTCCATTAACCTCTGCCGTGCTGCATCATGCTTCAGCATGCCAACTAAACACCGCTTGACGCAGCAGTGTTCTAGCAGGTATTAGCAATAAAGGAGTTAACAGACAACTCCAAACATTCATTACTATGTACTACAAGTGTCACTATTAGTTTCTGAACTTAGCTTAACTGCATATAATTCCTCCTTTTTTCACAATCTCGCAGTGTTAACCTCATTCTTGTATTCTGGTTCTGTCTTCTACCACTCTGGTTGCTGTTCAGCTTCAATCCAGGTTCCTCCATCCTCGCATCCCTCACAGCAGGGAGCAGATCCCAGCAGCTCTCTTGCTAAAGCAGCCATCCATTCAAAAGGAACAGCACAGGGCTACATCATTAAGTTATTATTCAGTAGACTGGCTTTCAATACCTTTGCTATTGCATTGCTTAGCCATTAAAAGAAGTGGGGAAGAAAACATTTCTTCTAGGGGGAGAGGAGGAGAATGAAGTAGTTAGTCTTTAAAATGAAGAGACAGTCACAGAAGGATGTGAACAGACAGCTTTTTCTGAATAATGGCTGCATGTGTGCAGCATTCTCGCTTCCCTGCTGGGTTTGCCTGCTTCATCCTCGGGAACGTTTCAGACAGAAAGGTTCAGTGTATTTCAGTTTCCCATTTGCTCAAGTGGAAGATGACAACTGCAACGAAGAAAAGTTCTTTATGTTCATATAGAAAAGAAAAAAAAAATAAATTATCAGCTGCAGTTCACAGTCCTTTAAAGCCCGTATTTCAGGCAGGTATTCAGTGGTGTAGCAGAACCTCCAAGTACCAAGCTGGGGTCTGATGCTTGGCTCGATGGTGGCACAGTGAGTATCACATCCCCAGCACCCAGGGAGCAGGGACACTCCAGGCGCTTGCTGCCGCGTGTGCTGAATGTGCTCCCCTTTTATTCTTAGCGTATATCTCAGCTGGGTAAGCAGAAGCCTGGGCGCTGCCATGTAGAGCAGAAACCTTCTTCTGAGGGATGAAAAGTCTGTATGTTAAAACGGTTTTTAAAAATGAAACACAGGATACCAGATCCATTATTCTTATTTTCCTTGGAAATATATCAGAAGACTTGCTTAGGGAGGGATGAGGGAGCAGCACAGACACCAGATGCTGAGTTATGTAAAAAGCTACCTTTAAACCAAGTATTTTCATTAAAGAACAATGGTGGAAGGGATTTTGTTTAGGTTTAAGTCAGGTTTTTATAAAGATGATTTGTATGACATTCTTTTCATGTATAACCCCCTGTTATCAGAACAGCAGCATGCGCCTTAGTCGTGTGAAATTAGTTTTACTGCTGCACTTTTTATCTTTATCTCGCACTCGGCCGTGCCTTAAAGGAAGTTTCCTTAACAGCCCCTTGTTCTCGCGCATCAGTCCCTCCCAAGGCAGTTCCCTGACGCAGAGCAGGGCGGCAGGGAAAGCCTCAGCTGAGGCTCAAGCTAGAAAAATTGGGAAATAATGTGAATTTGGTTTCCTTCTATTGAAAAAAAATTCCTGCTGTAGTTTCTCTTCGCAAACCTGTAGTTTTCAGTGAGTGCGTGCGGCGAGACTGCTAGTCCCACGCCGGGGTGGCCCGCTGGGGTCGGTGGCCAGCGCAGTGCCGGGGTAAGGCGGCACAGCCCGGCGCCGTGACCCCCCGCAGCCCCGGTGACAACGCCAGCGGCGGCCACGGCAGCAGCCGTCTCGCAGCACCCCCCCGCGCACCCAGCCGAGCCCCTGTGCTACCGGAGCCGGGGGGTGGGGGGGCGCGGCTTCACCGGCCGCCGGGCCCGGTACGAACCGCCGCCATACCCGCGGGAGCAGCCCCCTCCCCCCTCGCCCGCCGCGGCCTCCGGTGCCCGGGCAAGGCCCGCCGCGGCCTGAGGAGGGGCGGCCCCCCGAGGGGCCCTCACCGGCGGGGAGCTCCCAACCCGCGGAGGCACGGCACGGCTGGGGGCCAGGGGGGGCTTCCCGGCCCGGCCGCCCCCTCCCCAGCCCGCCGAGGCCGCCCCGGGGTGGGAAGGAGGTGGGGGTGGGGGGTGTGTGGGGTCCCGCCTGCCGCCGCCCCGCGCCCCCGCCCCGCCTGCAGGGGGCGCCGCCGCCGCGGGGCCCGGGGTGCGCCATACCTGCCCGCCGCTCCCGGGGCGCGCGCCGCTTCCCGGCATGCCCCGCGCCGCCGCGCCGCCGTGACGTATGCACCGGGCCGCGGAGCATGCCGGGAGTTGGAGTCGCGGGAGGCGGCGGGGCCGGGGCGGCGGCGAGCGACTGCGGGGAGGCCAGAGCGGGGCGGGGGGAGAGGCTGCGGGGAAGACTGCGGGGGGGCCGATGTACCCGGCAGGGGCAGGCGGGGGGCCCGCGATGCCGGGTCTCGGGGAGCTGCCTGCACAGGGAGCCCCCCGGTGGGCTGGGCTCCCGCCTCCGCGCCCGTGCCCTAGCTGTTTCTATCGAGGAAAGTTAAAAGAAAAACGAGGAAACAGAAACGTGCCTTCTCTCTTTATTTTTCTCGGTTTATCACGCGAGGGTTCCCCACCCGCCGGTTGTCCTGCGGCCTTCCCCTGGCCAGGCGGTACTGAGGGAGTAGCCAGGCCCTCCCTGCTGGCGGGCCCAGGCCTGCGCCGGGCCTGGCGTCAGCCGTTGGAAATTTGTCTGTCTCTGTTCATTTCATAAACTGGTTGGAGCAGCCCGTGGACTCCCAGGACAAAAAGGACTATTTTTAGGTGGAGAATAGCAAATGTAATCAGTTGATTGGGTGATGCGCATAAATACCATCAGGGAATAGATAAGTAGCCGTGGTTGCTTGTGCAAGGGCTTGCTCCTGGCACGTCCCGGTTGGTATTAACTCTTTTGCCATGGTGGCCCTGATTCTGCACTGGTGGCCAGCGATCAGTGCAGCTGCTGCAGCACAGGCAGGGAATTACCAGTTCGTGGGGCACTGAGCAGTTACAGGTTTTGCTTTCGATCAGAGGAGAGCTTCTGTTGCCTGGTCATTTGACTCATCTGCTCATGCCTGGGAGGCAGTAAAAGTTGCCATCTCCATTACACCCGCGCAGGGCTAATGACTGGAGTCGTTAATTGTAGAATAACTCTTCCTTCCTCCTCCTCCTCCCTTCAGCCTTTTATTTCTGACCCCTCCACCCATCAGATGTGCTCTCACACTGCAGGGAGTCTGGCTGGCAGCAGTAGCTGGAGGCAGGGTTTTAGCCACCCGACTGTGGCTTTCCTCTCCCCTGGTGTTTTTTGGGGTCTTGCTGGTGCAAGGGCCATCAGTAACATGAATCCCCCTTCCAGCTCAGTTTTTGTTCAGCCATCATGAAACTGCTTTACAGATTGCAGAGAAACCAGTTTTAGTGTAATCTTGTGAGGCTGCACAGCAGATCAAGAAATGTCGGGGCCTGGCGTTTCCTCAGTGGGAGCAGGGAGAAGCCCAGGCCTGGGCAGGCAGGTTCCAGGGAACCATGTCCTTCACCCACGCCACGAGCAGTGCCACGGCTCCAGTGCCACCGGCAGCACTGCTGGTCCCAGCAGCAGCCAGGCAGTGTCTCGCAGTCAGCCCTGCTTGAGGGCTGATGTGGAGGTCTGAAGGCTCAGAGGACTTTGCTGCCTGCGGAGGAGGCAAGACCTTGGTTTAACCATTTCCCGTAAACTGTGTGTGGCCTCTCTGCTTGCATGCCTAGGTAGGAGAGCGGCACAGCCGATGCCACACCGGCAGCTGTAGGGCTCTGCCCAGACCTTTCAGCGAAAGCTGCAACACATTTCTGGTGCTGCTTGCTCACCTGCTCCAGCAGCTACCAACAGCACTAAAGAGAGCACTGGCATAATGCAGCCATTCTTGCTGCCTTCTGTTTTTGGTGTTTTTTCTGCTTTATTTAGAATAGAATAGAATAGTTCAGTTGCAAGGGACCTACATCTGAGCAGCAATCAGGACCAGCAGGGATCAGCAACGTGGGCAGCAGATGCACTCATAGGCAGGGAGAGCAGATGCAAAGCCTGACCAGGATTGCGAAAGAAAATGAGTGAGATTTACGGTCTCCTGTTTCATGCCATGCTTCAGGAATGGGACCCTCTCGATCACCAGCGGTTCCCTGGGGGTGTTGCTGTGCCCAGAGCAGGGACATGGGGTTCAGCCCTGCTTCCTGGCATCACTAGGGAAATGCTCTTTCAGCTCCTGGTGCATTTTCCAGTGAATAAACGTGGACGTAAGCATTGAACCAGGGTGGTCTGGCCGATTTTGTGAGGCCACCCACACCTGAAAGTGAACAGTGTGAGGGAAAAATAACGGTAGGGATAAGGAAATAAGCTTTTAATGCATCCTGGGGAGAAAACAAAGGACTCTGGATTTGGTTAGAGGTGGTAACAATGAGCCGATGGTGTTACCCAATTGTTGGCATATGGGAAGCCTGTGCTGTGAGGAGGAAGGATGGGGAGGCTGTTCAGCCTGAGACCCTGATCACGCTGCCCCCTGGCCTGAGGGGCTGCCCCATGCTGTTAGCTGGCCATCCAACTGGCAGGGCTTGGTAAATGTCAGCCAGCCCACGGGAAATGGGCATGCGGGTGCGTGGGAGCAGGGAGGGAGCCAGCTGCTGCTACAGGGGTCTTACGCAGCCGCCCCTGCAGTCTGGGGGTCATGGAGCCATCCTTGCCGGGCTGTAGTGGCTTGGAGGCAGGGGGCAAGGACTGAGATGCTGCCAGGGGTTGGATGAGCAGGGCAGAACATTGGTTGTTCTTCCTGGGAGACAGTGCAGGCAGCGGGGTGGCAGTGGGGCCGTGCAGGGCTCTGCAGAGCTGGTTCCTTTGACAAAGTGAGCTCATCGATGATGCCTGCGCTGTCCCCTTTTATAGAGGTTTATCAGTGGTCTCTAAAAGCTCTCCTGGCTTTTTTTTTTTTTTTTTTTTTTCTTACTACCACAGGCTTGCAAGTCTGTAAATGTCACATCTGAAGCCGAGGTTACCGCAGAGCCTGTCTGTCTGACGAGAACCGGATTCTCCCTGCCGGTACCTTGGGGATCAGCCCCAGGGCAGAGGGGCTTCTGTGGGGTCATGTGTGTGGCTGAGCCACAGGCACCCCAGTGCAGCTGTCTGGCTCTCCCTGAGGTTGGGCATTAGGGCACTGAGAGTCCGCAGGGTTCTGTGTTTAATTGAGTTGGATTAATTGTCTGGGAGCAGCGGTCAGAGCATCAGCAGGAGAGCAGGGTTTGCAGCGGCGGGGGGCAGAGGCTGGCAGGCAGCTGGCAGCGTGGGGCTCTCCGGACATAACGGGAGGAGAAACGGGGTCACAAACCGTCACGTTCAGGATTATCCCGTGTTGGCGCTCGGGGATGTTACGCACGGGGCTTGTCCGGCTCCTCTTCCCGATGCGGCCCCGGGGGTCCCGGCGCGGGGGCTGCGGGGTGGCCGTGGCCGAGCAAGGGGCGGGATCGCCGGCCCGGAGCCGTCGTGCCGCGGTGCCACGAGAGGGCAGCAGGGCCTCACGGACCGCCCGGCCACAGCTGCCCCGCGCCCGGCCCCACGCCGCCCACCCGCGGCTCGGGGGCTCGGCGGGTCCGGCGTGCCCGCCCGCGGCGTCTGCGCCGTGTGCTGCGTCCCTCCGAAGCGGGCTGCCAGCATGCCTTCAGCCAGGCATCCCCCGGGAGGCCATGCCGCTGGACGGCTGCGTTCCCCAAAAGGCGTACCCCGAAAGATGGGGCAGTGGTTCCCCAGCCGCTGTGTGAGCCCTGGGGTGCAGGTGGTGCTGGCCGCTTGGTGGGTCAGCACAAGCCACTGCTGGTATGGCCTTTCCGGGGCAGCGGCAGGGGCTGGCACCACCTTTCTTGCACCCGTGAACGTATGTGAGAGAGGAGCGCTGCTGGCTCCCCCCGACATCTGCACCCACACCTTCCCCACAGCCCCAAGCAGCGTTTTCCCATCACTAACAGTGGGCAGCGTTAAGTGTCCAGCTCTTCGCAGACCTGGTGGTTACCACATTGACAGTATCTCACTGCAAGAGAAATTCCCAAATACATCTATTGATTTTCTTTCTACCTCCCTTTCAATGGATTTGTTGACAAATGGGGCATTATTCCACCAGGTAATAAACAGACAGCCTGTTCCAGTGGATGTGTACATAAATCCACACTGCCCTGCCCGTGGTGGCACTAGGTCTGTCCGGACGGAGGGTGGTATGAAGGGAAGGTGGACCAGAATTACCTCTTCTTTGTGTGAAATGCAAAACCTGAGTTCTAAACCAGGCCCAGCTGAGCAGCCCATTGGTGTCATTGGGGTTAACTGCTGAGCCTGGAGGAATCCCTTCTTGGGTCTCTTCCTGACATTCCCTCTATACTTTCAGCTGGAGAGGCTTCTCCTCTCCTTGTTCCGAGCATTTCTGCTGTTGAAGAGCTACCACATCCTACCCCTGATGTGGCTGCATTCTTGTGGTAAGTGGAGTGATTCCTAGTCTTGGAATAACTTAGGATCTTTTGAAAGAGGTGCTGTATAAAATGCTGGACCACTAGCAAACCCATCATCTCCTGGGAGCTCTCAAGACAAAACAGCACTCCCAATACAAAAGAATTAGGTATTATGCTTTTGTTATTGTTATAGTAGTGGTGTTAGCATACTTCCCTTCTGTCCAGGCACTAGGAGGTGCTGCTGGTAATGCTGTAAGCCTTTCCTCACATCTGCAACTGCTGCATCCCGAGCAGGGACCCCTGCACGCTGTGCAGGCAGTCACCTCGTACTGTGGGGTTATTTAATCCTGGTGGAGCACAGAGCCAGGCACCCAACAGGCAAGCAGTACCTCTGCGCACTCTGCACTGCTCATCCTCCTTTTCTTACACAAGGCTTGACGCTTGGTGGAAAGCTGTTATTTATTTGTTTTGTTGTGTTTGTTTTTTTTTAATACATATTTCAGACAAAAAAACAAACTAATAAATCCCACAAGTTGCTGTGATGCATCTAACCACATCTGCAGTGCTGTGCTTCCAAACAGATGTTGCCAGGATGCAACTGAGTTGCCAGCAGTGTTAGTGAAAGCATGTTCAGATGCAAGGGCTGATAAGGAATCCCTCTATCCTTGCTGCTGCTGCACTGCAGCCCCTGCAGCAGAACCTCATCCTCCTGCCAGAACAGGACCTCTAGGAGGGACCCAGCTTGCAGTGAAGACAACAGGAGCGTTTCTGTTGGCTTCACTGGCAGCAGGAGATGGCATTGCAATGGTAGGTTGCAAGGTCTGGTTTTCACTCTCTCCAATCCAATGGCAAAAAATTCCTTTGACCTCATCAGGAACAGGGTTGGGCTCCCAGTATTTTTGTTCAAGAAGCCAGTCATCTGGGCCTCAGCACTGACAAATGCTGTACAGCGACTAGGTAATAAAAGCCAGACCGAGCCTCTAGGAATACGCAGGGTTTCTCCAGTTCACTGTCGGGTTTGCTGTGGGGAGAGCAGGCTGGCCCCCAAACCCGCTCCTTGCATGCAGGCAGCTGTGCAGATAACCAAAACTCGTCTGAGAGGTGGGAGAGCGGGAGATAGAGGGACCCTGACCCCTCCTCTCTTTGTGCTACAGTTGCAATGGCAGGTCCAGGAGTAAAGGAGTGTGTTCTGGGGGAAGATACCTCCCAGGTCTGAGATGCTGTGAGTGGTGGGTGGGAAGAGCAGGAAGCACAGTCTCCATCAAGAAAATTGCCAGCTTTTTAGGGATGGGGCACCTGGAGCTGATACTTTCCACCTCCTGAGCAAGCAGATGAGGAGCAGCAGTTCCTCCTTGCTGCTCTCCCTGGCTCTGGAGGAGCTGGCTTACAAGCAGGGTGTGCAGCTGGCACTCTCAGACAGGTTTTAATAGCAGAAATGGGGTGATTATTTTGTTAGGACTGTACATAAGCCCCCAAAGCTCATTCACAAAAGCTACCAGGAATTGCTATCCAGTGCTGATGACTTCCAAGTGCTTGTCTGGATGAGAGCTGGCAATCTGGCAGTGAAGCCTGTCTCCCTCTGCTGAGCCATGTCCTATTTCATTTTCCTCTTTTGGAGTTGTACCCAGAGCTTTTTTGGTACAAGAGAAAATCGGGGATCCCTTGCCAGCACGCTGAACCAGTAAGCTCGGTTACAGTAACCCCTCGCATCCCCCTGAAGCCAATCTGTAAAGGATTCCTTTTCCCCAAAGTGACTGGGGCTTCAACTGTTATAAAGAGGATTAAATGCAGACAGCCATTTCTACCTTACCTATGAAGTCTGCTCTGCTGACAAGTCTACCATGAGTCACCAGGCTCCGTGGTTAATCTTCTGTTGCTGAGTGCATGGCTGCTATGGAAGTGGAGCTGCGCTACTCACACAGTTTGCTACCTTACTTTATTTGCAGACCTCTACGCTTTCCCCTGTGCAGCTCCATTTGATGATTGCTGCTCCTGAAATGGCTTTGCTGCCTCTGGGTTTCCTTCAGGAGAAAGGAGGAATGCTTGCTTTCATGCCCTAGTCCTTGGAGAGCTTTTGAAACCACCACTTCCACCACCCCAGCTACAGTGCCCCTTCCTGGGAGCGATGGGCAAAGGAGGCGGTGGGTGGTGCAGGATACGTTGGATGAACTTGTGTTCATTTTCTTTTCTTGCTAAAGGGGCTGTGGCGTCAGGGTGGGTGCTGAAAGATGGCTCTCCAAATCTAGCCCCCTATTTGCGGGGAAGCCGTATCCTCTCCTTCCCCATGGTGACGTGTCTGGTGGAGCACTGCTGCACACAGCTTCATCTGTATCCCCAAATGGGGCGGCTAATGCAAACGCGTGAATCTCAGCTTTTACAGCTGCATCAGTTGGGGGTGTCCCTCAGCACGGGGCAATGCAGGGAGACTGGGGTCAGCATTCTCCTGCAGAGGGAAATTCTTGCTCAGATGTTTATTTTGCTCCTTACTTGCCTCAGCTTGCTCCTTGCAAACACAGACCATAACTGAGGAGGACCATGGGAGGTTGCTCTTCCTGCTTATTCATCCCTCTCCTTCCTGCTTGTTTGTACTTGAAGAGCACCTGAGACGTGCATTGTATGCCCTGTGCTTCAACGCAGGGAGGACAGGTGACACGGGGGGAGAAGCACAGAGCAGATAGCTTGGAACAGAGCCTCCAAGGCATTCCCAGGCCAGGGCTGTAGCAACTGGACCACGCTGCCCACCCAGCCTGGACTGTCTCCAGGTCTTCCAGGTTTTGGTGTAAGCCTGTATGTGTGATTTGAGCAATGATTTTCAGAAGGCCTTTTAGAAAGGCTTGAAACTGTGTGCCACATCTCCAGACAAGCCTTAGCTAAGCTTAGACTAAGCCATAGCCTCTGTTAAAGACACATCCACACATTTGATGCTAGTGGTCTACAATTCTTAACAATAAAGCCAATAACTGAGGAAGGGAGGTTTGATATCCTATTGCCAATCATGAGATAACTGATTCCACTTTCTCTTCAGCTCTGTGTTCGTGTTCTCTGTTAAAGCCTGGCTCCAAAACTTACTTCCCTGTGGAGGATCTCTGAAATCACTGCTTCAGCTCTGGTGAAGAAGTTTTGCAGCCCAGAAGTGTCATAGTCTCTTCTACATGTAGTTTAGTAGCACTGTTAAAAAATATTACTCCCATCCATCTTCATGGCTTTTCCTTACAAGGCTTGAAGTTGCCTGGAGCTGCTCTTCTAGAAAATAATCTCTCCAAGAACCCTCTCCAAGTCTCATTTTTCCTGTCTGTGTACACCGTTGTGTCCCTAGATATTGAGACATCTCCTCACAGCCTTGTTTTAATTTATCTTATCAACTCCCCCCCCCCCCCCCCCCCCCGCCTTTTATTCCACTGAAGGATGGGTTGGTTGGAATTTGCTCGTTCTTCCCGTGATAGCTTTGATCCCGCACACAGAAGTGTTCCCTGAGAGCCAGACAGCAGGGAAGGGCTGTCCCTAGCCTGGAGGGCTTTGGGAGTCCTGAATGAATACTGTGTCTACTTGTGTTTCTAATTGACTAGTGCCTTGCCAGATCAGCTGCGTGTCACTGCAAGCTGAGGGCATTGAGACAATCCCCATTCCTCTACAGCTCCTTCGTGGGACTGAGAAGTTGTTGCTGGAGGTAACAGCCATCTATCCAGCTCATGGTGTTGGGAGACTTATTTGGGCACAGGATGGATAAAGGCTTTTCTTCTGTAGGTCTGTCACCAGGTTCTGGAAGGTGGGCCTTCTCTCTTGGATCAACCCAAGAGGAGCATCTGTGGATACAGAGTTTAAATAGAAGTGTCCAGGACAAAGATGGGAGTCCTGTCTCCTTTGCTCAGGGTATCACCAGGTGCGATACATTCCATGTCCTTAGTGAGTGTGTGGACCAAGGCAGGACAAAGTAAGGCTCTCCAGGTGTATTGCCTTGTGGTTCAGACCACCAGGAAGTTTCACAATGGGTTTCAAAGGCCTGAATGTTTCCTCAGAGTGTTGACAGTTTGGGTTTGGTAATGCCTCCGTCTGTTCCATCTATTCCCTGTGTGGTGAGTTTGTTCCTGTACCTGCTTACCCCCTCTGCCACGGGCTGCATCCCACAGTGTAGTCTTTGCATCCATCTTTTTCATCCCACAGTCCCGCTCTTTGCAGCCTCCTTTGCATCCATCTCAGTGCCTTGGATAACGTAATCCAAAACAGAGAGCCAAGGACCACAGGGACCGGGGAGAGCTGGTGTTGGCACAGGTGTGAGGGCACTCAGCTCTTTGACCTGGTCCTTTTGGCAGGCAAGATGTACTTGGGTGGTTTTGTTCTGTTTTGAAGTGCAGAAAGCGAATATGCAGTTTACAAAAAAGAAGAAGGAGAACATGGTCAGTTCTGTCACTCTAGAAGTGCTTGTCTGGAAATGCTCGCACTTTCTACCCACTCCTAAGCACTGACCTGCAAGTCCTGTTTTTCTCCTTCTCTCCTTGACCTTTCTGGTTTCCTGCTCCCACCTGCTCCACACCTTTAGCAGCTGCATTTATCCTGGGTGCTGCAAAGTTTGGGTTTGGGAAGATGGACTGTGCTGAGATTTATTTAATGTTGTTTGGTTTCTTCCCTCTCTCTAAACCAGAAACAACTGAGCTTGGGAACAAGAAGGAGTTGAAATCCATGCCCTTCATCACCTATCTCTCTGGCCTGCTGACAGCACAGATGCTCTCTGATGACCACCTCATCTCAGGTGTGGAGATTCACTGTGAGGAGAAAGGGCGCTGCCCATCCACTTGCCATTTGTGCCGGCGCCCTGGCAAGGAGCAGCTCAGCCCTATGCCGGTTCTGCTGGAGATCAACCGAGTGGTGCCTCTGTATGCTCTGATCCAGGACAACGATACCAGGGAGGTGAGTGAGCTGTGGTGGACCAGCTCCACTGCTGTGATCCTGCCTTAGTCACCTCTCAAGTCTGCCTTCCTCCATCTCTGCATAAATGTTGGGTTCCTGGGAGTAGGACAGTGTTTTCATGTGCATGTTTGGGGGGGAACGCTTCAGGATGGTGTCAGTGATGGAGCTGGCAGATCCTGCTGCCCCATCACCTACAGCCCTGGCAGACCTGTGTCTCCCTGCCTTCAGTACGGTGAAGGCAGTGCCATAAGCAGCTGGGGCCACAGTCATTGCCAGTGTCCACCCCAGCAGCCACAGGTGTGCAGGATGTGTCCTGTGGAGGGGTCTTAGGAGCCAGACATCACCTCAGGCTTTCACTCCTGGCTCTGATCTCAGCCGAAGCTGTGTGAGGGGTGGCCAAAGCCCTGCAGGGCTCCAGTGTGGCTTTGCAAAACGCCTGTGTAGAGGAAGGGAATAACCAGCCCCTCGGGACAGTCCCGCAGCCACAGGAGGTCACTGTTACTCCAGGAGGGACCAGCCAAGCTGGAGGTCACCCTTCCCTGGGGCTGGGCTCTGCCTCCTGCGAGATCTTCAGTGTTAATCCTATGGAGATTGATTTCCCACTTTCTTGGTTCACTGCTGCCCCCCGCCCCCCTCCGCAGCCCTCTAACCCCAGTCTCAAGTCCAGAAATGACAGACTTGCCTAAAGTCACTTACTAGCACTGAGCCTGCACTTGATTAAGATGCTTGGAGTAAGCCAGTGTGCAGCAGCTGTGGGTGGGAGACAGAGGGCTGCAGGTCAGGAAGCAGTCCTAGCACATGGAGCTGTGACCACCAGGAATGGTGCTTCAACCCCTTCCCATATCCGTGGGCAAAAGAGCCCCCCGTGCTTTTCCTGGTGCCCAAGTCCATTATGGGGGCTTTTCTTCCTTGCTTACTTCTTGTTCTTCTTCCCGCTTTCCCCTCTATCAACCCTTCTGGTTCTTCCATGCAGCTATGCCTGATTTCTATACCTCAGTTCCTCTCTCTTTGCAGCTCTTTCCCCAAACTCCCTTTCTCCCACTATTTTCTCATCCTGCATCCTTTCCTCATTCATGCCTGCTCTTTCCACTGGGCAATTCTTGTGTAGACATTGACCTGCTGTTACCAGCATGTCCCAGGCAGTGCTGGGATGAGGCATTGCAGATACAGGGAGAGCAGTGGGAAAGTGGTTTCCTTCAGGCAAGAAAGATGCCTTTCCCAGCAGCAATCCACAAGAAGATGGTTCCTTTTGGGGTACAAGAGGTAGGTTAGCCAGTGGGGAAGGGTGTAACAGTGAAAGCAAGCAGAGCCCAGCAGGATCTGGGGGATCTCCATGAACCCTGCTCACCACCAGCTCTTCTTCCTGGCCCTGTGCCCAGGTGGCAAATGCCACCCTGCCTCTCTTGCCCTGGCTGCAAGGTGTCCCCCTCCTCCTCACCTGTCCCCCGCAGCCCTGCTGATGCTGCCAGCCCTGCCAGGCTCGCTTGGGGTACCTCCTTGTCCTGGGGAGCTAGAGCCTGTGTTTCACCAGCAGCAGCCTCCTTCCCTCACTCCCCTGGCTCATGCGGAGGGCTGGCCCCATCAGCTGCAGCTGGAGGACAGCCCGCATTGTGCTTTCCACAGAGGCGCCGGGAAAACCAGCAAACAAACAAAACCCCCGTGAAGCAACCAAATGAGAGAAGCCCCAGCCATCTTCCAGAGGGCTGTGTGTCCCTGTGTCAATGTGTCCCTCCCACTCCTGCCACGGGTTCACCCAGAGGTGGAGGGGCACCCCGGGGACCCTGTCTGTGCACGGGTGCTGTGTCTGAGTCTGCTCCCCCTTCACCCCAGGGTGCTCTTCGTCAGTGGTGCCGGAGTTAGAGGTGGGAGGGTGAGGGATTCTGGAAGCTGCAGGCTGGAGGATGCTGCCAGTGCAGTGCTAAGGGGACAGCGGGAGCTGGCAGTGAGCAGGGTGTGCTGGGACAAGTCACCTTGTGCCATCCACAGCAGAGGGTCCTGGGGTGGGGGCAGGCGGTACGTGCTGTCCTCTCTGACCCCCCACCGCCAGCTGGACTGGGTCTCGTTGTTTTGGCTGTGGGCTTCTCTTGGTGGTAGGCCCTCTCACCGCCCCTGTCCCTGCGGCCCATCCAAGGCCACCCGCATCCTTGCTGCAGCAAGGCTTTTTGCCTTCCTGTGCCTCCTCTTTTCCATGCATTCCCATTCCTTCAGCATGAATCCCTTGTCTCACATCAGCTCCAGCATTTTCCTTTTCCCTTCTTGCTCACTTCTTAAACCTTCATCTGATCTGCTGTCCTGCTCCCTCCATCCCTTCCTCCTCAACTTGCTTCTCCCTCTTCTCTCCACCAGCCTCTCTCCTGCAGGATATTTATTTCTCTCCCTCTCCTCCCCTTGCTGCCCTTCAGCCCCATGGGCAGAGATGAGTCCCGGTGCCTGAGGGCTGTAATCCACTGCTGCCAGAGGGGCTCGCTGCCACCATGGCACAAGCCCTGGCTCTCGGCAGGGTGGCCTGGGCTGGGCAAAGCTGCAGCCACCTCTCTGGAGGGGATGGAGCTGATGGTAGCTGTGCCCATGCCCTAGAGTGGATGGTTTGGTGTAGGGTTAGCATTGCCTGTGTGAGAACGTGCCCACGTGCCTCGTGGCATCGTGAGCTTGGGGGATGAGGGATGCCCACAGGGGCATGGGCATGGCCCTCCCCCGTGAGCAGGGAAGGAGAGTGACCATGAAAGGGAAGGGGGTCTAGAGGTGGTGGGAAGCTGCAGCCACCACAGGGACATCACCTCGTCACCGAGACCCAGCAGTGTGCCCTGTTCTACTGTGAGCATGCTGGAAGGCTGGTGGCTTCAACTGCTAGCTTGTTCTGCGCACTGGGATGGGCCGCCAAAGGGCAGGTGCTGTAAGGAGCATCTCATGGACAGTCTGGACGTTGAAATATCCTTTTTCAGCATCAAGTAGGAGGCCTGGGAGGAGGGTCCCCGGGCACTAGCAGAGTGGTGTTTGCCTGTGCCATGAACAAGGTTTGCGGATGCTTGGGCTGAGCCAAGTTCTGCATGTCCGAGAACAGCATGCACAGTTGAGCGCTACCCTGCCTGCTTTTACCTGTTCATGTGGGTAATAATCAATATAGCAAATGCTGGCCTTATGGAAACTGCAAGCAGGTCCCAATTCCCCTGTAGTAATAAAAAAATAATTGTGAACAATGATGATCTTTTTCTTTGCATCTATGTCCACGTAGACACATATAGGTGTGTGCAGAGAGAAAGCAAGGTCATTAAAAAGGTGCATGCTAACATCTAAAAGTTTGCTGAAAATTATCCTGTATAAGCCTAGCAGCAGAGATGAGGCAGGACACAGGTATAGACATTTTAGCCACTTCAGTATGTATAGGTTTTTTTTAGTAGGTCTGCCTTTTCATCTGCCTCAGTGCAGTGAGTTATGCACTTTTTAAAATTTACAACTACCGCACGGTACAAGGCTGTGTTCTCAGTTGCTGATGACCTTGCCAGACTTTTAAGTGCTGGGGTTTAGGTTTCCATGCTGGGTGTCTGCCTTGGGCTGATTTGCGATTTTTGTATGCGTGCATGTTTGATTTCAGCTAAAACTGACCATTTCCAAGAGGGAGATTAGGTGAAAATATATTGCTTTGCCCACATGAAATACGTTGGAAAATTCTTTATTTCCACGTCACTGGGAACTGCTGTTTTCTTCTTGCTTTGAAGCAAGGGCTTGAAATTTGGAAGGGCTCCAGGAGTCAGGTTTTGCCTTTTGCTGCCCAGGGAGCATTTGTCCAGAGGCATTTGTGCTGTGAGCTTAAGGAAGCTCTCAGCTGTGTGTGATCAGCAGGGGTTTGCTCTGTCTCCTCTGTCCTGCTCAAGCATCACACCCGCTTTCAGCAGCAGGGAGGAACAGTGTATCAGGGCATTACCATTTAATGATGGCCCCTCTTTGCCTTCTGGTGTGCAATGAAAACTGTGCACTGAGCCCCTGCTAGGAGGTGGGTTTGTTGCCCGCCGTGGTTTAACAGCGTTGGTCAGAGAACTTGCATGGTCACTGATAGCTGCAGCCTGGCTGGGGACATTGGCAGTGCTGGGCAAGGAGTTTCCCAGGTTCAAGGGTTGTGTTTGAAAGTCCAAGCATCTTTTGAAGGGCTTTTTTGAATGACTTTTTCATAACTGTCATGGCTGATGTGGCTGTGGGTGGAAGGTTTCGCCGGTGAAGGACTGCTTGCTGGAACAGAAGCAATGCTAGAGCCTTCTGTCCACTGGTCCTGGTCAGCTGGTGGGATTAGACTTTTCCATTGTTGTTATAACTCCATTGCTCTGTGTCTCTTTACATCTTTTGAACGCGTTGTGAGCATTTGGACTAAAGAAGCTGTGACCTTGGCAGCGACATCTCTGGATGTCTTGGAACCTATGTTGTGGTTTGAACAGCACCGTCTGCCCACATCTCTCTTCTGTGCCACTTGTGCTCTGCAGCAGTGCGGATACCAGTGGTCCCTCCATTGCCATGTCCATGTGAAGCTGGAGGAGATTCTCCACTGCAGGACTGTGGAAGAAACCTCCACCAGTGTCAGCAGCTGGCTAGGCCCAACAGCAAAGAGCTTCTATCTGTTGTGGGGCTTTCTGCTGGCAAAATGCCCCCGACACCTCGAGAGCAGGGTGCTGTTGGGTGCATGTGATGGGGAGAGAAGAGAGACGTGGTGACCCTGGCTGTTTTCCCTCTAGTGAACATCCTGGACCCAAAGGAGAGGAGAGCCACATGTCACCCCAGCAAGAGTGCCAGACTGTCATGGCCTTCCTCCTCCACCATCAGAATATTCCTGCCTGCCCTCAGCCTATGGGATGGACAACATACCTCTTAGTGCCCAGCATAGCCCTGGAGTCCACTAAGGCATGGACTGAGAGAGCAAGACCCCACGTTTGCACGTTCTGCAAACCTCCACGCCTCCTGGCTGGGCTGCAGGCAGCCAACCCTGAGAGGCACCGGGAGGAGCTGGGATTGCCCTGCTTCCCCCATCCCTCCCACTGCCAGCACTGGCCCGGGGAGTGGCACCGAGACCTGGAAGAGTCGGTGCACTCAGGAGCACCTTTGACAGGGATGCATGTGTGCATGGCTGGAGCCACAGGGCAGCCATGGCCAGCAGTGGGGAGGAAAGGGGCAGGCAGTGTGTTCCCCTCCTGTTTGTTGTCTGTTCCTTTCCCCCTAAAAAGCCCAAAATGAACACAAAAGCCACTCCCGCAGAGCAGCTTGGCCAGCTGCAGAAGTGCTTAGAGGGTGGTGTGGTGAGAGAGGTGCGGGGAAGGGGAGCAGGAGAGATCAGTCTCACCCCTGGTGGGAAATGAACTCAAACCCCTGTTGTTTGTATTTAAGGAGACAAATGGACCTGGAGCCTGGATTTTTAGAAGACCCCTAGGACCTTGATTTAATTCAAAAATTGAGTAATCTCAGCATTTTCCTGCAGCAACAACCTCACAGCACATGCAACCCAGCCCGCGGCATAGCGGTGTGCTGGGGGGCACGTCCCTGCTCTGCCGGCCCCGTCAGCCCCCGCAGGAGCTGGCGCGTGGCTGGGACCCTGGCAGCACTCTCAGCCAGAGCTGCTTCGCTGCCTGTGCGTGGACCCCAGTGTGCTTGTGCCAGCAGTGCCTGCATGCCGGAGGTCTGCAGAGCCCCTGCGGCCTCACTGGCTGGGACGGCAGCTCTCGAGGCTGGAGGAAAATTCCCCGTCACTCCTACCCACCCCTTGCCTGTGAGCACCTGCTGGCCCCAAGGGGCCATCTATTGCTGTGCAGAACGTGGCCACCGCTGACCACTGCAGTGTCCCCAGGGTGGCCTTGGCCAGGGTGCTGGGAGTGAGGACCAGGGGAGCTGCAGGCAGTGAGCTTGTGTCCCAGCGGAGTGCTGTGCCGGCTCCAGTGACCACTCGAGCCTGGCCATGTGGGCAGCTGAGTTATCATGGACCAGGAGGCAAGCAGGAGCAAAGAGAGGAGAAAGCATTTCTTTCACCCATCCCATCCTTCATCCTTCAAACCACCTACCCTCAGCTCTCTCTGAAGATGCAGGATGGAGC
The DNA here is from genome assembly GCF_023638135.1 of Falco biarmicus. NCBI lineage: Eukaryota > Metazoa > Chordata > Aves > Falconiformes > Falconidae > Falco > Falco biarmicus. Next base: position 11,549,648 of record NC_079296.1, on the reverse strand, counting down.
ATGTGTCCTTCCTCCCCCCAGAGCAGGCTAGCTGCTTGCACAGATGATGACAAGGTGGTGGTGGCAATTTCTGAGGGAGCTGCACAAGCTGGTGTCTCTTTTCCTCCTGGGCCCAGCTGATCTCCATGCCCTTGCAGCTCACTTTCTCCAATAGCTGTATTTCAGCAGAAGTACAAAGTTTAGCCAGTTTTGAAGTCTTCCGTTGGTGATCCTTGCTCAGGTCTCGGGGTCAAGGTTGTCTTGCATTCGTTGTTGTAAGGCACAGTGTGATGGAGCCATGCCCTGGCTGTGTACTTGGAGCCCTTCTATACATTTATACCAACCCTGCATTACCAGGATGGATGGTCTAAAGGGCCCACAACGGGGTGAATCACATCCCTCGTACCTCCAGTGCCATCCGTCCGTCAGGGCAGCCCACCTGAGCCAGCCCTGGTTTGTGCAGACTGGGCACACCATTGGGGCTCCCCAGCCCCTGGGCGAGGAGCTGAAGTGGCCAAGTGTATCACTGGTGCTGTGACCCCCTGGTTTGGTGTTGACATTGCCCTCAAAGGCCAGGGTAGATGGAAAAGAACACATCTGAGAAATACAGGATCCTGGTGCTGGTGCCTCGAGACCCTGTGCTCCTGCAGCATGAGATCTGCTGCTGGCTTTGAAGTTGTGAGTGTGCCTGGAGAGGAGCCCCTGACTCTGCTGGGTGAACATTGTCCATGCTGCCATCCGGGTTCAGCCCATTAGGGAAGCAAACCGCAGTCAGTAGAGACCAGAGATGTGCCTGGAGGAGATCAGTCCTAGGATTGAGCAGGACTTTGAGAAACGTGAGCCTGAGGAGGAGGGACAGGGGAATTGAGGCAGAGGCTGGAGAAGCCAAGCTGGGGCTCCTTTCTCGGGGAAGAGTTTGGCCGTACCCCTTGAACCCCACTCTGAAGGCTGGATATCTGGGGCCTTCCCATAGCCCTGTGTCTCAGGGCTGGTTCTCCTCGTGTCCCCTGCCCATCTGGGCCCGGCAGGAGGAGGGTGAAGTTTTGCAGGGTGCTGTGGAGACAGGGCAAAAGGTGTCGGCGAGGCCATGGGCTCACTCTGGGCCCCATACAGCACCCGATGGCAGAGCTGCTGGAGGACCGCAATCCTCCCTGCGCCTACACAGCTTCCCCGGAGCAGCCTCTGAAGGTGGAGAGCCAGTGCCAGGGATTTGTTTTTCCACTGCCAAAACTGAAAGTGAGCCAGGGCGAACGGGGACAGCATTTGTATTGTTGAGGTGAACTTTTTTGTTTTGGTCTGGGGTGTGTGGGTGGGTTTATTTGGTTTTGCTTTGTTTTAATATCTGCTAATTGGCCCTTGTCCTCCTCCTTGCGCACTTGAGCATCCTGCTGCAGCTTGAGCCCACATCCGACTCGCCTTACCAGGGGAAGAATAGCTGCATTGTAACCGCCCCACCGTGTTATAATGGGGAGCTTTGTAGCTGAAGTGTGAAAGCAGAGCCGGTTCCCCAGGACAGGACTCTTCGCTGCAGTGCAAAGGCTTTTATTTCCCCTGCTGCCAGGTTTTACCGTGTCCTCTGCTGCTCCCTTGGATCCCATAAATAACACAAACCAGGATGCTGCCCACCCTGGGTCCCTTCCAGCACCCTGACCTTTCCGGCAAACCGCTGATGTGCCTTCCCAGGATGAAGTGCTGGTGATCCTGCTCCCCATGGACAGGCAGCCGGAGGCAGGGAGGGTGTGAGCAGCACAAGATGAGATCACCTGCCAACAGCAGTAGGGAAACTTCATCCTCCTTTGCTGTGAACCTGGAGCAGACTTTCAGACGTGAACTGCATGATCCTGGAAAGAGTCTCTGGCCTGGGAAATCCTTAGTTTTCCTCCCTTTTTTGGTCTCTCTTTTTTTTTTTTTTTTTTTTTCCCCTTCTTCCCCCCCCTTCTCCCCTCTCCTTCTAGAGATGTCTAGACTAAGGAGCAGTATTCATCTTCTATGAACAGCACTGAGCATGACTGTAAGGGCATGGAAAGCTTTTCCTCCAGCCACCCTTATCATCATGATGGCATCCTGTTCAGCCTGTGAAATCCCTGCTGGAGCCTGCCTCGCATACTCTTTCCCTTGATGAACAGTCAGTATTGCTGTCTACAGACTGCGTGGAGCATGGCAGTGTCCAGGAGCTCCAGGCAATGGCACTGTTGTGGCAGGCACTGTATGGGGTGGCAGCGCTGGGTGACTGGATTTGCTGGTAAGCAGAACAGGACTGTGCCACGCCAAGCAGCCCTCTGCCTCCTCTGCTGGCACCTGCCTGCACGTGAGGGAAGGTGGTGGTGGTGTGCAGGCACCATCTCCATCCCACAAATAGGAAGGGACAGAATGTCTGTGTTGGCTGCTCTATCCCTGGACAAGGGACTGAGTGTGTCCACTGGCATGACCCAACCTGCTTCTACTCTTCTTGCTTTCCTTCTGCATTGAGAACAACAATTAACAAACAAGCAAGCATAGACCAGGGAAACCAGTACAAGACCCCAAATGTACCAAACTTCCAGCTTCTAGATCACCTTCGCTATCTCTGGCGCATCTCTGTCCGTGCTCATCTGTGGTTGGTATTTTTATCTCCCTGTATTTCCTTTTTTAATTTTTCGAGAAACTGAGGTGTGCATAGCAACTACAAAGAAACCTAGACTCAAAGAAACAATTGAGCCAGATTTTTGTATCCCTGTCAGCCATGGAAAAGACCAGATATTCACAAATAAGCACCCAACACGTGCCTTTTCCCGGATCCCATCTGGAAACACCAGCCCCTGTGGTGCGTGCTGAGTCCTGCAAATGCTGATCTGAAAGGTTCCTTCATGTCCTATAATTTACCTCTCTGGGGATGTCAACAGAAAACCTACGGTTAGAAATAACTTAATGCTTCTCCCTCCATCAGCCAGGTCTAACAGAGGACAAAGGAAATGTTCTTCAATATTCTGTTGCAGAGTGTCTAAGCCATAAAATGGGACCAAATGGCCTCCCCCTGAGCACAAATAACAACAGGAGAAAGATCCATATGCAATCAAGTGTAGGATAAATGTGCTTAGCTGATCATTCGTTTCCCTAATATTTTTTTTATGAATAGGCTTAACTTATGGTAAGATGGGACTTTATGGTCCTGTAAGTCTTGCTCGTGTCAAAACAAATGAACTAGCCATCCTATGGGGGAGCTATCAATCCAATGTATGGGTGTGGGGAGTCAGACCTATTATACCTTTAAGAGCAAATTAGATGCTGTTCCTATGATTCATAATGCTATATGTCTAATGGCATGACTCGTCATCTAGAAAATAAACGTTTTGAGCCAGTTTCTCATCTCATAAATTTCCCCTCTGGCACTGAAGGACATAAACTAAATGGGCTGACTCACAGGGAAACAATACAATTTGGATACTTTTAAATGAAAGATAAAATTGCCTTAGGGCACAGAGGGGCGTTGAGATCCTGGGGAATGGTTGGCAAGCACAGGACGGCACATCAGGGGCCACTCTACCGTCTCCAGGAGGCAAGGCTGCTCCTGGGGAGCCTTTCATGCTTGAAGACCCTGTTGGGTTTCCCCAGCTTGCTAGCTTGGTGTAACCACCACAGTGAAACATCCGATGTGGAGATGATAGTGTTGGAGATGGTCATCTTGTTGTACGTGTTGTCTCCTGGCAGGGAGGAGAGCAGTTGCTGCACATTCCAAGCATGGCATCAGGAAAGGACACGAGATGTGGAGGTGCCCACTCCAAGGCAGGAGGGGAAGGTGGTCCTTAGCCACCAGACCAGGGAAGTCCCTGTGCATTCCCACCTGAAGCTCTCCCAAAGGCTGCAGCTGCCCATGGGATGGGTCTTGGCACCTTTGCTGCATCCTTTGTCCATTACTCTTGGTCTTCCCTTGCCATTGGGCTCCTGGTTTGGGTGGCAGCTGCCATTCCCCTGGGTTTGTGTGAGCAGTCCCATAGCTCCCAGGCTGTGCTGTCGGAAGGAGAAAGGGAAGGAGAGGTTTTCACGTGGTTGCCACGGGTGGAGGAGCCTGCAGTGTGCCTTTGGGGCTGGGCTGGTTAAAGCTATCACCTTTGCAGAGAAGGTGACTTCAACTGCTGATCTCTGCCAGGACCAGAGAGCAGCCTCTGCCGTTGCAGCTGGAGCCTGGGGCAGGCTGGGGGAGCTGAGGGAAGGAAGGGTGGGCTCTGTGTGAGCTACAGCAAAAGCTGTACCTGGCTTCTGGGCTGGGAGGACCACAGAGTCCTCAAAGCTCACAGAGACCATCCATTTCTCCTGTAGTTTCTGTGGATCAATTGACTGTCCCCACGGAGGGTTTAGGGCCTCTTAAAGTGATGGTGAACATCTTTGTGTGGGGAGCATCATCCCTTCTTCTGCATGATCTTACCTGTTTCCTTGTCATCAGTTTGCTCTTGCCACTTCCCCACTCTCTGACACACACTCCCTGGCACCGAGGGCAAAATCCTGGAAACCTCTGGCTCGAAATCCCACTGGAAAGCAAGAGAAGGTGAGTCCTGGAGGGAGGCAGTGGCCAGCACTGGGGGCTGACCATGCTAACCCAGTTAGTGCGCGTAGGTGTGCTCACCTTAATGAGTGCAATTGAAGGACGCATTGATTAGCTAACCTCGTTTGTGTGAAGGCTGACACAAGGCAGATGATGGCTGGCTACCTGCAGGATCTAATTAAAATGTATGTGAGGCTGGGCAGGCAGAGCAGAGGGGATTGCTCATCCAGCCTTGCGCTCACCGGCAGAAAAAAGAAAATAAAAGGAAGGAATTGACTATTGGATTTGGCTAAAGGGCATGCATGGGGTGGGTGGGATTTCTTCCCTGCATTGGGGATGTGCAGGGAGCAGCTGGGTTAGGGGCCAGGGAGGGAGCATGCAGAGCAGCGGTTGTCAGGGCTGGGGAAGGGTGACAGTGGAGCAGTGCTGAGGGGTGACAGTGCAGCTCTTCCAGGGATCACCCGACATCTGTCTTTGCCCACAGTGCATGTCTGTGCACACATGTACCTACAACATACATATTTATCCTGCTTCCTAGGGAGAGAACATGCCTCCTCATCCATCTATGCACATCATTTTCTGTTTCTATCCTGCACAGCCCTTCCACTCCTCTCTGTCTTCCCTGCTCTTCGTTGCTTGCAATGCCCTTTCCAGCCCAGTGCTTCAGTTACATTCTAAACAAGTAAAATAACGTCACATTTTCTCTCTTTCTCATGTTTTTTCCTTCCCTTTTTTTTTTTTTTTTTTTTTTTGTCTGGAACAGTCCCATTTTGTAAATGCCTGGAAGCAGAAAATGTTTCAGACATGAGAGCCTCGAGGCGCCTTGTTAAAGGTGCTCGGGGTGTTTGGGGGGAGTGACAAAACCCCGGACAATGGGAGCCCTGACGTCAGGCTCTATTTATACCTCCTCTTTTCAGAAACCTCCCCGGGATGGCGCTTTTCCTAGAGTTTTCTGCTAAATGCCGCAGCTGCTGGAGCCATCTCTGTCCTCAAAGGGCACGTTTTTATCTTTAAGGCGTAACCTGGCAGTGCGGGCAGTATCACCCGGGCCAGGCTTCCGCAGGCAGCTTGGAAAGGGTGGAATAGTGCTGCTTCGAGCTGGGCTGTGCAGGGGCTGGTACCGAGGCTGCTGCACATGCATGAGGACCCATGAAGGATTTTCAAGCCTGAAATGTACCTTTTAAAAGGTCAAAAGCATTACAAGGACGTTTGTTTTGGTGGACGAAGTTTTGGTGTTACGATTATTCTAGCAGGGTGTGTGGCTGCGCAGCGTTGGGTTGAATATTGGCCGGGTGTGTGCAGGGTGAGATGCTGTCTTCCAGGCTGAAGGTTTGATTAGGTGTGACAGGCAAAGGGTGGTGTGAGAAACCATGGTAAATCCACGCGGTCCAAACTACAGCAGGGTACAGAGGAAGGGGCGCCCTGTCCTGCAGCATGGGGACCAATGCCGAGCACCCCAAGCTGCAGGACGAGCACAGGGAAGATAGCACAAGGTGAGACCTTGAAGGCTTTGGGAATTCAAAGTGTTTCAGTCTCATACCCCAGCAGATGAATGGGTGTCTTTCTGGGGATGCATTGGCACCATTAGGAGCGGTCGGGAGGGCTCCTGGTCAGGCTGGGGACGCTGCCCGGCTGGGGAACACCCTGCAAGTATTTTACAGGATTGTATTCTTCCAGATACTGCTCTTTTGCTTCTGAGTATTCCTTATGCAAGTGAATAAAGCAGCAGTTTGCTTGCAGGAGTGCAGCTTACATGAATAATGAACCCATGAGAAGGATGGGAGCTGTCTGTGTTATTGGGGATGAAGGAATTAATTCTTAGTAGGGACAAAACCAGCTATGGGATGGGCATGTGGAAGGGTTTCACTGTGCACAGCAGCAGTGTGAGGGGGCTCTGTATGCTGTCCAGTGTCACAGACAGGCTTATGTTTGTGTGTCTTCAGGCAGCTGCCCTCCGTCACAGGAGAGCCCTTTTGCAGGATTGTGCAGACCCTCCCCATCCCCATGCCAAAGGCAGCACCCAGGGGTGAACCAGCATCACTCCGCAGCGAGAGCTAAAGCACAGGGAGGTGAAGGGACTTGCCCAGGGCCATGCAGAGCTGGGGCGACCCCCCATGTTCCCTGATCCCGCACCCCTGATGCTCAGCACCATGTGGCTGAGCCACTGGCCGGATTTCACCGAGTCTTTAGCACATGTGTTCATGCTTTTTGTTCTCATGTCAGGCTTTCAAGGGAGCCCTGATGAGCTCATACTGGTGCTCGGGGAAAGGCGATGTTATCGAAGACTGGTGCAGGTGTGACCTCAACGCCTTCGATGAGAATGGACTCCCGAACTGCAGCCCTCTCCCTCCACCTGTGTACGTATCGGTGCGAGCCCCTTCCGCAGGTCACGGCCCCAGCCCCCAGCCCCTTTCCTGCAGGCTCAGGCCATGGGCATCTCCTTCCTCTCATCTTCAAGCCCCGGGGCCACAGTCTAGCACTCCTCACTGTGTGACTGATGCCTTTAGGATATCCTGGCTCCGGCTGTGGCCCTGGAAGGTTTCCTTATAGATTTTCATCACCTGATTAGCAGGGGTTGTAGAATGGGATTTCAAATGCTGAAAGAAATGGAATTACGGTGCAATTCATTGTGGCTTGTCAGAACAAGAGCAAATCAGGAGCAAACTGATGGGTAATTAGCTGAGAAGGCAGGAAGACTGGCTCCAGTGAGCCACAAGGAGCAGAACACCTTCTTAGCGAGCCAATATCCTTGGAGGGGATTTGTTTCCCATCCCAAGTTCAACAAAGACACTCATATGTTTGGAACCAGACCCTTCATAGCCCCATACTTTGTATTGTCATTTATCTGAGCGCAAAGAGAGCTGACACCTTTGCACCAGCATGGCCAGGAGCACAAAGTTGCTCTGCCTTCACACCTACCCTCATCGTCCCTGACCCGGGCAGGACTCCTGCACAGCTGCCCCTGCTTTGGCTGTCGCTCACACCCATCAGAGGCTTGCCCATTTGCAGCTGGGTAAATTCACAGCCACAGCTGCCCCTTTGCTCCCTCCCACCCGCCTTTGCCTTTGCTCACTGGTGATGCAGACTAGACCCTCCCCCTCCTGCAGATTCAGCCCAGCTGGGTTGCATAAAGGTTAAGCTGGATCCTCCTCTTCCTTTTGTGTTCCTGGGCAGCTAGTCCTTGGGTCCTTCTGGGGCTGCTGAAGCTTAGTAGTTCTCCCAGGAGATGAAGGTTCCTTTAGATAGAGTGTTTGGGTTCCTGTGGTTGCATGACCTGGGCTTTACCAGGAACACTGGGAGGTAAGGACACGTTCTGCAGTAGGCTGAACCTAACCGATCTTCAACTGGAAGTTGTTCTGCACTTACCTGCTGCTTTCCCCTTGTGCTGTCTGTCTTTGTGGGTCTGTGTGCACGTTCCTGTGTATAAGCGTGAGCTGGGGCTGTGCTGCTTGTAGAGGGGGGTTCCTCCCCAGAAGGAGAGCTGATGTCTTATTTGGTTTCTTTCCTGTCTCCTGCCCAGTCTGCGGCTCTCCCCCAACGTGGAGCCCTCCAGCACCGTGGTCTCCCTGGAGTGGCTGGACGTGCAGCCTGCCATTGGGACGAAGGTGTCCGACTATGTTCTGCAGCACAAGAAGGTGGATGAGTACACAGACACGGACCTCTACACAGGTGGGTGCAACTGCTGAGGGCAAGTTCTCCTTGGTGCAAAGTGTGCGCGGTGATGTGTCCTGTGCTCTGCCTGGTTGGGAGCTGCTGCTGTTGTGGAGAATGATGCATAAAGCCAAGGTGTTGTATGAGGTATCAAAACTGCTTTGTTCAGGAGAGGTTTCTGAAGGCTTCTGCAGACACGGGTGTTTAAGTGGAAGGAGAAATGCAAAAATGCAGTGTGGCAGGAAGAAATTATTTGCCTTTTTTGGGTAGGAGAACCATGAGTTGAAGTTTCTGACTGAAGTGACTGTTTGACCTGATTAGTCTGAAATATGCTGCAGGATGGTGGGTGTGGGAGGAAGTTCAGCCCTCAACAACTTGAGGGCTTTACTGCTCAGTTCCAGTGAGTACTGCATTACCTGCCAGCCTTTGAAAGGACACTTCTAAGTTGCTTTGTGCACCTATTGAAGTGACTTAAGTCTACGGTATTAAGGGAGATCATTTAAGCAGCACAAAACTTCTCTAGGGGAGCCTGAAACTCTCCCGAGTTGGAGTTTGGTTCCCAGCTCAGGCTTGGGCTGAGTGCCCTGTGCTTTGCAAAGGCTTTGTCAGCAATTTAAGCCATGCTCCAGGAGCTGCTGGGCAAGGTGTAGGGATGTGAAGGATGGGATTTGATTTGGGTGAATCAATGATGTATTTCAGAAAATAGCACTGGAGACCTTGAGTGATGCTACTGCTGCATGGAAAGCCAGGCAAAACCTCATACTGTTTTTTGCTTGAGGATTTTGGATGTAGTTTAAGAAGATCATGTTGTGTGTCAGGGGCAGCCAGTGTTGTTGACCGGAGCAAAGGTTTAGCTTTGTGTGAAGGCTCCTTCCCCCAGGTGCTGGCAATATCTAATTTCAGCTGTCTCTAGGTAAGGAAACATAGGAATAAGGTTTCTACCCACCATTGGAGCAAAGCTCTGCAGCTGCTACTGCTTTGGGTGATTAAAACCCTCATTTGTTCTGAGGTGGAGTCTGGTCAGCTTATGCAAAGCATGTGTGTTCCGGGCTGCTGCAAGGACAAGGAGCCAGGCTGAGGGTAGGGACAGGGCTGGCACTGCAGGGGACCTCGCTGCTCCCCTGCTGCCTGGGCATCCTGGTGAGACATGTCTGTGTGTCCCTGTTGGAAGGCCATCTCAGGAAGATCATTCAGAGCTGGATCGGGAGTTGCACGCAGGCAGTTGTTAGATCTTGGTCGGAAGCTTTCTTAGCTTGTGGTGGTGGCTTTTTCTTCTCCTCACTAATTTAAGACCCCCTGAGCCAAGCCCTCTGCTCCCATGAACTGCCACAGAGCAAACTGCTCCACCTCACAGCCACAGGGAAGTTTTTGCCCTTAAAAATTTTGTCCTACGCGAGCTGCACTTTTCCTGCTGGAGAGAGCCAGAGACCTACATCCTGGGGGGACCTGGCTGTTTGTGGAGACCCCTGTGAGAAGGAGGTCTGGTTCCTGGCTTGTACAACAGCCCTGTCCCTCAGGAGCTTTCTCCTATACCTTGCCAGCATCCACTTCCAGAGCTGCCTGATGTGGCCATGGCCCCTGGGTTATGTTTCTAGTTTCCCGGCGTGGAAGAAGGCTTGTTCTTTATCTTGGAGGGGCACCCTCCAGTAATGGAGAAGGAAAACAAGCCACCAAAGGAGGGGCTTTGTTTTGGATGGGGATTCCAGATTGCTCACACATCAGTCAGGTGAGGCCAGACCGGGGAAACATGGGGTTTCTCCTTTGAAGTGGCTGGATCTTTGCCTGGCAGCCAGAGTAGGAAATACAGATTATTATTATTATTTTCCTTTTATGACTGCCATGTGTTTGACAGGTGATTGAATTCATTGTGGGGAGCTGCCCTCCCTTCTCCCTGCTCTGGGGGACTGTTTGGGACAGAATGACCCCATTAACAATTAAAGAGAAAAGCCAATCCTAAACCTTTCCCTTTTTTCTATGCTGTTTATAACCAAACAACATTCCTGCCTTCGTTCCTTTCTTACCCTACAGGCCTCTAATGCCAGATGACTTGATTCTTGCAAATACCTTGCATAGGTACAGAGATGCTGATTGCTGCATCTCTCTAAGGCTTTGCTTGGTACCATGCTTCACCCAGCCAAAAATCCTACCGCGGGTGTCCCCTCACCACCATCGCCCACCCATCGTGCTGCACCACATCTCCATTACATCCAAGCAGCATCCACAAAAACATTCATTCAACCCTGGGAGGGGTGTGTGCAGGATATGAAATTTGGGTGGCTTTTGATGGGTATTGGCAGGTCTTCCTTCCCCATCAGTCTCCTGGCTGCTGGCAGGTAAGAGCAGGCTGCTGCCATTGCTGGAGGTGCACCATGGGTGCTTGCAGAGTGTGGCACTATTGGGCTAGGAAGGTCCTGCAAGTTTGGAGGGCTCTGGAGCCTGCTGCCATTCATCCCTTGGGTCTCTTGAGTTTAAATGTATGGGTTATTTGTGCTTGTAGGGGGAAGTTTAGTTTTATTGCAGTTTCAGCCATTTCTTGTTGGAATTTCTGGGGCTGGACTGGGGCTAGAGCTGTTCCAACCGGCTCTTCAGCCCCATGACAAGCTAGGTGGTACCTGGCCCCTGCCTTCCTCCTGCCCCCACAAAAGCCTCCAGTCTCTCCCCATTGCAAAACTCCTCGACTGCCTCCTTGCTTTGCAACTGGAAGATGTAGCTTTTCCCTTGAGCCAGAGAATATTTGCTCCTCTTCTTGGAGCAGAGTCAGGAGAGAGTTTTGAGGCTGGTCTGGTGTGCATCCCCTCTGCTCCCTGCCAGGCTCTGTGCGGGGTGGTGATGCTGCGGCATGGGGCAGGAGGAGCCAGGAGCTCACATGGGGCAGCTGCCCCTGGCTGTATGTGCTTTTTAAAGAGGCTTATTACTGGTGCTTAGAAAAACATAGCCCTTGGACCATCTGAGGCTAATAGGAGGTGAACTTGTGTGCGAAACAAACCATGCTTTCAACACCAGCGCGTGGGGAGCGAGCGGCTCTCCACTCGGGAGCCAGCGGAGAAGACGGAGAGCAATTACATCCCAAACTGTTTATTAAAACTTGTGGAAATTACTCATAACTCCATGTGTGCGACGGCTTTGTAGTTGAGTGATGCTCTTTGTTTGAACATGGGGCTCTCGAAGAGGGTGCAAGCATGTGTGTGTGTGTGCATGGCCAAGCCCGCCAGCGCATTATGTCATGGACGAAGCAGGCGCTGCACTTGAGAGAGGGAGAGGGAGAAATGTGTTTTACAGGGTGAGGTACAAACTGAAATGGCTGTGAACATCTGGAACTGATATTAGGCTTGGAAAATGTTTTCTGTCACTCCAACACTCCTCTAGAGGAAGGTTTCTGAAGTTAAGAAGCTCCAAAGGGGATGCGGGGGAGGGACAAGGGGATAACATGACCGTGGCGCAAAGTGCTTTTTATGTCTTGGTTCTGGTTGCCGTAGCCAGGCCGTGTCCCTGCCTGTGCCGGGTGGGGGACCTGGGGTTTTGCTGTTGCTGGTTGTGGTGGCCCTGGCTCAGCAGGTCCCCTGGCTGAGCTGCGCCCTGCATCCTGAGATGGTCCTGCATGGGGAGCGCTGCGCCCTCCAGCCCGTGATGGGTGGAAGGACAGAAGGCTCCTTGCCCTGGTTGTAGGGTTAGGAACCGAGGAGCTGAGGTGGGTGGCCTCTTCCAAAAGAGGAAGGGTGAGATCCTCAGGTGGGGACGAGCAGACCTGTACCTGGTTTAAAACCACCTGGACCATCTCTGGGGCCCACTTGGGAGGTCAGACCCACCCGCGGCCAGGTGCAGGTTGGGGTGGCTGCTGTGAGCATGCAAAGTGCAAGGTTTAAAAGTAAAAGCGTTTTGAATGTGTTTGTAGCATGTACATGGCAGGGCTGGGGATGGCTGGAGGAGAACGAGGGGCTAGACTTTCACTGTGTGATGGATGGGGTCTGTGGGCTTGGCAGGGGACTGTGTTGCTCCTGGGGTGGTAGCCGTGTGGCTGCTGCAATGCTTTGTAGCTCTGAGATCTCCTCAGTCCTTCTCTCAGTGTTCTTCTCCCTGGTGCAGTTTTCTTCCCCTCATGCCCACGTCTCTGTTTGCTGCTGGGTCTCTGAGCACACATCTGTAGGGGGCTTGGGGGTGGCTGCCACTGCCCTGGCACAGGATGGGGGTGGGCCTGGGGAGGTGGCGATTTGAGTGTGTGAGCTGTGAGAATATCTCAAAGTACTTTGCTGGTGATAAGTCAGACCTTGCACGCTCTGGGGTAGGAGTGAGCTCTCCCTTGCTGTGCAGACAAGGCGGGGGGAAAAACCCAAGACGGAGATAAAATGCCTTCCCTGAGGGAACAAGAGCTGGGCAATGAGTTAACCTCAACACAAGACCCTTGGCATCGAATAGTACTCGCCTCCGAGGGCAGAGAGGGGTGCAGGTGCTGGATGCCCCCAGCTTTGTACCCTGCCCTGCACCGGCTCCTCTGTCAGGACCCACGAGCTGATGGTGGCACCATCCTGCACCTCCCAGTAGTTCCCCACCACCAGGGTGGTCAGCCCTGTACCCGAGCAAAGCACATGCAGTAGCTGCGCTCTGTGAGCGTGAAGCCATCTCCTCCTGCTTGCGCTTCAGTATCAACGTGGGTAGAACTGGGAAGGTGCAGAGAAATGAAGTGTCACTTACTGTCACTATGGTTGAGGGTGACGGTGTGAATGTGACGCTGCCACAACATGCCACTTGCTCTGTGTTGCTGCTAGCAGATCACGAACGGATTGTGAGGATCTATCTGCCTCCCACCCCATCATCCTCTGCCCTGTTCTGGATGGTTTCCTTCCCTTTCTGTGGTACTGCTCCTACACCTTGGTATGTGTCAACAGCTGAGTCAGTGTAGCTGAGGCTATTGTAGGGTATTAGCTGAATAAAGTGCACAAGAAAAGTACACTGCTCATCTGATTTTATACGGCAGTGCTGCTGTTGGTCACGAGATGCCATGTCCCAGAAAGACGGGTGAGCTCTGAGCAGAGACTCCCAAGCTTTGTTATTTCTCATGACTTTGAGGGATCCTGGCTGTTCCTGGATCTCTTTGGCTAGGCAGTGATCACGTTCGTAAGAAGTAGCTGTCATCCAGAACAGCTTGTAATCCTCAAAGAAAGGAGCACAGGCGCACAGCCTGCTGAATGAGCTTCTTGAAGATCATGTAGCTCTCTGAGCAGGAGAATGCAGATTCTGGCAGCTTGGTTGGACCCCTCTGGTATACCAGGGCCCTCTAAATACAGGGCTGTGGTGTGGAGAAGAGCTAGCAGGTTAGCTGGGGAGGTGTCTGGAGAATAAACTGGGTAGAATGGTGTACAGAAATTGAGGGTATGGTTATATAAAATCTGTGCGTGTCACTGCGCCAGTGTCACAGGCTTCTCTGGAGCAATGCTGTTCTGAGAGGAGTCTTCCAGTACGTATTATGTCTATAAAAGAAAGTGAAAGAGGTCAGACCAGAAGGCTTAGCGTTTTGTACGCTTGCAAGTTGCTTTCCAAATTGAGGCAAAAGAGTATCTTGTAACTTAACCCTGTTCTACAGAGCATCATTCTGATGTGTCTGGATGGCCGGGGCTGCACAGACATAGCTATGGCAACCATCACTTCCAGCACACCTTCTTGTGTGCAAGCTGTGCCACTGCTGTCACGCAAAAGCCAGTGATAGGCTGGAAGAACAGAGAAAACAATCTGGCCAGAACAAATCCTGTGCCTGTCGGTAAGGAGTTGATGCAATCACCATACAACTAGGTTGCACTCCTAGTACATGCCGTAATCATCTTTAGAGTTCTGACTTCCAGACGGGCTGGGCACCAGAGGGAGTAGTAGGAGCTGACGCTGCCCTTAGAAACCTGTAGAAGCTTGAGGTCCAGCCAGGAGTTGGGTAAATACATGAACATCCAGAGTTTTAATTCATGACAATGAAGTGTGGAAGATGTTAAAGCCTGAGTGTTTAAACCAGTTGTGGCTAAAGATGCTAATGATCTGGAGTGGTATTGACTGCCTCTCTAAAGCCCTGAGGAGTCAAAGTGTGCTCTGGAGAGTGAGCTATCACACCTGTATTAATAGAGATGCCATTTTTTAATTATTTTTCATTTGTAAGTTGGCCCAGGGTACGTAGGCTCTGCAGCTGGTGGATCACGGACAGAAACTTGGAAAAGAGACCACAGTCCCCACTGGTTGCAGGAGAGTGTTTTTTCTGCTCTCCCTACGTATGGTACCAGACCACTGCTCAGCGCAGTGATGCTGTGGTCAGGAAGGTTAGTGCTCAGCCTGGGAGGGATAGGTGGCTCTTTCAGGGAGCATCTGCATGTTCGACTTGTGTTCAAAAGTGCTCCTTGAACATCATACCGAAGTAGAGGAGGACCTGGCAGTGGTCAGGAGCTGGTGACCTGCCATTGCCGGTGTTAAACTCGCTGCTTGGTTGTCTCTGTTTGCTTGTTCTTTGGTGATCTGCCTGGTGGATCTCGGCTTGTTTCTCCATGGGTGGGGGGTTGATGATCACAGCCACGGCTTGGTGAAGACTAGCTCACTTAAGTGCTGGGAATGAAAATGCAGCAGAACTTCATCTGGGAACACCTGCGTGCGGGAGCATGGCCAGGGCAGGGCTGCTGTGTAGAAGCTGTCATTGCTGCTGCCTCTCCTGGATCTAGTGCACCAGTAAAGATGTTTTCAACACCCAGAGTGCCCTTCTTGAGTGCTGAATCCGCTTCACTTGTTAGAAAAGGGAAAGATGATTCAAAAATAAGTCTTTGAAGAAAAGGTCAAGTTTTTGGAAGCTGTTTCCTGGGTTATGTTGTGTAATAGCACCAAGCCAGTGCTTAGTTTTGGCTATCCCTCAGTGCTGTGAAGCACTGATTTCTCTCCCGCTGGGACAGCTGTAGTTATTTCCACCTACCAGTGTCATTTTTGTATCCTGGAAAGCAGAAGGGAGGTGGAGGGTTCTCAGCTCTCAGTTATGGTTGAGCCAGTTGCTGAAGTATTTCATTAATTCACATTTCCATCTGGTTGTTCCAGGTTTTTTCACTTTTATCTGCCCAGACACCTTTGGGACAGAACTGGGCATTATCTTTGCTTTTCCCCAAATCACTTAATAGGTGGAGAGCTGGGACTGTCTGCCCCTTCCCTGCTGACTGCGGAGGACGGAGGAGCCTGGATGGTGCCGTGAGTGTGTCATGCACTTTAAGAGCACAGTGTTTGCCAAGAGCTTTGTGCTGTCTGCTCAGAGCTCCCTCTCTCAAGGCAAAGGACAGCTGTAGATGCTCTCTTCTAGCAAGGAAGGCTCTGAACTTCTTACACGGCAGTTAACAAGGCCAGCCATGGAGACTTTTACTGGTCTGTAATTTTATCTTCTAGGATTAAGTTTCTCCTGATCTGGAAAAGTCAAGGCCACAAATCCATCTTGTCAAAAAACATCAAAAGCAAAGGCTGCTAACGCAGGTGGACGGATCATGGCATGTGAGTGTAGTTCAGTGGAACTTTTTCATAGAAGCCTTTATTGACTAGACAGGCTTTTCTAATCAATAAATTGTGGCTGGGATTTGGAGGGAGGCTCAGTCTGTGTTTGCAAAGCTGGTGCTTGGCAATGCAGCCCTGAGCTACTTGGAAAATTTAGGCTGTGGGACATTCACGGATGCAACACAACCCTGCTCTGGTTGGGAACTTGGGTATGCTTGCTGCACAAAGTACAGGGTCTTCCCTTTGGATAGGCTTTGAATAACACCCAGGCTGAGATTCCCTGCCAGGTTAGAATCTTCCTGGAGATTTTGCATGTTCCTCTCATTCTAGCCAAAGCCTGAGATGAGATCCTGGACGGATCTCATTTGCTTTCCAGTCCTCTGGCTGCTGTTGAGGTTTCCCATGCATTCAGCTTTTTCAGGTGGCTGAAATACAATCCAAAATGTTAGACGGCATCCCTCTGTGCTTCTCTGGAAGGAAATATGGATGGAGAAGGGATCCAAGGAGGACAGAGGCTGCCTTGGGACAGCCTACTCTGTCCTGTTTGAAACCTCTCAGCCGCGGTGCAGGAGGGACTTTGGGGACATCGGGGTGATTCTGGGCTGTGGTCTGTCCATTGCCTGCTCTGCCCTGCCGGCACTGGGGCTGCTTTAACCCACACCGTTCTTCAGGCACGTCTGTGTTAATGGCACATGGTGGTACCAGCCCTTCATCCCTGCATCTCCCAAGATGGGCTATGTACGCTGTGTGTCCTGAGGACCACAGTCCCCTGCCCCCTTCCCAAAGATGATGGGAGCTCCCCGTGGTGGGCAGTGGCTCAAAGTGGGGTGTATCATCTGTTCCTCACACTGAAGCAACATGGGGGAAGTTAAGTGAAAACAGAGGGGGATTAAACCTTGAGTCAGGGGATTTGCCAATTAAAATAGCTGCTGCTCCTGCAGGTTTCATGTGATACAACAGCAGGGAGAGACTCTCCTTATCTCCCCAGTGACTCCTTCCCAGTTTGTTCAGCTTGCTAGGGATTGAGATCTGGCTCTTAGGAGTGAGGGGACAACTGGGTCTAGGTTACATTTCATGCTGTTTAGATAGGATAAACCTTTCCTCCCTGTAATTGGGAGATTGGACTTGGAAGCTTTCTCAGATATTAATCTGGAGACCCTAGAGGGGGTCAGATTAGGTTATGGAGACATAATAGGAAATACTGCTGTGGCTAGTTTGGGTTATGGGGGATAGTGTGGATATTCTGCAGGGTTTCCCTGCTGGGTTCCCACTGATTGGGTCTGTGTGATGGGGTCAAGGAGCGGTCTTATCTCAGCATCAGGTTGACTTGGTCTTTGCTGGGAGCAACAGCCTCTGAACTCTTTCCACCCCTGTAATCCTGCTCTTCTAGGGAACAGGACCACAATCTCTCCTTTGCTGGACAGAGGGGTGGGTGGTGCTTACCTGGGGCTGATTTGCAGAGGAAAGAGCATCACTTTTCAAATGGGCATCATGTCTCTGAGAACCCTGGGATAGAAAAAGCTTCATATTCTGAACTGGTGTTTTTTGGACCAAATAAGATCTTCCTCCCTTGCTAGCCCATGTCGTGCCAGTTGTGGAGAAGGGGTTGATAGATCCCAGCAGGCATCACTTAGACCAGTAAGCATTTAAGTGCATGCTTTCATCCGTCCCATGTGAGAGATGTATTTGAGGAAGGATGTCAGGCTGGGGCCAGTCAGAGCCTGTGAGATGAGCTTGTCCCTGTGACCCAATGAGTGTTTTGGAGCTGTCCTGATTAGGGTTGCTGCACTGAAGCAGCATCCTGAAGGGTACTGGAGAAGGGAAACCTGCCACATTTCTGCCACAGACCCGTTTGGTGTGGGGGTTAATACCTCCTCCCGTTCCTGCATGCTGTGTCCTGGAGCGGCTCTGCGGTGTTGCTGGACACAAGTTCTGCTGATCCGAGCCTGGCTCCAGGCACTGGTCTGCAGCGCTCCTTCCAGCCCTCTTTTCTTTTTATTAACAGTGAGATGACAGATAGGGGATGGTCATTAATTTTTAATAAAGGAAGTTTCTGATCATGACTACAGAAGCAAGGTCCTGAGGTTTTTCGTGGTGGTCTGATGACTCACCATGATGAAATAGGGTGACACTGGGATAGGAAATAGCTCACTGGAGCTCAGAGCGTGGCAGTGGCTCTGCCTACACAGCAGCCAGGCTCATACAGTCATTCTGCCATCCCTGGCTGGGCTGTCCTTGGGCCTGGCCTCACCAATATGAGCATTACCCCCACTGAGAAGACCTGAATTTACACTCCAGAGAGACCTATGGCCCTATGCAGCTAGGTCAGTTTGCTGGCTTTAATGAAGCTCACTCTTTGTTTCCCTGGTGCTGGTCCTGAACTCCTGCTTGGGCTGACAGTGGAGTCAGGAATGCTGAGGGACCATGCTCTCAATCTCCCACTTCATGGCACACTCACAAGGACAGTGAGGGCAGGAGTGCAGGTGGTAGCAGCATGGCTGTGCTGTGAGAGGAGAGCTTGTACACAACTACAGATAATGCTTGGCTTTCCTTTATCCTCTGCTATCATCTGTGGGAACTGATAGATCTCACCAACTTCATTGTGTGGCCTGGGAAAATGGAGGTGGCTCAGCAGTAACGGCCAAAAATTGTGTGTGGACTCTAAATCCAGAAGAGCCAGTTAAGAGCAAGGGGTCTAAGTTCATGTACAGCTAATATTTACAGTGCTTGGTGCTCTCAAGCCTCAAAAGTTCACACTTGGCTGCAGGTTATTTTCAGATCTCAGTTTCCAGTTCCTCTAGAAAAAGCTTGGTGTCGTCTTGGTAGATGGAGAGTGTCAAACCCAGGTGAATATGCCTGTCCTGCTAGGGACCAGGGACTGCGCAGGAGTGACGGTGGCCCTCAGGCATCAAAGAAGCCATTGGGTCTGCCCTATCCTAGTGCACAGCTCTCATGGATGGGGAGGTGGCCATCCCAGGGTGTCATGGGGTGTGCCAGACCCTGTGGGGACTGTTCCCCCTCGGCATCCTGACTTTGCTCGGGTCCTTCTGTAGTCCTGCAGCTGATGTAGCTTCCTCTGCCAGACACCCCCAGGATGATGTCAGGCAGCACAGCCCCATCTCGGCACCCTGCTTTCTGGGGACAAAGGCATGAGACCCTTGTCTCCTTATTTAAGCTCAGGAGCTTTCTGTGAAAGCTCCCAGTCCTTTTCCAGTCCTCAAGGATAAGCTCAGGGAAGCAGCAATAGCTGTTTAAAATTGGGTGCTGGGGCCCCTAGACCTAGAGAGAGGCTGTGTGTTCCCCTCCTGGGGGGGCCGGGAGGACTTTTGGTGCCTGCTCTGCTTGGCCCCAGCTCCCAACCTCCCTGCTCCCTCCTGTCCTGGAAGCAGGCAGCTGCAGAGAGGCATGGCAGGGCTTGTTGGGATCAGGGCTGGGGAAAGGAACGTGTGAGCCAGAGATGGCCTGTGATGGGAGGGATGCAGGAAATCCACGCTGTTCATCCGGGTAAGGCTGGGATAGTGGGTAGCTGGACAGGCGCTCCTTGCTCACCCCAGCTGTGCACCGTGAGGGTCGGCTGCTCGGCATCTGCCTGTGTCCTCCAGCTGCAAACAGCTGGTGTGTTTGTTGGGAACATGCTGGGACTGATGCTGCTTTGGCACGGCCGGGTCAGCCAGCTCCCATCAGCTTGCAGCCGTGGGCTGATCCTGTATCCTGGGTGCTGCTGTGCCTGCAGGAAGGGTCTTGTCCCCCGGAGTACCCCAGAAGCAGGGTGCTGGGGTGAACCTCTGCCCTCCCCTCTGTGTGTACAGCGGGGGGCAGGTGGTAGAGTGGCCACGGAAGCCGGGTAGCAGAATAGGGGATGGGAAATGCCTTCCTCCCTGCCTCCCGTGCTCATCAGCTGGCCTCCTCGAGCACGGTAGATTCCCTTTATCTGCTAATATTAGTCATAAAACAATCTAGATCTGTCCATAATCCTGTTAGAGCCTTTGACTCTTGCTCCTGTGACTTGCGGCAGCTCTAATTACGGATACTTATGATGGTGATTAACGACTTGATTCATCTTCAGCGGCACCAATTTTACATGTGAAGCCCGCTTTCCCCCCAGCAATGATTTGTGCAAAGGGGAAATAATCCCTGTTAAAAATCAACAGCACAGAAATGTTGTGTTGGCATTTTGCCTTCATCTGGCCCTTCTGCATCCTGTCCATCCTTTCACTCATCTCCCCCCAGCCTTTCATCTCTGAGAGAACGACCCTAATTGCTGCACACTCTAATTTTACTGCACTGTAACCCATAAATCACTCCAACGCATGGAGCATTTTCATGCTCCTTAACAAAAGGAGCGGGATTTTCTCCTCTGCTGCGTGTTTCACAAGTGACTAATTGCATCAAGGCACCTTTCAAGCAATGACTTCATCAATTGCTCATCCTGCGGACGCACTCCTGGTTATGTACGCCTGATCAGAATCCTACATTTATTAGGATTAATTTATTCTCCAATCATTTTTCTTCTGCCACAAGGACAGGAAAGTTGAGTGATGTTACTTGTTCGGCTACGTAAGCATGATTTCTTGCCTCATTACTGAGCCTGAGATATTTTTGTTACATGCTGAAACTTTTCCAAATGAAAATGAGTAATGTTACATCTTGGACAGAAGTGCTCCCAGGACACTGGAGAAATCAAGTTATTTCAGGGTGCCTACGAATTGGCTTCATATCTCAATCTTCCTTTCTAATTTTGTCTTCCCCCCCATTTGTCATGGGGCACGTGTTTGTGAGTGACAGCATGTCTTGGGGCTTCATACGAAGGGGTCCAGGAGTGGGTAAGAGTAAGTGTTTCTCCCAATTAGAGACCATCCAGAATGAGGGGTGGTTCTTCCAGGTTAGCAAATCCTTATGAGGCTGCTGGTAAATTCGCTGGATGTTCAGCTGAGTAGGAGCAATGTGGAAGGGCTGGCTGTGTTAAAAAAAAAAAAAAAAAATTAAAAAAAATAATGTAGTGAGCGCAGGCTGAGCATCTCTGAGGAGGCACTGTAACTGGTGAGGACAGAGAGCAGTAAACTCGGGCAAATTCACATTTTCTTAAAAGCTGTGGTCAAACTGTTTTGTAGGAGTAGTGGCTGATAACAACTGCCAGAAGCTATTGACTCAGCTGCTAACCTCCCACCCCCAGAAAGACTCCTCTTTTGGGAAGGACAGAGCTTGTTTGCATCCAGGCAGGAATTTTGCCTCTGTTACTTCCAGTCTGGTATTCATCTGCCCTAATTCGCTGCTGGCCCCAGCAAGTGTCTGGAGGGGGATTTTGGAGCATAGCTAGTGGCCCAAATGAAGTTGCTTTGAAGGAGAGCTGGGTTTAAGTCTGTGGTGTGAGGGAGCTGTGGCTGTGCTGGGGATCCTCGCCTGGATGATGTGTGGTGGTGGGATGAGGAGGTGCGGGAGAGAGGATGGAGAAGAAGCACTGGGGGTGGATGATTTCCTTCTGTTGTACTGTGAAGGAAAGGAGTGCACCAAGGCCCCCGTAACACAGGCTGGGAAAGTGCTTGTGCAGCACTGGGGAGCTCGGGTTTGGCAAGAGACCAGAGAAAAGTAGGTGACTGCTTCGCAGAGGCTGGAGAGAGGGCAGCTCTGGACCAAGGAGACATACCAAAGCCCAGAGCCGTACAGAGGCGTGCTTGTTTTATTTTGCCAACAGCAAGCTGGCAAGACATCGGTTGTTTTGATGGCAGATCTGCTGTCCTGCTGGATGTCCAGCCTCGGTTCGTGTCGTGTGTAACGGGGCCAGCTATTAACGAGCAGTGGAGCAGAGACCCCATCCCCGGCTGGCGTGGAGCCCTGTGCTGCTGCTCTCCCCTGGCCCAAGTGCCTCATGTTGGTACCCCCATGGTGGGGGCTTGGGTTGGGGTGGACTAAGAAGGGGGTGCTGCTGGAAAAACATGTCAAGAAGCAGGGGATGCTGGTAAGTGTGGGTCTTTGCCTACAGAGGGGGCTCCTGCACTGCCCAAGGCTAGCTGGGCTGGGAAGGCAGGAGAAGGGATGCTGGATGCAGCGGCTGCCAGCTGACCTTTCTCAAACAGTTCATGGGTTTCCAGAGCAGCCGAGGTGTCAGCGGTGTAGAGCAGTCACAGCTTCCCAGTCGCTGGAGGAGGAAGGCAGGGGGCACTCGAAAGGGGAGGAAAAGGCTCTGTCCTGGAAGGGTGGAAACCTTGCAACCTATTAACTGTTTCTCAGCAGAGTGTGATGGAAAACAAACAAGGTCTGGTCTGCTTTTTCCCTGTGCCGTGCCCGCCTTATGCCATCCTTTCTGCCCCTGCCTACCTTTCCCTGCTGGCTCCTGCAAAGGCAGGCCCTGGGGCATTGAGGATCTGGGTGGAAAATCAGCTGTGCCCCACCGACTGAGCAGCCCTAAGCAGGGCAGCGTGCTGGAAAGCAAAGCGTGCCACTGCACCCAGAGCCTTGGTGGTCCCCGTGATTGTGTCTCTGTGCAAAGTGCTTTGCTTTGACAAAGTCTCTGCAATCAGACTTCATTAGTAGGCAGGGACCCACAGAAAAACCTCTTCCAGCCCTTTTTTAACCAGCGTGTAGTGGGGTGCTCTGTGTTGTCAGATCTGTACTTGCTGAAAGCACATTTGTCTCAAGCAAGGGAAGGGGCTGAGTTGCTCCGCAACAGCCTAAAACTAAGACACTTTTGCTCATGGATGACAAAGCTTGGGAGTAAATTAGCAGGCAGAGTCTGTGAAAAGAAATGTTTCCTTAAACGTTTCCATAAAAGCTAATTGGGCTGTAAGAGCAGCATACCTGCAGGCGCACTGCCTCCCGGGGTTCAGGGCTCGGGGAATCTATTCCTGGCTCGACTAACAATTTCCAGTGTGACTTTGAGCAGGTCATTTCAGTTCTTTGTGCCTTGGTTTCCCTCTCTCTGAAATGAGAAGAATACCCCCTTCCAGAGCACTGATAAGGTTTAAGTACTAAAATTTTATTACTTATTTGAAGATCCTTGGCAAAGGGATATTATGCAGATAGAAGGTTAATGATGATGATAGGGAGAGAATAAAAAAAAAAAGAAATTGCTGTTTTATTTTTATTTTGTTCTTTAAGTGATGTTTAATAGCTAGCTTTCATTTCAGGAATAAAACCCAGTCCCCTGTGACCATCAAATTATCTTGCAAACAGTGTTCTGCGTGCTCTTAAAGCTTGCAGAGGAAGTGAGGAGCATACCCCTTCTCTCTGCTCCTACAAGCAAAACACTGCTTCAGCAGCTCATCTCCAGCAAGAGTTTTTCTTTTCCCAGTTAGGAAGCTTGTCTTGATTCAGGAATAATTAAAAGAGCCCTTCCCAAAAGTTTTGCACCCAGTGTCATGGGTCTGTTAGGGGCTGACTGTCCCCACTGGGTTGACAGCCCCATTGCACCAGCCATGGTGTGTGTTGGGGCAGCTCCTTGCCCAGGGTCTGGGCGGATGGAGGGACCTGCCTGAGGTCAGGTAGGAAGCCAGGCAGAGGGCAGAACAGGACTTTAGCTCTGCCAGAGGGAATTAAGAGCTGAATACAGCCATTAACCCCATGCCTTTCTAAAAGAATTCCTAGGCAAGCACATCGGACCACTGTGATGACCTGGAGATCTGAGGAGCCTGTTAGTGTTTGCTGTGATACTACAGGCTAGGAGGGGTGCCTGCAGGCTGGGGGGGTGTCTGCAGGGTGGGTGCCCACCCAGCCCCTCGCTGACCCCACAGCCCTGCCCACGGCGCCCTGGCCAGCTGCCCTGGCAGCACCGCTGGCCACCCCGGTTTGTCATCCTCACCACAGCTGCTGTAAGCATCCACCACAGTGAGACCATGCAGTCTGCGGCTGGGTGTTTGCTTATTTATTTCTTTTGTTTTTTTCACAAACATTAGCTACGTCAAGAAGCTACGTTCATCACCCTCAAACTGTTACCAAAGTTAAGATCAAAGTCTGGTGTAGTTTTGGCTGGGGAAAATTGAGTTGGTCTCTGGTGGGTGAGGTGTGGGGCTTGGGGAGTGCTTTCTCCTCTTTTTCCGCTGGTTATGAATGAAGGTTTCCTGGCCCAGTGGCAGTGTCCAGCCGTGGGGTAGAGGCTGCATCTGTGAAGACGTGCTCCCGGTGCTTGTGCTCTCTTATTCCTGCTGAATTTTACTTTGGAGAAATACTTAGTGAGATGTGGTTTGTTAGGGGAGGTAATACTTGTGGTTAGGCCCACTGATATACCTGGAGAAGGAAATGGGAAAAAGCACTAGCTTTTGGATGCAGACCTCCAGTATTCACCAGATAATCCCAAACACCATCCCCCTACCCTCCTCATGGTCTAATGGCTCATGTGAGAGGTGAAAGACCTCTGCCACTTTTGCCCATTTCCTCAAGCACTATCGTACCCTTCTGGTTACCTGCACAATCTTCCTCTGATCCATCCTTCTGCAGGTCCCCAACCCCCCGCCCTAATGCATTGTCCTGTCTTCTTTCTGCACAAATTTCCCCTTTGATGATCTTTTCCTGCATTTGCATCTTTGTGTCTCTCACAGTGGGCTCCCCCCACCTTGTCTCATGTGCCAGGTAGCAGCTTCGCATCTCCTCTGGGATCCTCCACTGCACTGCTGAGCCCTAATAGCTCCAGTGAGCAGCCTGCAAACCTTCTGTGGGTGACAGTGCAAAATACAGTTGAGGTATTGTGTTTTGGTCACTCGTGCAGTTGCATTTGATTGTAGAGTTTCTCACCCGGCTCATCTTTGTCATCTCTCTGCTTGGGAGGTTGGGTAACACAGCTGCAGTGTTTGTCCCATTTTTGGGAAGTGGTTCATCCCTAGAGACAACAACCTTTAGCTGTGGCTTTCTAGGAGAGAGTTTCTCCAGTTTTGGCACAGAGCACGAGCCCTGCAGGTATCTGGGTTGCAAAGCGTGGTGCTGCCGCTTTCTGCTGGCTAGCTAAAGCAGCTGGCAAAGAGCAGCCAGAGTCTTGAGCCAGGTCTGAAGATCTTATTGGGCCTTACTGGAAAGTAATCTTCAATTATTAGAAAATAATTTTCTACAGCCCATATTGGAAAACAATTTTCGGTGGATCTAAATGCTTCCCCGATGAGGCAGTTCAAGCTCTGTTTGCTCTGGCAAGCAAAGCAACACCAAAACTGTCACAGCCACACCAACTGCAAGATGTTGGTGATTCATGATCCCTTAATCCAACTTGACCAAATGTCAGCACAATGGGAAAAAATCACCACTGTTGGAAGGTGAGGGAAGAAACCAAATGGTCTGGCTTTATCCTCCTTTTCAGCCCTGTGAGATGGGGCTGTCCTGGTGTGTGTGTCTCCCTGTAGAGGCTCTCGCTGGCAGAGTTTGGGTGCCTGTTCCCTCTCTGCCCATGCCAGGAGCTGAGGATTTGGGAACGGGAGGGCTTGGGGCTTTGTACTGGCTCTTTTCTGGGGGAAGAATCCCAGCCCAGAGCCTGTATTCGACCCTAAAGTGCTAGTCCATCATTTTTTCCCTTTGCTGTTGACCTCTTAAATATCTCTGAGTTTCTTCCCAGCACTTTAAATTTTATTGCCTATATAACAGGCTTCTAAAAAGGGATCCTTGCACTGTCCCCATCCCCTCATTGTGTTTGCTCAAAGCCTCCCCCAAAAGCTGCTGTGTGTATAGACAGGGTTTCTCCTCATCCCCACGCCCCTCTCCCTCATTCCTCCGTCTCCCTCTGGATTCTCCTGGCCCTGTCTGAGAGAGGTTCAGCTCTAGGTGCAGGCTGCGGTGTCTGTGCTGAGGAAGGGAAGGGGCTGTGCTCTGATTAACTCTCCCACCTCAGTAAATACAGTCATGGTAGATTTGTTGAAGACCTGGGTTGCTTTGGGCTTTTTTTTTTTGCCATCTGTGTCTGCACGAAGCCAGTGTGGGACTATGATGCTGACAGTATTACACAGAATATCTCAAGGTAGAAGGAACCCATAAAGGTCATAGAGTCCAGTTCTCTGAAAGAGAAGTTGTCTGCTCATATGTATGTGTATAAATCCCTCCCAGCAAGACCCTAATCTCTCTTGGGACCTTGAGGTGCTACTGCAAAGTGAAATGATCGAACGCTACTGCCCAGCAAAAGCACCCATTGCATCAGCAAAACTTGTCTTTGTAAAGATGATCTCTGTCTATCCCTCTGTTTAAGAGCCAGGCTGCAGGTTGTAGCCAGATGAGCTGTTTGGGTATTTGGTTTGTGCAATGGGGAAGCACTGGGAAAGGCTGGGAGGGAGATCTGGTAAGGTGTGCTTGTACCTTCTGCAGCCCTCCTGCTCTGGGTCTGCCCTTGCTTGGTGCTTATTTGTACTGAGAATAAACCCAGCCCTTTTTTGACCTTAAGTGATGTTTTAGGATTTATTTTATTTGTGGACCTTGGCTTGGCCTTCTGTCACTATTTGTCTCTCAGAAAAAAGGATTCTGCTCTTTCAATTTCTGTGTCAAATTTGGAGGGGGGGGGGATATTGCCAATCGGGGTCAGTAAATAGCTCATCTGACTTCGTAATACTTAGCATTTAGATAGTGCTTTCCACCATCAGAGCCCTTTGCAAACTCCCAGAAATCCTCCCAGCACCCCTTGAGTTAGGTAAGTATAACTAATCCCAAACAAATAGCTGCAGCGTGGAACTAATGTAGAGAATGCATAAGAGTAATTTAAGGTTTAAAAGAAAACTAGTGGGTAATCTCACAACAAAATTAGGAAAAAAAAAAAAGGGCAGAGAGAAGGAAAAAAGCTGGAGTTATTGAATGTGAAAGTTAAATCAGACTTAAACATGTTGTTAATTTGCATTTCAAGTAGCCAGGATAGTCTGTAGATATTACAGCTACTTAGTGTAGGTCCTGCCATTTGGAGGTATGAAATGCACCAAAGCTTCAATAATATGTGAAGTAATTAAATTTTAAATGCCCTCAATTTTAGCCTTTGTGTATGTTAGACCTTGCCATGTTTTTTGTGTATTTTTTAAAATCTTGCAAGCAGTACTGAATTCCATCTTTTCTGTGTGCTTGTATCTAATAACTGTATTTACTTATTAGTTTCCAAATTTCATCCCCTCCTGCCTCATCTTTTGGTGAATGGGAACTCGAGATTTGCACACCCTCATTATACTTTAGTGTCTTGTAATTTCTGTGTCTTGGTTCACTTTTTTCCAAGTCCTATGGAACAGTTGGTTTTGGTCACCAACTCAACTCATTTTATCTGTGTTTCATCTGGGATACGTTTCTGAGAGGAAGGGCTTAAAGGCAGATTCCCTTTGGAAACAGAGTCCGTGATCTTTGTTCTAGGTGGTGGCCTGCCGCCTTGTGCAGGAGACAATGTCTGAGGGGCTTGCAAGGTGGAAAGCTGCAATTCGAGGCTCAGATTTCCAGTTCTGATGGCTCAATGGGCCACCTCCCATCTGCTTTCCAGTGGCAGCTGTGCTAGCTGGACCAGACCTAGAGCTCCAGCGGACCAAGTCTCCTGTGAAAACCCCTTTGTTTATGCAATTGTTTGCCCATTCAGGAAATCTCCTTGCAGACTTGCAAATCTTGCCTGCTCAGAGGGACTCTGAGCTGGCAGTTTCCCTGTGCCTATCCTCTCGATGGGTCCTTTCATGTATGGACTTTAAAAGGTGACCCCTGTTTAGAAGCACCTCTTTGGTTTTCTTGCACTGTGCATTGCAATTGCAACCAGTCCCCGTGTTTTGTAAGATGTTGTATGCTCGATCAGGGTTTTACAGAGCAATATAGCTGCAGGTGCTGTTGCACAGCACAAGGAGCTATAGAACATCAGAAGGACCTTTTGCAGCCCTTTTACTGCTCCTGAGCATTGCCTGCTGATCCAGGTCCCTGCCACACAGCCAGCACTTGCTGCAGAGGTGTGTGCTAAAGCTCTGGGTGTCCCCACTGCCCTGGCGTGGATCGGAGGAGGCTAGGGTGACCAGCCATGCTGGTGCTGGTGTGCGACCCTGGATGAGCCCCTGGCAAGGCTGTGGGCAGCACAGGGAGAGACTGGGGGGGTCTGATGTGGGGGAGGGCTTAGACCTGCGCCTGGGGCAGTGGGTGCTGGGAGTCCCGACTGGAGCATCTTAGGAGTGGGGAGTGAGAGTGGGACAAGTTGCAGGCCAGGCTAAGCTATGCTAGCAGAACTGCAGATGCCCTTCTTTACTTACCTGAGCCCAAAATCCACTGCCTCCTGCCCCAGGTATTTCTAAGTAATTATAGATTTGCCTCAGACTTCTCTTCCCCTTCACCCTCAGCCCCATGTGTTGAAAGGAGACTAGTGAAAAGTGCCTCAAAAGGACCAAGCATGACCATTTATTGCAGAGACCAGGCTTAGGAGAGGCAGGAGGGAGCCCAGCCCTCCCTTGTGTCCCCGACCTCCTATCCACCCACCGTACCCCTCCACGGCAAACTTCTCAAGGAGAAAGAATAATAAATGTTTGGCAGGTCTATTCACACAGTGTAAAATTGAATTAGTGGAGGTATGTGAAGAACATGGCTCGATTTCCATGGGGATGAGGAGATCTTTATCACCACCCCCCCAGGATTATCCCATGCAGTGCAAAGCTGCTTTTGGTGCTGGCGGGTGGGCATCCCCCCGTGAGCCTTGGTGGGGTAAAATCAAAGTGATGTCTGAGTTGGACTGGCCTCGATGGTCTGGGGGCTTAACCAGGGCGGGGAAGCAAAAGGGTAGAACTGAGCCTAGGGGAAGCAGAGGTGTGAATGTCTGCAAAGGTGCAGGCTGGAGTTTGAGCAAGGGATAGGAGCTGGGACCCCTCCAGTTGTTTTCTGCCCCTTCTTTGACAAGGTTCAGCACCTTTTGATGCCCTTTGACAAATCCATGGGGTTTGAGGAGGTCCTGAGCCATGGCTGGGCCAGGAGGAACTGGGGCAGGGGCAGGCAATTAGAGGGGATTGCATCCTAATCCCCAAAATAACAATGCTGCCTTCCCTATCTGCGGCTGCTGAGCTTCACCTTCCCCTGTGTTCAGTGGCAGCTGAGAAAATGTCCAGGACACAACTTGCAGAAATGTTAGCCCTGTCGCAAAGGGATTATCATCTGTCCATCCCAGAAAGGTCCCTGCAGCCCATCCAAAAGCTCATCCAGCCCAGCCACACCCCCGCCAAACCTCAGGGAAGGGCTGAGGCTCCAGCCCGAGTGTGGGTGGCAGTGCCACGGGATGGATGTGACTGTACTAATGATGGGGGAGTGATGGGAAAACAATCCCAGTTTTCTGGGCTGATGGGCTCCTCGTTTGCCGCCTTGGATGGCGAAGTGCAAAATGGAAAGGAAAAGTGAGAGGGAAGAGCCCTGTGTCTGCACACGCCCCTGTGTAGGCAAGCCAAGCTCGGTGCCGGCAGGCTGGGAGCAAGCGGATTCCTTGCTTCCTCCCTCTCCACCCTGGAGGGACGTGGCTGGGTGGAGATCTGGCCAAACCTCTTGTCCTCTCGCTTGCCAGCACAGCTTAGCTGGGGCAACTGGTATCTAGCACTGGCGTAGATCTGGCATCTGCAGTTGGGAGAAGTGCTGTGCATCCCTATAGTGGGATGAGGGCCAAGGAGTCCGTGAGCAGGACGGGTGTGTTGTGGCTGTAGGATGTGCAGGGCAGGGTTTAAAGCACAGTCCCGCCATGCCAGGTGAAAAGTTATCTTCCTGTTGCATGGCCAGCATGGGAAATGGTACAAGGCCCAGGGAAAGGGGCTGCTTGGGACAGAAGGGCACCCATAAAGGAGAGGGGAGCTGTGCAGCATCCCCAGGAGACTAAGCCCACCCGATGGGGTGAGGAGCAGCAGGGCACCGCACAGGCAGCTGTTGGAGCAGGGAGGCTGGAGAAGCTACCTAGCCCTTTGGTCCTCCCTCTTCCATCAGCCAGACCTGCCACTCACGGTGTCTCTTTCCCACCTCGGAGCAATTTGTCCTCTGCTTCCTGCCGGTGGGGCAGCAGCCCAGTTCTCATGAGCAGCCCTGCCAGATGTGCTTGTCGAGACCTGCCCATCCCAGGCTGGGAAAACTGGACCCAAAATACCATGTGAAGAGCAGATGTTCCCTTTGGGTTACTGCCCATCCTGAGTATCGCAGGCCAGGCTTCATCAGCACTGACCCATGTGCTGCACGCTGACAAGCCTCATTCTTATAATTCAGGAAAAGCCTGTTTCCTTTAGGTGTGACCCTTCACCATCTTAAAAGTTACATTTCTTGGGCACAATCTCTATGGCTGGGGACCCTTCTTGTTTTAGCCTGGCCCATTAGGGCCTCTTTCACACCTCTGTTGTTCCCTGAAATGGCAGCCAAGAGCTCTAAACACTAGTGTTCTACTTCTGCAGTGGAGCTGCTCCCTTTCCAGCATGTGTAGCTGCTGGTAACCAAATGCTACTCCTATATGGCACCCATGTGCAAGGATCATGAGAACCTTGACCTCCCAAGCATCCTCCAAAATGGGTAGGAGGTCTGCAAGGGGCATTTGGAAGAGCTGCTGGGGACCCCCTGCTGCAGCACTTCACCTGTCAACCCCCTTCAGCTAGACAGGGCTACAATAAATCGGTTTGGTACTGCATGTTTGGGGAATGGGTGCGGGGAAAGGCAGAGCAGCGTTTCACCCTGCTCACTGGTTTGCATAGCGCTGTGGGCTGCATTGGCAGCAGAGCCAGATACCAAATTCCTTGCTGCCTTTGGGTACCACTGGTTGCTCCCACTCCCCATACAAGCAGCCTCCCCTGATCCCACATTGTCACAGAACCTCTTTTTGATGCCAACACACTGGCTCGGGTAGTGAGATGAGCTTCAGTTTCCAGACTAGCAGAGGGTTAAAAACAATCCTGTGCATGGGCAGGGTGCTGCTGCCCAGGAGCCCCTCGGTGCTGGAATGGGGAGCGTGGGGGGCTGCCTGGCTGCAGTGCCAGCTCCAGCCCTTGCCATCTGCCCACCACACGCCTTTCCTCATCCCTGGGAAGCGGAGCCCACAACCCTTTTGCTTGTTTGGTTTTGTCCTGTAACCAGCCTGTTTATTGTTCTGAAAAGGTTAAATTGGTCAGAGGAAAAAAATAAAAAGGATAGATTTTTTTTTTCTTCCCCTTTCTAATGAGAGTCTGGGGACCTTTTCCCTGCTGACGTCAGAGTCATATCCAATAGCCTTTGCAGTGAGGCCTGATTTGCAAAGGACACCCCGGGGAAAGCAAAAATCTTGGTGAAACCTTTAAAAAGAAAAAGCAACCTTTGAGATTATTTTCTGCTTCTTTTATGTCCTGATTTCACCTTCTAATTACTAATTCCTTATTTCTTAAAACCCCCCCTCTTTTTTTTTTTTTTTCTTCCCCCGAGCCAAGGGAAGGCAGGAGGGGAGGGCGTTTGCAGCCCCCTGTGCACGCACACGCTCCCCATCTCTCCTTGTGCTTGGCTCTCCCCCGCAGCTGCCATGCAAGGAGAAGCCAAGCCCGAGCAGCTGGGCTGCTCCGTCCTGCCTTGGCCGGGAAGCCGAGGGGGCCCCGTCTGGGTCGCTCTGCACAGGCAGCCCCAGCCCTGCCATTCACCGTGCACACCCTGCCTGCCCTGCCTTGCCTTGCTGTGCCGGCAGGATGGCGTGGTGCCCACTGGGCACCGGTGCATTGGCTGCCTCTGACCATCCAGCAGGTCCCGAGGGGCATGAGGGACCATCGTCCCCTCCTTCCCTCCCCAAGGCAGGAGCTGGACTCTACCCATCCTGCCCATCCAGGCTTTCAGAGCCAGAGCAGCATCTCTGACACGGTGCCCCAGCCATGCCCTGCAGCCCCCCGGGAGCTGTATCCTGACCCCGCAGCAGGACAGGCGAGGGTGTAGGTGGCAGGGACAGAATTTTAGCTCACCAAGCACAATGCTGGGGAGAGATGCCAGAATGTCCTGGCTGGAAACTGATGTTCTGTGTTTATGGCAAGGCCATGGGAGATGCCCCCGCACTTGCTGGGTGCTGGGGGTGGGGGGGCTCTTGGCTGGAGGTGGTGTTTCTGAGATGCTGCTGTGGGCATCGTGGCTCCCTCAGAGCTGCAACCCACGGGTGGCTGTGGCCGTGGTCAGGAATTTGACTCAATGCTCTTAAATACCACCCTGGCACAAATGGTGACTTGTGATCCTAAGTGCCTGGGCTGGCCTGAACCGCCCCAGGGTGAAGGGCTCCTTAATGCACAGCTGAGTCGTTTGATACCCTCTGGGTGGAGGTTCTGTTTTAGTAGAAACCTTTCACATTTACCATTAAAAGTTCAGGTGCCTCTTCCCTCCCTGCCCGTGCTGCCCAGGGGTGGAGGATCTCAGCAGCCTTGCAGTGCCAGAGCAGCTTTTCAGACCTCTGCCCACCCTGCCTGCGTGGTGGGGATGAGCGGGAGCCCACCAGCCCTCTGCACTGCAGTTGAAAGATGGCCTTGGGGTGCTCGTCTCCCCTCCTGCCTGAGGGAGGGAGGCTGGGATGTGGGGGCGCACCCAGTCTTCCTGGACATGTTTCTTTGGTGGTTTTGGGGATGTTCAGAGGAAGATGTGTCTCATCCTCGTTATAGCTGGGCTCAGAGGCTGCCTGTTTGGAGAATGCAGAGTAGTGCTGACCACAGTGTGAAGGCTTTTGATACTCTCCCATGTGTCCTGGATACGAAGCCTACCTGCTTCCCCCATGCGCAGAAGTGGCTGTGTTTTGGGTGGGCTGCAGTGCAGAGGGTGCAGCTGCCCTGGGGTCCCACCTGTGAGCAGCCATGGGTGCTTCCTCAGAGGACAGAGACAGCAGTGTTTACAACTCCCAACAAAACCCTGTGAAATTCAAATGATACAAACTCAATAGAAGTTTAGTTCTGTGTCCAAACTTCATGGCAGTCTCCTTCTAAGGAGTTGATTTTTTTTTCCCGGTCTGAATACATCCAAACTTAGAGCGAGCTCAGCTTCTGCTCTGGCTCTTAAGCCAAGCTTTGCCGATTCAATCTCTTTCCTTTCTCCTGCTTTGATTTGGATGCATTTCAGCACTAAGAACACTTGGGTCCAGCAGCCATGCTTTCCTCATCCTCCCAAAGCTTTTCCCATCCAGCAGCAGTCAAACACTTGGGTTTTGTGTGCTGAGTCCAGTATAACCCCTTCGCTTTGCTCTGGTGTACAGGGCTCTGGGCATGCCAGGTTGCAGGGCAAAATGCCCAGGAGTCTGTACAGACTTGACTGTAGCGGGACAACTGCACCTCGCTGATACAATTAGTAAGACTTTCTATGAACCTCCCTAATTAGTATCTTACTGTCTGTTAAGTGCAGGCTATGACCATGCACTCAACTGGCTTTTCCTCTCCTGAGTGCTGGGGGTGAGGAAATTCTGCTGGGAAAAGGCATCTCCTGGAAAAATAAATCCCTCTGTGCCCTGATAGTGGGAGGGTCTGTATGCGGGGTTCTGCAAGTCATGCTCTGGTAGTATCCAGGACTCTCTGCATTGCAGACCAAATAGCAATAAAGCACGGATGGTTTCTGTACAGTGTGGAAAGGGGCTTCACAAGACATAGAGGACAGGGCTTTATTACAATGAAAAAAAAGCTCAAAATGTCATGTGTCTGTCTTAGGGCAAGAATCTTTGCATCACTCTTTGGAGTGATTGAAATAAGTGACTGGAGTTACATGTGTAGTGATGAAGGACCCAGAACTGATTTCTGCATCTTTCATGCTGTGTGCAGTCCTGAGGATGCTCCTCTGGGAGGAGGTTGGGTAGCTGTGGCCCAAGAGCATGACTTATGGGTAAAGGGCTGGTGGGGAAAGGCAATGCAGCTCTGCAATGGTTTTGGTGCGTGCCATGCCATGCTTTGTCACGGCAGCAGCTCAGCAGCTGCGGCAGGTCTGGGGACAACCCCATTTGCACAAGGGAGCTGAGGGCTGTTGTGAAGCAGTGGGGTGCGAGTCATGGCACCAGCCCCCTGGTATCACGCTGCTTTCCATGGCACCCCCAGTCACCAGCAGTGCAGCTGCCCCCAGACAACTGCAGAAGCTGCCTCTGCCAAGGGAAACGTCCCGGCTGCTGTGGTGGTTGAGCAGAGGCTGGAGTGGGTGAGCATGGCGGTGTGACAGGCGTGGTGAGGAGGTCCCAGCGATGGCTCACGATGGGCTGCACTCCTAGCTGTCTTCTTGCTATGTTCCTTGCTGGAAACCTGCTGTTCAGCCAAGTTTGTCTCAGAACAGCCACAATACATTGGGAAAGTCAGGAGCACCCTCCTGCTGCCCCTCCTTGTTTTCCCTTGTCTCCTTTTTTTTTTTTTTTTTTTTTTTTTTTTTAATTCTTCCCCTACCCCATCATTGCTTTCTGCTGCTTCTCACTTTGGAGTTACCTTCAGCAAACACTGCTGTGTTCTACATGAGCCAGGCAAAAAAGCAGCTCCTGCTCTGTAGCCAAATGTAGGCTTAGAGGCACAGCGCAGACACAGCTCCATTAAGCCAGGCTGAGCCTTACGGGAATCGTTCCTGGCCCGGGCTTGAAAAACAAATATAGCACGTTGGTTTGCTTTGGCTGCACCAGGAGGGTCACGCAGGGATACAGGTTTTCTGCTCTGATGGGAGGCAAGGTCCAAAGAGCAGTGTAATAGGCTGGAAAGCCATGGAAATGGTATGTCATTATTTACATGTCAGGGATGGAGCCAGCAGAGGCCGAGGATGGGCTCTTAGGAGCGGTTCAGGTTTGTGCTTGTCACGTGTGGGAGAAATGCGGGGCATCGTGGAGCTGGTGGCACCTCAGCCACGTGTTCAGCCAGAGCAGGGAGGCGTGAAAGCCCAGCGCTGTCCTGCAAAGGGAAGGCAGCATCCCACCCAGCCCCGCTCGCATCGCCCCCTCCACCTGCCTAGCTGGCTCCATGCATAACGGCTCCACGCCGAGCCGCAGCACCCACAGGTTTGCTGGGTTTTAGCAGTGGACCACGATGAGCCTGCCCTGGGCGCTGCTTCTGCCTTGTGTCCGGCAAGGGGCAGGTGTGGAGGTGCTGGCAGCAGCACTTCAGTCCAGGAAACTTTCTGAGCTGCCTTGGGCACAGGCTTTATCTTGCCCCTTACCACACCACCTGGGCAATGAGACTTTTCTCCCAGTTTTGCTACATCTAAACTGGTTAAATTGCCAGTTCTTTGACATGGGAATTATTTATCCATAAAGCATCCAGCATGTGTTGGTTATTATTTGGATATGTTATTATGAGTCAAATAGGCAGTAATAATTTATGCTGGAGCTGACCTTTGTACACCAGGGAAACCAACCTGAAAAGGGAAAACAGTGACGACATCCACTGTGTTTACTGACATTTTGACTTTTTACTGGCATGTTTTCAAACACCAAAAAAAGTGGCTTCTCTATAAGTACACATAGATATAGTGTATAAACATGATGTATAAGCATGGGATTTAGTTCTATATCTTTGTCGTGTGTGTATATATAGTATAAAAATGCAGGCATCAGGTTTGCAAAATTAATATCTAAATTATTTTTTGTTTGTGTGCTTTCTGTTTATGACCAAAACATGACTTCCTTTTCTTTCATAACCTAGCATTGAATGGAAAAACAAAAAAGCCATAAATCTAGATTATATATAAAAACTTCTCATATCATCTGAAGCTTACACAAGACTAAGAATAAAAAAAAAATGCCTTCAAGTTAATTTACCATTTTTATTGCTGTGTTTGGGGCCAGGGTGGGGGGAGAGAAATGCGGACTAGTACCAAGTTCTGGTCTTTGATTTTGTTTCTTTTCTTTACACCTCCTCTTGGTAATTTCAGTGCTGGTTGCTAGCCCCATCCAGGAGGGGGGCACAGACGTGCCTATGGGCACGCACGCGTGCACACACAATCTCTCTCCTCTTTTTCAAGCTCACATCCAGCCCAGCCCGTGTAGACGGCTCTTCGACTGTTCAGTCATCACCTTATAAATAGCTTTTCCTTCACGTACTTGGCCAAGTGCGTAATGCAGTGAGTGATACCCAGAGCTCCTTGGATTCTGCTTGCGGGTTTGCTGCTGACCCGGTGGGGGAGTTTAAGCTGTTGCTTTGCCCCTTAGATCCTAATTCATCCTTTGGTTTGCTCTTTTGGGATTGGGAATTGTCCAGGACAAGGATCATGTCTACGTGTCCAGCATGACCAGGTATTAATTAAAGCCGCAGAAGGCCTAGATATTTGGTCTGAAGGGAAAAGAGGTGCATATCCATGTATATATACATACACAATATGCAAGTATTTAATTATGACCAAAGGGAACAGTTTCCCTTCTTCCCCTCCTATAATCATTTGAAATGTTCCATTAAATAAAATTGCCCCTTTACAGCCCCCTCCCTGCCCCCTCATAAAACCTGCTTTGGGTTAATTTAGAGGCTTTGTTGTGTGAAAAAGAAGTTTTCTCTCTTCCTGACCTTTTAAAAACTTAATATTTTTAACCATTGGTGATAGTCTTTAAAAAAGTCACTTTGAAAGCTATAATTGCATTGTTCCATTCCAAAAATGTTGTAATGTGGCAGTTTCAACACTACCAAAGGGATTGTCTCAATTTGTTTCCCCCAGCCCTCACTTTTGTCCTGTATGCCTGTTTCTAAACTGTTATTTTTAACCAGAAGGACTATTTTTGCTGGACAACTAGTTTTGACCCAGTATTCCTAACCAGTCCCGCTCTTTAACTGTAGCCTGTTCTCTCGGGAGATCCTGCAGTTCACTGAGGATGGTCCAAGGCTTTTACTGTGGGGGGCACCAATTTTGGGACCCTTTGCCTTCCCCACAGAAGCTGTGGAGGCGAGCAGGTGAGGCTCTTGGGCTTGGGCATGTCTCCTGGCTGGGTCCCACCACCCGCAGCCCCTCATACATGGAGCTCCCCTGCTCTTGCTGGAGGCAGAGGTGGGTCAAACCCCACTGAGAGCTGGTGCCCCCCCCCCAGGCACCACTTGGGGGCCTCCTGCACTCTGTTGGGCATGAGCACATGTGTGCAGGTACACGCTCATAGCCTTAATTTATTATTATATGGTTTTGCAAGCCCTTAGCTTCCCCAGGTCAGCCAAGAACATGTCCTTCTCCTTCTGTACCACAGCTCCCCGTTGGCTTGGCTCACCGGAGGGTTTTCATGTTTGCTCCTGTGGGCTCCCAGGACAAAGGGGCTGGGATTTCTCCAAGCCTCAGATGTTTTTGGTTTCTTTTGCTGGTGGTTTTCTTATTTTTCAGTTGTTTTATTATTATTTTTTTTCATCGTCCTTGCAAGGTGAGCTGCGCCAGCTGACACGACGTGCCTTCAGACCTTTCCTCCTTCCACTACCCATTCCTCATGTGGAAAGCCTGACATCCCTCCCCGGGTGTCTGCAAGCTGCAGGAGCCCCTCTTGGCTGCCCTGAACCCTGTATCGTGAACGTGCTCAGAAATAGCTCCAGCAGCACCTTTCTTAAATCATGTGTATTACATGCAGCCTCGATGTTCGTTGGGAGGCCACTGGAATGGCTGGGAGGGATTTACCAGGTCCAAATTCACTTGACAGAAAAACAAAATTCCAGCGTAATTTTAACCAGCTGTGGTGGGAGAGTGAAAGAGAGAGAGAGGCAAGGAGAAGGAAAGCTCAGTGTGTGGGGGGAGCGCACGGGAGGGGAGGTGGGAGAGGTGGTGCTGGGAACAGGCTGCATGGAGCAGCATTTGTGCAAAGAGGAGCCTGGGGAGGCCACCGCATTGTGGGCTGGTGGTGATGGGGACTCAGTGTCTGCCCTTCTTGGCTGTTGCCTCGTCGTTGTCATAGGAGATGACGCTGGTG
Source organism: Falco biarmicus (assembly GCF_023638135.1). Classification (NCBI taxonomy): domain Eukaryota; kingdom Metazoa; phylum Chordata; class Aves; order Falconiformes; family Falconidae; genus Falco; species Falco biarmicus. The sequence continues at coordinate 11,512,296 of NC_079296.1, read as the reverse complement.
CCTACGAGGCAGCGTTGGGGCTGCTTCAACCTGCTGAGCTCTTGTGCCTTTGCTGCTGTTCGCCTGGCTGGGTGGAGCGGGGGGGGGAGGGTCCCCTGCCAGACAGGACAAATCCACACTGTGTTCGTATCATCTTTGGTACCTCAGTGGAGAGCATGTACATGACGTTAAATATATTGCCTAAAAATTCAGTTGATGTTTAAAAAGAGAAAAAAAAAAAATCAAAGAGAAAAGTGCTACATGACTTCAGTATCTAGCTTTTATTTTTGTATTCTTTGGTATTATGGAATGAGGATGGCATGTCCTCCAAAGACGTATAGCAAACAAATACATTTAGTTTCAGTATGATTTTAATTTTATGTAAATATATATTTTTGTAGTCTAATGTATTTTATACATGTACATGTGTGTATTTCGTAGGTATAATTGAAACAATGCAATTTTAAATTAAATAAGAGCTACTTCTAAGTCTAACTTTGTGAGAATACATGTTCGTGATTTCAAAAGTTAGAGAACTTATGAAGAGGTTTTTTTTCAATAACCTGAAACATTTAAAGACATTTTTATTACATTTTATTATGTTTCCCATCCCGTTTCCATTTTAGACTACATGTACCAAGTGAGTCAAACATCTGATGAATCTGGGGACTCCTGTTTGAACCCTATTGCTATGTAATAATTTTTCCAGATACATAAAACATAAGTACAGCTTCAAGCTCTTCAGCAAGCTGTCGATGAATAGTTCATTGAAACCAGGGAGATCTCAGGCATACACCAAGTTGTGCCCGTGTCAGGATTTTGCAGGACCAAGGCTATGTGTTATGATGCAGAAATGTTGCTAAAAATGAGCTCTTGTAGGACATAAATAGAGGAGAATATTCACACCATTTACAAGAAAAAGCCGCAGTGTTCATGCTGGCAAAAGTACCCAGCTGAGTGCTGTTCTGTGGGGAGGGACATCCTGCTCAGCTGAGAAGTTGTTCCTTGGAGATAAATGACCTGAGCATCCTGACCTTCCTGGTGATCATTTCTGTGGAAGCATAACAAGTATTTTTATTTTATTTTGGTTTACTTTAAAAAAAAAAAAGAGCAGTGCAGCATTGTATCACCATGCTTGTTTTTGGGAGGGCTTCTGTGTGCAGTGAACTTGATGCAGGCAAGAAATAAGGTGTGGTGGTGTTGTGGTGGTGTTGAGCTGGAGCAGGAGGGTCATGCAGCAAGGGCAGAAGGCTGGAGAAATCTACTTAATCTGTGCTGCACAAGAGCCTTTTGGGGGGCCACAGTCCTAGATATCCTACAACACGTTAGGGCAGCTGGTTCCTTGTTTCCCTGGTCTGCCCCCACAGCAGTGGTCTTCTGCTGCCCCAGTGCTGTTAGGGGACGTGTGGTCTGAGGCAGTGGCATGTGCCCATCTGCAAGTGTGGTAGTTGTGGCTGATGTTGTTAAAGCTTCTGAAAACCCCAGAAGACACTGCTTGTCCCACTGACTGTGTCCCCATAGTCCCCTTGACTATGTGCCTGCCCTACATTCTGTCTCAAATCCTTTCCACCTGGATATTACAGTTTTGTGAAGGCAATTGTATGCGATTGGGTATTGCATCTTCTGGAGATGGACATCTCTTCTATCCAGCTGCAGCCTGCAGATAGCTCTGTCCAAGCCATAACCATGGCCAGGTGGAAACTTGACAGAAATCAATCATGTCAAAGAGCATGCTTCCAGGTGGAAGGCAACGTTGTTAGGGTATGGTGGGGCAACCTTCAGTGTAGGTATCGCTCCCCATTTGTGTATTTATATGTTGACTGTTTTTGGACAGCCTGCTTCAAAAGAGGCAAGCGTTTGAAGGAGCTGTGTGACTGTTCCCAATGTCATCCTGGTAACAATGGTACCTCCTCTTCCTGAGATCCTAAAGGCTGCTTGTTCAATGTGGCTTGAGATCCCTGGGCGAAAGAGTGTTGCGTTAAAGGTGGTGGCATTTAGCACACAGCCTGAAAGGTGTCCTCTGGGCACACTTTCCCGAACAGCTCTGCTGCCCCAGGTAGCATCGAGCTGCCTGTTGACTGTTGCTTGTTCCCTGGACCCCAACACTCTCACTTCTCCTTGCAATGCATTACGTGGCTTCTGTCAGACCAGATGGCCCAACTAGGCTTCAAGCAATTGTTTTTTACCTCAGTATGCATGACTGACTTTGCCTCTGTCTGCTCCTTCATGGCTGGGAAAGTCACGAGTGAACTTGGTGGGCCTGGGGAGGGCAGCTTTGTCATACACAGGACTGTGCTACCTGCAGCAACGTCAGTTTGACTCAATCCTGTTGCATACCCAACAGGCCAGGAGCAGGGAGGCTGAGAAGTGGCAGCAAATGAGTCAGGATGTTGGATTTCCCATTGATTTCTGAGGTGCCCCTTTCCTCCGGCTGTCCTGGGGATGTTGACATCACTTCTGGACATGCTGCTCACTTAAGTAGGATTTAGTGTGAAACGATTGAGCTTAGATCTAACGTGTCTAGAAGGATCTGCCTTCCCCTGGGAGCATGGAGGTGTTGACTCTGATCGCTCAGTCCTGGGCTCTCACCCACGGATAATTACGTTTTTCCACGGATGATCCTGAAGGCCAAGTTCTGCTGGAGCAGGAGGACGTGCAGGTGGGCAGGAGTCAGCTCGTCACCTCGTGCTTTGTACAGCTGTTGCTGAAGCCACTTTTCAGTGTTCTGTCTGGGGAGGGTCAGAGGCAGGGAAAAGAAAACCTTCATGTAACTGTCCCTCCCTTCCCCATTCGGTAGCAGCAGTGAAATCCATGATCCATTCCTGTTGGCGCTGAGCTACCCTTGATGGCTTCTCGCAGGAGCACTCAGGACTTCAGCTCTGTCCAAGGGGTGATATTAACCAAAACACTTTGTGCTCAGCCCATAGTGATCCCTGGACTGGGAGCCAGGCTGCTGTGGTGACAGTTTCCCTTGAGATGCCTAAATCAATTAGACAGGGACACATCAACTCTGGTCTGTCAACTTTTTCCCCATTGCCCTCCCCCATCTCATCTAGCTGCATGTTCTGTGCGAGATACCTACCACTCCCAGCCGGTAATGACTTCCACATGGGGCTGGACCTTATGGACAAATCCCCTGTAACAATAGGAAATGTTCCTTGGTCTCTCATTGTGTCTGTCTTTGGGAAGGAGGAGAAGGCGTTGACGACAAGCCGAAGAGCTCTAATATTCCTCCCGGACAGCTGATTAATTCCATCCTCTGCATCCGCTCTGGACCATCCCGCCCCGCCCTGCGCCTTCTGCTTTTTATTGTTCTCTCCACCTGGCTCCCTCTGGCAAGGAAACCGATGGGATTTCGTGCCACGTGGAGCTCCAAATGGAAAACCCGGACAGCGAGAGCCTCTGCTCCCCCTGCGATCCAGGCCCAGTGGCTCTTGCTGGAGGGGGAGAGGCTGCGCCTTCCTCACAGCCAAGACCGAGCACTGGAACGGGGACGCAGCATTCCTCCCCGGCACGTCTGCTCCCGCCTGGGAGAGATGAGACCCTGCCTTTTCCCACTCCTTCCCCCACCATCAGGATAGTTCTCTCTCTGCAGATAGCTTCAGGCTCACTCTCACTCTTGGAACATTCTTCCTACGTGTATGGGCACATTGCTGCTCAGAAATGGTCCAGGCTCCTACAGGGACGTGCCCACCCTTGACCTGAAAATTGCCTGCTCGTTGCATACTGCAAAGCCTCCTGTGCTTGTTCCTTCCCCTGCTTGTGTCGTTTGTTCACTCGCATGCTGACATAGCAAGGGCTTGTGATGTCTCCCACGCCCAGCTGTGGTCACACGTGCACGCAGGTTTGCACACTCGCTCACATGTGTCCCCTCGCTCTTTTGCCACAGCCTGGTTTTGTCTCGAGCCCTTGCCATTCCCTCACCAGGCGCATGCTCCAGCCTTGTTGCTCAGCTGTGATCCATGGAAGAGCGGGGAAAAGAGAGACAAGGGCATTTTGATTGTGATTATGGAGTTGATTTATTAGAATAATTTTAAAACACAAAGCCATCTGTGTGCCTCTTCCCTATCCAAGATTTATAAAAGACGAAACCATCCATCTGACCCCCAGCTCTCCCTCCCCTCCTCTTCCCTTGCCTCATCCTCGCCTTCCATTCTCCTCTGTGGCTCTCTTGCCAAAACACTTGCCCATACTTAATTCTCCTCCCAGAGAGACAATGCTTTGCATTCTTGTATGGGAAGCCAAAAAAAAGACAATTCTATTCTGTCTCCACTTTGCAGCTTGGTCTGCTAAGTTGCTTTCCCGAGAGTCTCTGTTTAAAACAAAAGAAGATAAAGGAAAAGACAAGTTGGTGCTGAAAGGTGCTGGAACATCATCGCGTGGGGGTAACGTTTTCATTCACTCCACATATCAAACAGCCACTGGCAGGCGGTCCCCAGGCAGAGCAAGTGGGACTGGAGCCTGTTCCAAAGGGCTCACCTTTAGGGCGGAACGACGCTTTTGGACTCCATCTCCCATTCTTCCTTTGCTCCCTTTTGAGGGCCTTGGCTCAAGCCCCAGTTTTTGAGGGTTGAGGTGTGCTGACAGATTCTCTGAGCAGGATGAGCTGGTGGCTGAAATCCAGAGCAGGAGGAGAGCCGAGGTCCAAGGTTTTCTGGAATGGCATTGTGACAAGCAGGAAGAGGCGCAGCCCTCCTCTTCCTCACTGCTCTGCTTGATGCCGGTCCAGCGTCCCTGGGGTGCTGACGTCAGAAGAGCTGTAATGATTTATGTCTCTTGAGGATTCACCTCTCCCTGCTGTGGCCAAGTCACTTCACCTCTCCATGCCTCCATTTTTTTCCAGATCTGCAATGTTTTAGGCATTTCTGTGGTCACCGGAAAAACTAAACCAGCGTCACCAACTGGTAGTCGAGGATTTTGACATTATAATGCTGTCGCCCTTCTCACGAGGCTGGAAGGTAGGGAGCAGTTCTAGAGCCCTAGAGCTCCTGTTTTAGGTAAAAAGAGAGCTAGAGGGAGCATTAGCACGCAGTTTGTGTGACCTAGAAGTGATCAAACTAAGTCTGAGATTATCTCATGCATGTTTAGCCTTTTCTTATTTACACATCAGGGAAGCATTTTCCTCAGTTTCAGCTAATTAATTTGTAGCCAGTGTACAGCATTCAAAATCGCAGTGACGGTGAGAGAAGGTCACGGGTGGTGGTGATCGTGCTCCCGAACAGCACTGTTTTGACTTTGATTTTATTTGTGTGTGCTTGGGTACAAACAAAACCTTTCTGGGTTTTGTAACCGTTCTTTTGAAGTTCATCTTTCCACGTAAATCTTATTTTTATGTTGTTAGTGATTCCCACATGAGATCTGACATTTGTTACTTGATACTGGCAGAGGAGAATGAAACCTATTAGTGAAGGCTCATGGGTTCAACAGGATCCTAGGGAATAAGAGCAGGGCTTGTGAAAAGACCTGAGGATTTAGTGTCACTGTCATCTGCTCGAGCTCTTGAATCTCTTTACTGACCCCTTTCTATCCACAGAATTGTCTGTCTTCAGTTTCCCTGGTTCCAGGTGTATATTCATCGAAGCTGATGACTTATCCACTTTGTTGTACACTAAATCACCCAAGTGCTGAGTGTCTTCCAGGACCTCTGCGTAATTCCCTTACGCCTGCTTAGGAAGGATAGGCATAACCTTATGTGTTTCTTTTGGAAAGAAGGAAGGAGAAGTTTTATTTCGAGCACAAAACTGCTCTGGTTAGTGTGGCACCTCTTTGCACCAAGGTCCCTCTTGCTCCTCTTCAAGAAAGACATCTCATAGAGGAAAGACATTACTCAGCTCTGGAATCCTAGGAAAGGGCTGGAAGTGATGGTCTTCAGGCCTAGAGCCAAATAACCCTGCTTAAGCCAGCTGTGACAAGGGTCTGACCAGCGGCCTTCCCAGAGCATCCACATCTGTGTTGAGAAGAAGGCCGTGAGAAGGCCTTAAAGATGACTCTCCAGTTTATGCATCCCAAAATGAGTAAGGACGGTGAACGGTCACATCTCATCGACTTTTATTCTTGGATCAGAACGCAAAGATCTCTGCTTGCTCCATGAATGCCGACTAAAGAAAAGGAATTTCCAGCCCGTATTCCCCATGCTCGCAGCTTCTCCCTTTTGATGTCTCTTGAACGTGATGTTCATCTTCAGTTCCTGTCCAGCACTGCTGTATCATGGTTTAAGCAGCTGCCACGTCCCACCCTCGAGGCAGCTGCGCCTCAGGGCTGCCTGGGGAGCACAGGGCTCCTCGCCCCGACTCTGTCCCGCTGCCTGGGCCAGACACTGCTCTGCACCATGGGCCACCTGCCTGGAGGGACGGGGCAGGACCATGCCAGCCCACCAGCCCGCCTTCCTTCATGCTTCGCAGTCTGGTGCAGCAATGCCTTTTCTCCTCATTTTTTTCCTTCCCTTTTTTAAATTTTTTTTTTCATTTTTTTTTTTCCTTTCCATTGGTTGTTTGGATTAAGGGGCCTTAAAGGGGCCAGACATTTTTTGTGTTCTCTCATACTCTATAAATAACCGGCACCTCTCCAGTGCTCGAACTCCACCCTTCAGATGCAGATTCCACTGTCTAGCTGCCACCACTCTGCATGGCCTTTCACACTCTTCCTTTCTATTTAATACAGAAATATTAGCAAAAAAACTTGCTGTCACCAATTCTCCAAGAGGAGGAGGGGGGGAAAGGGGGAGAGAGGTGGGAGGTGGGAGGGAAGGACACAACCAGCCAAAAAGAGTATCTGAAGGAATGTTCTTCTCCCTCCCAGGTTTACAGCAATGCCTTTCCACCCAGAGTCATCTGTTTTGTTTTCCTTTTCCCTCAGCCTGGAAGTGCTGCAGCATTATCATGTAATGTTGCTTAATGCGACCAAAGGCTTCAACAAGTCGCCTCACAGACCGCAAGCATAGCCCAGATTCCAAGGCAGCAATGCCTGCGGCGTCTAGTTAAAGCGGAGGACTTGCAGCCCTCTGTCTGTCCCATGAATGGTTGTTCGAGGTTTTGTTTTTTCCTTGTCTTTTTTTCTTCCCTGCATTCCCCACCCCCCCCCCCCCCCAAGGGCATGCTGCCACCCAATCCAGGCAGGGATTTTGTAACCACACCAGCATATCTGGGAGGTATTTGTGGAATCTTTCAAGTGCTTGGGCAGTCCTCTGGTTTCCTTTGAGCAACTACCCACCCTGCCAGCTCCCACCATCCCTTCCCAAGCCCCCTGACATGCAACCGTTGCGCCATTCATACTGGAGTTTCACATGACAGTTGTCTCCTCCGGGTTTCTTTCTGTTCCTTCCTCCTGGTGTATTTTCTGATGCTGGTGAAGGATCAGAGGGTAGTAGCCAGGAAGATTGAAGCAGTCTTGAAGACCATGGAGCAGGCAGAGAATAAAGGACAAGCTCTTACCTACCAAGTGTCCCAGTCCAGTTTAGGGAGTGAGATGTAAGCCCTACTTGGTGCTAGATTCTGTTAAGAATTGGAGTGAGGATATGGGATGCTTTAGTGGATGAAGATCTGACTTTTTGCTCTACCTGAGATGTTATTCCACCAGTATTTTATCATGTCTTGTGGTTTTTTTCCTTAGCAACCATCTGTGGGGCAGGGGATCCTTGTTATTTCCACTTGGGGAAGGTGGAATTAAAGCACGTAGCCCTGGAGGTCGGGGTTGTCTTGGGCATTGCTGCTGGCCTGGTTGGTGCCCACTGGCCAGAGCGATGAGCTCCTTAGTCTGTGGGTGCAAGCTCCCATGTACTGATGTCCACGTGGCTCTGCAGGAGATGTGCTGGTGGGTTGTGTTGGCTGCGATTTTGATCAGAGTAGTTGGACTGGATGGATGGAAATGTGGACCTGTGGGGTGGCATCTCATGGTCCTCCTTTCCAGAGCTCAGCCCATGTCCACCTTTCAGTTGTGCTTCTTTGATGGGTGTGTACAGTAGAAAAATCTGACTATGAGAGTGGTTGTTTCCATGATGGTTTAGCTGTATCCTTAGGCCTGGACACATCCCTCATATTAACACCACCTGCTTAACCTGCATGGCCCAAGCCCCCGCAGTGGGTGGTGGAGCTGCACAGGTTTCCTTTATGGGAACTCCCTCTTCATGTCTTCATTAACAGTGTTTAGGTGTGAGGAATCACCATCAGGAGATACCCATACCTTCCTGTTGACTAAAGGAAGAACCTAACTAGATGCCTGCTTTGGAGAGGGCTAAAGGGAGGTAAATCCCAGCCAAAGGGATTTTATTGGCAGCCGGAGAGCTGCCCTGCTTTCTGCTTGCGTGCTGTGCCAGTGGGGTTACCTGCCGAGCAAATAACAGCATGTGGTTACTGTTACCACTTGCAATTAAAAAAATTAATAGAAGAGAAACCCCAGTGCACTAAAACAAGCAAAGCAGCGAGGCCTATTCATGCAGATTAGGTCCTAATTTGCCAAAAAGCATCTATATTGCTTTGTTACTGGATTTTGTTGTTGACTTTTACCTGTTTTTCCTTCATAAGAGCTGAATCCCACCCCGCAAAAGTCTCTGGTGTTCCCTAGTGCATTTCTGCAGGAGATGAGTGAAGGCCTTTAATTCAGGCCCTTCTCCACGCAGTGGGATCTCTCTGTGCCTTCACCTGCAGAGCCTTCTTCAGTACCCAGCACAGCATCGCCTGCAGCCCCCGTGCGCCCTCTGCCCTTTTGGCATTACTGTTGCATTAGCACTGAATACACACGTTGCCTCTCCGCTGGGCTGCAGCAGGCATCAGACAGTTGGGAAGTGTTAAGCAATATTTTTCCGTCCTTGAATAAGTAGTGACAAAAGCTATGGGTCTGCTTTCGGCTGGGGCACGCTCACCCACCCTTCGGGAGGGATGTGTATGTGGTGTGGTCCAGTGCAGGAGCTGAGAGGGGCTGAAGCATCCTGGGGAACTCGGAGAAACCAACCAACCTCCCAGCGGAGTGTGTGCAGACCAAGCGCTGCTGGCCCTGCAGTGCTGCCAAGTGGAATGAAACTTCCACAGGGGTGACAAAGCCGTGTCGTTAACGCAGTGTTCAACCCTCTCTGCCAAATGTTGAGTTGCTGCTCTGAACACTGGGGCTTCACAACAGAAGTAGTAAGTTGGTTTGGGGTTTTTGATATTATTTTTTTTAACATGAGGAAAACTATATTTTTTTGCAAACTGCCTTGTTGGAATTGGCTGGACTTGTTTTATCTGAAACTTTCCAAAAAAAATTCAGCCTGAGGCAGATACCCAGTGTGGAAAATTTCAACCCAAACAGTTAAAGTTTGGCAGTGTTGTAGAAGCTGAGCATACGGAAAGTGCAAACCCAGCATGCTGGGGCCATGCTACCTGCTCTGCTTGTGTCTGTGGGTGTGTTTGCATTCGTGTCCTCTTCTTGAGTAACTGAGCATGGGTCTGGCCTCATGTAGAGATGCAGTAAGGGATAGAAACATCTATTCTATTCTGGGTTATGGGAGTCCACATGCTAACCAGAAAATCACTGTTCCTGGTGGGACCCTGCCCGGTCACCTTCACAGAGATGCTGCAGTGAATGAGCGGAAGAGCTGGTCGCACCTCCTGTGGTCGGGTGCTCTGCAGGGAGGACAGGTAACCTGAGTGAGGAGAGGCATCCTCTGCCTCTGGGCCCTCTTAGCAAACTGGGGGTGACACCAGCTGCTGGCAGGTGGGATTAACCCTTCAGAGCCCGAATCACAGATGGGTGCTCATATCCCAGTTGCACCCATACGTATCTGCTGTGCTGGCAAGAGGCTTCCAGCATGGGCACCGCCAGTCCACCCAAAAGTTGAGCAGTTGCTTTATGTTCCATCTGTAGTGTTGACATCACACAGAGCCATGTTTTGGCCTGGTGTCAGAGCAGGGTGGGCACTGGGGGGTGAGCGCCAGGGAGCCCTGCTTCTGTGGCAGCTGCTTCCCAAAACCCAGTGACCTTCCACCTCCGCCAGCCCCAACGCTCCTCTTACTCTGATCTTGCTGTTGGATTGAGAAAGGAGTTTGTGAGCCTGGTGGGATGGTGGTTGTGTTTTTAACGAAGCCTGCAGCCTTTTTGAGAAAGTGGCTAACCATGTAAGAGCCTCTGGATTTCTCAGTGGGGCAGCATGTGCTGGGTGTTTATTTCTTTCAGGTGACCTGTGATGGGGTGGGAGGAGGGACTCTACTCTCCCCTCTGCCTCCCCGCTCAATGCTCCTGTCTCAAAAAACCCAAATGTAACCTGGAACCAAGTGCCAAGCCTTTGGCTTTTCTTTTCCCTGCCCACCCGCCAGCATCCTCATGCAGATGCACACTGTTCCCGTCACAGAGCATCCTGCCACTCACCCCTGCCTGCCGCGTGGGGACCGCCACACGCGCTGGCTAACGTGTTACCGCCAGACAACCCGAGTGATGACTCTTCTTAATTAATCTGGCTTTCCTTCCCCCTCCTTCTTTTTTATTTCCGTCCCCAAAGTGTGGCAGAGAACACCAGGCGCTGTCAGACGCGTTGCGCAGGCAGGATGACATCAGCTCATTTCCTTTGGGATGGTGCTTTACAGTCCGGCTGAAATTTTTAGGGCCGGTTTTCATTAAAAGTGGCTTTTGAAAATGGTTAAGTAGTAATTTGCTAAATCAAGCCCCGAACTGCTCAGTTTAACAAATTATTACTTTTTTTTTTTTTTAAGAATATGCGTAAAGTGAAGCTCAGTTTAATGAAAAATGGCCAGGTTGGATCAGGCTGGATGCTAATTCCAGTTCTGTGTCGCCACTATCTTTGTCGTCATTGTTTAGTCATGTTCTCCTTTACATGTTAATTAAACTGATGTGTCAGTAAGTGTTATAAGTACAAAGTTGGGTAGTGTTTGGTTTTTTTGCTTTTGCAGTGTTGCTTTTGCAACATTTGTTTAGTTTTCTTTCAGTGCATAAAATATGAAAGGAACAAAGAACTCATGCACATTGTATCATGTAATTGGACAAATAACCAGATGTTAATTAATATATGAATATTGTTTTTATTTCCAATCGTCTGGCTGTGGTTTGAGCAAACCTATATCCCCCAGCTGTTGCTACATGAGACACAGTCAGAGCAAAAACAGAGCTAGTGTTCAGCTGCTCTGTTCCCAGAGCACAGACTATTACCCCAGCTGAAAGAGGAGATGCTTTTAGGATGTGCTGTCCCCAGACGTGACACAGCAGTGTGACAGTCTCCTTCTATCCAGTGGAGGGCAACAGGGGACACGCTCACCATCCTGTACCTCCCAACCAGTCTGGGGGGCCAGCAGCACTGGGGCTTTGGAGCCCTGCAGAAACGCACCCAGGTCTTTCCTCCTGGATCCCATAGCCCAGTGGGATTTCTGCTGCCAAGCAGTGGTTATTTGTACACCAGCTATGTGGCTCTTGGAGAAGGCCCTGGAGATTTTCAAAATTAAACTGGATAAAGGCCCAAGCAGCCATGCCTTGGCGTTGCAGTGGGCCCCACGGTGAAGAGGTTGGACTGCAGACTTTCTGAGACTCGCTAACAGCAAGGCAGGTGGTGGGCCACCACGTTCAGCCTTTTGCTATCAGGGGATTTGGTGCTTCTTTACTTCAACTGGAAGACCCTTTCTAAGCTGATCCAAGAATGTCCTTTCCTTTTCTCCAGCTCTCTTCCAGTGGCAACGTGTGGTCTTGCTGTGACCAGCCAGTGCGTCCATGCATTTCTCCTTTTCCTCCTTTGTTTCTATCTGCAGAAGTTCCTGCTAACAAAAGAACTATTTTAATGTCTGTCTTTAAGTTAGTTTGCATTTTTAAGCATTGAAATTCATTCTACTTCTATTACTATAGTCCTCAAGATCTTTTAATTTCTTTTGACTGATCCTCTGATCTCCTGTGTGGTAATAATGCATTCCACTTCATCGGTACTAAAATCACTGCTGTATTTCCAGTGAGAAATAAGATTGATTACATTGAGGAACTCTGCTAGTTATAACTCAGTTCCCATCACTCTCTTTCCAGCATACCCATTTTCATTTGTCCATTACTTAGTTCCTTAGCTGCTGTGTAATTCTTCTGCTAATTCCCATCTTTTCAAGCTTTCCTAATAATTACCCATGATGTGTCATGGTGCCTCTTGATACCTAGATAAATTAGATTGTATCATGCTTCTCATGTCTAGGGAATGAACTGTCTCATTGAAGAAATAAATCAGGCTCGTCTTACACAATTTACTAAACCTGGGGTTGCAGTTTATTCTCCTTGTCTCCATGTCTTTAATGATTCCTTCCTTTAAAAGGGGAAAAAAAAAATCTCTCTCCAACCTACACCTGTGCCTTGAATATCAGCAAGGAATGCTGAGCTATTCAACTTCTTTGACCCATCACGTGGTCCACAGATGCACTGACGTTCTCAAGGCATCCAATCTTCTGCTAAGTCAAGACGAAAGCCCATGACTTTCTCTAAATTGCTTGTGAACTCCCTGACACACTCTCTTTGTCTCTGTTTTTCCTTCTGTCCTCCCTCCCTGCCAGCAGCTGGCACAAGGAGAATAACAGTGGCATCTCCCGCATTGCTGTGGTCTGAGCAGGTTTCCCTCACATTATGTCTAAATAAATATTAATAAGAAAAATGGAATAAGAGCTCATTGACAAATTCGGCAAATATTTGCCTCTGCCTTCCCTTTCCAGCCACCTGGCTCCCGCAGGAAAGTTTTGCCCTTTCTCAGACCAGAGCATTCAGGAAACAAACATTTGGTTTATTTTCTTGGAGGAGGAGGAAAATGAAAATAGCATTATGGGGTCTGGAGCCCACATCTCACTTTGTGTGTGGCTGGAAGCAACTTCAAACTGCTAGCTTGAGCGATGGCTTTTGTCTGTGCCTTCAAGTGACAAGTTATCGCAGAACTGGCCAGGGTGGCCTTGGATGATGCCCACAATTTCACCTTGATGACCCAGAACGCTTTTCTGCACCCTTGGAGGGACTGTTTTATCCAGAAAGTTCCCAGAAAAAAAAGAGACTGAGTCTTCAGGCCAATCTTTGCACTTGAAAAATTGAAACCTTGGTTTTAACAGCAGCAACAGGCAGAAGGAATAGAGAGAGAGAAAAGGAGGGATGGTAATGATGCTAGCTCCCTGGGGCATGTGGGTAGGCAGCCGTAGCCGTGGTTGCTAGCAGAGACCTGGAACAAGGTCTTTGGAGACAAACTCCCATCTAGGAGGTGGCGTTTGTGCAAGGCTGCTCAAGGACTTGGTTGCAGGGCCACCCTGACTTTAAAAAAAAACAACACAAAAAAACCCAAACAAACAAACAAAAAAAACCAACAAAAAACCAAAACCACAAAAACTTTCCAAGGTCAACTCATTTTTGCTTGCTGGGATTTGGCTTCCAGCTTGAGCTGGGTCTGTGCTGGGGGACAAGAAGGCAAAATTGAGGAGATCAAGACCAGGCAGTTATGGTGTTGCAGTGCAGGTGTCCAGTGGACCCAGGCCTTTTTTTTTGGGGGGGTGTTTATATTTATTCCTGCTTTTTCTTTGGTTTCTGAATAGAAGAGGGGTTGGGGCTGGGGTAAACAAGCAGGGACAAGGAAAAACAAGATGATGGGAGGTATGACAGTGAGTCAGGAAATGACAATAAGTTAATTGTCACTCTGATTTCTCTGCTGGTTGGTTGGATGCCCTCTGGGAGGGAAAAGCCCATCAGGGGAATACATGGGGTTTGGGGCAGGGGATCCTGTAAAGTAAATGCTGCAAAAAAGCTGTTCTGGGGAACTACAAAATCCAGTGTCTGGGATGTTTTGTGGGTGTTTCTGTTGTGGTCATGTCTTCCTGCTCAGAGGAACTGCACTGCACCAAGCATGATCTAGAGCCAGGCTCTCAGCTGGTGCAAATTGCTTCATTCCCACTGGTGTCAGCGGAGCTGCTGTGGCTTGTATCAGCAGAGGCTTCGGCTTTGTCGCTGACACAGCTCTCTGTGTCTCTGCTCTTTCCTCTGAGGAAATGATCTCTTGGTGTGGCCTTGCAGAGGTACAGCAGAAACAATACTTTAATCACTTCTAGTAATTCTCTGTGACAGAAGTATGGGGCTGTAGAAGGTACTGAGTTTAATTTAACAGCAAGCTGCTGGAGAAAACAAGCAGGAACACCCAAAACGCAAAAGCTTCTTCAGAGCAATAGTAGAGGTAATTCCTTAGTCCATAGTTGTAAAGATCTTCTGCCTTCAGGTTACAGCCAAGTTCAAAGCCACTGACAGGCAGCTCAAAGTGTTTAGGAGGTTCCTGCTGTGCAGAATTTGGGAGTGTTGTTGCAGGGTTTTGGGGCTGATGTGCACAGCTGTTCACCCTGGGGGTGCTTGGGAGTACCGGGGGGTGCACAGGTGCCCATCAGAAGTGGTAGAGTGGACCTGCCTGTGGGCTGCTGGGGTTTGCTGTTGTTCACAAGCTCTGTGTCAGGCAGTGGATTTTTCCTGGGTGGAATTAGCTAACTGTTTAACTGTTGGTCAAGAGGACTCAGTCTCCCCTGCCCAAACTGGGTTAAAAGGCTGAAGAAGCAGAAGGACCTGCAGCAGAGCTGAGATCTAACTGGGTGAGCAGCCAGCTCTGCCTCCAGGGCGGCGCGAAGGTTGGTTCTGAAACAGCTGGTGTGGGAGACTGGGGTTCAGGTAGCTCTTTGCCCATAATTCCATCCACAACTCATTGCAACTGGCCTCCGTGATCCCAAGCAAAGGTTAAGGATGCAGTTTCACTGCTGAGGAGGAACCACCTCTTCATCAGCTCAGTGCAGAGGCTGGCACAGGGCAAGACATTTGCCATGTCCCATTGGGACTGACCCTAACCCACAGCTATGTGCAGGAGTTGGGTGTGAAGGCTGCCTACCTTCCTCCAGAGCAAGAACTGGTGGCGTTCACACCATAGGCCATCTTCTGGGTGCCCGCCTTCAGGTTGTCTCTGATCGCTGCCAGCAGAGAGCTGCCTTTCAGCCAGGTGCATCCTTGCCCAGTGCCTGGCCATGGCTGCATGGAGCCGAGCTCCCCGCAGCTCCTCCAGCCCAGCTGCGGCTGCCTCCCTCTGTGGGGCTTGGCTCCAGGTGTTCGCTGGGCAGAAAGCGGACAAAAATTGTTCCTGGGATACCACGTGGTGGTGTTCCTTAGTCCTCCAAGGATG
Organism: Falco biarmicus; assembly: GCF_023638135.1. Lineage (NCBI taxonomy): Eukaryota > Metazoa > Chordata > Aves > Falconiformes > Falconidae > Falco > Falco biarmicus. The sequence continues at coordinate 11,497,190 of NC_079296.1, read as the reverse complement.
GAGCAGCGGATCCCGCCGTTCCTTTAACGAGACTGGCTAATTATTTATTACAAAGGAGTTTGCAGGAATCTGGAGTGGAAACTACTCCCCAGGACAGCTAACTCACACCTAAGCACGCCAGGCGGCTTTCAGAGCAGAGCACATGCCGGAGCAATCAGACCTGCTGCTGGGAGGCTCGCAGGAGTGGGACCAAGGCTGTTTTATACATATGTGTGTGAGTGGGTATATATATAGGAGTATAAAAAGTGCATTTCTCTGTGTGTGTGTGTATATTTTACTATGTTAAGCTATAAACTGTATGGGTTAGGTATGAATTAGAACCTTATAAAATGTGTTTACTCATTCTGTGTAACTCAAAGCGGGGATTAAACAGTAGGAAAAACTGACCGGGAGAATTTTCCAAGCAAAAAGTTTTACAGCTCTCATTGTGAACTTCAGAGGGAGGATTTTTTTTTTTTATTTATTTTTTTTTTTTTTACTTAGGATTTTTTCAGGGCAAGTTTTTTGTGTTTGAATTTTTATGGTTATTAGATAAAAGGAGCGGGGGGACAGCCGAGGAGGAAAGATGAATGGAGGAATAGCAGGAGAGCATTCTGGCAGGCAGAACTCTCCCCAGGCACCTGAGTCTCATCCTCCTCTTCACCTCTTGTGACAATGTGTTTTCTGTGCCAGTGGCATCCAGGAGGGCCTCCCCATGGCACGCCGTGCTCCTAAGCAGGCCCTGCTTTTCTCATCTCATTGAAGGCATCTTTTATAGGGAAAACAGAGTGCCATAATGCTGCTGAATTTAAAGGGGATGGGTGTGGGAAAGGAGTGGTCGAAGCAGCAGCAGCAGGGAGGTGAGGCTCTGCTGAGCATCTCAGGGAGGGGAAGAAGAGAGGGAGGAGCAGGGTATGGAGGTGGATTGGTGTCTTACAGCCTTTTTGCCTTCTTCTCATAAAGAAAGTCTGAACAAAGCACTAAAGGAATAAATCTCGCCACTGTCAAGTGAGTCATGCTGGGTCAGTTCTAGCAGTGATGTTCGATAAAAAACAGGGTGCATGCAACCCGGAACAGTTTAGTTTCTTATTTCTTTCACTTCTTTGACACAACTTTTTTTCTGTGCCCTCTTTTTGTTCTCTTCTACCTTCTAGTTCTTGCTGGCTTGGTGAATCATCTCTGCCTTCAGGACTGGTGACCCTTGTGCAGCAGAGCCTGACTCACTGTTCTCTACATGTTATTTCCACAGCCTTAGGAAGGTTGGGTTTTGGTTGTTGGGGTTTGGGTTGGTTTTGGTGTTTTGTTTTGGTTTTGGTTTTTTTTTTCCACTTTATGAACATTTTCCAGGAGATTGGGGGAAGGGAGGGGAGAAGAGAAACCTGAGAGAGTTCATTGTTTGGGTAATTTTTCCTACTGCTAAATGTCAACATCCTACGCTTGATGCTTAGGATAGGGAGTAGTGGGGCTTCTGTTCCAGGCTTTGCAAGGGGTGGAAGAGACTCACCTTATCTCTCTGGCATGGCCCAAACAATGTTTGGGTTCTATTTATGGATTTGAAGAAAAGAGGGAAGTGATAACCTTACTATATGAGCTCCAGTCTGGCTACCTGGCACTGGCTTCCCTCGTCAGCACGGATCCTGGAACAGCCCTGGAATCCATTTACCACTTGGCTTAATCCTGCTCTGTTCGTTCTGGGAATCTGTCTTTTGTCGTCTGAGTGGTCAGATGTTGCACAGTCGCTGGTGATGACGTGTCTTCAACTAACTATTCTAGACTGATCGGTGATCCTGGGGGTGGGAAACGTGCCCAGATACCTTGCTTTGCCAAGGACATCTAGGAGTCAAACAACTGTTCCCACCATAGAGGGCCTTTGGTGAGATGGGTTCCCAGGGGACGTTGTCCATCAGAGCTGTCCTGGCTATTAACAACTCCCCTTTCCTGTGGATGCCAGGATTGATTTCTCTTGGTTTCTGGGAAACGTGACTTAAAATTCAGAGCAGAAGGCTCTTCCATGCCAGCATCCTGCTGTGTGTGTATGGCAGGTATCCTCAGTGCCTGGAGTTTGTAAAAAACAGTTTAATAGTCTTTCAGAAATTAAAGCCAGCTATTAGTGCTTAGAGATCTGGGCTGGGGCTCTGGATTACAGCCTCAAATTTGCCTTTTGCCTGCTATCTTGAAAAAGCAATTTCCTTTCTTTGCATCCATGCTCCTTTGCCTGCCGTGACGCAGGTATATATATTGTAACAGAGCTTGTGTCTTGGCTGAGGGACTTAAATGCTGCCACATCGTCAGATATATTAGTGGCCTTTCCGAAATGCATTGAAGTCTCTGGGCGTCGAGAACCTTGTTGACACATGTTTTGTCCTCAAGGAAAAAAAAAATCAGCTCAATTTACAAATTAGAAATTGTATTCTGTTCTTGTGTGCAATGGGATTGTGCAGTGATGTGGGAGATCCTGTCTCACCTTGTCATCTCAGGGGACAAGACAGTGATTGCTGATATGATGGTGGATGCTGAAGTAGACTCCTCATGGCCAAGAGATTCCCAGCTCTTTCTCCTCTTCACTGATTTGTGTCTTTTAATGAATCAAAATTGTGTCCCTGCTCACAGCAGAGGGGGTGGAACTAGGTGGTCTCTAAGGTCCCTTCCAACCCAAACCATTCTGTGGTTCTATGAAAATGGTAAAGAAAAACGTTAACTTCATTATGAGGAAATCAATAAGTGAATGATTCGTTAGCTGTGTTAAGCAAGCTGTTGTGAATATACTCTAGTAACCCAGGTAATTCCTTGTTCAAGAGCTGATGTCAACTCTTGCATAAGTTAGACTTGACTGAGTGGGGTTTTTTCTAGCTTTCTGAGTTTGGTCAGATCATTGCTGCTTTATCATATTTGGCTTCTCTCGTGATACCTGATTGTATAAATGGTGAGTTATAAAAAGAGGCATAGTCAAATGACATGCCTGTCTGAATCTGAGGTAACTGAACATATCTACAAAAACATTTAGAACTCGTTGTGTTTGCACTTGTTTTAACCTTGGTCCTGCAAGCATGTACATTAGTTTATCTGGCACACGAGTGTAATGGAACTCACATGAATAAAGCTAAACATGTGTAAATGTTTGCAAGATATGGGTCAATAATTCTTTGGAAAGCATAGCAAACCAGCTCAATTTTCTTATGCAGTGGTATTCTCCTATCTGTCTTAGACAAGTGATCTGAAATATCTGTAATAATCATTACGGTGTAGTTGCTCCAAATAGCTCACAGCCAGGATGCAGCGACTCAGCTAGTGTAAATTGTTATTGTTCCATTGACTTCAAGGGAGCTACAGGAGATTTTATGAACTGAGGATCTGCCCCCACATTCTCAAATGTCCAAAATTGCATATTTAGGCCAAATAAGAGGTCTGCTTCCATGTGGGTGTCTCCATCAGGACTAATTTTTTCTAAGCGTTTGTTGGCTAACAGGCTGCAGATTTGTTTGCAGTTGTGTGTGCTGAGCCTTTTGGAATATACTGGTCCAAAGTCTTATCACTAATTCATCAGCATCTATGCACGTTACCTCTATTAAAAATAAATGGGACAAAAAAAATTAATATATTTTTTAACTGGTTGCTACTAAAGGCAGTGGTTTGGTCCAACTTTCCAGCACTGAGCCATGAAATGTAAGAAGGGACTGGGATCAGGGTCAGGCAACAGTGGCAATATAGAAGATACTGGCTGGATCTAAGAAGCCAAAAAACACTTTCCCTGTAAGCGCAAGGAAGAAGTGAAGCACAAACCGGATGATGGTTTTTCAGCATAGGTTTACATTAATTTGATTCGATAAATCGCCCAAGATAAATGTGGTTTTAGCATTTAATTGCATACTGAGTTACTTTCTAGGAAATGTTCTTCCCCACTCCTGCTAGCCTGATATTTGCATGTGTGTGTAAGGCTTGATCTGCAGTGGGTGCAAGTCAGCGAGTGGAGTTCTGTGGGTCGTTAAACCACTGGAGTATCTGGTCATAAAGAGCTGAAAATAATGAAAGACTGCTCAGCAGAGCTGGAAATGAAGGACCCGACCCAGCTGTTTGGCAGGTCTCCCTGCTTTCTTCGTAGACCATGTACTGGGCAGCTTAGGAGGCTCGTGTGCTACTGTAAATCAAGCATTGTGGGTACATCACTAGAGCCCGCTTGGACTGCCCAGAGTCAACTTGTCATTGATTTTTTTTTTTTTTTTTTTAGGAAGGATCCCAGGATTTTTTCTCTGACATGTCTCACGGTGGAAGTTGTTCCCCTTCAGGTTTAGTTCTCTTAATCCCAGCAGAAGATGAAACATCCCAGTACTCTGGACTGATGGAGCCCAGGTCCTTGGTGCCATCTTTACATCCAAAATTTGGGAGTCATTTTCAGACAGTAGCTCGTTCTCCTAGGAACTGCAAGAGTAGATTTGTGCGTTTAAGAGGAAAGAGGTTATGATACAGGTTTTGTTGCCATCTCAGAACTACCTGACATACCAGTTTATGCTGTAGAAGAGTGCTTTGGGGCTGTAGCAGGGCTGGTGGGATTTCTGGTGAACATAAGGCTCTGTGCAGCCCCTGGATCTGCTACAGACTGCTGACTGCTGGCCTTGGGGACCACCACATGGTCTGGATCACTGGTGTGTTGTTTAAAAATCTCTAATTTAAAGAAGCTACAAATGAAAGGAAAGCAATAATGAGGGTGGGGTCTAGACCTGTGGTGATGAGAGCGAGAACTAGACTTGTGGCGATGGACAAAATCTTCTGCCAGACAAGAAGTATCTGAGGACAAAGCTCATGTCTTTGCTTTGTGTCTGCACAACTCCCAGCACAAATAGGTTCCCGCTTTGCCTTGAAAGCAAGTAACTATTTTAACATGCTGCAGAGCCCAAAAAAACCTTCAAGGGAATAGACAAATTCACTTGGACTCTCCACCATGCTAATGTGAATACGTGGCTTTGAGATTGGAACTGGCTCATGCCTAGATGGCTCCAAGCACAGCAGAGTCAGCTTGTGTCTGGCTGTGGTTGACCCTTAGCAACCCAGTGAACCTTGAGAAATACTGGAGGGCTCGTAGCACAGAATGAAATGCATTAATTCTCACTTTCCTCCAGCAGCATACTGCCTTGGGGGAGATGGAGGAGGTGATGTGTTTTTATATGAGTTGAAGCAGTTTTCTGAGATCTTAGATACTGACTGTGAAAGAACTGTGATAAGCAGTCTGTGGAGAGTTCAGGTGAAGGAGTCCTGCTGGTGACCCTGAAAGAGTTCGCTCATGATTAGCCTTGTGCATCATGTTTTTAGAACATTGTAGCTCATCCAAATTAAGACCATTTCCTTTTGTTTGACTGCCTGTCTTGATAAGAACAGTGCAAGAAAGCCCATCCTTCAGTTCCATGTGGTCACTCTGTATACAGCAAGTTCTAGCCCTGGAGAGCACCAGCAAAGCCATTTGAGGGACTTTGGTGGCACTGGAATGCAACTTTTGCTCTTAGCTCAGCTAAAGCATTGCTCCTTTAGTTTTAGCGATCTACAAATGCGGTCTTCCACCAGCAGCAGGGAACAGGGAAGCCCAGAGGAGATCTCTTCGTCATTATTAATGTGTCTAGTAGCATACAGACAGAGGAAGCAAATTCCCTTAGAATTCATAACTTAGGCAAGGTGAAGTCGTTCGCAGAAGTACTGCAATCTGCACCTTTGTACAAGTTGGCAAGTGAGCCAGGAACTGTGCCCAAAGTTGCAGAGCACATTCACTGGCTTTTCTGTTTTAGCCTAGACAACCCGTACCCAGCCAGAGGGATTCCCAATGGATGTGTCTTTGAGAAAAGTCACGAGAAAGAAATTATTTCAGAGGCTGCAGGCTTTTTGGGCACGGGGCTTAGGCTCCCATCTAACGCGAGAGGCTGGCATGCATGGATGCTCCCAGAATGTGGACAGAAGATTTTTTAGTAATGACTAGGCCTTTTTATTTCTTTTATAATCTGGCAAGCCATGTAGGGAAGGAGGTTTTGACATCCTTCCACCAGGATCAGTAGGGACAGTTTGCTTTTAATGATCTAGGCAGCAAGACAGACCATCTGCTGATGTAAATCGGAACAGCTCCGTCGCCTAAAGTTATGTTACAGTAATTTAAATCAGCCCATCATCTTCAGGACAAACCACCTTTCGCTGCCTTCCCCCACTAAGCACCAGATCCAAAGCACGTTAAACCCAGATACAACCTCGTTGTGGAGGAACCACCCTGCAAGCCTGTGCTGCCCATCTACCCATCCAAAATCCCAGCCCAAGCCTTCTGCTCACAGCCCTCCTCTGAACCTCCCCTCCCCAGAGGCAGAGCCCTGGAGGAAGATGGAATGAGGACCCCCAAAAGGTGACAAACCTGGAGGGCTGAGCATGCCATTTGTTTCCTCATTTCAGGAACCAAAACCTGGCAAGAGCAAAGTGGACTAAGGTCTCTTTTTCCATCTGCTTTACTGGCATTGCTCCGGAGGTCACTGCCGGGGATTGAGGTCCTCGCTGGGCCCCATCTGCCTTCCCCGGGCTCCCTCATGTATGCCCACTTGGGCCTCTGACATTCTACTCTGTTTTTCTTTCCTTGAAAATGGATCGGGAATTGGGAGCCGCTGTGCAGGAACGCGCCTGTTCCCCATTACAGCTCCACCGGGGCTGTAACACGATCGTGCCTGCTCCGTACCCACACAGATATTTATTTATCCATACAGGCTTTCTCCTTGTTTTCATTAAGTTAGGCAGAAAAGGTTAATCTTTCTTCTGCTAAAGCTTCAAAACCAACCAAGCTAAATAAAATATGATTTCTTTCATTTCTTTTCTAAAGGACACTCTCTCTCTTCACCCCCCCACGCACCACCCCCCCTCGCCTTAAGTACCAGAATGAGGTCACAGTCAGAGATGCCACAAGAGTAAATTGAAAACAGGTTGAAAAAAAGCAAAAGGGAGAAAGACGGAGGGAGAAAACGACAAACAGAAGAAAGTGGCTGGTAATGTTGCAGGGTTGGTTTCATCCAGTCTAGTAAAGAAGCTGTCAAGACAGAGATGGTGGTGCCTTCCTGCTTTGCCCTTTGTGCTCTTTCTAGGAATCTCAAAGGTGAATCACAGCAGGGAGGTCTCCTCTCATCTTCATTTCCACCATGGTTTGCGCCGCCTGGGTTTTGTCTGTACTGCTCTCAGCACAGGGACATGGGCTGAAGGTGGGGGAATGCTGGTGAGGGTCCCAGAGCTTCCTTGTGCTCCTCTAACCTCCCGGAGGCTCCTGGCCTCGCTCTCTTGTTTAGACTGGTTGAATTCAACACTGTAACTGTTGTTGTCTTCGGTGGGATGGTTGATAGGTGATTCATCCTGCCTGCCGCCCGCAACTGCTGGGCGCTGGCACAGGTCGCGGTGGAAGGACTGAGGCAGACTAAGACTGTTGAATGCTGCGAGCGAGCGGTCTGAGTCTGCTCCCATCCATTTTTGTTCCTCGGTCCCCATTCCTGCCTGTTTGAGCTTCCTGCTACTAGAAATGTGCTTGCTCGAGAGCAGGTTACCAGCTCAGCCTTGCAGAGAAGCAGCTGAGTTGGGGCTTTCCCACCCCTCAAGTTGAGTTCCCAGGTGGCCATCCCAAAGCCATCACCGGTGGGGTGACCTATATACTTTGCTGTTGCCAGAAGTTTGCGATGTTCACAAAATGGGGCTAACGCCTTGGCAAGCTCCAAGCATGCTGTTATTTTCCTCTGGTTTAGGGAGAGCTCTGACTCACTGCAACACCAGGATCAGTATAAGATACATGTTTATAAAAACTAAAAAGAGGAGGTTTTCCCAACTCCACAGCTGTGTCTGTGGGAGAGGATGAGGTGGTAGGGAGCGGTTGCCCTGGAGAGGGAAGGAAAATGCCACCTGGAGGGAGCTGCATCTCCCTGACGGTCATTAGTAGAGCAGAGATCAATTTGCAGAAGCTGCCTGGGGAACCGAACGGTTTGGGCCAGACCAGTCCCGGGAAGGCGGTTGTGTGGAAACGAGGGGGAAAAAGAGTCTTGCAGGGATTTGGCGTACAGGTAGGAGGATCAGCATCCCATTGCTGAGCACAATTGCTCCGTTACCTGTAATCAGTGTGCAGCAAGTAGCGTCTTTTGCTCTGTGCACAGCACTTAGCATGGTCATGTTGAGCTCCGGTCTGGATTTTTTTACTACTGAGAAGTGAACACAGGTGAGGCATCCTCACAGGATCTGGTCATTTGTCCTTGATATCTGTAACAGCTTATTGCTTTATTTAGCATGACATCAATTATTTATTACTATTAATGAAGGACACAGATGGCTGTCTGGTCAATAAAATATCTCCTACTCCACAGAGATGATCTACTTAGCTATCATTTACTCTGAAGAGAACCTTTGGATTCTTTCTGAAATTTAATAATGCGAGCAAAGATACTACAGCAATCTAGAAGGTTTGTGCTTCAGGGCTGCTTTGGGAGGCTGAAATCCTTCTTGATATTTGCTGGCAGGGTGTGCGAGAACACAGGTTCAGACAGGAAAGAGAAGCCCCTTTGCTTTCCATCACAAGCTACTTATCCATATAATCCCTTTTATAAAGTGATCAAACTCCTTTTAAAAAGATAGTTAGGTTATTTGCCCTTCTCAAGAGTAGACCGTTTGTTCATACCCAATTTACTTTCTCTTGCCATTACTGTCCATTAGCCTAAATATTTCTTTTCCATCTGAGTGCCTGCCCTGTTGATGTATTCAGAGTCATGTGTCTCTGCTTTGCCTTTTTACGGCTCTGCTTGTATGGTAAACTTGCACTTTTTGTTATTTCCCTGTGAAGCCTTCTCTCCTGCTTTCCCCATGCCTTGTTCTTAAGCACAGGTGAGCAGCACTATGCAGTGAGCTCTCACCTTGTGCAGTTAGGTCAGTATTCCTCTGTTGCTACAACATCCCAAGGCACTTTTCCATGGTAGGGCAGCATTAGTGGTCCATCGGCCTCTTGCAATGCCAGCAAGTGCACCTGTTGCCTTAGCTGCATTCCACTGACAACATCCTAGTCTAGGGAAAAAAGTTGTTTCCTGGTCCTAGAGAAGGACATTTCATTTCAGCTGCTCTCAGAGCATTGCAGACTGAACAGTCTCTCTGACTTCCTGTGTGCAAGATGAACAAATAAAGCTGCCGTGTGCTGTGCCTCACCCAGGGGATGGCACAGAAACAACTCGCTGTTCACTGCCGTTTGACAGCCTGGGGTAGTTGGTGTGTCCCTTACCCCACCCCATCTTTGCTCTATGGTCCATGCAGTCTGGCACCACCAGCGACCTCACTGCAGCTTACACAGGTGCAGAAAGACTCCCGGTCTGTGGGCTGTGGTTTCAGCACCTTTGCTAGCATCTGTTTTGCTATTTTCATAACGACCTCCTTGCTTTTGTTTGATTGTAGCAAGGCCAACAAGACAGGAAAGTTCCCCAGAGGCTCAGGATTGAACACAAAGCACCCTCCCCCTGCAGGGATTTTATTGCAAGGGGTTCGGCTTAACCCACGTTGGCAGACCCCAAGAGCTTAGTTTCCCCCATGCAGGGGGACAGCAGTGCACCCCACAACCTAGGCAGGGCTGATCCATGACAACCCAGAGCATCATGTGATGCGTTTGGAAATGAGCAATAGGGTTGGTGTGTTCGTTTAAACCGTAAATCTAGAGCTAAGGGGCTTGCTCAAAGCCACTCAGCGCTCATGACTTCCAAGCAGGGATTTTCCTGCTGCCAACCCAACATGCCCGTGGAGTTGGCTTGTGCACTGGTACGGACCCGGGGCTGGGAACTGGGTTAAATTGCAGAGACCAGTGACAGAGCTGCCTGAAAAAAGTTTGGAAAGAACGAGTTGTGCTGGGAGCATTAAAATGAATAATTAAGGCTTGGATTCCTTTAGGGAGGAAAAGTATTTATTGCTGCTCTTTTCTCTAGCCAAGGGGGACATTTGTTACTGAGTTGTGTATTTTGAGACAAGACACAAATGTGAGTTGGGGGGGCTAGGGAGGAGGAATTTTTTTTCTTTTACCTGGGTAATCTGGCTGCACAGTGAGACATTCTGGGCTGCTCATACCACTGGGTTCTTTCTTACGGTCTATACCAAGAACCTAGACTTGTGCTTCATTTCAGTAGCCATCAGTCACTTTTGCTTTTAGAAAAATAAAGTGCTGAGAAGGGAATTCTCCTCCTCCCTCTGCTGTGGTGTCTTGACATTTACACATGCACAAGGTAGCCGGCAGAGCAATCTGTGGGTCCAGGTTTGCTTATCCCAGCACAACTCTATCAGCTGCAGCAGCCCTTTGATTCCCATCAGTGGGAATGGGGGCACAACCAGGGCAGCTGCTCTGTTTTTTTTACAGCTTGGTACCTTGGGCTTTCAGTTACATTGATGTAAAATGGGAATTGAATGCAATGAGCATTCCTGCCCACTGCAAGGAGACAGGTTGCATGGCAGTAGATAATCATGCCCGGAAAGATTAATAAATGGAGTGTTTTCAGTTTTAGCTGGTTTACGATCTAAGTGTTTAATAAGCTTTATAAACTAGAAGACACACACCACCACCACCACCACCCCCCAAAAAAAATGAAAGTTTTTCAGCATTTTTAATCAGTATTTTTTTTCATTTCAATGCTTGTAAAGGGTCGAGTGTTCTTCAGCACAGCTGAAGGAGCTCCAGTCAGAGCTCCAGGAGATGGCAGAGTGCACCTCAACAAAGCTACTGATATTCATTGAATAAAAATAATAAAAAAAAAAACCAAAACAAAACATACATGCACGCACCTCGAGCACATTGAGAGCAATTCTATCCAAGCTCTGAAAATGTCTTCTTTCCTGATAATCTAACATAGCAGAAACACATTTTGCTGTGACAACAGCTGGTGGCCCAGTTGTGTTTGCTACTTGCTTTGTCCATAGACGATATTCTCCACGGAGACTTGGGGCCATTCCTACCAGCCACAGCTAGAGTTTGTTGATTGCCTGTCCTGTGTAGAGCTGTTCCTACAGTGTTTTTTAAATAGTCAGCAGTAATTTTGCACCTGTATTGATGTTTTGGTCTTGCTCATCTCTTTGCTCTCCAGGAGAATCCTTGAGCTTTGCGGATGATTTGCTTTCTGGCCTTGCAACATCCTGTGTGGCAGCGGGTAGGAGCCATGGAGATGTCCCTGAAACCAGCCTCTACTCAGTCATTTTCAAGTGCCTGGAACCAGATGGTCTGTACAAGTAAGGAGAGGCATGTGGGGAGGGTCTGGGGGCAAGGAGGCTTTTCCGATGCTATTATTTGATTGTTACTGATCTGTTCGGTCAGCCCGATGTTACAGCAGACACCGGGCAAACAAGGAGACTCTTTCTGTTGTGTAGGATGTTCTGCTCAGCTGGTGAAAATTGAAAACCAGTGTTTGCCAGTACAGTGGTGGAGGCACTGGGAGTCTGTGGGAGACTCCACTGGAATAACTCACATTTTCAGCATCCTGGGCTTCCCGGTCCATGCCGGGTGGATAGGGTCGTCTGTCACGGATGAACTGAGCTAATATCATCAGATTGAAGCAAGCTGCTAAATGCCTGGTGGATTAAAATAGCCAGATATTTAAAGTGCGATAGGTAGTGTTTATATAAGTTGCTGTTTATGTCGGTAGGACACATACCACAGATCAGCGAGGCACCACGTCCATCTGCCAGCCACCCAGTTCCCCCTGCAGGGGTGGCTGGCCGTGCCTGTGCTGGTGTTCTCTTGCCTCTTCTGAGATGTTCTTTGAGCACGTGGGATTGGATTGTCTGTTTGAATCACGTGGAGTAGTGTCCAAAGCAAAGGGATAATTTCAGAATCTGAATATTAACTTCCCCTTCATTATCATTTGGAGGAGGTCTGGGCTTTTCAACTTGGCTTGTGTTAGCGAGGGCATCCTCTGTCTTGAGGGGGATATCAGGAGTCAGGACAGTAAGAGAGAAAAAAATTGAGAAATAAGGCAAGGAGACAGAGCAGATACAGAGTACACGAGAAAGAAACACCCAGGGCTTAATGTCAGAGAGACTGTAATAATTAAAACACATTTTGTAGTGAGTAATGAAACTTTTTATAGGACCACAAAAGCATTTAAAGTGAGAGCTGGCAAATGGTCTGTCAGTGAGAACTTTTTAAGACCTTGATTAATACTTTCCCTTTGCCTCCCTCTTCACCACCCCCTGGTTAAGTATCTTGACAGCCTCCGAAGAAGGAGCAGCCTTTATCACACATCTCTTGAGCAGGGCTGCCTCCAGGAGTGGGCTCCAAGTGATACCTCTTGCCATTTAATAATTGTAAATGTTTTTCTTGTTAAATATATATATATAACGCATAAATACAATTATTAATATCTCTGGGAGCTCTGCTGCTCTGAAAAGGTGCCAGGGAGAGGCTGGAGCAACCGCAGAGCTTGCTAATAACCCACCGCCCATAAAATCAGCTGGTTGTGAGCTCTCAGCCGTTCGGCTTACGGCTGCTAGGGGCACCGGGGGAGGGAAGAGCCGCTGGGTTTGATGTGGGGGCTGCTGCTGAGGTGAGTGCATGGAGCTGGGAGCCAGAAGGTCTGGCTCTTGGGCAGCCTGGGCTGCCAAATCATCTTCCCCATCTGCTGGGCAGGGATAATTGCACTCACCCATCGCTTTAGGGGCTCTGTTATCTAATTCCTGGTGTCTGCATAGGGCTGGGAGAGCCTTGGGTGGACGGCAGAAGGCTTTGTCCAGAGTCTTGTCATCTCTTCCGTCAGGGCCAGGCTTCTGCTTCGCAGTTGTGAGGCACATGGCCACGGAGGGGGTAAGCAGTCAGCCATGCCCCGTGTTCTGGGGGTGCTATGGGCAGCTCCGACTCTCTGTGGGTGCCCTTGGGTGAGGGACAGTAGGTTTTTGTGGGGAGCCGTGGCTGCAGGCAGCCAGCAGGCAGCAGTCCCCTGGCATCAAGGAGCTTTGGACCTCATCCGTCTGTGGGGACAGGCCCTGGGGTGACGCACAGTGTTGGCTCCATCCCACAGCTAATGCTCAGCAGGGCTTGGCACGCTGTTCCCAGGGCTGTGCATACTTAAGCACACATGTATGGACACATGTTTGTGTTGGCACCCGTGGGGCATAGACCCACGCTCCTGGGCATCCAAAAAAGTGTGCATGCACACACACTACAGCACACCCTTCTTAGCGCTGGCTGCTGCACGCCCAGCACACCTGCATGCACTGGTACACCTACTGCTCGATGTGTTTGCATGCACTGCCGTGGATGCATGCATATCCGACACACACACGTTTGCTCCAACCTGCGTCCTAACCAGCACGTGTTTACTTGGCATCTGAGCGTTCTCAGATTCATCGGCACACGCATCAAATATCCCTCTGTTCAGATGTCCATACAGTTGCAACACAGCATGAAGAAAGCCAGAACAGTGAAATGTGAGGCTAACACTCTGTTCTGAGCCCGTGCAGATGTAACAACAACAGAAACATGGGAACAGGGTCATTTCATAAATTGAATTTCTTCTGCTTGTTTCATTTGTTTCCGTGGAAAAATAGCTATCTTGGAAGGCTCTGGCCTGCGTAGAATCCTGATTTAAGCCACTCAACAGGGACCTGTGCTTTTCTCTAGGCTGTTAGGTGAGCACACAGAGTCTGCAGCACTGATGCTTTTGCTTGTTCAGTAGTCTGAGGGTATCACATAAACCAAGAGAGAACTGTGAGATTGTGGAAGTCTCTTCTGCTCTGTAAATGTGTCAGACATTCTGTCTCTTTTCTTCTCCAGTACCTAGGCAATTCCACTCTGCCATTGACCGTTCAGTTGGAGTATTACCAGCCTGAGATCAAAGCTGGGCTTAAGTATGAAAGTCAAAACCAAAATATGCTCTACAAGCAAACAAATAAACAAAGTCAGATTGATTCCTTTGCTTTTGAGACTTCTGTAATTTCAAAACATAAGCTAACAAAAGAAGAAATGATTTCTTCGTCCTTTGCAATTTCAGTCTGACAAAAGTATGTTGCCTGTCAGCCCTTTTCTTCCCTTTGCCTGTAGTGCCTTGGGGTTGAGGTGTCCCTGCACGGAGGGTTTTCGAAGGGAAAGTAGCTCATGTCAGCAAAGATGTGTGTGCTCTGTAGGCTCCGGTACGCACGTGGAGAGTCCTGCTGGTCTGTCAGACATGGGTGCCCATGTGTGGGGATCCCTGCTGCTGACGTTCACACACACAGGGACACTGAGGGTGGTCCTTGAAGACTGTCAAGTTTGGTTTAAGCTGTTAAAACCCCAAAGTCTTATAATTCTTTCAAAATGTGTTGCAGGAGAGGTGTTTGTTCTCCCCTGAGGTTGGCTAGAAAGCAGTCTGTCAAGTGTCCTCCCGGGTTGAACTGGAAGAGGATGGGTGAGGAAGGCAGAGGGAGAGATGCCTGTGTGTCTGTTTAGTACTCGTTTTGCATGGACCAGCCAGCCCGGACAGTGGTTAACACCAGTCAGACTGATGGTTTGGGAGCTTGGGAGCACTGTGCTGTGACAGGCAACTTGTGATGCACCAAACACCAGTCAAGAGGAAGGGCTCTCGCTTGTCTCAGAGGTCAAACTCAGCCTGGAAGGACTAAGCTTTCATTACTCATGGCCCTTACATAGCTCAGCATCCTACAAACCCAACTGATCTCGTCACTGTGGAGGTAGGAGCTTCCCTTGTGCTTCCCACAGCCTCCCTGAGCCTTCGGTCCAGCTCATCCATCTCAGCTTCTCACCCTGTCTTTCCTTGAGTGCCTGGGGATGACTCTTCACTGAGCTGTACCTGATCAGCCACTGGAAAGTGGTTTTGCCAGCCCAGCACGTTCATTTCAGATACTTGGGGAGACACCAAGTATCCCTCAGCCAAAAAAGGGAAATTTTGGAAAGCGAAATGAAAACCCCCTCCAGCTCCTCAGTGGAGCTGCAGTGCAAACACACCAACTCCTTCCCTGCGCCACAGATACTATAATTATAGATTAGATTAAATCCCAATGTTTCACTTTATTTACATTCCTGACCTAGCCTATTCATTTCCGGTGTTTGTGCCAAGAATCAGCACAAAATTTACTGGAAATAATATGGAAGTCATCAGGATCCCTTCCAAAGCCTTTCCTTGGAGTGTGTTCACGTGCTAAGAAGGAGCCTCGACTTTGCATTCCCTTTGTTGGCTCTGATAGGGCTTGCCCAGGGTGATCCTGAACCAACCCAAAGGCTCTGGGAGAGCAAGTTTCGGGAGTGTTGGAAGGGTGGAAACCCCTTCCCAGGGGATGGAGATGGGACACTGCCATCAGATGGAAGGGGATTCAGTTAGACCTTAGAGTAACAACACAAGGCTTTCACCTGCAGCCAAGACCCACCAAGCCCTGCCCAGACAGCATCATCCCCTGTAGGGTCTGGAGGCCATCGCCAGCATGGCCAAGCTTAGCCTCTGTCATCACGTGCTGGCTGACAGCGTCCTTTTATTTCGGCCAGCTTAAGACAAGCAGCAAAGGTGTTGAGTAGGGAGAACCCATCATAGCACAGAGAGACGGTAATTGCAATTCAGCAGGCTGAATGTGCTGGAGGAGCTGGCCCAGAGCAAGGCTGATTAATGTTGACTGACCTCTGCCTTGTGCATAGCTGGGATAAAAAGTGGAATGGAAACCCTTGGTGCTCAAGAGTGTGCTAATGCTGGCAGCAGTCCGCTGTTCCTTATATGATACTAATTGTTATTGTTGGTTTTCCATCAGAAAGACACGTGAGTGAGCACTGGAGCAATCGGAGACAGATCCCAAATAGCTCAGTGGCATGGGTTAAAACACATCTGTTACAGCCCTTGGCTGAGTCCCCTGTGTGCACAGGAGCTGTGCTGCTTCATTGAATCCACCTCTTCTATTCCACATGCTCTCCAGCTTCCTGAAGCTGAGTGGTGTATGGCTGTAGTTTCTTCTCAGGCACTCCTGGCTTGCGGAAGCTCAAACAAGGCAAGTCAGCAGTTGAACAAGTGTTTGCTGAGTCCCTGTGCTCTAAATGCAGGCTTGTCCTCCCTCAGCAGTTTAGGGTTGCTTCAGAATCAGATGTGTGGTCATTTTTGCTGAAGGAAGCCCAGCACCAAACTGTCTGGCCCCGCCTGGGCTGCGCACGGATCACTGCAGTGGAGGTGGGTTGGTGCCAGGAAGGATGGGCTGTACACGGAGGTCAGGGGTTCAGCACAAGGAGGAGACAATCTCTCTTACTGCTGATATTAATGAAGTCCCATGCATGGAAGAAGGTTAGTTCCCGTTGAAGTTTCCAGTGTTAGGAGGGTACACATAAAAAAGCTGTAAGGAAGACATTCATGCTTTCTTCAGGGCCAGTCAAAGTGCTGGAGGCTTTCCCCAACTTTGCCATTTGCTCTGCTGGGTGATTTAACCAGATCACTTTGTCTCACTTTCATCCTCATCTGTTTGCCTGTCCCCTTCATAGGCACAGGGTTTAAGCTCTGTTTCGCTGTCTCTGCATACAGCCCAGCCTGGGTGAATGAGATCAGGGCTTCCAGGTGCTGCTGCAGCATCCGTTGGCCGTCGCCCTTCTAAAAGTTTGGTTTGTGCCTCAATCCTTCTGATCTCTCTCTGCCACCAGTATTCAGCCACCTGGGACACATCTGGAGTCAGGATGCACCTTTCTACTGACCTTATGGAACCTTCTTCCCTAATTGTCCTGGTTAAACCATGACGCTAGTGTCTGCCAAGTGTATGAGCATCTCCGTCCTTTTCGCTGGAAAGATCAGGTTATCCTCCACAAATTCTCTGCTTCTGCTCGTACCCCATGCCACAAAGAGAAACAGAACAGCCTTTGTTGCCTCCCACATTTGGCTCCTCCCCATCCCTTCCTCAGGACATCTGGATTGATACAACATTCTTGTTTTTGGCCTAAAACCTCCCGGCATCCAAACTCCAAACCTGGCTGGGTCCAGGCCCATTCGTATTGCTTCTCTGGGGGTGGCTGCAGGAAGGCTGGCAGCGGGGGAGGGAGGAGGAGGCATGGACAGGTCGTTGTGTAGGGTATTGCAGCTGGGGGAATGTGCAAATATAGGATTCATCTTGGAAATGGTAACGGGGTGGAGAGGAGGAGCTTGGCCTCTTCATTTGTTGGTAGACAAATGGACCTTTGCAATTCCACCTTTTCCCTGTCACCCATCCCCTGTCGGCAGCCCTTTACAGTTACGGACTTGGAGAGTATTCTTATTTCTGAGTGTGTAGAAACCTAATGCCACTAACATACATCTGTCCAAGTCTTATCTCATTGCCTAATGGGAGAGCAAGTACAAGAGATGCAATATAAATATCAACGCACAGGCGTTGCTGGCTTTGATTTGCCTCTAAGCTATGCATTGTGCTACTGCGTTGGAGTCATTGGCTTTGTTCATCAGTTCTCCGTGGTATAGAACACTTTTTTCCTGAAGGCTGGAAAGCTGGGGGCCAAGTTGGTTTGATTCTTACAGCAAGGTTTGAACCCTCTCCCCTTCCAGGACACAAGGAATTCACTGCTTGGCATGGACGTTTCTTTTATCTTGTAGGGAAGGAATAGGTCAGGAGAAGGGCAAGTGCTTTTGTTCTTGTTGGCCATGTCCTAGCAAGGGGAACTGAGGCAGGGAGAGGTTATGTGACATGCCTGAAGTTTGTTCAGTGGGCTGGAGCTGAGCAGAGTCAAGAGCTGCCCTTCGTTACACTTCACATAAGCCCCACTTCAGGAAAGCACTTAAGAGAATTGCTTTTTTGGTCAGGGGATTAAGCAATACCTCCTGCATAAAAATGCAGTTTCCTCTTCCTAATTTCTGCCTGCCGTTGGGGACCCAGGTACCTGAGAGTGCACATCAAGGAACCCGAGGCACCCCCTCAAAAGTGCTGCTGGCTGGCTTTATGTCTCACACCTCCCCTCTCTCTTGTTCCTATTCTCAGTGTGTTGGTGGTGGGGGTTTTTTTCCCAGCAAAACCAACCTGGTGGCAAAATGACATTTTTGCACAGCCCTGGAGACAGCAGGTGATGCCCCTTTGCCAGCTGGAGTTTCCCCTCTGTTCCAAAGTGCCGATGAAGCTCCTGCTGCTGCACCTCCAGGAGCGATGCTCGCTCCTTGTGGGGGGCAGCACCAGGGCTTTGACACCAAGAGGCAGTGTTACATCACTTCTGCAGATCCGAGCCCTGCTTGCAGTCTTGCTGGGGTGCACACAGCCCAAAACAAGCTCTGCCCATGCTGATCCTGGAATTTAAATTATGGGCAAGCGTGATGCAGAAGGATCCAAGCAGACTGCCTGTGAGCCAGCCCGAGCCAGACACAGCATGGCCGCGTTCGCTTGGCAGTCCTGTGGCTTTAGGGTCGCTCTGCCAAGCTACGAGGAGAGCAAGGGGGTGTCAGACAGGGTGCAGGCCTGGGCTAGCAGGGCTGCTCTGCAGCAGGATTGGAGCTGGTACTTTCTGTAGTACGGTGCTGGTGTTGTTTCCCTGCTCAGGTCTCTGTTAGGGTGATTGTCCCTTCGCTGTGCACTGTTTTGTGGCTGGATAGCTCTGGTACACCCCAGGCAGACTCTGCCTGCAAAACGATGGTTGGATTTGCCACGTGTGGGTTCATGTGTCACTAGTAAACACTTCGATGTTTGGGTGGGAAGTTCCTGCCTTCTCCTTTGACTGCCTCCCTGCACCCAGTAGCAGCTCAGCCTGATAACTGCAGACAACTCAGGTTTTTAATGGGCTAATTATAGCCTTAAGGAGAGGCCAAAACAGCTGCATCCGTAAATACACCCCAGGAAGGATGTGACAAGCTGCTCTGGTGCCCAGGTGTTCAGATACTGGTGCACCCACAGGTCTTATCTGAACCTGGAGCCATACCCACAGCCTGTGGAGTAAATCAGCTCACGCAGACTCTGGATGGGACCCCAGGTCCCAAAAGCTGGAGATATTTGGCCCAAAAGACGATGCTTATCTAAATAAAAAGATAAGTCATGAGCTAATCCTACCTGCCCATCTTCTCCTCCACACTCTAGAGGCAAAGTTTGGATGCCATTACCTACCAGATCTGTCCCAGCTCAGACCAGCAATGTGTATATATCTTATGTATGACCTGCAAGTCCATAAAACTAGTTAAACTTTCTTTGTTTTGTTTCAGTTTTCTAAATAACACCTGCAGCACATCCCACACCATCCTTTTCTTGTTGTTAAACAGCACAGAGTCCCTCACCAGCCTTGTCTCCCCAGAGAGCACTTTATCTTAATTTTCCTTTAGTTATTTTTGGGTGCGTATTTAAAAAAAAAATAATCTTTTTTAATCTTTGGACCTGCACAGAACATTACATCTGTGAGCACCCACCTCCTGGTTGTGCTGCACTGGAGTTTATCAGCACACAGTGACCTCTACAGCTCCGCCACCCCTTCTCCCCCTCTGGGTCACGGAGCAAGGCTGTTTGTCCTGGGGAGGCTGTGTGGGTGCTGGACCCCCCCTGCACAGGCCATTGCTGAAGTCAGTTGCTTTCCAGTAGATCTCAAGTGACCTTGAACTTATTCCTTGGGGGGTGGGGTTTTTTTCCCCTCTGCAAAAGAAATTTGCTTGTATTTTCCTAGTTGGTGGATATTGAGCGCATCTGGATTTTTCCGTGCTGGTCGCATCTTCGGTTATGGGGTCTGGCCCAGGCCCTGTTGTGGTTGATGGAGATGTTGCTCCCCTAGATTTCAGGCAGCCTTGGGTTCTGCTGATGGAGCAGGAGTGTGGTAGGGCATGGCTGCAACTGCTCCACCTCGGCTGCTGCTGCTTCACTCTCTTGCTTGGAAGCGGACTTGTCAGGAGTGCCCACGTTTGGGGGCCTTTTGCGGTTGTATGGGCTGAGGCTAGAAATCTCTCAACTTCACAGGTTTGCAGCCCTCGTTGCCTGTCTCAGGTTAGGTTATGGCTGAAGTAACTGGCTTGGTTGCTTGGCCAGCTACTTAGATGGCCAAGGCCCTGCTGCAGAACCTGTGTTTGCAAAAGTAGCCAGTGAATTCATACATCTCCATTTTGGGACCATCATCTTCCAGGCTTTGCTGGCAGAGCCACAGCTCCCATTGGCTTCAGCTGAATTTGCACCAGGGTAGGTCAGTGTAAAATGGAGACATTCAAGGTTAGCAAGTAACCTCAAAGTAACCGCTTCTTCCTGAATTTTCCCAGCTCTAAAGCAGATGTGTTAGAACTGAGCTAGCCCCTTTGCTAGGTTTCCTGTAGTGAGGAGAAGAGCGTAATAAAATGGGAGAGAAAGCCAAGAAGTAGCTACTTGGTTGAGGAGGTGGCATCTGCATGGGGAGGTGAGACTTGCCATGGGGAGGTGGTCCCTGCTGGAGCTAAGGCCCACTTGGTCTCTGCTTGGTCTCCCCAGTCTGATGCCAACTCGTACTGCCAAGGGTATGATATTTGCCCTGAGTACCTTTAGAGTGATTGCTGCCAGCGCACATGCCCTCATCACTCCTGGTCACCTCACGCACACACGCTCACTTCCCTCATCAGGAATGAGATAAATCTGATTATGCAGCAATATGGTTTTTGTTATGAAAAGAGGAAAGAAAATACCCTGGCTTTCACTGAAAACCCTTGGAGCCGAAGCTTATGTCATAATTTAAATGTTTCTAAAAAAGAAGTAGGGTCTGAGGGTTTCTTTTTGTTCAGGGGGTGGTGGGTGGAGGGGGTGGTGGGGCAGGGGCCCGTCTTCACTAGCTGTGCTGGTGGAGCCAGGCGCCGAGCCTTGCTGCCCTGGCAGGAGGGGGTGCGAAGGGAGCCCCGATTCAGGGAGATGCCTGCCCAGACACCTGGGGCCACTGACTGGGTGCCCCGCTAGCTCAGTCACGTGGGCTTGGGTGCTTACCTTGCCTCAGGTCTGAGCTGTTGTGCCCCCAGCAGCTTTTCTTCCACCTTTTCTTCTCCTGATTTCTGCTAGGGCAGCTGCAGGGCAGTGCGCGGCAGCAGCAACCAGAGCTGCCTCTGCAGCAGGCCAGCCCCTGGCATAGCGTTCTCTTCCCCCCTGAGCATCTCCCACCCCCCCGCAGTTATGGAAATAGCCTCAGTGTCTTTGCAACCAAAAGCACTGTGGAGAAAGGAGTAACCTAAATACTTCTGGAGCCCAGCAAAGTGCCGCACCCCGAGTTCTGCTTGGCAGCGTACCCCGCAGCGTGCTCCACAGGCAGTGACGTCCCTGTGGCTCTTCCATTGCCTGGCCAAACCTGCCCGCTCGCTGCTCCAGCACAGCTGCCCCCATGCAGCCCAGCCCGCGGTGTGAAGCCCACCCGCATCACCCCACATGGGCTCTCAAGCTCTTGCAGGCCACCTCCGGCTTTTGGCTCTGTCCCTGGCTTGTACCTGCTGCACAGCCACACGCTGAATTGTTTTCCAAGTGGAAACATGAGTTGAAGTATTAACTCCATGAGGGCCTTTCTTGCAATGCACCAGGATTAAATATTTATGTTGGCAAAAAGCACGTAACAGGCAGCTCAAGATGAGAGATAATGAAATTGAGGTGTGTGAAAAAAAGTGGGGGGAGGCAGGGGGCTGCAGGAGCAGAAGGGAGAGGGACCCAGGTGGGTTGTAGTATGTGTGCATGGGCGATTGCTTTTGGTTTTATTAATACCCCACCTGTTTGTAGGAGGACCCCAGCCCCATCTCTGGGAGCTCTGTCGTGCAAAAGGGAGTGCAGAGATCAGCCATCGCCGTTCCTTGCATGCACACCAGCGTGGGGTAGGGGTAGGTGTCACCCCAGTGACTTTAACTTAGAGCCTTCTGAAGTGAGGTGGGGCAGGGACCATTGTGGGGAAGGTGCCTGGGCAGGGAGCAGCAAGGGATGAGACCTTCTCTGTGTCATCTGCAAACAATGTACGATCCTAAATCATTAATAGCAGTGATATAGGATCCCTCGCTCTTCCAGACCACTGCAGTCAAGGTTATTTACCGGTGACTGTATCTGATCAGGCAGCAATGTGGTTTGGATTATACGGAGGGTTCCCGATCAGGTCAGGAGGATGCTCATCACAGCGACCGCAGCACACCGAGCAGGGAAGGCCCATGCAAGCCTCCACGGTGGGTGTTAACGAAGAGCCCTGCAAGGATGAGCAGCAGGGGTGTGTGTGTGAGAGGGGAGCGGGCACAGGCGAGGTGCACAGCACGGAGGGTGTTGGGCAATGCAGGAGGGAAAACCCCAGCAGGAAAACAAGCAGCACATGCAACAGCGCAGGGCGCTGCTCTTTCTCAATTCATTATCTTTATGAGACAACAACATCTCTCTCCTTCCACCCAACAAACAAGTATCGCGGAAGGCAGCGCATGGAGGGTGTGAGTCCTGCACCGTGCTGTGGGAGCGTGGCCAGTCGCGGAGCCTCCGGGGAGGTATGAAACAAGGCATGAATGGAGTGTTAGGAGGGAATGGAAACTCTCCACTGGCTCCCAGGCTGGCTCTTGCGGGGGGTCCCTTGCTCACGATGACAGTGCTGCCTCTCATAAACATGCATTTCCTCATCCCCGTTTGTTTCTCTCTCTTGTGCAATCTCTTGTACCAGACGGGAATGGGGAGTGAGTCCCAGTGGTACGAGAATGTGTTACAAAAAAACTTCCCACCCTGCCACCAACGAAGTACTGAGAAATAACAACAGGGTTTAGAAGAAGAAAAGAGAAAGAAAAGAAAGATGGGGGGAGCCAGATGGATTTGCTACTGGCCGTGAGTTATTATTCTGAGTGTAAACTCAAGGGCATGGCTGTGCCAGTAGTTTGCAGCATCAACCAGCATTCAGAAGCCCCTGCTTTGCTCTGTGCTGTGCACTTCTCTGGGAAAAGGAAGCTCCTTCCCCAAATGACTTTCCTGCATGAAAAACATGGGACAAAAATACGGGTAAAGTCACTTGGCTGAGGTCACATAGTCCTCAAACCAAGAGAAAGTCCCAGCTCCAGCCTGCCTGCCTAACGCCATCCCCTGTGCTGGGTTGTTCCACTTGGGATATGCAAGCAATGAAGCTGCTGCCAGTCCATGGGCATCGGCCAGACTGCCCTTCTCGATCGACACTGCTGGGACAGAGCCCAGCCAGGGTGAGGTGTGTTGCTAAGGTGTAGGATCCAGAGCAAGTCCCACCATTAAACACAGCCTTGGACTGACAGTAGAGGTTAGAAAGTTTCCTGGACCTGGGCTGGTGGAGCAGGGATGGAGGGTCCATGTCCTAGCTCTAGCTGCAGAGGAGGAGTTGCAATCCTTCCATGCAGAGGGAAAAGCAAGGGAAGAAACCTGCAGGGAGCGATGACCCCAGAGCAGCATTTGCAGGAGAGCGGAGCTGGCTCCGCACCTCTGGATGCTTGCAAGCATGGCCACCGCAATGGCGGGGCACCCTCCCGAAATGTGGGGCAGTGGGTCTGCAGTCCTGGCAGAGGCTCGCTGAGGGTAGCAGGGCTCTCGCTCCTGGCTGGTTGGCTGTATAGCCATCATTTCAATAAAGAAATTATTACAAGGGGGTGGGGAGACTGGGAGTTGGGGAGGACGGGGGGTGGGGGGCGCGTAGTGGAGAAAAACACAAAACATCTGTTTTACTTCAAATCAGGGAAGATTCCTTTGCTTGCAAGGAATGTGTAAATCACGCCGGGCTGGGAGATGTACATAACCCTGCCTGAAAGCTCCTCTGTACTTCAAACGAATTCTAACGTGCTTACTGGGATTTTGTTTTTATTATTTGTTTCGGAGCCCCCCCGCCTCGTCCTACCCTCCGCCCTCCCTTTCTGCCTGCCAGAGCTGTGAGAACCTCCTGCCCACTGCCAGCCCCTGGCCCTGTCCCCCCTCGATTCGGGGGCCTCGGGGCATGGGGCAAGAGGCCAGCGGGCAGCAGCGACAGCAGACCTGGCTTGCGTCCTTCTGCTGGGGCTTGCGGGCACGCAGCATCCCTGCCTTGCCACCATCCTCCCCCCATGCCATCCCTGTGCCAGCATTGTGGGGCTGTTGCAGGGACCCATTGGCTGCCCTTGCTGCTCTTGCAGCCCGGCACAGGGTGTGGGTGCCTCTCGGAGGCTGGCACATTTGGATCCTGCCTGGGATGCTGCAAGCACAGCTAGCAGAGGAGATCCCCTCCTCCAAGCCATTCCCTTGTGTGCGGTTATTGTTGTGCTTTGTGCGGAGGGTGAAGCTGAGGCTGGCCAATGGTGCTGAGGACAAACCCAACAGAGGTAGATAGATCGACAGCCTCTGTTAGTAGGGATGCACAACCACCTCCCCATGCCAGCCTACTAAGGTGACTCGTCCTGCACCAGTGGGACCACCCTCGGGGCTGAGGATGGGCTCCGCTCCCTGTGGTCGAGGCAGCCAGCCCTTTGCCTTTCTTCTGAGGCTGTTGAGCAGGAGGCCCTATTGTGGTGGCTTATATAAGAACAGTCAGCCATTGACTCGCTTGACGTGGACCACCCACTACTCTGCAGATGACACTGGCTTTTGAAGTCACTACCAGCCTGGGCTGGATTTCAACCAGCAGCCCAGATGGAAGCCAAGCCCCCAGGAGGATGAGAACAAGCCCTACCAAGGGGATCTCCTGGGGTAGCGAACTGTGGAGTGTCTGGTTCTTGTTTAGAGTGACTGTGAGGTTGGGAGGGGCAGGCGTTTCCCAATTTGCCAAGGGTCACAACCTTCCTCTCCCCCCATCTCCCCAGGGCCGGCGATGGCCAAGCCTGGCAGAGTGTTGGTAGGTTGAGCGGCTGGTATGGTTAGCTGTGAACATTTCCATTGTGGAGCTCACTGCAGGGGTCCAGGGCCTCGCTTGTCTCTCCTTTCTCCCTGGCACAACTGGAGGAAGAGTTTGATTTATTCCCTCCCTTCTTCTGAGCAGCCTTCTCGTCTCCTGCAGCCGCAGCCTCCCTGAGCCCTGCTGTCTCTTCACGGAGGAGGACGGCAGCCATCCTAGGAGCAGCCCAAGTACTGAAGTGATGCATCTCTCCTGGGACACCCACCCAGCATGCAGGACTAATGCTTTTAGATGAGGCTGAAAGCCACTTACCATAGATCCCTGTGAAGAAGACAAGCCAAACCTCGGAGTAATGGAGTAATGATCTACCCCACAACACATAACCTTCATGAAGCTGGGGCTGGAGGCTTCGGGGAACAGGGGGTGGGGTGGGCTGGACTGTGGCTTTGGGAAGAGTGGCAGGGTTGTCCTGGGCCAAAGTGGGTAGCAGAAGGTATTACAGCGGGAGGGAAAGAGGATGCGGGTGCTGCCTGGGGATACCCTGGCCCTGGGAGCGGTGGGGGGGTTGTGGAGAGCTAGAGGGATTGATGGTCATTGCAGTGCCCGTGTGAAGGCTGCAGCAGGACCCGAGGAACATGTGGGATGCAGAGCCTGGGGAAAGCCCTCCTTGGCTGTGCTGTGCCCAGGACAGCTTGATCCATCACCAGCTCTTGCTGACTCTCTGCAGCCGGAGCAGGATGAGCCCCTGTGGTTTGCAGCCTCAGGCGTCAATCTGAGCCATGGCGTGGGGGGAATTGTTCCAGCAGCACGGGGAGTCAAAGGCAACTCATTTGACCTTTGTCCAAAGGCTTTGTTTGGGATCTCCTGGTGAGTCCCAGCAGAACAGGGACACTGGCACTCGACAGACTGATACGGGCTGCTTTTGCTTCACTGAGACAAAAGCAGCAGCCCGTAGTGGCTCAGCACCACCTCCTTCTGGTTCTTCACCCCACCGAGGGACATTGGAATTCACATCCTGGGTAACCTGGGCCTTTTTCTGGCCTTGCCAGGCAGGGGGGAAACAACTTGCCTCAAGCCCTGAGACAGGCAGTGGAGACTGCAAAGAGCTGGGCCAATTTTTGCTGCATTGCCTTTATAAGCACATCTGCGAATCTTCATCCTCGCAGCCAGCAGGACGAAAGCAAGGCCACAACTGCCAAGAAATACGGACCTCAGACACCCTCTATCCGTTTTGCCCAAAGCTGGTAATTCCAGAGTGATCCTGCTTTTTCTGCCATTGTCCTGTCCTCAGGGTTCAGGGACCATCCCTGTGGGACACCCCGGAGGGTCTACTGGGCATCTTCAAGCTAATAAGAGACTTCTTGCTCCTCGGAGCACCCCTAGGAGCTAAAGCCCCAGGGTTGCAATGTTAATGCTATCTCATGTCAGGGCAGCTTTTTTTGGGTGTGCTGTCCTGCTGCCGTGCCAAGGAGCTGTTCTCTCATCCACGTCTTGTCTCCAGCTGAAGCTTTGTGCAGTGCAGCGGCCCCTCTCTACAGAGAAGCTTGCTCTGCTAATCAGTGGCGTAAAGCTGCTCCTGAAAGGATGTATTCTGAGTGTGAGCCATGCACGGGGGAAATAGAAACCTTATTGAGGGTGAGGCAGTAATTATCTGCTCCTTGCCAGTGGTTGCAAGGGGCAGGGGTGACAAAGGAGGAAGTCTGTAAGACAGAGAAAATGGCGGGGGGGTGGCAGGGGGCACTGCTGGTGCTCCAGCCCTGGGACAGTGAAGGATGCAGCAGCCAGGAGGGCTACAGTGACCGTGCTGCACCTTCTGGGTGAAACCATGGCCCTGCTGAAACCGGCTGGCATTTTTCCCTCATTTCCAGTGAAACACTTTTTCACCTGAGGCAATCTTGGCACTGCCGCTTGCAAGGTGTCCGTCTGGCAAAGGGGCTCCTTGTGGGATCTTGGCCCTCCAACACAGGTATCATTCAGGAGCAGGGCTCTAGGGAACAGATGGTGGCCTGTGTATCAAGGCCCTCTTTCACATCCATGGTGGTACTGGGAATCGCTGCTCCGGTGGGGTTTATTGACAGGGTTTCGAGGGAAATCTTGGGAAATTGAGACGCTGCAGCTGAAGCTGGGAAGGTGAGCGTCCTGCCGGGGATATCTCTAGTGGGAAGGCAATGGATCCAGGCAGTAGCAAGAAATGATCTTTATTTAAAAAAAGGTTTAAAATTAATTTTATTTCTTTCCCCTTCATCCTTTTTTTTTTTTTTTTTTTTTTTTTGGATCTTGTTTGACAGGGATCTGAAACACAAAGAGATTGATGAAGTGCTGTAGGGAGCGAGAGCTGAGCGAATTTGCGTTGTAGCTTGGCTCAGGCATGCAGTGTCTGCCGTGGGAGCAGGGGGATCGGTGCTCGCACCTTCCCCGCTGCAGGTTTTGAATCTCCGTGGCTTTGTAGCTGAGAGACAGAGGACAAACCTAGGAAACCTGGAGCAGCATAGTATGCTGACCCAGTGCCGAGGGAAGACAGCGTTTCAGTGCCCAAAGTCACGGAGCGGTATTTTCCTGTTGTCAGCTCTTGAACTGATAGACTGTCACCAAGGTACCTTGTTTGTGCTACCTGGGGGTCGACCTTGCATGTAGACATGCTCGGCAGTCTCCTGTGAGCCTCTACTCCCTCTTGTCACCTCCTCAGTGCCACTCAGCTGCTGCCTCAGATAAATCCAGGTGCCAGATAAGAAGGCATCTGATACTGCTTTAGTTTCTGCGTCTCTCATCAAGCAGCAGTGCGTGGCAGCTCTGCGGTTTGTGGTACGTGCAGTGGGTGCCGCAGAACACTTCTGTGAGTGCGGTGGGGGGATGCCGTGACACCAAAGTGGCACTGTCCTGTGCTGCACTCCTGTAATGCATTAAGTAGACCTGCTCTCCTCCCTGGTAGCTCCCCTAAGTACCACAGTCTCAAGTCAGTGGTTTTGAGTATGGACATGGCATCAGCTGCAACTCAAAGTAAACTTGCAGTGCAGATAACCCTGGGTGACATTTCCAGGGTTGCCACAGAGCAGAGATGGACCCACGGCTGTGCAACCCTGTTCCCAGCCCCACAGCTGCTCCACCTGTCCTCACCATCTCAGAGATCAGGTCTCCTCTGCCCTTTTCCAGAGGTCTTCTTGAACAAGCAGCCTCTTACTGTGCAGAGCAGCCTGTGTTCTTCCTCCTGCCAGGAGTATTTGATGGGCACTGCTTTATATGCTTCCAAAAGGCATCAGACACCTGAGGCATGTTGTGGCAGGTACATTTATTTCCCTCCATCTGACAACTGTGGTCTGGTATTGTTGAGAGGCATCTGTTGAAGGATAACGATTAGTCTCGCAGCACTTGCTGTCCTGGAAAAAAAGGTGTGAATTGTGAGAACAGTTTACTGACAGCCTCATGTATTCGTGTAACAGCAAAGCTTCAATGCTCTGGTGTGGTACCAGCGTTGCTGCTAACCTGTTCCTCCATCATGCTGATGGGAGCAAGGTCTGTTGTCACAGATGGTTAAAAGAAGCCCAGTTATAAAAGGTACTTTTCTTGGGTGGTAGAGCTGTGAGGAGAGCTTTCTAAAAGATGGGTTTTTTTCAAGATGGCACTATCCACTGCTTCCTTATTGCAGTATAGTTTCTGCAGGAAGGCAGAGCCAGCAATAATGGCAATGCAGAAAAGGAGATGGTCCTTTTGCAGAAGAGGTATGATAGATAAGCAGCAATTTGTGGGTGGTGGTGGCAGGTTGGTGGTGGCTTCCTCGGTGCCTCTCCCCAGCGTGCAGCTGGCACCGAGCTGCTCAGAAACTCCTTTTCCAGGGTGAGCTGCCCCCTCTGTGATGGCACAGCCTGAGGTCACAGCAAGCCCCTTCCCCCCAGCCCTGCTCCACATTCCCGCCAGGATTCAAATGCCCTAACAGGAGCATCTGATTGCTGTAATGCTTGTGACAGTTCCAGCCCTGGGGAGGCAGCAGAAGGACATCCACTGCCCTGTAAAGCTCAGCCCACATCCCAGGCCTCCAGCAGAGCCTCTGGTAGGGATGCAGCATGGTCAGTCCCATCCATGCAGTGTGCCCAGTCCTGTCCCAGGGTACCAGCCCAGCTTGCTATCTGGCACCGTGGGCACAGGCATGACTTTAGTGATCAGCCCAAAGTCAGGGCCCAACAAATAGACCAAGAAGTCCTCTCCTTTCAAAAACCACTCCCTGCTTATTGTCTGCTTGGCATTTGCTGCAGAGACTGGGGGGGGTTGTTTTCATTTACCTTTCTTAATTATGCCAAATCACAGAGTCGCCAGTAAGCTAAGCTGCATTCCTGTGGCTTGTGTGAACAGGCTGCTTTTTATTTGATTTTATTTCTTTTTAAATTGTAATGGTTTCTGAATTGGGAATGCTTGCACTAAACACCCCCACCCCCTTTCTGTGCTTGCCCAGACTGCTGCTGGCAGGCGAGCACCGCTTCTGCTCCATAGCCTTCAATGAAAATGGCTGGGAGGCTCAGCAGGAGATGTATGAGCCCATGGAGGGGGGACAGGGGTGTGTGGGTGCCCAGTGGCCCCATGGATCATGCACACCTTGTGGCATGCAGCTGGGGGTAGAACACCCACAGCACCCCATGGCTCTCCCAACTTGCAAAATAGTCTTTCAGGGAAACTCTTTGTGTAAATTTATTGATGGTTTTAGTAGCCAGGAGATGCTGAGATGAAGGTTTGTTGCTGCTCACCACACTGATGCTCTGCTGTATCGGCACAAAGAAACACTCACACGCTCTCAGCGAGCCCCTCACCTTGGTGTCTGGGAGCTGAAGGCCCTGGAGGACTGGGAGAGGACACTGTGGGTCTCCTGAGCATGAGGGTGTGCAGTGCTGGGTGTGAGGAGTGTGTTTACACCCATGTGTGTTTGTTGCAGCATTCCTGGCAGCTCCGCTCTGCCCGTGCCTGAGTCCGGGCACAGCCCAAGCCTTGCGGGCCCCGGGTTCCTCGTGCCCAGTCCCCGTGTTGAAATCACCGGGGAGTGGGGAGGCAGGGATTGCCAAGAGCTGGTCCATTGAGAGCTTTTAAACAGAGGCCTCCAAATTGTTTTTCAGCTGGAACAGGAGGTGAGAAGGGCTGGCAAAGCAGGGGTGTGATGTTTGTGTGTCAGCATGCTGGACCAGCCTCAGCAGCGTGGCGCTGGTTGCGTGCGAGCCCACAGACCCTGGGCTGTGCAGAAGGCACGGACAAGCTGTGACCAACCAGAGGGTGATGACAGGGCTTGCACATAACACCAAGGTGATGCAACCTCAGACAGGTCAGGATTTGTGGTTTTGTGCTCAGCATCATGGTGGTGGCACCATGCTGCCAGGGGCGAGAGCATCCGTTGTGCCACATGTGTGACCCCGGACAGCTCGGCCCTGCACCAAGCTCCAGGAGCTAGCAGCAGGACAGTCTCGTGGCCACAGGAGCAGAGTGCCCAGCCCAGGCCTATCAGCCAAGCTCTCAAGCCCTACTGACGAGAGCAGCTTGCACCACTTTGGAAATCGTGAGACCGCATTTCTGCAAGACGCTGCACTCTGGAGCAGCGTCTCTGCCCTGTCCCCCATTTACACAGTGCAGGGGTCTCCTCAGCACAGCCCGGGTTTGCCACAACAGCCACTGCTGTTGGATGCAGCCAGCTACTCATAGGCACACGGTCACTTAGCGGGGTGTTTGGCAGCTGCAGGAGTGCTTGTTGGACTCCTTCTTGGAGCCTTTTCTCTACAGCCCATTTGTGGTACAGCACGTCATTCAGCAGCTGCATGAGCCCAGAGGCTTCTGGAAGAGCAGTGCACAAGGCAGAACAGAAATGCCTGTGGTATCTCTGTAGGATATAGAGAAATCAGCTGCTGAGCTGAGGAAGGTCAGATGCAGAAGTCCTTATCTCCCTTCCCACAAATAAGGATCATGAGTAAAGCACTCAAACATCATGAGCATCATGAGAGGAAGTTAAAAAAAACATGAGCTGACATTGTTGTCTATAAATAAATAACATGTTCTGGGGGTTCATCGTCAGCCTTACAATTTCATGCCTTTAGAATTTTGTGTTTGGGGTTCTTTTTCTTTCAATTGAGAAGGGATAGATATTTTTTTTCCTTTTTTTTTTTTTTCTTTTTTTTTTTTTAACACAGTTGACTATCTTCCACAGTCGTTAGATTCCAGGAACCGAAGCTTTAACACGCCCCTCCACTTTCTCTTCCTTCTTCAAGAAGCATCTTGAGCCTAGTGATAAAATCCAGGCTCCAGCCAACGTTGGGTGGGGTATCTATGAGGAAGGTGTTGACATTTCATGAGGCCACATGTTAATTGCTTTCTATCTCTCTCTAAAAGTTCCTTTGGGTCCCAATAGGTTTGGATTTTGTAGTAAACATTGAAGCGGCATTACTTTATAGGACCCTATATGCTGGGTTTTGCGGCAGAGGTGGTGGTGTTTCCAGGCATGGAGGAGCTGATCTCTGCGAAGAGCATATGTGCTTTGAGTGGTGAAATGCTCTTTGGAAGCTCTTTGGGCAAATATATATATTAGTATTTCTAGAATATCAAATGTTGTATATAATCTTACTGAAGGCACGGGTGAAAAAGAGGATCAGCTGTGAGACGGTAGCAGGTAGCCCCAAGCTCCTTTGGAAAGCACAGGGAGAACATGAGAAAACATTGTGAGGAAAGTTTATTGCTAAACAAAACACCTCCAGGTTATGAAGGAGGCTTTGCCAGATCACAGCTACCATATGGCATTCCAGGTTTTCTGATATGGTTTCATGCACCGAGTGTGGGTCTGGGACCTTTTTGTTTCTGGCTTTGACTTTACCCCAGAGATCCTCTGCCTTGGGCAAAGCAGTCAGAACCACTCTTTGGCCTCCTTTTTTTTTTTAATTTTATTTTTTTTTTTTTTTTAACAAATTACCAGGGTTGGCATAATTAGGTGCAGCTCCTCATCATCCATGAGGATGCTGCCTGTTTTCATCCTTGGCCCAAAGCGCTGTACGTAGATGTAAGTATGGCAGGACAATCTCCACGTAGCATTGCAGAGCTGGACTCCAGCCCACCACATGCCCTGCAGAGCTCCCTCCCTCAGTCGTGCTCACTTTGGTTTTCCCCTTATTTGCTGTGCAGACATCCCCATCCCTCCTGTGTAGCGGTGGTCCCTCTCCTCCTGCCAGCCACCCTCTTGGTGCCCTGTTGGGTCCCAGGCTGGTCTTGTCCCTGCCAGCAGCTCCTTGCTTGCATCTGCCGGATGCTCAGATGCTCAGAGATGTTTCGCTCAGGTGTAGCAAGCAAGATCTGACCGTTAATGCCGGGTTTACACTAGCCACACATCTTTGCGCTCTCTCCTCTTAATTGTCTGTTTCCGGGAATAAAAGAAAAAAATAAACCCCAGCACTCTGCGCAGTGCCATTAACTGGCTGTAAAAGTGTTTTGCCGCAGAGAGGCTGTGTGGTCAAGTGGTTTGAGAAGAAGATTGGAAGCCACCATCTCCCGAGTTTCCAAATCATTCATGTCACTGAGCCTCTCCAGGGCACGATGCTTCACCCCGTATGTCTCTGTTTACCATTGATAAAACAGAGCTATTAGCACTGCTGTGCTTCAGGGTGATTTTTGGACCGTAATGGATGTTCAGACCTTCTGAGATGACTTGCTGGAAGGAGTTAGAGCGGTGCAGAGGGCTGCGTGCAGCCGGGGCTGCCAGCCTCCACCAGAGCTGGATTTACTGGTGCTGATTCCAAAATGTCTCATTCAGGATGAATGGAAATTCAATCCTTTCCTCTACGGTTCTTGAAAGGGGACGGGTTTCAGGTGAAGTAAAGCAATTACTTTTCTTCTCAGAAAATAATTTTTGACTACATCAAAATCACTTTGATTCTGATGTTTTGTCATTTACATTTTGGGTTTTTTTATCCTTATATCATCTGAAAAAATGGTGAAATGAAGGGCTTGTTTGTTGATATGTGTTTTTTAACCCAGGCCTGCCCAGTACAGATGCTCTTGCTCTTGGCAGCCGAGTGACTTTGTTTCTGTGTGTTCTGGGCAGAGGGGAAAAGTGCAGCCAAAGGGCTAACGCAGGTCTTGAACATCACCCAAAGGGGTGGGTGCATGTGCTTTAACACCCAGCCAGTCCTCTTGACCCGGCTGGTGATGGAATATGTGATGTGGGCACTAATTGCTGAACGAACATTACAATAGCAATGTGATAAAAGTCTTCTGTTTTTCTAGGAAAGTGCTCTGGCACTGATTGCCTCAGAGCTAATGGAGCCTTACTGACTGAGCTGCTATGGGCAGAGCAGAGGTTACACATTAGCTGTGCTCACCCATTTAAAAAAGAAAAGCATGGCCACTGTAGCTAAGCCAGTGACCCCAGAATGGGGATGGAGATCAGCTCATGGCAGTAGCCTGTACTTCCAGCTCTCTTACTGCTTGTTGTGCTTGTGCTGATGAGTGAGAAGACCATTGCCCACTGCTGAGCACCTGGACGGGCGGCAGGACTCCTGGGGTCTGCCCAGCTCTCCCACTGCAGCTTTCCTTG
Organism: Falco biarmicus; assembly: GCF_023638135.1. NCBI lineage: Eukaryota > Metazoa > Chordata > Aves > Falconiformes > Falconidae > Falco > Falco biarmicus. The sequence continues at coordinate 11,463,996 of NC_079296.1, read as the reverse complement.
TCTTGCTGGGGCTGAGGTCCCCCCACCCAACAGTGGGTGCCCCTGTTGCTGTTGCTTTCTGGACCTGGAAAGAGGGTTTCATGCTGCCAAGCTGCAGAGACACATAGCTTACCTGCTCGCAGCAAGAGACTCCTTAGTCACCTTGAACCCCTCGTCTGTTGAAGGGAGGAGCAGGGACGGTGTCACCTCTGGGATGGGATGCAAAGCCCTGAAGTTAGACTCCTGCCCTGAATTCAATATTACCCTGTTGCTCTGTTGCTGTCCCTTAATTATAGTGGAAGAACAGCCTGTGTGTGGTACTTGTGAAGTTGCACGGTGTGGATGTCCTTCCTGAGATGCTCCCACTCTGAGCAACGTTCCTTGCAAATTAAGGAAAATGATGTCATGCCAAAGAATTAAATAACGGCTCCGTGAGTGAGCTCAGCATGCGTGTCCCCTGCATGCCCCAGCTTTGTGACAATGGGAGTTGTCCCTACGCAGAAGCGGGTTCCTTGGCAGTCTGCTGGCATCCTGTCAGACTGCAAGTATTGTTAATGCTAATTGCTCAGAGAGAGTATGTCCTGTGCTGGGAATTGCTACCGTGCAAATGTCAGCTCTTATCGGCTGCATCTGGGGTGCTCAGGGCCAGTGGGGAGGAGGGGGGAGCTGGCGGTGCTCGTGTGTGGGGTGAGGAAAAGGGAGGCATTGCTTCTGTTCCCATTAAGGATGCTAAGGAGTTAGGACCATTCCTTAAGTAAACATACCTCAGGGTCTCAATCCCATTTAAGCTTCAGCTGCTTTTATGGTACTCCTTGCACTCACTCGCAAGAGCTGCTTGCTTTTACCTCAGGATAAGGAGCGGGGCTGTGTTATTTCTTGGGATCTGGGTACCCCACCACCAGGCATCTCAGACCTCCGAGGGGTTCAAGGCAGCTCCTGCACTTTGTCAAAGCCAGCTTGAGTTTCCGTGCCTGGCTCAGAGCGAATAAATATGAACTGATGCCTTTTGGGAGAGTGGACGGAAGATTGTAGCCCCTGCTGCAAAGAAGCATTCTCAGTTTGGAGCTTTGATACTCTGACCAGGACTCTGAGCTCAGCATCCCAGGACATCCCATGCAGCCACAGCCTGTTTATTCAATGCTTCATTCAGCACAAAAGCCATATTTTACTGTCAGATGCTCTCCATTAGCTTCAAGTGTGAAATTATCATTCCCACCCTTTTACCAACCCCACCCTGGTGAGGAAATGAAGGAGAAAACAACCTCAAGGGCCGTTCACAGGATGTGTACGAGCTGTCACTTGTCAGCACAGAGCCCACTTATGGCAGGAATTACTGCTTGGCTCTCAGGAGGGCGGGAGAGGAGCCCAGCTTGCAAATGCCACAGTGTTCTGATGTTTGCATCAGCGCATGGCAAAGCAACCCCAGAGATGTTTCCAAGTCTTTGCAGTCAGGCAGCTACAGGGTGCAGCCCTGCAGGGCTCCCAGGGATGGCAGGGGGAGAGGGGATGCAGCTCCACAGATGCTGCATGGGGATGCTGTGCCTGTCGCCCAGCCCTGGCTCCTTTCCCCGGGTCATCTCCTCTTCTAAGGCCAAGTTCATCTCATGTCTTCTGGAGATGCCAAAACCGACTGATAGGAGCCTGGACCACATTTTTGCTTGCTCTTGTGAAGGCCAGTTCCCATAACAACCTGGCAGTGTGGGACTGAGGGATAAAGGCATTATTTTCCTTTTCCTTCCTGCCTTCCAGATTTACCCTCTATGCGGTGGATACACGAGGGAGACACTCGGAGCTGAGCACGGTCACCCTGAGGACAGCCTGCCCACTGGTAGACGACAGCAAGGCAGAAGGTCAGTGTTCAGGCACCTCATCTTCCACAACAGAAGACATTTCCTGCTGATTTTGCTTTTCCTCTATTCATTGTACTCCTGCAAGCCCCTCAAGTCCCTCCTCTCCCAGTGTGAAGGGCTCCCGTAAGTTCACCCAAGGGCACAGGGACATTCCTCTGGGAAGGGGTGACAAACAAGAGTGTCCAGTAGCAAAGTCCCCTCGGCTGGGCAGCTCCTGTGGTCCTGTGCCACGCAGTGCCATGGCATCCTTCCCTGCACACGGCCATGGGGGCCAGTAACATGTGTTTGGCATGTCCCCTGGAGAAGCAGCGATCTCTTCCTGCAAAAGCGAGCGGTGCTAGATGCTGTCAACTCTGGGTGTTTAAAAGGGTGCTGGTGGCAGCTGGTTCCATTCTGAAACAGAAATACCATAAAGCTTAGCCACTTCTGCACGTTTGCATTTTCCAGTTTTGAAACCAATCCGATTTGTTTCTATGCCCTGAGTGCTTGGCTGCTTTCAAATTTCAAAAGATTCTTCTAAGTGCAAGGCAGGTTACCTGTTTTCTTTCTTGCTTTCTTTCTGTTTTGAAAAGCACACAAAGGAAAGTTTTTATTAATGTTTTGCTCCATGTTACTGATAAGCATTTCCAGGAAAAATGAGCTAAGGAGAGACTAAAGAAAGGGAAGGAAATGGAGTTTTGTGCATTTTTCATCTCCAAAAAGATCTTTTTTCTGCATCAGTGCACCCTATTGTTTAATACATCTGAGCTGCCCAGTAGATACATGCAGTGATGATGTGCTGTATTTCTGGCTGAAGTACCATCTTATTATCAATATTTTTGTATTCTTCCTACCCTTCAGCATCGTAGCTGTGCAATGGCTTTTTGTTTGGTGAGTGTGGGCAAAGCTTGCCTGCCCTACCTGGGAGGACAAGGCTGTGTCTGCCTGTGCTGGCAGCCCTTCTCTCCTTCTCCCGTTCCTTCATGGAGTACTGCTGGAGTCTTTGGGCCCGCTCTGCTCATGCAGGGCATTCACTGCTGGTTTAGCCAGAGGGAATGCAAAATGCTCCCCAGGTCACCAAACCCTGCTGCAGTCCCAGGGGACTGGCAGTCATCAGATGCCCACCCCTCCTGCCAGGGGCTTCACTCCTCCTCCTCCTCCTCCTCCTCCGTAGTACTGTCTGTCTGTTCATTAATCCCTCCCTCCTCATCCTTTCCAGAGATAGCTGACAAAATCTACAACCTCTACAATGGCTACACCAGTGGGAAAGAGCAGCAGACAGCCTATAACACGCTGATGGAGGTCTCCGCTTCCATGCTCTTCCGAGTCCAGCACCACTACAACTCCCACTATGAGAAGTTTGGAGACTTCGTGTGGCGCAGTGAGGATGAGCTGGGGCCCAGGTACCTGTCCCTTCCCGGCGTTCTCCCCTGCCCCACTGCCGGGAGCACCCCTCTGCTTGGCCACTGTTGATGTGACCCTCATTTCCTTCTCCTCATAGTTGAGAGAAGTCCCCTTGTGGTGTTCACCAAAATGTCCTCCCACCCACTAGGACCACCAGGTCCTGCGTGGTCTGTGGATGAATGCTTATGGGCCACTTGGCAGCTTGGTGGCCCTTGGATGAATGTTCGTGGGACCATTAGCAACCAGCCTGAACCAGGCGGGTGATACTGCAGATGAGCTGGCTCTTTTGGAAAAGTTGGTGGGGTGGGGGGAAAGGGTGTAAATTAGGCCTGGGATGGAGTGTAAACCGGGACCAGCACTCATCCTCTTCAGCTGTAGAGCCCATGGTAGACGAGACCATGGCTGCCCTAGGGTTCAGAGATGCCCTGAGTCATTGCAGGGTGGATGGCTGGAAACGGTGATGATGAAACGCAAATGCAGCAGGTGTGTGTTGAGTGGTGTGCAGAGTGACAAGCATTAGGTATCAAGAGCTGCAGTACAGAGGCAGCTGTATACCTTGGAGGTGTCTGAGGAATGCAGAGCAAATCCATCCCTCTAGGGTAGTATTGGTGCGTGACAAATACCTGGGTAATGGGGAGCAGAATCCCTCTTGGGCAGTTTTTGGTGGAGCCCACTGGTATCGAGGAACATGGTGTGACCTCCAGGACCAGCCTCCCCCATAGTAGGGTGGATTCTACACCCAGGAGAGATCCGTTCTGCCATCCTGCATTTGGACTAGCTTCCTCCACACCTAGACAATATTCCCTGTGGACAGTTGAGGAGAGGACTACTCGCCCCAGGCTTGGCTTTGGGCACCTGCTAGGTCCTTGTGTGGCTGGGACATGTGTGGCCATGCAAACACCCTGCTGCAGCGGGATTATTTGTATGAGAAAACAGTTCTGAGCCCATGGAAGGACAGAGCTGAGGTGGTGGTGAACAGATTATTACTTTTTCTGTAGATTGACTAGTTGATACCATCAGAGGGGTCAGTGATTGAGCAATCTATATGCAGTAAACTTGGGTCTTCTAAATAGTATGTTTCATGGACACTTCCTTCTATTTATTTCTCTATCTACCTGACTTGACATGTATTTATTCTAACAGTGGTATATGGTTGCTGTACAAACCGTAAATATTTCCAAAATTCCTTTTTCCACCTTCCTTCTCTCCCAGAAGAATAATTCAGCTTGCTGATGTAGGCAATGGAAAGGTCCTCCTAAATTTCAGTTCTGTGGTGCCCCTGACACCATGTGAGGATGCCAGCAAGCACACAGCACCTCATCTGTTACCTATATATAGCTTTATGCTGAAAGTATTTTCTCCTTACTTTACATTTCATCCTCTGAGAAGGGCTGGGAGGGGATTGTTTCTGGGACTGTAAAGGGCAACGTTTCCAGAGGGACTGCATCTGCAGGCCCCTGGTGCACAGTGAGAGGGGTGGTAAGGCACTAAGAGATCGCAGATACATGAACTACGTTCATCCAGGGAGCTGGCGGCGTCCTGGCAGTGTCCCAGCATAGGCCAGACTGCCACCCAGCCCCTTGGGAAACACTCCTCGAGAAGTGCTCACAAGTAGCCATATCTCTCTGGACATCTTGAGATCTCTTACAGGATTCGAATAGCCTTGACCTGCTCTGAAGCTTTCAGAGACACAGTTCATCCAGCGTCCTCCTCTAACATGTTGATCTCTGAGAAGCTGGAGCAGAGGAAGGTGAAGGAATGGCATCCTGCAGTACATGAATAACTGGAAAAGGTTTTCCTTCTCTCCCCACTGTTCCCATCTGCTTGTTGGATGCAGCTGAGGATCTGTCCATAATACCAGCAAGACAGTTCCTCACAATGGTTTACACCCCTCCTGGACATGAATCCAGCTAGCCTGCGGCTTGCCTTCCTCCAGAGATGACCTTGGTCATAGTTTCTTTGGTAGTTCATTAGCCATGCTCATCCTTCCCACTGCCGTCCTCCTCCTTTGATGAAACTGCAGACTTGTTTGTCCTTTTCAATTGTTCCTTTCTCTCTAAATCCCTGGGAACCATCAATCTCTTCTAACACATCCTCATTTCTTCTGTTACTTGAGATCCAACACACTTCCTGAAGGATGCTATCTAACCTGATACCTGCATCAAGCCCACAGTTTGCAAGGTGACATTTAAATTGCCTGTGTTGCCTGACTGTACCAAGCTACATCTGGAGCCAGTGGTCGATTTAGCTGCTGTCTGTCTTGCTCACCGAGCCAGATGAGCTCCTAGCAGTGCTCCTGTGCCCCTGTTCTGTGCTTGAGAAATATGTGATTTGAAGCCAAGGGGAAGCATCTATGGACGCTGCAGCAGCTGGTGCCAGGCTCTTGATAGGGGCAGAGCTCTGCTGTCCAGCCTTGCTTCTCAGGGAGCTTGGACAGAAACAGTGGCACTGACGTAGCAGGAGGCGAGTGAGGATTTGCCAGGGGAGACCATCTCGTAACACAATTTTACTTGATAGACTGTTCTCCTTCCCAGGGGAACATTCATTTTCGTACCTTGAAATGTTTATCAGATGAGCCTCAGCTTCACAGTAAATGTTCGCTCATAAAACTGAGCGACAAGAGGGAAGTTGATTGCCTCCGTGTAATAAATACATCACACTGGAGTCCTCGTGAGCCCAGTTTCCATGAAAGCCACAGGTTACTGCAAACAGCTGCTTGCAAGAAGACACACTGATAGCCAGATGTCCCAACCAGACCGTTTACATTAAGGAGACATTAAAAACTTAGCTCATAGGTGGCCCTAAACCAGGACTTTCTGTGGTCAGCAGCATCTTGGCACCTGGCTTGCCTCATCCTGCTGGTCTCCTTTAGCAACAACAACCCCTTTCCTGCTCCCCCCGTTCCTCTTACAGACACCAAATGAATCTCACGGAGTTAATTTGTTCCAACAAAACCGAAGAATCTGTCTAAACCAGTGAATGTTTAATGCTACTGTGCATTCAGATCTGTGCAGCCAGAGCGCTTCCTGACACAGCAACGGGAAGATTTCTCTAGTATTTGCTTTTACTGTGTTTTCAGGGCAATTCTTATGACCACTGCAAACAGGGCCTGGCTGTTTGGAGCGGGGGGGGGGGGACGACAAATAATTAGTTACTATCTTCCTTCCGTGCCTCTACTTGTGGCCACCAGCAACAACAGGGTCAGGATGTGGCATCAGGCCAGGACTTCCAGCCTCTCCGTTGCTCGAGCAAGTCGCTCAGGCAGGCGGCCGGGACGGCTGCAGGAGACAAAGTGCATCCCCAGAGCAGCTGCCTTCTGGTACCGAGGGGGAATGCAATGTACCGATGGGAGGCTGTGATAAGAGGCCATCAAGTCCTGGACTCGTCCTCTCACAAGAGGGTCTGACAGACCCAGGTCAGTTCTCAGTAGAGTGTAAAAATCTGAATTTATGACAAAATCACCCCATATGGGAAAACAGCAACCAGACAGCCACCCTCTCCCTGCAGCCGTCCCAGTAAACACATCCTTCCCTCCAGCTCAGGTATCATTTCTTCTTTGCTTCTTCATGCTGGTTCATTCTCTTTTAGTACCTTCCTCCTAGGTGAGATAGGGCAGGGTTTTACTGGCTCTGGATATGTTTTCATCCCTCACCAGCCATCAAGGTGGGTGATAGCTGTCCGCTGTGCAGCTGGGGGATGAATGTCCCTGTGGGAGCACCCCTGAGGCTGGGCAGAGCAGGAGTAACACGTCTCCTGCTCTTGGGCACATCCTTGCACAGCTGGCACTGGCAACCAGCGACCTGGGTGCCCTGTCTCCTGTGCAATCACTGCGCTGCACTCCCTTGCAGTGGGACCACTGCTTCAAGCATGAGCCTTTGGAAAGTGCCCAGCAGTAGACACCCACCCCCCTCCGCTTTCCTCTCCCCCACCATGCCATGAGACACCACAGAGGGATGCAGCCACGTAGAGTCATCACTACTTTTAAATCCCCCTCTTCATCATTTATGACTGCAGCTGTGACCTCCTAAATCCATCACATAGGGAAGACCAGAATCAGTCCTTGGCTGGCATCAGCTTAAAGCGACAGCCCCTGCAGAAGGCGTGTGGCAGGTGTGAGGGCACCACTGGCTCATACCAGCATGGGGGCACCGCCTGGCTGGGCTGTGGGATGAGGGGGAAGGGGGCTGCTTCATCCCTTTTGGGGTCTGAGAGCTTGGGGTCTGGCCACAGGCAGCCATGAGAGTGACTCCCCTCCTTGCTCACTCCCCCAATGTCCTCTCCCAATTCCTGCCCTTTAATAAGGCAATAAATCACTGTTTCTGGCAGGGATGAGGTTGGTCAGCATTTAGGAAGATTTCATTTCCATTATTTGAAAAGGTGGTCATTCTGACCTGACAGTCCTCCGCAAGGAGCACTTGGGTAATACCCAGGGCTTGATTTATGGTGTTAAATTGGCAGCCCAAGAACTGCTCCCGTAATTTATTACCCAGCCTTCACCAGAAAGCCTCTCTCTTTTTCTCACCCCTCCCCTTGCCCCGCTCTGTCTCGCTTTCTCCTTATTTTGTTTAAGAGGGAACAGCTGACAGCCGAAAGCTAAATCTAACATTTACACATGACTTCATTACCCCACTAAAATAAGTGACTCAGAGCAGTGAATCCCATCAAAATGGGGGCGTCAGCACTGGATGGAAAGCAAGGGGCCTGATTCCCTCCATCCCCATCACCCTGTCTCCTCCTTGACCACAGTGTAGTGTGTTTTCAGCATCCTCATAGGGCCAACCCATCATGTGCTGCATCCCACCCTTAAACATCTTTCCTGGGACCAATTGCGCTGAATGCAACTGCAGAGGCAGTGGACGTATGGAGACCAGCTCCACGAGGAGCCCAGCCTCCAGCACGGGACACATCAGCAGGTCTGGATGGTTTGACCTCTGGACTTCTTGCTAACATTGAGCTGCTCCTCACACATAGGAATGTTTGCCTGGTTAAGAGACCTGAGTACATGTTAGGAAGCAAGGACAACATAGTGATTTTTAGCAGAATCCAGAAGATCATGGAAGTAATGAAAATGGGAAGGTAGAGGAGGCCAAGGGAAATGAGGTAGAAAAAGACCTATGGAGGGTAGGAGAAAGGTGAATGATGAGAGGGGAGGAGAGGAGAAGAGCTTGGCCAGCAGACACAAGTAGTCGCATGCTGGGGAGTCCGCTCCTTGTGTTGTTTGGGCCAAGCTGTGGATATCCACCACTGGGGTTTCCCTCAAGGGCTGGTCATGGCCACTCATTGTCACTCCCTATGCTATGGCTGGGAAAGGCCTTGTGGTGAGCTGGAGTGGAAACCAGTCTGGGGAAAATCCATGGGTTGCTTGGTTGGCCTTTGGATGGACAACTTCTCCATGATGGCACAGCATTGAGGTCCACAGATGCTTGCACAAACACAAGGAGCTGGGCTGGGGAAGGGCCAATACCCCCTTTTGGCAGTAGAGATGATTTACCATAAATAAGGTGACCATGGATTTATGGCCTTAGAGAGGTGATAGTCATCTTTTTAGAGGCAAAGGGTATTCTGGCTTAAATACTCTCCTCCTGAGCACTGTCAGCTCACATAAAAGTCCATCTTATGAGCTGGGTGTGGGCCCTGTGCTTGCTCAGCCTTCCCTGGGAAAAAAAAAACCAAAAAGGGAGAATCAGCACAGATGTTAAGAAACAATTTCTCAGCGTTAGGATGGGTGAGCACTAGAAAGATCACCAGCTCTTAGCTCTAAGAACAGGTTAGACAGATATTCATCAAGGCAGGTTGATCCCAGGAAGGAAGTGGCACAGATGATGACTTTTGGTCCCTTCCAGCACCACAGACTGTGATTTGCTGACGTTTGTTAACCGTAGTGACAGTCACTGCAGGCTTTGGTTTGCTGCTGTGCTGAGCTTTAATCAATCAGCTGTTACTGAAAGCATCTAATGCCATCGTAGAATTTCATAACTTCTTGGAGGCAGATTTCCAGTTGTGAAGGACCTGTTCTTGGCAGTGTGTCAGGTCTTGACGCTCAGTGGGAGCACCAGATGCTGTAGAAGGTCAGGTGGCTGCTGTGGAGAGTAGCCTGAGTAGAGGTACTGTCAGAGCTGGGCACAGCTCAGCCCATGATATCATTATTATATATGTGAGTGTGTGTAGTTAACGAGGCTCAAATTGCCTAGTCAGGCTCATCTTTATAGATTAAATCAATATATGGCTACTATGTAGTGTTGTCCAGGAAAGGCCTTTGCTCGTCCCTTCCCCTGGAAAGCTGAACCTGAGCCCATTGCCCCTGGGGACCTGAGCCCATCACCCCTGGCGGGGAGCAGCAAAGTTTTCCAAGCGCAGCCCTGGGGGACCAGTGGTGTGGTTTCCCACAGCCTTTCATCCCAGCTTCCTGCCCCAGAAGGAGAGATCCATAGCTGGCTGGGGATGCTGGGGTGCCCTCTTGCCTCCTGCCCCTGTCTCTGCCCTCTGCCCTGGCGCTGGGGTGACTCTGGCCAGCCCTTCCCTGCATCCCGTCCCCGGGTGCCTGTGGTGTGCGGCTGCATCGGGCTCCTGGCACTCCCCCCGGCTGGCAGCTCACAGCCCGAGCTGCAGCACCGCACAGCTCTCATAATCAACTAATCCCCATGTTTATGTCTCACTGACTGACAGTGCTGCCCCTGACATATCATTATCGGGAATTTACATTCCTGCAGAGGAACTGCGAAATCCCCTAGCCCCAAATCCAGAGCTTTCCTGTGGCACCAGAGAGAGAGGAAATAATCTGTGATCTTGAGACTTTCAGACCACTGATGTAAACCCTCTTCCCCTCCCTTTGTTTGATTTAGCACTTTGCAGACTCCCACAAGGGGATTCTTGGTTTCTTATGGGTTTACTTTGTTTTGTCTTAAATATGTTGTGCTTTTTATCCTCGCTAGTCTAGTGTCAGTCCTTTTGGGCCATTTGCCTCCTAGAGACTTGGGAAAACAGGAAAGGGAGGGCTGGGCTCATCAGTTGGGAGCAGTAAGGTGCTGGGGGTCTCACCAAGGTGCATGGGGGCCAGCACATTGGGGGGGTGGTGGTGGTGGTGACCAGCCAGCCAGGGGCAGACAGTGTCCCCAGGGCACTCAAGCTGATTTAGTGGGTTAGACCTGAGGTCCCTCCAGCCCTGTTGACTTGGTGCTGTGAAACAGTAGATATACCCAGAACTTTTGGGTAAAACAGAGCTTCTCTCTGCTTGAAACAGGAAAGGCAATGTCTTAGACAATGGGTCTTGTCTGTTCTTGCCACAAGACAGAGTTGGTGGTGAAAGCCAGAAGTCCTGGCTCCTGGTCTCCTCTGTGCATTGCCTGCACTGCTCTGTCTCTGTCTCTGTTTGTCCCCTCCAGGAAGGCACACCTGATCCTGAGGAGGCTGGAGAAGGTCAGCAGCCACTGCTCGACCTTGCTACGCAGTGCCTACATCCAGAGCCGCACCGAGACCATGCCCTACTTGTTCTGCCGCAGCGAAGAAGTCCGGCCACCTGGCATGGTCTGGTACAGCATCCTAAAGGACACCAAAGTAACGTGCGAGGAGAAGATGGTCTCCATGCTGCGCAACACGTACGGGGAGTCCAAGGGGCGGTGAGGGAAGGTGCGGGCCTGGAGCTGTGGGAGGCAAAGGGACTCCGAGGAGTCGAGGACTTGTGATGTGCTGAGTGGCTGGTGGGGTTAGGGGTCGGGTGGTGTTCAGAGGGGGTGGAAGGGGACAAGCAAGACCAAACAGGACTTTCTCACGCAGATGGCAGAGAAACAAGCAATCAGCAAGTTGGACTTTAATTTGTTTTCCTTTTTTTTTAATTTTTCAAGAGGAAAAAAAAAAAAAGAAATTACCTAAATTGACTCAGCATAAAAGCCTCTCCTTTTTAATCTTTTCTTACTGAATTTCCTGGACTACATGCTCCAAAATCCTGGGAGCAGGTGATACCTGCTTGAGGCCAGGGCCAGGCAGAGGGGAGCTGCTGGGCACAGGGTGACCCCCGCCCTGCCTGTCCTGCCATGGGGCAGGAGCTGTGGGGCAAGGGGCCCCGGTGCCGTGGTGGCCCAGGACAGCAGAAGAAGGTGGCGCAGGTGGCCGGTGACACCGCGCCGCCAGCGAAGGTCCCGTCCCGGAGGGGGATGCCAGGCAGGTGCCGGGATGCTGCAGGCAAGCTGGGCTTTTGTACCACTCCGAGTCGACGGACCGGCTCCGTGCGCAGCCTTTGTTTGCAAGGCTCCCGGCAGCTTGTTCTGCGCATTAAAGATTCATATTAAGTCCACTTTGCTGTCTCTTTGGTGTTTCTTCCTGACACCGTCTCACAGCTGCTTGGGTATCTGTAGGGTTTCAGGACCGGAGATGGCATCACCGATGCTGTCCCCATGCCGGGGTTTGGCTGAGCTGAGGGGCTGTGTCTCAAAAACAGTGCTGACCTCAAGAGCTGGACTCGTGGAGAGGAGGGGAAAGTGCAGCCTCTCTGCGTAGGGTCCTCTCCCTCCCCAACACCCAGCTTGCCCACCAGCCCTGGTGGGAGCTGAAGGCGTGTGGGAAAACCCCAAGAAGCAAGCCAGGAGCTAAAAAGACGTGGAGAATCTGGTTTCTTTTACTGTCAGATGTGGCTTAGGCTGGCCTGGGATCCCTGTGGGTAATGGATTTCTCAGTCTGGTAGCCAAACCAGAAAGTGCGGGAGGGTGAGAAGGGGAAAAAAAATCCCAAATCAGCTCAGCTCAGAGCTATTGCTTTTTCTTTTTACAGCAAAAGAACAAACGTTGAATGAATCAGTTCAGTCAGCTTAAAGCAAATAGTTTTGTTTAGTTTTTTAGGTTAATTAACCCTTTAACATGAAAGCAAACAAGCAGGAGGTGAGTTTCAAAATGGAAGTGTTTTGAAACCAAACAAACGTGCAGGATTTGATGTGGAGGAGGTTCAGCCACAGACCTTTTTCTTCTTGAGCCGGACCTGTTTGCCTGATTTGCACCCATGCAAATAATTCTGATCATTTCTCCTAAACTGCTTTTCCCTCCGTCTCCTTGTTTACATCTCTCCATTTGTCTTGAGCCAACTGACGTTGCACTTCGGGAGGGGTCAAAGTCCTGCTGGAGTTCACAGAAGACTTTGCCTTTATGGAGCAGCCTGTGGATCAAGTGCCAGAGCATTGCAGGTTGCCTGAGGTCATAATGTTTCAGGTAAATCCCTTTTTCTGATGGAGAGGAGGAGGACAGTGATGGAGCTGGGCTGTGGCCACTGTGTCAGTGAGGCTTGTAGAGCACTGAGCACAAGAGCCGTGGAGGGACCATGATGCCACGTGTGTTAAAGCCTCTCAGCCTCCACCCTGCTGCTGCCTGTTACCTGTCCTTTTGCCCTCCGGAGGTGGCTGGTGGCCATCGACTTTGCTTGTGGAGATGACTGTGACTTGCTGCAGAAGAACGTAGACTTCCTATTTGCTTGGCTGGAGGTGCCAAGCCCTGGTGTGGCTCTCAGCACCCATATCCAGCACCCTGTGCAGCAGCCAGTTCTATGAGCTGCAGAATGGCCAGAGCTCGCAGATCTTGCACCTCCCAAAACAAGAGACACTGGTGTGAGAGGAGGTGAAGTGATATTTGTTCAGCTTTGCTATTGTGCAAAACAAAACACAGCAAAACCCTTGAAGTGCAAATGTGCAGGCGTCCTGGCAGCACGGTGTTACGCCGAGCCACTCAGTCCATGATATGCCGTGACGTGGCATATGCGCTGCTGGAGGAAAAAAACCCTAAACCTCTTTTTGGAGCCGCTGATACAGATTGACCGGCACTGATCCTTCCCTCCTGGCAGCTGCGGAGCAGGCAGCAGCTCCATTGCCCCGCAGGACAGGACCCTGGATGCTCGGTGGGACACGGCACACAGCAGGGCTGCCAGGGCCAGCAGCAGCCGCACTGAGCCCAGCTGGTCCCAGCCTGCCGGCGTGTTGCTGCTAGTGCTGTATGCACCTCCAGGTGCTCTGAAGCCATCTTGTGTTCTCAAGGCTTTGGCCTGCAGCCCTGCCTTTCCCTGCGTTTTACAAACATGGTGGTTTATTTGGGTTTTGTTTGGTTTTGCTCGGTGATGATCCGTTTCTCCTGAAAGCCCTGGGCAGTGTGTGCTGCCATGGGGAGCAGCTCTGCGGTTTCGCTGCAGGCGAGGGCTGGTGTTGACTGACCCGATGGACAAATTGCTTGTGTTTTCTGTAACACCGCTGACGGGACTGGAGGCACTCATAGGTGTGATGGGGCTAATGCTACTCGTGCGATTCCTGACCATCATGAGTGTGGTGCTAAGCATTAGGAATAGGAGATGCCAGCCAAAATATGGGGTGGCTGGCTAGATGCCCTTCAGCGCTCTTTTTTTTCCAACCTGATACAGTGAGTTCCTCCACAGCGGTATTTTTTGCACCTGGGATTCCCACCCCAGTAGTCTCCCTTGGCAGGCCACAGGGGAAGGGGCAAAGCCCGTAGCATGGGGCTGTTCTGCTGCAGACGGCGATGGAAAGGAGAGCTCTGGTAGCCCAGACTTCTGCTGGGAACAAAACAGGGGCAGCACAAGGACAGGCTGGCTGTCCCCCTGGCTCCGCGCTGCAGCTGTGTCTGCTGCAGAGACCAGGGGCTTAATTCTTGCTGCTTACCTTGGAAGGCTGCTGAAGAGCTTCACTTCACATCCTTGGTGAGGCTGGCTGTTGCATACAGGTACGTATACAGAGGGAGTTGTGTGTAAGCCTGTGTTAATATGTACAGAGCAGGTGGAAGAGTCTAGACTCTCGGGCAGGAAGGCTGTGGAGTTTGACAACTATTAACCTGTTGAGAAGCGCACCTAGCTCTCAGATCAAAGCCAGAAGAGCCTCTGGCTGGTGATGCTACCCGGCACGGTGTACCCAAGCCAAACAAAACCGAGGAATTCGTCGAGGTTACACATCCTCCAGCACGCAGCTGAAAGGAAGGGTCTGTATGTTCTCCCTGGAAACTTTGGAGAATGTAACCCTCTGCCTTTCAAGATAAACAGTTGTAGTCACAGCCTGGCAATGCTGGCAGGTGGATCTGTGCCCCGTGTGTGTGTGCACACACCCACACCCCCCCCCATTCCTCTGGGAATCCTTCGGGAAAAGGGATCCTGGCTCCAAAGCAACTTGCTGCTGTCACAGGAGCTGGTTCCTCTTGCCAGTCTGCACCCCAGCTTCGCTGTGCCATGGGCCAGGCTATGGCAGCCCAGGGGCCAATGCTGTGCTGGGTGGGGACAGCACCAAGGGGTCCATGAAACGTGAAAAGTGAGTGGGGAGAGGTGCAAAAAGGTGTCGTCCTCCAGTTTTAATAGACAAACTGCCTACATCTATTTGCAAAGCTGAAATTATTTGCATGATAGCATGAAGCAGGGAACCTGGCATCAGTGGCCCCTGGATGGAGTCACCAGCTTTAGGATGAGTTCAGGTCAAAAGGAGCAACCTCCTCTGTGTGCCTCTGCAGTGAGTGCATGTGCAGGTAACGGCTCAGTAGAGCAGTTGTGCGTGAGTGCAGGGTGGCCGCTGCTCCCTGCACAGCATAGCCCTACTCGCACCATCCATGCACTCCCCAGCACCCAATAAACTCCAGCTCAGCACCAAGAGGTGGTTCCTCTGCAGAGGCTGCTCACTCTTCTCTGTAGGTGTGTTCACACTCCTCCTTTTAACAAATACACGCTCTGCCACTTTCAGCATTCCGTGACCATCCCAGCAGACACATGCCCTTCGTAAGGACACCCCAAATCTGCTGCCTGTTTGGCAGCTCAGAGCTGGTGACAGCCCCAGGTCCCCTCCCAGGGCTTTGTGGGCTGTCCCTCCTGGGGAGCAGAGCAGCCCTGAACAATCCCCATTGTCCCCATGGCCATTGTTCCCCACCGCCCTTGTCCCCCCTTGTCCCAGGCCGGGCAGCAGCTGGCACGGTGCACAGAGGGGCTGATTGTTTGGGTTGCTGTGCTGCTGATGACACACCGCTTTGGGACAGCTTCTTCCCACGGCAGAGGCCTCCAGAATCAAGTGCTGCATTTGCTCCTTTATTTATATGTTTGGTTTCTGCTTTTCCTCTTTTAATTTTTTTTTTTTCCTTTTTAATTCTTGGTTGGATGAGGCAGGCTCTGGCGAGGCTGAGGAAGAAACAAAGGGAGTGCCAGAGCATGGGCAGCCCCAGTCCTCCCAGTGGGGGGGGTGGGGGGGTGGGGCTGGGCTGGACAAAGCCCGGCAGTAACACTGATGCTTATCACGACAATGCTCTGCGATGTGAAGGGTGCCTCAGTGGCCTGCGAGCTCATGTTTTTTTTTCTGTTGGGAAGATGTAAACCGCACATTGTACCTCTTGGGCCAGAGGTGGGATTAGCTCTCCAAAAGCTGAGCATCACTAACATTAATTAATTGTGCACTGCGAGACACAAAGCAAAAAAGATTTCTGATTTTTTTTGTGTGTTTTTTTTTATTTTATTTTATTTTTTTATGCACACTTGGCCTGTCTGCCTCCCCCAGTGTTGGTGGCCATGACATTAATCCAGGAGGGACCCTAGCGCATATTCCCACCGTGGTGAGGGGACATGCCCTGGGCAACACTGGCCTTGCAAGTGCCATTCACAGTGCTGGGCTGGGGCGAGCAAGGCTGTGCTCCGAGGGCACCAGGAGCTGCAAAGGCTTCAGGAACACTTGGAGTTTGCACGGTGTGCTTCAGCTTTGGCAATTCATATAGTGCTGTGCGGGTCCGCAGTCTTTAAATGCTTGGGTGGAAAGTTTGAGTATTGCACTATTAATGAAGTCTGCACTAGAAAGGATTCCCTTTCCCTCCCCTGCTCCTGCCCACCCTCCTGTCTCCCCAAGCCCATTTAGCAGCCACTGTAGCATGGAGCCTTCATGCCTTATGGAAACACAGAGGCGCCAGGGCTCAGGAAAGACCATGTTATTAGGGTGACATTTTGAAAAGAACCTGATGATTTTGAGCACATCTGTGCTACAAGGTGAGTGCCCAAAGACAGAGCTGGGCTTTGTTCAGCCAGGACCATGCCCATATTTCAACTCTTTCATCAAAAATGCCAACAAACCTGAAGCATTAGTTGGTTCATCTCTGTGGGCTGGATGATTATAAAGAGGAACAGCAGTGAGCTTATATATGGGCTCTTAAGCGTTTTTAAACAGTATATGAGTGGGAGAGTGAGTTATAAATGGGTAAACTGACAGATAATATCTTACGAGCAGGGCAGGAGGGTGGCTAGAAGCGGTCATGCTGCTGTTTGGGCTAGTTCTTCATTCATCCTAAGTAAAACAATCAGAAAGTTGTGAATAACTTTTTATCTGAGAAAAAAATAATAATTTCATAAAATCTGGGTTTAACCACTAATGACCCTCCCCAGTCCCAAGAGAAGTCAGCCAAGATATTCTCAAGACCTTTAAAACTATTTTGACACACTGTTGCCTCACTTGTACTTAAAACAGATTTGAGACGCTGGCCCTTTGGCTACATTTTATCAGTGAACTTCGGCCAGTTGTTGATTTGAATGATGTGGGCAGTGGTTATTCAAATTCAGGGCAGAGGGGAAATTTGGGGCCATCGTAGTGCTGTGGTAGTTAATGAGCAGCAAAAAGCAGAATGCTGGTCTGGGAGCTGCTCAGTTTTCTTCACCTCCCAGGTGTGTGCCTTCAAAACTGGAAAGGTGAGGAAGCAGGCTGAACAAGCCCAGGGAACGACAGTGCCGGGCCAGAAACTGTTTGCTGGGTTTGTGTGCCTCTGTGTGTGTGTGTAAGCAGGAGAGCATATGGGCACGCACCTGCCAGCGTACACACCTGACTGGTGATTCACTCTTCAGATGCCCTTGCTTGCATGGAAAGTAGTTTTCTGTTATGTGTGTAGTTTCCTTTATATTCCGGTCTTTCTGTGGAAGCTTTTTTTAAGCCTGTGTCTTTTTTTCCAAATTGTTCAAAGTTGCTAACAGCTTCATTTTCCCATTACCACAATTACCAATGCCATACTTGTTTGAGAAGCTGTGGCTTTCAGCTGGGAGAGGACTTTGCCGTATGAATTTAGAGCAATTTCCGCAGCTTTCATATATAATTAATGCAGTCAGCTCCTTTTGATTTAAAGCAGCCAACGGGAACCGCATCTGCTGCCACAAGTCCCTTGCAGTCACTTCAGCACGTGGGTCTCTTGGAGAGGCTGGTGGCCCAGTCTGGGTGACTTTGAGTGTGTCATGAGGTTTCCTGGGCTGGTCACCACACAGCAAGGTGACTGGCGTCATTGCTACGGGGCTGAGGTATGAAAGCTGCCTTCCTTGCTGGGGTGCAGCTGGATTTAATGTTTGCTGGTGGCCCCGAGCCCTGTTGCCATCTCGCAGGGCAGTGGCTTAGGACCTTGCTCGCTGCATGTATTGATTTTTATTTTTTTTTTCCCTCTCCCTCTCTTTAGTGATTGATTTCCAGGCAGACATGTAAACTGGGCAGAGAAGCTGTTGTTTTGACTGTGCGTTTCAATTGCTGGCACTGGGGTGGTTGTGGCGGTGTGGGAGGAGCAGAGCTGAGCACAGCGCAGCCAGTGCAGCCCAGCAGCAACGAGCTGCCCGCTGCTCACTGCCTTTATGGCTTGCTCCCGTCTTAAGGTCCTTATTAATGCTTAATAGATAGTTCAACACAGAGACAATTGATTTGTTTATTGCTATAGACACAAACCATTTAATACATTGTTTATGGACCTTTTTATCTACAGTGTGTTCTATTGATAGGGCTGTTTGTGATCTGCTTATACCCTATTAATAATGCATTGACCATAGACAAGGATGGTATAGAAAGCGAGATGTGCTCTTACTCATGCTCTTTTTGTCTCTCTCTCCCCCTGCTCAACATATTGCATAAAATGCAAAACATTTTTTTACTGACTCATTTATGCTAGTGTAAAAAAAACCAACAACAATTAATTTATTCTCATCCCAATCTATTGCCCCCAAATGTCCCATAGATTGAGTGGTATGGAATTCATTTATGGTTCAGTCCACAGGCTGTTTATGCACTATGGTATTACTGCCACAGCTTTATAAGGGCCAAGGTGGTAGCAGCCAGTACTGTAACTATGTCAGGATGGCAAGCAGAGCTAGCTGGCACTGTAGCCCAGCGCTGCCTAAAGCAGCTGCAAAGGGAAATGTGTAATATAAGCATAGCTGGCGTTTAACACTCCTTCCCCCATGCAACCCCTCCTTGTCCTCTGCTTATGCTCCCAGCCTCTGCGTCTTACCGGGGCTTTCCTGGGGAGTTAAATCATCAATGAGTTTGGGAGTTAACTGGGTTAGAAATGCTCTCTTTAGGATCAGAGGTCAGTAACTGCCAGGGTTAAATGGTACCTATCCTGACTGCATGCTCATCCTCAAGGTCTGGAGATGTTGATGCTGAATCAGTTCAGGTTTGCAAGCTGAATCAATACATATTCTCAGTACAGCAGCATAAAGTCCCTTCCTTGCCTGCCACAGCAGGGTCTGAGCTGGGTCCCACACCATGGCCCTGGTGTAGGGGTCCTGCTAGAGCGGTAACGGTGCGGGGGTACCATTGGCAAAGCGGGGCAACGTGGCAGGACCAGTGTGGCTGGGAGCAAGGGGAGGCAAAGCCTTCAAGGGAGGAAGAATCTGCAGAGTTGGTGGGCCATAACAGGGCCAAAGGACGTGCCCATTAATGATAGTTAACATCATTGCCCAGGGAAGCTGCCCTTGGCTGGGGGCAGGTGGGCTGCCTGAGATGTGCAGGGTTGAGCCCTGGGCTGCTGCAGGCTCTGCTGGAGCTGCAGCTCCTCCAGCCCACCCTCCTCTCCACAGCCACCTGAGGTAGCAGCGAAAAGCCACACTTTTGGTGTTGAAGGACCGAAAGCTTCTTAGTCCAGTTCAGGCTATTTCACACACTGGCAACAACCAACAGCTCTGTGGTTGGAGTTCACCCCAGTCTTCTTGGACCTCTGCCTGCCTGTGGGCGTGCAACTGAGATGTGTCCACCACTGCACCGACCGAACCGCTGTCTCTGGGTTGCAGAGCCTCACAGAAAGACTTGCACCTTCATTGCAGGTGAGCCAGCTCTGAGGAGGGGCCAGGACCAGGACTGGCTGAGAGAGAGAGTCTGTGTCTGTGTCCGTGTCTGTGTGTCTCTGTGTGTGGCTTTATCAGCACCAGCCGTGCGTGTGCACTCTGCGCATACCTTACAAGGCTGTGGTCTGGCGTGGGGGGACTGCAAGCCCAGCTATCTAGTGACCACTGGAGACTGCCTTATCTTTATCTGCATGTTTTCTTGTGTGTCCAAAGGCTTTGTGCATTGGGATGTTTGGATCTGTAGCTGCACATAGCTTGCAGCCTTCCTTCCTTCCTAGGTAATACCCATAAGTCAAGGAAAATTCCCACTGGGACTCATTTTCTGGATGACCATGTTCTTTCTGCATGTGATGTGGGGGTGAGCAGAGACCATGGACAACTTAAAAAAGAAAAAAAAAAGTTCTTTGTAAAATTAAAAGCATCCAACCTTTACATTTTCAAGCATCTCACACCAAAACCTACACCAGGCACCCCCAGGTGAAGCAGGACCTGAGCCACCTTGGCAGAACCAAACCCGCTGGAGGTGAAATGGGCTCTTGGGCTGACACGCTGCTCTGGCTGGCACTGCTTCCCTCCACCTGCTGCACCCTCTCCCATCAGGACACATCGGAACACCACGGTTTTCAAAACCCCTGCCCAAAACCAAAGTGCTGGACCTCAGCGGGAGCTGTGGACAGGGTGGCCCATGCAGCTGTGCAGCCAGATGTGGGAGCCACAGCCACACTCACCACCTCCCCGAGGTACCTGTTGATGCTTGGGGCTGGCTCAACTGAAAGCAAAGGAGACGTGGCAAGAGCAAGCGGTCCAGTTCAGAACTCTTTAATACAAGCTTATATTGTTTGTGTTTCCGATTCTCTGTTCTCCCAACATCTGGGGACATTAACCCTCATATGTGTGTGAGCATGTGTATGAAGATATATACAAAATCACATAGTTAAATATTTAAGCATACAAGGTATTATATATTTATATAATATAGAACTTTAGGGTATAGGAATCAACAATGGCAAAATATTTCTGATGAATCTGACGTAACTTTTTTTTGAGTGAAACATGACCTGTTTTTGAAAGACCAGAGGAAGTTGTTGCTTATTAAAAGAAAGAGAAAAACCTGTATAAAGAAATTCTGTGAAAATGATTTAAAAAACATCATGAACCAAAAAAAGGTCAACTGTTAAAAACTGTATTGAAAAAAAAAAATAAATTAGATGAACAATTGTGTAAATATAAATTAAAAAAGATGACAATCTTAATAAATAAGCTTTACTATTTACATCTTTATATATTGCTTGGAGACTTAAATTAGATCCGTTAAAAACAAACGAACGCAAAATAAAACCCGAAATTGGAGCAGCAAACGTACAGGCGTGAGGTACAGAATTAAGGGTTGAACTGTATTTTGCTTGTTTCTTTTTTTTTTTTTTCTTTTCTCTTTTATACAGTAGACCAGTAGAATTTTTGTGAAAATAGATCCTCAGCACTTCATTGGAGTATTGGTTGACGTGGCTTCCAAAAGGTGCCAAGAAAGATTCCATAATAATAATAATAATAATAATAACCCTAATAATCATAATAATTATAACAATAATAAAAAGATACAATATGATACATAAATATGGAAGAGCAGTTGGTAATATGAATACATTTTTCTCTAGACGAGATCACAGTTTTATTTGTAAATATTACACTGATATATATATATAATATTACACATATAATATTATATATATATCATATATATATTTATATATATATTTATATATATAGTATGGCTCAATCCTGCTCCCAGTGAAGTCAACAACAACAACAAAACCCTCTGTTGACTTGATGGGAGCAAAATTCAGCCTATCATCTGCAGACAGGTAAGTAATTACAGAGGCCGTACAATGCAAACTCCGCAATGGTTCCAATTCCCTCTTTAATTGCTGGTGAAATGTTTCGTTAAAGCCCTGGTTCTTTGCACTCAGAAGATGGAAACTGGTGGCTGAATTGTGGCCTCACCAAATGAAGGGAAAACCAAAAGACTAAACCAAACCAAAATGGGAACCAAAGACAGCTTGGACTCATTAGCTCCGTATCTTGACCTAACAGGACTAATGCCACCAACAAGTAGCACCAAGACTCTTCATCTGACACCTGAAGCCAACCCTAGCTCTTATTTCTGGCCTCAGAGGAAGCAGTTATTACTCTTGATGAATCTTGGATATGTAGATCAGGTGGAAAGGGGAAAATTCAGTTTGCCAAACTAAGACAGAAACAAAACGTCAAGCCTCACTTTGCTCCCGCTGAAATGACCAGGGTTTGGAACACCGGTTCCCCAGGTGGCAGGAGCAGCCCAGCACCAAATCCCTGTCACCCAAATTGACCGTAGCTCCAAAGAAATACATCCTGGGCCACCTGGACCTGCTCCTGCTGATGTTTTGGTCACACTCCCACTTAACTCAGTGGTCAAGGTCCTCCAGTGGCAAGGGGACTGTCCCCAGGGCTCCTGTGTGCCCAACACATGCGGTCAGCTGGAGGCAGGGGAGATCCTGTGTCCCCGGCAGGGAGGTGGCTTTCCCCAGAGGATGGGATGACATGACATGGAAGAAACGCAAGACAGATCAGCTCAGTTGCACCACTGAGACCAAAATGGGGCCCACAACCACAAAGATACCAAGAGTGTATCTAAGCCCGGTATATGGTCCTCTCCCAGTGATTAAAAACCTGCCCATTAACTCTCACTGGGGCATCCAGGGATTGGGCAGGCAAGGGCAAACCACTGCCCAAAGGCTGGGAATTTCCATGGCATCCAGAAAAGTTCAACAGCCAGATCACCAGCTCTGAAAACCCTTCGAGCATCCCAGCGTCGGCTGGCTTAATCCTATACCCTCCTGTCTTCTAGCTTGGCCTTGAATGGAAATAATGGGCTGGAGTGTGGGAAGGGGATGGTCGGCACCCCACTTCCCACTGATGGGAATCACCTGTCTGCTCATGTAGCAGCTTTCTCCTTCCCCCTCTCACTCCCAGTCTCGCAGCTCTTCGGGATTCAGACTGTGCAGTGCTTCTGAGTGCAGTAATTAGAGCACAGTGAAATACTGGTTAAATGCGTATGTACAGTTGGATAACGTAAAAATAAGCACAAACACACAATTAAAAAAATAATCTGGAAAAAAACCCAAAAACCTCCACCCCCCCCCTCCCCCCACAAACAACAGTATGCCAGGGGAAAAAATACCTTAGCCTTAGTTCCTGGACTTATCACAAAGCACAAGGAAAACAAAACCAGACAATGTTATAAAACCTCACGGTACTTCTAGGGAAATCTACAATTAAGTATCTAGCTCTCTACTCAGCTGGCAGAATCAGTGTTTTCTTTTTGAACACACAAAAATAGGCTTTGCTCTTCTTGAATTTGGATTATGCGGGTTTTCTTTTCTCCTTTCTTTTTTTTTTCTTTTTTTTTTTTTCTCTTTTCTTCCTCTCTGTAAAGCTTTACTTGTTATTTTTTTCCCCACTTGAATCAGTTGCAGCAAGAAACTTTTGTTGGCTATTGGGCTTTCTTTTTTTCTCTCCTTTTTTTTTTTTCCTTTTTTTTTTCTTTTTCTTGAACACAGGTAAAACCTAGAACAAACCGACAGTTACAACCAAGTGAAACCAAAACCGGAAGGGAGGTAGCTGGAACCCGACTCCAAGAGTCCTCTGGTGCCATCCTCCTTTCTCAGCCTAGGGGGGGGACAGTGGAAGATGCAAGAAAAGCAGGAGGACACCAGCTCAGCCCCTGTGTGAGAGGGTGGGGAGGGAAAGGGGTAGCAGCTGATAGGAGTTTCCCACCCCACCATGCACCGTTCACCGCTTTCTGCTCCAGCTTTCTCCCCTGCTGGCTGTGGACACCACCCATAGCCAAGAGGCTGGCTGGTGGCCCAGGTAGGGTGCAGCCTTGGCTCCTTGTCTGTGACAGAGATCTTGGCACTGATGTGACCTGGACTTCATGAGCAGCTAAATTTCATCAGCATAAGCACCCTCTCCCGTTCCCACAAACTTATTTGATGTTGTCCTACACCACTAGTTTGGTGGGTGGAGATGGTGGATAATGTCCCTCTCACTCCCACCCAATGGCCATCACAGGCATGGAGAGTCTTTCCTAGGTACTCCACTGGACATTCAAGGCCCTTAAAGTGGTAGAAGCTACAAGGCCATCCAGCTGGCCTTGCCGCAGGGTTGGAGCACAGGGGAATAACAGCTGAGCAGGTGTCCATGCCCCACAGCTCCCCTCTGCGCATCCGCCAGGTGCATGGTACAGCACCTGAAATGCAGAGGGCAAAGCTTTGCCCCAATGCAATCTTTTCCCAATGGAAACAAAAAAAAGCTATTGAATTTGACACAACACAGAACAGAACTTCTTCTGCTCTTGGTTCCATCAGCTCCATTGGATGAGATGGACAGTGCCAGCATGGCAGCTAGAAAAAAAAAATCAGCATGGAAAGCCTGCCTGTTGGAAAGGGAACTGGATTACCCCTGGACTGCAGGAGTGAAGCTGAGGTGTGAGGCTGGGCTGGCAAGAGGCCACTGTCACCCTTGAGGCGAGAAGGACTTGGACTCGGCGAGCAGAGGCTGGTGGTGGCTAGGCAGAGGAGCTCAGTGGGCTCTGAGCTCCTGGGAGCCCACAGCAGCAAGTGGCAATAATGCTTGTACAGACCTGCCTCTCCTGGGTAATGTCCTAGGTGGGAAAAGCAGATGAAAAATCTCCTCCATGCAGAGCTGCGTAACTGAGAAGGGGATCTTGCAAACTGAGCTGCCATCAGGATGCACACAGGACCTGAACTGAGGCTCCCTGCGAGGGTGAAACCCAGGTGGGGTGGAGCAGGGAGGTCATGCCAAAATAGCTCAGGCATCGAGGACATGATGCGCTGGCAATCTGAAAGGCTTTTGAGGTTGTCGACTCTTCTGATGGGCTGGTTGGCACATGAACAAACTGCCAACAGAAAAGGGGAGGATGAAGGGACCAGAAGGAAACAACCTTTTCACAGTTATTTACTTCCATTATTAATTAGATGGCAAGGGGCAAAAGCAGAAGTTTTGCCCAGGCCCAGTTTTGCCACTGGTCTCTACACTGGAGGACGTTCTACTGACTCCATGGAAGGAGCCCTGATCCCACTGTGCCTCCCTGTCCTCTACACGCATCCCCACCACCCCACCCCACCCCGGCCCAGTGGGGTAGAGCCATCTGCACAGCTCCCATGGCCAGGACTTCTCCAAGAATAACTAGGAGCTTCATAAAACAGAGCTCCTCACCTTCTTATGAGAATCATCTCTCCAGGCCTCTACATGTTAGTTTTCAAGATTCATCTCTGGTTAATTCCAACAGAAACAACCCCAACAGTGGGTGACAAGAGCCTGGCTCCTTGCGCCTTACAGCTCTGTCAGTTTTCCATTTCTAGTTCTCCTACCCACTTTTACATTTGTCTGCATGACCTAAATGACCCCTCTCCTTACCCTTCTGCCTTGCTCCAGCGCCTATATGTTCAATCAAGCAGAAGTAGGAAAATAATCTTTCCAACCTGTCTTTACCTGTAGATTGTACATGTCAGGAGAGTCCCAAGGAACAGAAAGACTTAACATTTGGAAGGATGCTCTCTTGAATGTGTGTTCTTCCTAGCAGGACCCTGAAGCAGCAGGAGGAAAGCCCAAGCCACACTGGAAAGTTCTCTGGGACTTCCGTGGGATGGGCTGTAGCAGCAGTGGCAGCAGTAGATGTCCTGGGCATCTCAGTGACTCATCATGATGAACCTTACAATGAAATGAGTCCCCAGGGGTCTGGTACAACATGTTCCCCTCTGGGCTGAAACAGGAGGATGGAGCTATATGACAGAGAATTGTGAGGTCTGCTGCAGCTAATGCCCTTCATTCTGGAAGATTACAAGCAGCTAAGCTCCTGATCTATCAAAAGTGTCTGACCCACTGGCCTGGAAGCTTAATACTGATAAATATAGCCAAAATTCTAATACTGTCTCCTGCAGTCCTTTCCCCATAGCATGTGCCTCCTCCTCCTCTTCCCCTCTCCTGAGAAAACAGGAGCATGAAGTGGCTGTTAGATATAGACCACTGTCAAAGGAGGGTGGAGAAGGTCCAGAGAACCACTTGGCTGGGTGGAAACGAGAAAGCAGATTCCTTTGGCTGGCTGGTGTCCTGTTTTCTTGCCCCAATGCTGAGGAAGAGACCAGAGGGTTTGAAAGGCAGGTTGTAGGTAAGCTTTAAGGCAGACTGTTTGGTTGCATGGGGTTGTTTTTCACCCTGTCCTGACACGGTAAGGAAACTAGTTGTATGGGACATAGCAGCAGGAGTAGCAGCAGCAGACATGCTCAAATGACAAGTGCAGGCGCAAGTTACCCTTTCTGCTCCTCAGAAGCAATCATCCACATTCCTTGATGCCAGTCCTTAGACTCCCCACTCCCTGGCTCCACCATGGGACCACCTGCCCATCTCCACACAGAAACATCCCAGCAGCCCTGCAGCTTGCATGTAGGCTACAAGGGGACTTTTTGTTGGCTTTTTGAGGGCAAGGGGAGAAGGAGGAGCTGTACAGAAAGGCCACTTCAGTCTGCTGAGCTCCCTGGCTGGAAGTAGCGTTCCTGTGAGGAGCAGACTCATCCCATGTCTCGAGCTGGCTGGGCATCTGGCAAGTCACTTGCCAAGAGGCACAGCCCTGTGGAGATCCCCCCCCAACCTCAGTGCCCCGAGCATGCGATACCTTGGCATTCAGCATCAGAAAAGGCTCAGCTTGGAGTCCTCCAAGAGCACAGCCTCTTCCGTGAACGATCTGAGTTGTGAGCGCTGGGGAGGGGAAAGTGTTTTTGCGTTGAATGTAATCTCTCACTCTTTCTCTCTTTCTGTACTTATTTCTATAAATATGTGTACATAAATAGCTTGTTTCTCGCCTTGCATCTAGATATGAACTGTTCAAATTAGGTGGGCATAACATGCTGTTTTGATACATGAAAGTCTTCTCGACTCTTGGTTGGTTGTTTCTCGTCATCACTATTTAAGATATAGTTAATACATAAACCCCTACTTTGAGTTCTCCTTGGACAAAAATTAAAGGCAGACTGGTTGAATTCTAAGGGTCCCTGGTGCAGAAATGCCATCCAGTTGAGCAGCTAAATGTTAAAAACTATACCAAAAGGGATGTGGTGTCTCTCCTAGCCTGCCTTGAGCAGTGTGGTCCTCCATTCCACGTCACTTGGCATTACCCAAGACTGAAGCCACGGAGGTCTTTCTGATTGTGCTCTTGGGCGTTGGGGTCCCGGCAAGCACACTCTCCTTGTAGGTCACAGGACATAGGGAAAGGAGTAACCTGGGGAAGGAAACCAAAGACACAAAGACATGAAGGAGGGAACACACCTACAGCATCCAGGAGAACAAACAAGATCTCTGTAGTGACATAGTCAGAGATTAGCTGCAGTTTTCATCTATGTCCTGTTTTTACAGTGATTTATTGTAATGTTGAGCTGGTGGTGCACCAAGGACTCAGGTGAGCTACCTGTCCATAAGAAAGGCTGTGAAAAGTGTAAAGAAGAACCTGTTCAACTCATGTAGTTACTGGTCAGGAGATACTCTTTTGAGTTCACATCAAGCACATGAACACAGCTGGCTGGGGAGACGTGTACTTCTCAGGCAACCCTGGGGCTTTTTGGGGTACTTACCAAGATGCTGGCATCCCATTACACTGCCAGCCTCTTCTGAAAAGCTATCCTTACCCCAAAGGCTGCAAACACTACATGACAGCAAAGTTACAAAACCCTTATCTCACATGACCAACTCAAATGATCACCAAATGCTACTGGGTCCTACCCACCCCCAGCTTGGGGGTTTCGGTGAACCCTACCCCTGGGCCATAATGCCCCCTCTGTAGGGTATCATCCTGCAGTAGGGCCCTATGGCTTGGGTGCTGCTGCTCTGCCTATGTCCATTGGTGTATTAACTATAAATGTTCTTGGCTTCATTTCGTCAGGAACTGAACCAAGCAGTATGTAGCAAGTCAGTGAAGCTGCAGTCCAGCAGAGACTTCTCTAAATACCTGTGGTGTTTAAGGTCAAGAGATGCAGCTAATGGGCACTGAGGAATGGCAAAGGTATGCAAGTGAGAGACTGCGTGCATGATCCGTCATCTGTCCATGATCTCTCTGGAGAAGCGTAGGAAGGAGCTGAAACAATAGCCTGCAGTGCCTGGCTAGTGGAAGTTGATTTTTGGACTATTGCATCATAGTGTTTACATAAAGAAAAGGGGGGGGAGGGGGAGGGGGGGGGCAGTGGGACACTGTCTCGCTTGCCCTGAAGTGAATTCCCAAGAATTTCTCCCATCTGCACAGAAAGAGCAAATGACTTCATTCCCCTCTACACAACTTCCAAGACAGTGCCACAACCTGTTCAAATGTTCCCTGCGAGGGCTGCACGCGTGCGCTCCAGCTGCTCCCCTTGGCTTTGCTGCCACGTTTGATCTCTCTTTCATGAACACGTTTCTCCAGGCTATGAAGCCTGGCTCTGCCTGTTCCCTAGGCATCATCAACAGCACATCTAGGAATGTGGACCAAGCACTGTGCGTGAACACATAGCTGTCATTTCCACCTAGACCTTCCATACGTGTCCCTGCATGTCCATCTCTAACGTGCCTTTCTCCTGACGCACATAAGGATGGGATTGAGGGGTGTGGATCTTCATTTCACAACTGGGGAGCCTAAGGCAGGGACATGCTGACAGAGGCATTAAATAGCCAACGCTCATCACCAAATCAGGATTTAGAGAGCCTCCTCCCCTTGCTTTTGCCTTCTTTCCCAGAAGACCTGGCCCTCCAGGTAGAATAAGGTGATGACTCTTCATCAAGCCATGCCCTGGGGGACTTACGAGCTAAATAACCAACCAGTGAATAATCTGGATCTACAGTTGTCCAAATGCGGAGGTTGCAAAGAGAAGAGAAAGTCCAACAAGTTAAAAACAAATTAAATCAAATAATTGGAAACTAAAGTTTATAAACTGCAGAAAACAATAGGAGCTTAATGGTCACTTGATCCAACAGAAGCCAGCCAGAGCAGGACAGTCTCATATCACAGTGTTATGAATATTCTTAGATAGGAAATAGAGAAGTCTGAAAACAATGAGGTTTGGGGAGGAGGCTGAGGAGGGATTGTTTAATGACTAAATTAAAATACTGGAAAGGCAAAAAGAAAAGAGACATGAAAAAAAATTGTCTTTTTCTGTTCAGTGTAGCAGTAAACATTTTGGTTTAGGTTATCTGCCACAGTTCAGGTTTGACCTTTCTCTCCAAGACATCCAAATGAAAAAGACTATTTCACAGCAAAAGTTATGTCTTGAAATAAAAACTTATTTCACTTAGAAAATGCTCAAACAAAACATTTGTCTGGAGTTTTCCCCTATTTTTATTTTTTTTATCCTGAACCATTCAGTTCAATCTGCATTTGGCAATGATTTTGACTTAAAAAATCCTCCCTGTCATACAACGAAGCTACTAGTTGGAGGCGAGACCTGGGAACCTGATTCTTTCATTTGTCTTGATCAGACTCTTTCCTCTCCCTGGCCTGGATTCACTGCGTTTGTCTGTGAGAGTCTAACAAAGGTGACGCAGTGGCCCCTGCATTCAAGGGAGAGGCAGGCTCACGGGGAAGGTGGGTGCACGTTTTGCGCTGAACACAGGACAACCACACAGCCAACTCTGGCGTTTCTGAAAACAGCCATGACATCTTACTACACTTGGCCTCTGCTGTTGTCCATGTAAGTGGGACAGCAAAACGTGTCGCAGGCATGAAGATCCAGCGATGCTGCCATTTCACTGGCAGGAACACCAGAGCCAGGAGTGGAAGCCCTGCGCAACTGTGTCTCCAAACTACCAGTTCACATTCCCTTAACCTACTCTGGGGGCTGTGCTGAAACAGTGGCCTTAGAAACCCAAACTGGCACGAGTCTGAGGCTGCCTTGCAGTGACCTACCTTCTTCAGTCCCACTCCTCCCATTTCTCTGAGTCCCGCTTTTCCCCTTTGCTTTCTAACAGGTCACTGTAAGTGTGTGCTCAGCACTGGAGCAACCTGATCCAAATGTGCACGTAAGAGACCAGAGAGCTCCTATATTGTGGCCAATTTCTGGTGAGATGGGGCCACTAGAAAAGAAACGTCTTGCTGCATGTTGTCCTCTAGAAACCCTCTGGTCTCCTAAGAGTGGTCATGGACAGAAGAACAGAAGCCTCCCTGGGACAGAGCCATGGCCCCGAGAGCAGTTTCATGGCTCAGCAGAACTTCATAGCAGTGGGTAGCCTGAGTGTAAGAGGGTTTCTTCCTGATCAGATTAGCCTTATTCACTTTATGTCCCTTACAGAGTTTTCTCATGCAATTCAATTTTTACAGTGCTATTGTCCAGATAGATGAATTGTTTTTTCTTATGGCAGTGAGCTCCAGAGATGCGTTTTCTATTATGTGAAAAGGCAGAGATTTCTATGGGTAATGAGCACATTCACAGTCACATTAGACCAGACAAAATTCTGCAAATGCTTAGCAGTAATACAGGGTTTCCACTTTAAACAACACCTACAACAACTGAATTCCCCAGGGACCCGACTTCCACAGGTATTTAGGGAATCTAGTCCCCAAACAGCATCTTCTAGGATTGTCACAAGTACCCAACTCACAGAAACCATAAGACTCCTTAGAAGAAGGACCGCCTATTGCCTTGGGCGCATGCAGTGGTA
The DNA here is from genome assembly GCF_023638135.1 of Falco biarmicus. Classification (NCBI taxonomy): domain Eukaryota; kingdom Metazoa; phylum Chordata; class Aves; order Falconiformes; family Falconidae; genus Falco; species Falco biarmicus. The sequence goes on along the minus strand of NC_079296.1, from coordinate 11,433,973 downwards.
GCCTTCTGGAGTGCAGAGCCATGAATAAAGCTGCTGGATGTGCTAGAAGTAATAAATGCTGAACCTTTTTTGAACCATAGCCCATTTAAGTGTGGAGCCCAGATATACATACTCCAAGATTAACTGCTTTTTTTCTTTTTAAATAGGTCTGTGAAAGCCCAACTAATTAACAGAATATATGACCTGTCCTGAAATTTCCAGATATACCCATTGTAAAGCCAGTACTAAAGAATTGGCTTTTCTTCCTTCCACTCACCAAGTTCTGTGTTTCACCTACATCTGTCTTCCCTTGTAGAAAGACTGGCTAATATGTAGGAGGGCAGGGAGAAAAAGCTAAAAATTAAGCTCAGAGCCTGGCTTGGTCTTTTGATGTAGTGCAGGATATTGTCTTCCCAGACTAACTAAAGTAGGTTGAAAAAGGCACAACTGAAGAACACAGCTCCGTACACCTACACACACGTCACACACACACACATCTCCTGGAGACAATCCAGAACAGAGCCATGGCATGGACTGATAGCACTGAGGGGAATGTGGGTCACACCTGAACCACGCTGGACCACAGACCTGTCTATCTTCAAGAGAAAACAGACACAACCTAACCAATGTTCGTCACCCCAGGAACATGCACTGCATGACATACACTGCTCTGAACCTAAAGGAGCATTTGCAGCAGGTGTAGGGTTCTGTGCTAGGCAGGAGGCTAGCACGGGCATCGGGCGCATAATGCACAGGAGATATGGGACACTTCCACCTCAACCAACTCACCACCCATGCTGCACAGCGTTATGAACCCATACTTCCATTCTCCACAAAGGTATGGGAGCCCTAAGCATCCTCTCCCATGCCAGGTGATGAGATCTTGGATAAAATCCAAACTCCCACTTGGAAACAGGGCTGCGTTTGTCCTTGACACCATGCTCCTGACTATGGGAACAAAGGCAACAGTACAACAGAGCAATGCAGAACCAGAAGCCAGGTCAAGAAATGAGTGAGAGGCCACAAATCCTCATTATGCAGCACCTATCTGAAGAGGCTGGTGACATCCCAAGACAGATCCCTGCTAAGAAAGGCCAGCCTGTAGGGAACTGGTGGGAATGTTGACAGGAGAAATCCCAGACAGGTACAGGGAGGGATGGGAAAGAGTTCTGCAAAGGGTGGGAGCTCACCCCTCACATGGGCTGTGTCAGGTTGACTGGGCTGTACCTCCCACTCAGCACACTTGGAGCTGTCTCACATCAGCACCAGGACAGGCAGAATCAGGCCCAGGGAAGGGCCTGGGTTGGAGGCAGTAGGGGAAGCAGGGGAGGAGGGCTGCAAAGTGTTGGGAAACAGCCTGTTGTTAGATTTCAGCCCTGAAGTGTTTGCGAAATCTCCCAGATGGGCCTAACTGGAAATAGGAAGGCCCCACTGCAGACAGAGCTTCTGCGGGCGAGCGCGGCGTGTTGAGATAAGCGTGGCAGGCTGTGCTGAGTGTCACAGCCCCGCGCCTCCTGAGACCCTTGCAGCTCAGATGCCGGGGAGTATTTTGTTCCCTGACAAGGCCCTTGTGGGACAAAAATGCATCTTGTAAGGGTCTTCTCAGTGGTTTTCGGCATTTAGGCCACCAGGGCTGTTTTGAGATAACAGAACAAAATTAACAAGCTCCCTTTTAACTCTGGGCGCTGGTATGCAGGTTCACACCTAGGGCACCGCTCCAGAGGGCCTGGGAAAGGCAAAGATGAAGCTCATAGGAAACCTCCTCTCCATGCAGCACATAGAGTTTGAAAGGCTTGAATTTTTGTTAACTGCCCTGCCATAAACCTGGCTTTCCCCCGCCAAAGCCAGCAAATGTGGTGTAACAAGACGTAGCTCAGCTGAACCCAACAGACGCTCCTCTCTCTCTCCATCGGGTGTAAATCAGGAGCAGCCTCACCAGATCTGGTGGAAGAAGGATGGCCCAAAGCCAGCAGGGATCCCCGGGAAAGCCCTGCCTGCACGGATCCCCACAACACCGCCTGCCCGCTGAGCGGAGACAGCGAGCCCATGTGCCAAACCACACGGAGCTCAGTTGCTCAGCAATCAGCTGTGCTTCCTACCCTCGTGCTACTGATTGTGCAAACATGAATGTAATTAGTCTAAATAATCACCAAAGATTTAATAGGAGCCAGACCACCCAGAGGCCAAATAGCTGGCGGTGGAGCAGGGAAGGTTTGTTCGCTGGTTTTTGTAACACTTGCTAATGAAGTGAGGTCGGATAGCAAAGCAAACACCCTCTGCTAGCACGTCCCCTGGGAATGCTGTATGTTGTGGGAAGCCCCATGTCCCTTGAAGCCAAGAACGTTCTCTCAGGACAGACGACGTGCTGCTACCATCACTGCTTCTAATTTATCACTGCCTGAAAAGCCTCCCTAAACAATTATGAAACCAAGCTCTGAGCCCCAAAATAAGTTCCCATCCCAACCAACCATGACTGAAAAGGCTCCTCACACAGCAAACAGCTAGCCACCGGTGCTGGGACCAACAGCTCATGGGTGAGCAAGTTCACCCTCACACCTGGACGAACCAGCACACTTGGAGCACGCAGCGGCACTCAGCCGCTTCCAGGGGCATGAAGCAACACCCCGCATTGTATCCTTCCTTCCTCCGTGTCACCCACCATTCATCCTATCTCACCAGCTAATTATAGACCTGACAAACACACCCAGCTGGGGACACTCAAGTCGTTGGGAGCAGCAGCATGGCAGGAACACCAATGCTTCCGGATAAGCCGAGTTTCCTCAGCCGAGGTGGTCACTTAGGTTGCTAATTGCACGCACTGCCTCAAACCCATGTTCTGCCATCAGAGCAAGGTCTGAGATGCCCCAAGACAGGTTTGCGTCACAGTTAGAGAGCAGGGAGAAGGCACTTATTTCTCCAAAATGCTAAGAAGTAGTTATTTCTGTTGTCTTAGGGGTAGGAGTGCAGCAGACCCTCCTTTCTGGGGAGACAGGGACAGTCTCTGGAAATCCCTGCTGGAGCCAGCAGCAGTCCCTCAGTTCAAAGCTCCTTTCTTTAGGCCTTGAATTCTCGGCCATAAAGTCTCTGAAGAGTTTTTGATAACTTGCCTATCTCTTAGATAAGCAAAGCTTTGGATGAATCCCACACGGTCCTCTATCTACTGCAAGTCCTCATTTGTTTTCCGCTGAGGCACTTGCTGGTTTTCCTCTCCAAGGTGTCGGACAGAAATGTCAAGAGGCTGAAGGGGCAGGATGATTCTTCTTTTTCTTTTCTAAGTGCTACGGGGCAAAGTGGTTAAGGGAAAACCTGAGTGATAACTGAGTGAGACAGGTTTTTCTCATGGGAGCTGTAGGTTTACCCTTTATGCGACAAAAGGGAAAAGCAGAGAGGAGAGACAGATGAAAGTTTGCCCTTTCAAATGGTTTAAGTTAGAGGAATTTTAAAACGGCACATTCTGTGTAGTGAAATCTGCAGGGACCAGACTGAAGGATCTTCTACTAAGCAAATCTGCGATCTGAGACTTGAACAAAGTACATAAGCAGAGCCTAAAGAGAGACATTTCTGATTTCTGCAAGGCCTTTCTAGACAGCCTTGTCCAGGGAAAACTTGGAAAAGGGAAGGGGAAGAGAAAAGAAGTGAAGGAGAACAGCGACTGGAGAGATTTCCTGAAACGACTCGGGATACAGCTATCGCCTCCCACCCCGCCATGCCGCACACCCCAGGGGTTCCTCGCAGGCAGCCGCCAGCCCCGAGGCAGCCAGTTAAGCCCAGGTTATTTATTTTTCTCACTTTAGTAAGTGTCACGTATTTAATGTTTTTTTTTTTTAAAAAGTATCTTCTTTTATCTACGGCAGGATACAAAGCAAGAAGCAGCTTCCTACAGCAGCCAGGCAGAAGGGAGCTGGCAACCTGTGCTGGGTCAGGAGGGCAGGAAGATTAAAAGGAGATGGGATTTTGCTTTGTCCTTCACGGAAGACTTTATCCCCTCCAGACACACAACAGAAGCTTTCCCTCCCTTGGAGGTTGGCTGGCAATGGCCTTCCTGTCTCTCAAAGCTGCTCCCGGGTCACACACAGGGCCCCCCATCCTCTGCCCCGCGTGCAAACCCCGCCGCCCCCTGCTCCCCACCTGCCTGGGGCTGCACCGCCAGGCGCCACAGGATGTGCGTCCCCGCTTCCCTGGGGGACACTGCACCCTGTGCCAGCCCTGGCTGCTTGCCCGCTGCCAGGGGACGCTGATCAATTAGCGCACAACAAATAATTAAGCTGATGAATGTCTCTTTTTCTCGCTTGCTGACTGCAGTTGCCTCAAATTTATGCCCAGAATATGACTGAATTTATTCGTTGTCATTTGTAGCATTCAAAAGAGGCCTTTAATGATTTCTTTTAAGCTCTCTAGCCTGACTGTGAACAGTGCAGGGCAAATACTCATTATTTCCTATCTAAGCAGCAGCGCTGATTAGTCAGTGGTTGGTCAGATAAGTCACCCTGCTCTGTTCCCCTCTCTCTGCAGAAATGCACAAGGTCATTTGCTGCTAATACTCAAATGCAAAGGGAAAACACAGCCTAAGTGACCGCTGCATGGAAATCTCTTGTGCATTTGCAGGGCAACAAAACAGAAGCGTGCAAAATCTCACATTAAGTAAGAGGGCTCAGAATTAAAGTGAACATGGGTTGAATAATTTTGCTTTCACGCAGCCCGGTTCACAGCATTGCGTGCAGCTGAAAGTGCATTTGGGAGGGTAGTGGGATTGCAGTAAAACTTGTCTTGACAGTTCGTGGCCATTAAAGACCTGAAGCCAGCTCTTACTTGACTGTTAACTCCTGAATCTTCACATGATGCAATGTTAATCTTCAGCCCTTTCCTAAAATAATGTGAGGAGTTGCTATGTTCTGTTAAATGTGAACCATGTGTCACCTCAGCAGTGGCTGCAATGGTGAAAAGATGATAAATCTAAAGCTTGTAAAATGTCCTGTGACATTTTGGGAGAAAAACAGGTGTTGCATAAATGTTAGACATTTATGGGCAAACTTGCAGGGGCTTTAAAAGACTGACACATCTGCCACATAGTATGTAACCCTGAAAGAAAAGGAGCAAAGCAGTCTCTTTCATGTGTCTCGCTCTTTCTCCAACCGTATGAAAATACATCCTCATCTGGTATTGGAATTAACAGAGCTGGACTTGCCCCTCCCTGTGTCTCCTCCAGGTTTTTGGCTTTTACACCCAATGTGTATTTTAAAAATGTGCCTTTTTAAGTAGGTGGCAAACTGTGCTGGAAGGATTTGGTATGCGGAGTATTTTTATTCAGCTCCCTTTTCTCTCACCTTTCATTGTTTTTCCCTTTGGAATATCTCCTGTAACGCTCCACTCATAAACCTCTTCAAAGGGAGGGCTGTATTTGAACAGCCTTGCCTGAAATCTGGTCTCAGTCAAAGGCCTCAGACGGGAAAATAACTCGCAGAGCTGAGACCTGTGGCCCCACGGCTGCTGCCGTAGGTGTCGGCGGCCGCTTTGCAGGCAGAGAGGTGGTGCCTGCCGCCTCCTTGGCTTTGACCCTGCAGCCCTGCCGGCTGGGTTATTATTCCCCCCTTTACCCTATAAATGTAATAAACTGGGACTTAGCCTCTTGCTTTTGGCATGGAAGGTCCAGGAGAAGGTGGTTTTCTCACTCCTCCCGAGTGCCTTGTTCAGCTCCTGGGATGTTGTTGGTGTTTTGGGATAGAGGAGAACTTTTTGGAAGCTGAGTGTGTGCCGAGGAAGCAATGGGCAACACAGGTCAGTCCTCAGACTACGTGATCTCTAGGATGGGTGTTTCTAAAGTACAAAGCAGGGCAAACCGAATTCCCCCAGTCACAAAGATACAGCTCCCAGAGAAGTCGGTAGAAGCAGACTTATTTCCAAAAAGCTATAAAATCTCCCTCTCCACGGGGGAAGTGCATCAGACTCATGACCAGCTGCCTGGCTCTGAACCACTTGCCCTTTGCATCAGGCAGTTTTAGCACAGAAACCAGTAACCAACTGGGCTACAAAGTGCTTTCCCCCTCTTGGGTGGTCACTTCATTTCTGGGTGGCAGCGAAGCGGCAGATACTTTGAGCGTGACTCGCCTGGCTGGTAAGTGCTCACAACTCTGTGCAGATCCCACTCTGTCTCAACTCCCTGCCCAGCAATAAATTCTGCTCCCAAACTTTAATCTTCTCCCTCTCCCCCTCCATTTGGCACTCACATCCCTTGTCCTTCCCATCCCCAACCCAGCAATGCTTTTTGCCCTTAGCTCCTGTCTTGATGGGGCTGGTTTGGGTCAGTCCCCTCCCAGTCACCTCACTTCCACTCCTCTGGCACCTCTTGGGATTTTTCATCCTCTGCTCTCAAGCCTGGAGGCAGCAAGATGAATTTCCCAGGCAGGCTGTTGTAAAGACCAATGCCATGCTGAGCTACTGGGCACTTCCAGTTCTGCCCTCCCAGCTGGTGGGCCTGTGAGGTCAGTGAGCAAGCTGTGCTTGCCCCTGGGCTGCTCCTCCCAAGGAGGTGGAAAATCAGCCAGAGATGGCAATCTCTTCTTGAAGATGACACTGAAGACAAGCTGCTGCCTCTCACCCTGCTTGTCTCTGCAGTGGCTGTTTCAGCAGAGAGCCCCGGAGGGGCTCCCCGTGCCCTACTCCACCTTTGGGGAGCAGAAGCTCACCTGCCCATGCTTCCCTCCCAGCACATTGGCTTGCAGAGCCACTGGCAAAGAAACACAGCAATATGGGGGGAAATTTGCCCCAAAAAAAGCACATTTAGGAAAACTACCTTTCCCCCCATGGAGAAATAAACTCTTTCCGCTTGCCGAGACCTGTCCACTTCCCTTCGCCAGTGTTCCCAGATGGGCCAGAGACAACCTACGGTGCTGTACTGGTAAGAGATCTTTGGCTGAACCAAGGAAAAGAGCCTCCAGCCAAAACTGTCTTAGAAAGGACTGGACTGGTACCTCAGCTGCGGTAGAAAGGACCTTCTTCCTCAGATGGGTGATATGGATGATGTCATATGCTAAGCCCAAGCTCCCTCAAATGTTGTTATTTATTGAGATACATCAAATACTTAACATAGCTGGATTTTCATTCAGATCTACACTCAAATCTTGAAGACAACGTAAAAATCTCACATGTCAGAGGCTAAAATTTCCTTTCATTTCTTTGGGAAACAAGTTCAAAATCTATCCAGGTTAGAAACACATGAAATGTAGTGCTTCAAACCATTGCTCCAGTCACTGTCCCTAACCATGGCCAGAAATGGGTGTTAAAGCAGCATAAAACAGGGAGATGTGTGGAGGGATCCTTCCCCAGGCTCAAGCAGTCAATGGTTTAGATATTCCTGAGGCACAAATTGCATCCAGATCACAGTGTTTAATAGCCACTGATAGAGCTAACCTTCACCGATACGTTTATTCTCTTTTGGACTTCAAATATATTTTTGTTCTTAAAAACACTTTGTGGCAATGCATCCTATCATTCAAATAGACACTGTGTGAATAAGCACCCTCGTTCATTTGTTTGGATCCTGCTTCCACATAATTACCATTTCATCCCCTTATTGCTGTGTGATAAGAAACAGTGGGGTTTATTTTCCCAAGCATCCTCCTGTTAAATAATGTTTTTATAAATCTCTGCCACTAACCATGCCTATGGTCTCTGTCCCACTGACACACGCATGCAGGTACTCACAGATCAAAGTACACACCTACAATGAAGCTTTCATTTTTCTCTCTGTTCTTTTCCTAATGACTCCTAACCTTTAGTTTCCCTTTTGAGCATTGAGGGTGGGCATCAGGATGGGCAAATATACCCTTCTCGGTGTTTCTGGGTGAAGGTCTCCTGAGCAGTAGATGCAGCTTTGCTAATGAACGTGACCCAGGGTTTTGGAGGGAGCCAGCCTTTGCCTATAGAGAAGCCAGAGTTTATTTACAATAAGAATGAATAAATGTCTCTGACCAGTTTATTTAAGAACCTGCCTTGCACAGGTGTAAGATGGGTTATGATGAGAAATGCACATGTATACCTGGAGAGAACTTCAAAATGAACCCACAAGAACTTGGTGCCTATGGTGAGCTGATGCCTGGACTGAAGGTCTTTCTGAGATCTTGGACCTTTCTTATTCCAGCCAAATAAAAAAATAAAAAAAATTCAGGTGCAAAGGAGCACTCAGCAAGGAATTCCCAGTGAAAAGAGAAAGGGGCATCCCTACCTTTTTGGTCTTGACTGTTGAGGCACAGCAGTCCCCACCATCATAGTTGCAGAAGGCTCGGTTGTTGATGGAGTCACAGTAGTTGTCCCCCATAAAAGGCTGAAAAAGAAAAAAGCAGAAAAAAGACTGAGAGCGTGGACATGGACACAACCTGTAACTATATGTCGGAAGGAAAACATGAAGGCTTGAAGCAGCCATATAGTTTGTAACATTACTAGCTGCCCCGAAAAGCAAGAGATAATTATTCCCCTCTCCCTTCAAAGCGGGTATAAAAAAAAAAAAAAAAAAAAGGACACTAGATGGAAGGGAAATGAGCCCTTGTTGGCTTTTCACATCCCACATAAGATGATGCTTCAGGAATATTAATTTATCTAGTCCCAGAGACAGCATCAAGGCATCTAAAATTGTGGCACCTTTTGATAATTTTAAGCTAACCTTCCAAAACTATGTGGGATAAGAAGAAGGTTATGTATAGCAGCAAAACTGGCTTGCTTTTAATAGCTGTACTTTCCACCACGGTTCTCCAAACTATGCAACATGTGTCAGCAATGAGGGCACAAAACATACCACAAAGAGAAATGGAAGTGGTCTGAGCTCAGCACAGGGACCACATGCTCTTGTTCTCCGACCACCAGTGACTGCACGTGACCTTGGCTATGGCACATAATCTTCCTCCACTCCACAGCTCAGAGCTGGGATAATGGCAATTATTCAGAGGGATGTTGTGGAAAGCTATTAAGTGAAATTCATAAATCACCTTGAAAAAGAAAATGTGGTCACTAGTCTATGTGCTGCACAGGACCTGAATAATAATCACGAAACTGAAGAAAAGACTTGATGTCTGTTTTTTCATTGCATATTGGAACCCTCTTGGTCAGCAAATAGAGAATTCTTTCTTGGAAGTGAAAACTGTGCTTGATGCTAAAAAAGATCCGTGCCCAGTATGAGAATCCCAGGCAGCAATGAAAGCTCAGAAAAATGGATGTTCAGCAGAGAGCAGAATCATATCTCTGTAACACTTCTTACACACATGGGCTCATGGAGCCATTCCCATTTTATCTGCTCTTTGGAAAATTCATTTGTTCTGCACTGAGAAAAACACGCTGGGGACTTTCTTACAAGAAAGCATCATTGAAGTGAGGGTGGGGAGGTTTGTGGATGTTTCCTGGGAGGATTTTGCAGCAATTGCAGTACCAGAGTCTCCCTGATGATAGATACCTGAAGAATCAGCCGTAAGAGCTTGACGTGCTCTCCCCAGGCAGACCCTTGGCCATGCTCATCAGTATTGAAATGGACCCTATGGAGTGGTGCAAATACACGCTTTTACTGCTGGTGTTTTGCAAATTTACCTATTTCTATCAGGGTGCAGGAAAGGCAGGCAGTGATGGCAATATCACGCCACAGTAGGACTACTAGGAGGTGACTGACTCATCGTGTTCACTCGTTTAGCTACATGCAAATACCACAAATGCTGACAAGGAAATCAGAGTTACAGGGTGAGGCGCCTATCCCTGTAAACTGGCTTAGCTCCACTGACTTCCACAGAGAATGACTTATGCATATAGGCGAAGACTTTGACTTGCAAACTCCCTTCCAATTCGATTAATGAATATGCTAAGAGTTAAGAAGAAATGATTTATATAGTAGAAGAAGAGGTATTTTTATGCCAACCTGGTCATATTCAAAAACGTGAACTTTGCCCAGCCTCCCAGGACATCTTGTAGCCTTCTCCACGTTTCCCTTGTATTGCCTGGCTGTGTCTGCTGGTCAGGAAAGGCTTGACTTAAATTTTCATGCCTATGCCTGTAACCTACACCTATGAATACTGGAAAATCAGTAGAAGAAACTTGTAGGAGAGTTTGCCTTTCATTAGCACTGGCAGAGTAGGCAAATCAGTCCTTTGGAGGAGAAGAACGGGACAACGAGCATCTGTTCTGCTTTGGTACCAAAATCCTCATCTGGGAGACCTTAGAGGCCTGGCTGTGGAGGGTGAGGTCTCTATAGGCCTTCATGCATACCTTAGTGCTCCTGTGTTTTTGGAGGACTATGCAGGTAGTCCAGAGGGACTATTTTCCCACTGAAACACCTACGGTAGCTGCGGCGGAGTACGGGGCTGACTAGGAGACCTCTGTTCCTGCCACTAGGGAGCGACAAAAAATCACATTGCAGCACCACGCTGGTACCACCGCGCTCACCCGGGGTGAAATAACCCCCTGCTTACAGCCCTCTTTTGGGAACCCTCCCTAATTCTAGGGATAGTAATACATGAGGGGTTGTGTCAGCTTAATGGCCCAGTAATATTGACTTACTTGCTTATTAATCCCCGTTTCCCTAGTCGTGTGAAAAGGCTTGGTGAAGATGGCATTTCTTCTGAAACCTTAATGCCAGAGAACAAGCTCTGGCCCATTCGTGGATCCTGGAAGAATCATGCTCTAAAAATGATGCTACAGGCCATTATCAATTGTCTGGGCAAAGCCTTCCAAGATGATAGATTGCGATGCGGTGACACTGCTGGATGAATGATGAAAAGAAGAAAGTTCCTATTGATGCAGAGGGGTCTGGCAATTAACAGTGATGGAAGGGAAGAAAATGCTGAGAAAAAGCATGTCAGTAATAATGGCTTCTGGTAAATTATTACATCATTGCAAAGTTTGCCTCAGTAACAACTATCCTTAAACAGCAGGAGAATGGATACCCAATGGTGCATCAGCACCTGAATGGCATTTCTTAATGGTTGCTGGATGTTATTTTAGCTCTTTGGAGAATAGGGGCACCTAGCCAGCCTGCATGACTGCAATGCGTGAGATGGCTTATGACATTCAAAGCACTGACAGCAGAATGCTTTTCATTTAGGAAACAACTAGACAGAAACTATTACATTGTTGAAGAGTTATTACCCTCTTGGGCCCAACATTTGTATGCGAAGGAAACCTGTCTTTTACTTGAAGACAAATCATGTCGCACAGCAATGTGGTCTAGAGTTCCGTGTCAGATTTGGGATTTCTGTGCCATGTTCTGCCTCTTCAGGCAAATAGCTTCAATGCGCTTGTAAGACTGGGTTGCTGAGAGCACAACCAGTGCAGGAGATGTGGGGTCGAGACACAGCTCTTCCACCGCCTGTCCATGTAACCAAAGCAGCCATCTATCCCTCTGCCTGTGAGCTACCCCATTTTTAAAATGGCCATGAAGCTTCTCAGCCTTACAGAGGTACCACAAGGATTGACTCCTTGACATGAGTAAGATACTCAAGGCATGGAAGGAAACTGCATGAGCACCATGACCCAGAGATCTCCTGCCCCGTTTAACCACTGGAAGCATCTTCAGACTTTTCAGACTTTTCAAACACTGTTGCCAGCAGAAACAACATCCTTCAAAGTAGTTGCTGTTTTCAAATAATATACAAGACTGTAAAAAATATCACAGCTGAAATGTCACTGCACTTTTCTGATTTTTTTTCTAGTTCAGATGGAAGTGCACAGTGGAGGGATGTGTGATTTGCTCACTGTCCAGCTGTGCTGTTCACCCGGTGGTATCATTCCTGCCTCTGGCCTTCTTAGAGTTTACCTGCACACTCCAATGCCCAAAACCTACCTGGCCTTGGAAAGAATTAGCCCTCTAATAAGACGTCAAAATCAAGGAAAAACAACTGAAGGTATTTGCAGCTGCCCAGAAATTCCCAGATCCTCAGAAACGCTGACGGGCCACCAATGTTGTTGAGCTACTTGATCTTTCACTCCTGTGAGTATCACTCAACCATCAGCTCTAGGAAAACCACCAACTTCACCACTGAGTGTAAGAACTGATGCAAGTGATCACAGCCTGGTAGACAGGATCGTGAGGGCAAAAGTCTGTTTGCCCCACTTGGAAAACAGCATTTACAGCCTACATGACTGCAGTGACTGTTACCATAACATTTAGGAGAGCAAGCACGGACCACCGGAGCTAATGCGAGCGCTCACCTCACAGCCTTTGACACAATGAATCAGGGAAGGGTGAGGGTACCACTTGAGTCCCGCCGTGCAGACAACGCTCTGGAGGAAAGAAAAAAAAAAAAAAAACACCAACCAAAAACCAACAGGTTAAGACAAAGAAATCAGTGTACAGAAAGTCAGCATGCTGGCTCCTATGGCTCTCCTGTACTTAACCAATGAAGTTCAGTTCCTAACACCTCTTGTGTTCTCAGGACCTGGCTGTCCTCCAGGTATTTACAAGAAGTGTTGGACTTGACACTTGCAATAACAGAACATTTGAGATTAAAATAATATTTAAGGTTCTCCTAAAATGTCATGTCCAATATTTCACTCATGGTGGGGGAACGTGGCAGGGAAAGGCAAAGGCACAGGTCCACTCTCTTGCTTTTGGGTAGGGGGGAGACATTTTAGGAATCCATTTAGGGATTTCTTTGGTGCTGCAAAGCATTGCTCTCTTTCACTACTCGTTGTACCTGTACTTCTAGAAGATGCAAACAGCTAAAGGTGGACTTTCAGATACATTTTTGGCACCATCTTAAATAAAAGCACCTCCCACTACATACCTTTGCTATAACCCAGCATCATCTGCTGCATTTTATGAGCTTTTCAATAATATCTGTACCAACTCTGTTTATAGATTTTCTAGATTTTGCCTTAGTTTTGGGCAAAAATGATGACCAGCCTACTCAACGATGACACACGCAGGGCAGCCACTGTTTACCTGTACATGTGGAAGCTTAGATTTTAGGAGTGGATGAAAAGTTTGGCCGGTCAGTGGAGATGGTGGTTCAATACCATGGAGGTCTAGGAGCTCGGACTCCCATCCTTCACCAGGACATCAGGCACAATATTCATTTTGGGTTATCGCCCATGGATGGAGCACTACAATGTCCAGCTGGGCGAAATGAACACATAGGCACTCACCCAAAGACAGGGGTCAGGGTTGGATGGAGGCCTGGGGAAGGAAGGGATTAACATTTGGGAAGACCTGACGCACAAGCCATCCCTTCCCCTGTTTATTTGAGGGCTAATTTAATCCATCTGCAGGGGAACCTCAGCCTGTTTTTACAGTTTCTGTCATTTGAGGCTTACCTGGCGTGTGCTAGAAAAAGGACTTTTATACTATCTGACTTGGGCTGTTTATCTTTCCGATGCTCTCGGATTTTCCGCTATTAGTCAAGCCCGGCTTGCCCCACCTGCCTTGCAACAGGGCCCGTCTGTGTGAGCGGGGGAGCGGCTGGGCGAGGGGGGAGGACGTTGTTTATCCCCGGGAGGGAGGCTGCAAGGTGCCGGGGCCCTGCAGTGTCAGACATTCCCCCAGTGTGCTCTTGACAGGCAGCTGGAGATTTCCAGGCTGTTGCCTGCCACAAATGGTGAGATAATTCCCCCCACCCCCTTCTGTTTATTGCACTTCAGAGGAAGAAGAAAGGAAACTTTTCTAGGTTTCAAAATAAACAAGGCCAGTCAACAGACTGGAAGGGGGAGAGTAAAGGAAGCAGTTCAAGAGCATTTGAACCCAAGGATTAAAGCAAAGCAGAAAACCCCAGGCATTTGCCTCCTGTATCCAAGGCCAGCCAGACAATGAGTAGAAGTGCACTTACAAAGAGCGTCTCACATTCCCCTGGTAAGAAGCACCAATATTTACAAAACCTCTCGATATGAGTGAATGTGTGTGAGCATGGCATGTGGAGCTTACAAAAGGAGCCAAAGAGCCCCATAACAGGCTCCTAAGAAAGGAGGTTTCCAAGTGAGAGCAATCCCTTGCAGAAGATGTGCCGACTACTTTCCTGACCTCCCAGTATTAAAACTCCAGCACCCTCCCTTAGAGGAATGGATGGAAGGTGAAGGCTCTGCTTGGACAACACTCTGGTTGGAGCTCTCACTTAGGGTCATCCTCAATCCCCAGGGCTGGACATCCTCCAGGGAAAGGGAGTGCAGCCCTGAGTCGCTTTCCATAGTGTAGGAAAGCCCGCTGACCTTGTGCTAGATTAATCACTGGGTCAGTGGGACATTCCCATTGCTCTGGAGTGGTACCTGCCCACAGCTTAGTCCCAGTTACTTTGCCCTCTCCTTGGGTGATATTTTGCTAGTGGAGACCATTAGAGGTGCTCCAGTTGGATTCAATCTTGCTAACATTCATGGAGCTGGAAGCGGGGTGTGCTCAGGGAAGGGCCCCCAGCCATGGTCCTGGCTCCTCTTGCTGGTTTTTCAAGCCCCAGATTCCCACAACCCAGCCTGCTTGTACCCTCAGGCTGCTGCTGTGGTATATGTGGTGCAATGGGATGGGAGGGGGGATGTGGGTAGAGGGAGAGACTGAACTGGAAGACTGAGAAATCAGAGATGATTTGGTTTGCTGGGCATCATCCCTGCAAACACGCACATAGGTGCCATGGGGTGCTGCATGGGGCAACTGAGATAAACAAATGTGTAAAAAGCAAGCAAGGAAGGGTATAGGCAGCACTACTGCAGGCATGACCAGGGTCTGATGGCATCAGTGCCCACAGAAAGGAATGTGGACTCACAAGGCCAACAAGGGATGCAGTAGGAGGTGGATGGAAGGACTACATGCAACACGTGCCAGGCGGTGCATGGCAGATAAAGCCCATCCGGCTGCTGCCTCTGCAAGCCCCATCCCTGCCCCGTGCTGCCACGTGCTCCAAGCCGCTGTGGTGACATATGCTGCCCTCATGGTCCCACCTCCCCTTGTGCATTGGCTTCTGCAGCACAGCTGCCCTCCCGTGTGGGCCACGCTGTGCAGCTGGGTGTATTGACTTTGGTCCTGTCCCCATCCCAGAAACGCCATCCAGCCACATCTGCGGTTTGGTGGCTGTGACTCCATCTGCTGCGAACGGAGAGGAAGCTGGGATGCGCTCCCACAGTAGGTAACAAAGAGCCAAGAAAGCAAATCCAGCTGTCATTTTCTCCTTGTGAGGGAAGACCTAGTGCCTCCGGTCACAGCACTTCCCTCCCATGGTGGAACTAACACAATGATGTCAACCATTTGCAGGCTGCAGAGGGGATTAAGTTTCCCCAAGAGAGGCCAGTGGAGAGCTCTCCTCCACCTTCGACGGGTCAAGTGTCCCCCAGGGCTAAAGCCCAGGGACTGGCATCTACTGGTCTCAGCTAACTCACTCCTCAGGCACTAAAAGAACAAAACAATTAACCATGGGCTTAATGTGGTGGTGGTGAGGGGATTGGCCACTGCTGCCGAGAGAGGAAAGACACTGGGCTTGGTGGCTGTTTCCTCGTGTAGCTACAGATGGGGTGGGAACTCCTGCCTGCCAGGGTGCTGAGCTACTGCACCACAAGAAGTCATCTCACCGCTCTGCGACTCAGTTTCCCTGTCTGAAAAATGAGCCCAACACTCCCAGAAAGGGGAGAGGGGAAGGAAAGAGAGAAGCTGCAAAGCTAAAATGAAGCCAGGAGTATTTAAGGAGAATCCCCATTAATGACTTCTGGACATCCAAAATCCCAGGGCTTGCGGTGCATATGGCAAAGCACATCGCCAGCAGTCGGGCAGTGTCCCAGGCATGCGGGGGGGGCATAGCCACACTCAGCCCCGCTGGTAGGCAGAGTCGGGCACACCAACCCTTCGAAGGCTACCCCAGGCATGCACACACTTGCACAGTGTTTGGCCTGTTCCTGCTCAGCACAAAGGCAAGAACCCAAAATTCAGACAACCTAAGAAATTAGGTGTCTGTCCTGTTTCTCTGCAGTCAATGAGAAAGAGCTGTCAAGCTGTCTTTCTGGGATGTTTCACTTTTTTCTCTCCACTGCCTGCATAGTCGAACTTGGCAGCTCTATCTATAGGTGTCTTCAACAGCTCGCTGCCCGTTGTGCACGCACAGTAAGTGGGAAATCAGAGGAGCAGCAATGGTTGCTCCGAACACGGCCCACTGCAGAACAGCAGATGCACAGAAGATTTCAGTTTGGTTTCCCTTCCCCCCGCCCCCGCTGAAAATACCAATTTGGAAGACACTGCCAACTTACACTGATTTCGGCAAACTGTTTCAGACCCAACAAAACAACTCAGCCTAAACCAATTCTGAAAAACACAGTAATATTTACACATTGCTTGAAATTAAATATCTGTTGTTGTTCCTTTGAGAGGACATTTAATTTCTAGTTCTTCATTTGCATTAAACAAAAAGTTTAAAAAAAATCCTTGGAAATGAAATGTTACGTTATGATCAAACCAGCATGTTTTTTTCTCCAATTTTTTTGGTTCACCAAAAATCACAACAACAAAAGAGTTGCTTTGATTAGGGGAAAACATTTTTTTTTTTAATTTGACAGAACTTTGAGTGAACCGAAAAATCAAGTGATTTGTACAGCTCTACTCTAAACAACCCCCAGAGAAGGGATGGTTCCTTCTTGCCACTTTGCTTCCATAACAGCTATTGCTTGAACAGCTACACACATATATATATATATTTTTTTTTTTCCTTGTCAGCTCTCCCTGTGTCTTATCTGTGCCTGTCCTCTCAAAGGTAAGCTCCACAGGTCAGTCCCGCCTTTATTTGCTCGTACTACACTCATTTGTACATTACTTGTGCCTGAAATTAAGTAACTGTTTCCTTTGCATCATTCAAGTCCTTCTGAGATCCACAAAGACTTGCTGCGTAAATGCAACCAGCTGCTCCTGTTCCTTGTATGGCACAACAGCAAGCTGCCACTGACCATAAACAGAGACAGGTATTATTAATGATACAGAGCACATTGCCATGGGGACCTTCCCTTTAGGCATCCCAGCCCCATCTCTCCAGGGTCTCCCCAGTCCCACCAGCAGCAGCATTTCCCCCAGTGGCACCCCACGAGGCACCACTCCCCATGGGTGACGTCCTTTTATCTGGAGAGTTGAATAAAATGGATGTTTTGTAACTACCAAAAAAATCTCCAGCGTGTTTCAGCATCACACCACTCATCTCCTAAAGGCTCCCCTCCATCGCCCAACACAAGTTTTCAAGCCCAAATCTCACCCTCTAATTAGAAAGTGTTTGTGGGGTTGAACTTGTATCTGCTCACAGCCTAAAACTCTTGCAAGATCCTCACCATGAGGGCAAAAAAGGTCCGATTTACCACAGTACTTTTGGAAACATGATTTCTCCTCCACCCTTCGCTCCCCTCATCCCTTTACTACTATATGTTTTCCCTGCTGCCTAATGAGCCCTCCAGAGACCTGCAGGTATAAAACTCGTTACAGCTCCCTCTGCGTACCCGCATCAATAAACGAAGGAGCACAGCAGAGAACGGGAGGGAAGCTGTCACTTTATTTCACCATGAATTACAAAACCACTTTAAAGTCTAGCACTCGGGAAAGGGCCAGTGAGAAATTGCCCCTAATACAGAGATAGGGGTTTTCTTTATGTTCCATGCCAGAAACTTGGCAAAGCCTAGGCTTAGCAGTAATATAATCTCGGTGTCTGGAGTACATGGGAAGCTGGGAAGGACACTGCAAGCTTGTTGTAATCTCTGGATTTAGGTTCCCCACCCCTTTCCAGGATTTATTCTATTGCTCTGTGTGAAGTAGGGAAGTACAAAGTGGTGGAGATTTTTGGAGTGGCTCTCTATCCACAGCCAAGGCTAGATTTCAAAAATCCCAAACCTTGAGTACATATTTAGGCATGTAGAGAAGCAAATAGACTGTCAAAGCTGCTCAGGACATGCTGGCTGCTTGTTCTCCTTCTAAATGGAGTTCAAGTGTGTAAAACAGACTGCTGCAAAGCCAGGGCCAAGTATGTAAAAGCTGACAGTGTTTGCTCAAGCACCACCAGCAACCTGCACCCTGGTGACACGTGATGTGCCAGCGTCTTCCGACATGCACTTAAGCATGTCCAGATAAACATCTGCACCTGCAGAAATACTGCGTAGGCACAAGCACCTGGTTACACGCATTTCTAGGCAAGAGGGCACATTTGTGTAGATGACGCGAGGGTTTTCAGAATGGGGTAGATGAGCGTGTCCCGCTGGTATCCAAGTGTAGGCATGAAACCAAGCAGCTCTTTGCTGCAAGTGGCCTGCATGTGCAGGGCTGAGCATGTGTGCCGGGCGCTGTGCATGGGTGTGCATGTGCCCATCGGGGCAGACAGATGCCGGCAGGTGTTGGAGGACACACAGGACAGAGCACCAGGAGCAGTTAATGCTGCCTGCGTGTTTGCAGCAGCAGGAGGAAGAAGTGGTGACCTCTGGAAGGGGCTGTGCTGAGCAGGCATCTCTTGCATGCGGGCGAAGGGGAGGGGGGAGGACTCAGCCAGCTCTGCTGGTTTGGGAAATGAAATACCCTCTGTATCAGCTGCTTTTGTCATCCCAAAGCAGTGCCGAAAAATCCAGCCCTGCCACCAAAGAATGCAAAGTACTGAACAGGAGGAAGAAAATAAAACCTGGCCAGTGCCCTTTCTCTCACTGTCCATCACACCTTCCTGTGTAGTGAATCCTGTTTCCAGATCACACCCACTGTAGGTGCTGGGTGGATCTGAGCGCACCGATTTGGGACCTTTACCTTGAACCGACTTTCACTGGGAAATCACAGAGAGAAAGCAACTTGGAGAGGAAGCCACCGCATTACCAGAACAATACGCAAAGACACAACAAACATCAGGCATTCTTTTTGAAAAGGCAGAATTCTCCGTGTATTCCCCTCCCTGCATGAACCACAGGCAGCGCTGTTCACTCACCGCACTTGAACATGCAGCAGGATATAGTGAGGGAAACTGGCAGGCACTGACCTTCACTCTTTGAGGGTTCATCCAGTGCTGGATGTCTTGCACAGTCTCGTTCACACGCAGGAGGATGGGCTCGTGACTGTGATCCAGACATGAGGTGGTACACTCCGTGCCTGCACAAAACATGGGAGAGGATAAAGCTAAAGGATAAAGCAAGCAGCTTCTGACCCTTTCAGCATCCTTCCAGCTGAAGGACAGGATTAGGGCTCATTTTTCCTAAATTGCAATTAGCAGTCAACCATAACTATCACATATCTTCTAGACACACATGAAATGCTGAGTACAACCCTGCATCTCAGCAGGAGATCGTGGGGGTGGCAGATATTCCAGGGTCTTTTTGTATAAGCTGCATATCTAGGTATTTCTCTGGCTATTAACTCCAAGAAGGGGGTCAGATTCTGTGCTTTCAGATCATCAAGAAAACGCGAAGGTTTTCCTATTTCAACTGCTCTTTCAAGCAATGGGACTGATTAAGCAGAGGCTGTCAAACTCATCTCACCTATGACATGACAAAAACCTACCGTTTGATCTGTCACATTTACAGAACTTCAATAATAATCTTTCAGAGGGTGACCAAGCCTAATGATATTGCAGACAAGCTATCACCTAAGTCCCACAGTCAATAAGAAGTATGCAGAAAGGTAATGATGGCTTTGTTCACACATAAACCTGCTTTTTCTCTGATTAACTGTCATGCCCAGTGGGAATCCTGTCCTTTCTTTATTAAAACATGCTGCGATACTCTGCAGCAATATCCCAGAGCCCTGTGGTGACACAACCGTAAGCCCTAGTGCGTTGGACCATTACCATTTCCCCCCTGGAAAATCAGTCTTGAATGGCACAGCTGCTGCAAACATGTCATTAGGATTTCTGCACTCCAATCAGCGCTGGGGGAGGAATTAATCTCTGCACTGGTTTGGAGAGCTGAACCTTTGGCTCAACACACACCTCAGCCTGGAAGGGCAGATTAGGTGTCTGAGGAATTACCGAAGGTGTGTGGGATTCATAGTGACCACAACTGGATGCTATTATTTTCCCCACCTGCTTCTGCCTTCTCATGTACTCCCACATGGAGGAGGCAGCAGGAGCAGAGCAGACCTGGGACGTTGAGCCAGCAGGATGGGGAGAACTTGGGGTTTGTTTTGCTTTCCCAGCACACGTGGCAGTGGCTCCAGGGACCTACTGGATTAGGCCCACTGACACCAGCCCCATTGCAACTGGGTGGCAGGGGAGGAGCACCTTCTTGGAAGGACATCGATCAGTCTTCCAAAAACACAAAGAAGAGAAGAAAACCCCAACAATCTGATCCCAAAAGGCGGTGCTGGGTGAGCCTAACAAAGTGTGTGGTATGTCTCCATCTGCTGAGGATAAAAGCCAACGGCCGCTGTGCCCTCACCGAGCTATTCCTCTCTCTCCAGTGACAACCACGCTCCCAAGCAGGATCCAGCCCATTAATTGTTCACCTCCTTGATGGCTGTGTGGTCCCATCCCAGGATCAAACCCACTAGATCTTGCATCTGGGATTGGTACCTGCTGACAGCTGCCCCAGCAGGGCTGGGAAAGCACTAAGGGTTGGCAGGCGTCCCCTGCGTGGGCAGCTGCAGACCCTCCTGCTTCCGGTACTGAGATGCTCCCCTCCAAACCAGGAATCGGTACTTCTTTCCTTGCAAAAACCTGGCCGGCCCCAGGAGGTAACCTTGTCTCAAGGGTAAAATGCCTCGCCACATTGAGTCGCCACAGTCTGCTCGCCACTCGCTCTCCCGCGCTCTGCCACGCTATTTACACTTACGGAAAGGAGTGGGTCGGATTTGTTTTGATATATGATCTGTAATTGGCATCATTACAGAGTGGTGATCTCATCCAGGTTGTGTTCACCTCCCCAGGGAGGGAACACAAGGAGGCTTGTGGTCCCTTGCATGGCTGCGATATAATGAGGGAGCCGTGCAACGAGGAAATGTCTCCAAGTTCAAAGGGACAGGGGGAGGGAGGAGGGGGCTGGCAGGGGCTGGAGCTGCAGGAAGGGGCCTCGTGGGTCTGTGAGGGTTGCAGCCAGTGCAGCTCCCGTTGCAGCCCTTAGAGCAGGGAGACCTCAAAAACAGGGGCTGAAAATACAACACAGTGTGTAGAATTCAGTGTGCAGTCTGTCCCTCCCTCTGCCTGGGTGATACAAAGCGGGGCCGAGCACAGGAAGTCATCACCCCTGGCGGAATGACCAGGGGGAAAACCATACCGTTACAACAGCTCCTAAACAACCATCATACCAAAGGGGAAACTCAGCTGATCTCATATTCTTTCTAGAGAGACCTGCATTATCCTGGCGCTGTGCTTCCCTGCCGGCTTCCTGACTTTCAGCCTCTGGGCTGTGCGTGTGTGCGTGTGGTTGAAGGAGGGGGACCTTGCAAAGGTGTAAGAGCAAACGCAGGTACAATCTCTCCCTGCGTTTTGAGGACTGGATGTGTCTCTGGTGTAGTCTGGTGTGCTGGCTGCCCATTAAAACCAGCTGGCCAAGAAGGGACATGATGAAACTGGAAGCGCTGCAAGGAGCAGGCAATCAGAGCATGTTATATGATGCCTGGCCTCTCAAAGGTTCATGTTTCTTAAAAGCAGTTCCCCGAAAAGCCTCCTGCAGCAGCCTCCCACTCAGGCAAAGAGGTCCACAGGAGAAGGTGACTTCAAGGACTGCAGGCTCCTTCCTTCCTCCCTTCTCTTTCCCACCCTCATCCCCACCTCCCGTCTTGCTGCTCCCCTCTGAGCTGCACCCGGACTGGTGCTCACAGACCTATGCCATAGCCGCCGGCACACTGCAGCTTCAGGTGGCTGTTGAGCTGTGTGGGCAGTGTGCACTGGCCCTGCATTTCTCTGCAGAGATGAAAGGAGCCGCTCCAGGTGCCATCCTTCCGGCAGTGAATCACGTTGCTTCCACGGCCCTGGGAATGAGAGAAGGAGATAAGGAGAATGGTCACAAAACCAGCAGCAAGGCCAAGGTGAGAAGTGAGAAGTGGGCAGAGCTGAGCTGGGAGCAAAGTTCTGCTGGAGCTGGAAGAGCCCCAGGTTGGGACTGCCAGCCCTGGGGTCAAGGAGGAGTTTTCTTCCAAAGAATAATAATAAAAAAACCCTGCATTGCATACAAACACACATACATGCCCCTTCTGTGCAACGCAATGTCTTTACAAGGCCCTTGCAGGTCTCTGCCTTAATATAGACCCACTCCAGGTGTGATAAAGGTGCATTCTCCCCATTTGCCTTCTTTGCTGTTGTTGAGACATTACGTTGAATGCAGACAACCTTTCCCCTCTGCCCATTTTCTAACTAGTTGCACCATCTTTGTCTCAAAACAGAAAGAATCCCCAATGGCCATCTGAAGGAGGAAGGAAAGCGGGACACAAGCAGGGATGCTTAGCAGGGCAGAACGTGCTCTTTAGAGCTTGGCTGCCTTGAATGACAGCAAGCGAAGGGGCTGAGACAGCCATGCAGAGGCAGGTGGAAAGGAGAAAAAAAAATCCTCTGGTGTGGGAATGGGCAAGGAATAGAATATGACATTTCTCTTATAGAAAACATTCTCTGTATGATACTGAAGAATGAATACCGAAGTCCAAGGGGAAATATCATGCTCTTTAGAAACAACAAAGGAGTGCACAGGCAATCTTTTGTCAGATCTACCCTTGTGGCATTGGGGATTTCTGCGCAAGCTGTTCTGCAGGATCTGTGAGCCTAACTGCCATGGGGTAATGTGGGACATTCAACAGGAGGACGTCTGGTGTGGCTGGGCTCCAAACCTCCCGTGGGGTCCTTGCTGGGTGGGAGAACCATGAAGGATCTCTGCTTCTCCTCGCCCGTTTGATGTGCCAAGCATGTTTCCTGCAATCAGCCCACCCTGCTCTTGGAGATTGTGGTGGGTATCTTCGGGGGCCCTTTAGTGTGCTGTCCATGCTGGAATCCCAGCAGGGCTGCTGAACTTTTCTTAGGAGCTCTTCCCCACAACCCACATGGATCTGCGCAGGCCCCTGGTACCGGCATGGAAGACTCAGCAGCCTTTGGTGTCAGTCTTGTCCTTAACGTCCTAATGCCTTTTCTGCTCAGCGTTGCTGATGAACACAACATTTAGTGAGATGCAAAGTGGTCTTATTGGCAGACTACTGCATGGGACCTGCTTCCCCTTCTCTAGACATCTGGCCATTGCCAGAAGTAATAAGAAAATCATATGAAAAGATAATGGACCAGATGGACTCAGGGTGTGATCCAGCTTGGTGACTCTCACCTAAGGGCCAGTTTGGCAGAGACTGATTAATTTAGATCTGACTGTTCATATGATTTGTGCACAATATTCAGAAATGGAAGACCCTTGCTCTGTGTGCTAGGGGAGGTACCTGCTTAAATGACCATTATGTTCCTGGTGATTAAGAGATGCCATATGTACAGCTGAGTAATGATCTTTCAGCATGGTGACAAATTCAGGAAGAAATCACTAAGTGATAATTGAACACAATTTGCTGTTTTAGCAAGCGTGGTGCACTTCCAGTGCAATTTGCATGCCAGGGTTCAAGCATGTTTTTTAAAGGTGAGCCATGAAACCTGATTTATGTTCCTGGAGCTGGCTGTGCTTGAGGGTCCTATTGTATAGTTTCTGCAACATACTCAGAGATCCCAGGATATCCATTGCTATAGTAACATACTGTCCATCATTCCCTGACCTGCAAAATCTCTTGTGAAAATCCCTGCTGGGTTTCTTGCTTGGATGCAACGTGCATTATCACCTTATATAGCTGAGAGAGACTTAGTGGGGTTTAATCCTTAAATAATTAACACCTCTCAAGTGGTTCTGGCTTGTGCCAGGAGTCCTCCCTCTTTTTCTGTAGTCTATTTTCTGGGATATCTGGAAATACCTTTCTCTGCAAATCCCTTTCTCAAGATGTCCTTTGCTCAAGGTGCTTTCGCAGCTGAACAGTCACTACACTTTTCCTTACAGTGAACAGAGACATAGCCGTATCTCTCATTTTCCAGAGCTCACTTCATTATTGCTGTAACCCTGACTCCACTGCTTGCTCCTCTTCACATCCAGCTCATTTAAAAGCAAAACACAAGCCCGTTACACCATTTTCATAACCCCAGTGGCCCTGGTTTCCCTGCGCTGGCAGCAGTAGGACATGTCTTCAGCCACACTGACCATTCTGAGCTGGTGGTAGATGCACAAAGCCACTGACGGCATATCCCAGAGCTCCCACTCCAACTGCACCCACATGCGCAACCTCTCATTTCACAAGGCTCAAAACCTCATGTAAGCTATACAAGTCAAACTTTTCCAGGTGCCTTGATGCAAAACCCCAGGGCTCTGCCTGTTTTCCCCGTGAAGAGACAGGCCAGCCTGGCAGGGAATAGGAGCAGCAACGGGCTTTTAACATCTGGAGCAGGTATCAGAGGTGCCTTTCCGATCACTGGTCCTAGGGCAGGGTTGGTCTCTTTTTAATGTGTCCTCAGAACGTGGAATTAAGTTAAAGGCCTTTGACATGGCACTCCCTGCTCTCTGCAGTGCGTGTGGTAGCAGCAGCTTCTACAACTCCCACTTTCTCTTCCCAAGTGTACTAAGCAGCAGCAGCACTTCTGGGAGAAGTCACTGATCTCACAAACTATAATTACCTCTGGCGAGGAATACTAAGCATTTCAAACGTGATATTAAAGGCCAGACCTTCTCGTGTCAGTGAACAAAGCTCCTAGGAAGTCAAAGGCAACATGCTGATTTATGCCAGATGAGGATCTGACCCCTGATGCCAAATGACAACTTCACTGCCAGAGAAACATGACAGTTTAGAGACAGTTCACCTGAATAGTGGCAATCCCTATAAAGTTCAATTATCATATGGCACACATAGACATAATGATAATGAGAAAAAGAATTGGAGAGGAAAGCAAGGTAAACCAGAATGAACAACCAGGGTGAGGGTAACTCATATCCTATTTACTTTCATTCATTACTTGGTATTTTCTAGGTACATCATAGAGCCAATGAGGCAATTTTTTCAGCCACTTACTGTCCAGAAACAGTAAGTCAGTCACGGCCACAGGTAATAGTTAACAGCATTACTACTATCATAAAAATAATATTTCCAGGCTCTTTGCAGCACTCCCCCTCTAATTATGTATTTCCCGTCTCCATTTCTGTGCCTCTGGTCTCAGAAGAGCTCAAAGGTACTTGGCCCCTCTAAAATCAGGGTCCTTAGGGAACATATGCTAAACGCATGATTGTGTGGGCTGAGATAATTTAGATAAGAGAGACTCACCGACTGATTGTCATCATCTTCACACTTGATCCGGCACTCACTGTTGAACTGGAAGCCGTTTGAGCACTGGTAGAGCCCGTGAAACTTGGAAGGCGGAGGGTCGCAGGTAACAGGCACGCAAGCGCCTGGCAGCCACGTGCCGTCTTGCGTGCACTGGATCTTAAAGGCTCGCCTTTTTGTGCAGAAAAAAAAAAGACCATTTATTGAGTGGCTGAGTCAGCTAAGAGCCTTTAAAGCCTCTGAGCTCTGCTAGCAGGTTGAAGGGGATGGGTGTGCTTGAGCTTTTAGCAGTTAGGGATCAAGTTGTGAATCTGCGTCATGAAGTCTCTGAGCAAAAATAATGATTATTTGCAAAGCCAACATTGAGTTGCCCAGCCTAAACTCCTCTTTTGGCCTTGGACACATCTCTCAAAAACTCTGCTTCCCAGATTTTTGCGCTGTGGTTGGTCTGAAGTGGGTTTGTGCAGAGTCAGGAGTATATGATAGCACTAACCCTTTCCCACAGAGTTTCAAAGGGGACTCCCCAGGCTGCATATCAAAGGGGTATTTCTAAGGTAAGGTCTGTTTTCTGAGCACTGGTTAGGATTTGCAAAGAAGCGTAAGTGAACTAGGTGCCTAAATCCCCTTGAAACTGCACAACTATCTGTGTGAAGAAATTGTTCAGTGATATTCCTGATATTCTAAACAGCCCATCCCTCTCCCAGAATCATTTAACTCGTGGCTCTCTGAATCATGCTGACTACATGGCTTTACTCTTTCACGTACTTTCTTGCTTTTCTGGAGGATCCAGGGACATGGTAACCTGGTTTGCACTTGTACTTGCAAAACGAGCCCACTTTGTGCTTATCTTCTCGGCAACGAGTAGTCTGGAGATCTGCATTAGGGACGATGGAGGGTGCTCGACACATCAGCTCACACAGGGCCTCCGGAAAGGACCACAGCCCATCCTCCATGCAGGTCAAGTTGCTGTTGTTTCCTGAGAAGAACAGTGAGCAAAGTCAACAACATTCAGCAGCACTATTTTTTATTTTTTTTTTCAAAATATAGTTACACGCATAATATATCAAAAGCCACCTCGGTTGGTTTGACAAATTCAGCTGTGTATGTCCTATGCATTTTCTCTTTCTAGATGATGCCATTAAATCATTAAGAACTCTGTTTTCAGGTGACAGGCAGACAGTGCTTATTTCAGGAAATGCTGTAGCATAGGGGAAACCACACTGGCTTTGCAATCTTTTGTATTTCTCTTCCTTATTTTGTTCTTCTCTGAAAGGAAGCTTGCTTCATACATCACCCTCTCGTCTCCAAAGTCATGGCATTAACAGAGGGTTTGTTGCCATTACATTCTTCATTCTGCTTCTGTGTTATATCTCTTCCCTGAATTTGTCCTTTTTATTTCAATTTTGAGCCTTTCGGAGCAGCATCTGTTAGTTTTAGACTCACTACTCCAACACAATGAGGAGCCATTCTCAGCTGGGGACTCTCAGTCCTTGGGGACTACTGTGATAAATACGATTCATAACACTCATTAGAGACTCATTTTCCTTAGGAAGCTTTCTTGGCCAGCACCTCAAAGGTAAAAGGTACAATAGATCTATTTGCCTCTGCTATGACCTACTTGACTTCAGAAGGTTAAGCTAAAAGTAGCCTAGTCTCAGTGTATTTTACATTCTTTGTTATTTTATACTGTATGTTGAAAAGGCATAAGCTTTTCCTAAGAAACAAAGCACAGCTATGAGCCACTAACCCTTCAAAAATCCCTAATACTCGATTGAAATCCCCGAGCATTGCTGCAGGAACTCTTCTCAACCCACAAGGCATATTTTCAACGCTAAGCCAACTTCGGCGTTATCCGAAATAATACTGACAAACTCCTAACCCCAAAGCAATGGCATCTCTCTGAGGGGGAAGGAAGAGAGCTGGGACATGAGGCTGGAATTCAAAGAAGAAGAAAACAAAAGGCTCTGGAGGGCTCAGGAAGGTATGTGGAAAAGCCCTCCTGCCCTACCCGCACAGATAAGAGAAGCTGCAGTAAATCAGCCCCGGCTTTCGGCTTTCTCTCCCCTCGCCGGCTGCAGATGGTTGCAAGAGGGATTGCAGTGGGATTGCAGTGGGATTGCAGTGGGAGGGGAGCTCTGCTCCAGTGCCCCAGCCTGTTCCTCTGCTCTGACTCACCCACAGCCCTGCACACCAGCCGCGGTGATATCATACTTGCCACTGCAAAGTGATAAGCTGTGACATGACCAACAGTGGCTGTCATGACGTCAGTGATTGAATTAGGCATGAGTCATTCGAACGCTGCTCTCCAGAAGCTTAGTGGCAACATCTATTAGTCATCACCAGTGGCTGTACACCAAATGGTGCCTTTACCTCACAGCTCACAGAGTTTCTGGGCAAAAGTGAAGTGATACTGCACCACAGCTGCCCCCCCGCCGCGGGGGATGGTTATCATCCCTCCAGCTGCCCCTGCCGGAGTCATCAGCTGAAGCTCTTGTTGGTCCTAATAATGAGCACCGCTATTTTCATCGCCCCCTCAAAAAAATTCCAGGCACTTTCAATGAAAAAACATCTCGTGTTGAAGATGACCCTCTGAGTATATGAAGAAAAATAGGGAGTTCTTTGATAAAACCTTCCTTTTGAGTCTTAACTTAAAGTCTTAACTTCCACTGTGTGTTTGCTGCTTGCAGTTATCCTCCTAAATTGGAGTTATAAATTTGGTTATAAAAGAAATCAACATATCCTTTCACTAAAATGAAGAATACTTCCCAAGCCTTTTCTGGGGTCTGCACTGAATCCTAGCAGAAAAGGTGATACCGTGTGTACAGAAAAAGCTTATACAGCATTTGTACTTGAGTTGACAACAGCAGTTGTCCACTTGCAAGATGACAAGTTAATTTGGCTCTAATGTTCCTTCAAATTAGCAATGATATCTTTTTTTGTTTCCTGAGGACCAGATCAAAAAGGGTAATATGCCAGCAAGCAGAGGAGTTGATGGTGCTAAGATGATGGGGATACTAGCAGAAAAGCAGCAGGGAAGAACATGGGGGAGAAAAGGAAAAAAGGCAGCAGAATGTGTTATTTTTAAGAAAAAAAAAAAAAAAAAGTAGAGTGTCCCAAACAAGAAGAGGAGAGAAAGGTCAGAGATAGAGCAAGACGAGTGTGGAAAAGGGGAGAGGTTATGGGTGGATTAGGAAAAACAGTGATGGGGGACTGTGCCACTGGGACACGGGACATTTCCATCTTCTGCCTTTCCAAGTACAGGGAGAAGGCATAGAAGGGAGACACAGAAAACAGAAAAGGCATGGGAAAGAAGATGAGAGAGTTCAATTTGATTTATCCCCATGACTTTTCCATGTTTTGTTTGCATGGAAGCAATATTCACTGTCGTTACTGCCTGGTTGGCCGTGATCAAGGAAAGGTCAAAGGAAGGTAATAGACAGATGCAAAGGAACTTAACTTCTAATATAAATAAACTTTCCCATAGAGTCTCATAATTCTTCATACTTAAAATATCATGAATAATTCTAAAAACCAGCGCCAGTAACATATATTCCTAGGAGCAGTCTGTGTTAGCCATGCAGCTATCCCCAGGTCACTGCACACCCTCTGATACCTTTCAGAAGAGCGGGCGGGCGGCACGTGAAGGAGCATTTCTTGCCAAAGGTGGTCCCCTCACTGCAGTTGAAGGTGGCAGGGTAGACATGGTACTGGTCTGGGATGCCACAGTCCACGGGCTCGCAGGTCACCTGCTTGTTCCACTTCCCATCCATGCAAGTCATGGTGATGCTGGCCTCCATCTGGAAAAAGATACATGCCTACAGTCACCACAGCCGGCAAGGGAGAGATCAACATCATTTCAAGCCCAACAACAGCCCTTATTTTGGCTCACAAGTTAAGCAAAACTGGGCCTGACCACTACCATCATCATTTGGACAGCAGCTCCTAAAGCCACCAAGGCCCCACAAGAAACAGTGTCAGAGAACCAGCGTCTATTTCTGTCACCTCTGGGGTGAGACACCAAAGTGCTTCAATGTGAAGAGTGGAGCACTACCAACAACCTGACTCCTGCCTGCATCGCCCTGAGCCCACCGGGAAGCCCACTGCCCTGCCCTGCCATCAGAAAGGAGCCTGCAATCTGAGCTGTGGGAGCTGCCAGCTGTCCCCCATCCTGCCACCTTTCTGTGACACAGCCACTCCAAGGGGACGCCCATGCACTGCTGAGCAGTGGGACTCACCCTTGGGTCTGAAAGAAAAGCCAGCCTGACCTGAACCCATCTGGGACTCCCACCCGAGGCTCTCCCAAGGTGTCAGTCCCCGTAGGGCTGGGGTACCACGGGAGGTAGCCCGGGCCATGTCAGCATTGTCTTCAGACACGGAAAGCTGCTGTAATGGCTTTACCATCACAGTGCCCCAAGGTTACAAATGAAATCAGGGCCCCACTGTCCTGGTGCTGGGGACATGCACGCCTGAGGACAGACTTTTTGCTGGAGGAGTCTGCAATGGACAGAGCCAAGCATGTCCCCCCTGTACGTTCACCTGGCACTTGAGAGGTCAAATGCAGTCTGACTTCCCTAAAGTCACTCTACCATCATAGCCACACAGAAGCTACACTTCCATGGGTTTGAGGAACAGTCCAAGCAATGGAGCAGATTCAAGTCCTGAAGTGCCAGGGAAAGGGGGAAAAAAAAAATAAGGGGGGGGGGGGGTTAGGTAATGGAGCCGCCCATCCATAGCTAAGGTGAAGAATTCACTGGGTCACTGAAGGACAAACAGATGTTGGCAAAAAAGAACAGAATAAACAACATGTCCACTTTCTAATGAAAAAGGGAAAAATATTACAAACTGGAAGTGAAGAATCTGAAAGTAGGAGTCTTCCCTCCATACCAGAATAAAGAATAAAGAGAGGGACAGAAGAAAAAGAAATGTGAGAAACCCAAACACGAGAAGGGGAAGATAGCGGCGAGGAATCTGACCAAGCCATACAGCAGCACTCCTCTGCCTCCAGGGAATATTTTATTCAGGGCTGGTACACTCACAGGAGATTTGCACTGCTGACCATTGATCTGGTTTTATAAAGGGAAGGGGAATTTTTCTAGCACACATCAAAGGGACCTGGATTCCCTTTTTGCAAAAACACCCTAATGGTTTCAACAGAAGTTCAGACCTGTCTCCCTTTGATATATGGTTGCGTTCAGAATGGTAAAAGCAGTCCCAGAGCTGAGAAACTGGACACTTCCCAAGTGGGCACAAAACCCCTTTTCTAGACCATGGAGTTTGTTTAAACAGGGAGCACTGCTGATGGAAAAAAAAAAAAAAGTCTTTTCTACAAATTCAGAGTAGCACATTCTGGGATTCTTGGAGCTCTCAGGTGAAGTGACACTCTGTTCTCATTCTCAATCATTTTGCTCCCCAGTGGCCATTTATTCTGCCTTTGTGGCTTAACAGAATATCTGCACCATTAAAAGGTGTATCTATACTGTAGACAGTTGATGACTTGAAGATGCATGTGCTTCCAGGAAGTTACAGTGTGATGGCCACAGGAGAAGGGATGATACGGCATATTTCCATGTCTTTATAACACATACATACAGCAGCATCACCACCACATTTGCACTCTGGACTGGGCTGCTCCAGCATTCAGCAAAGCCTCGATTTCCCTTAACTGATGCTATCATCAAATAACACTCCAGCACCATGGCTGCTGGGCACCTCGAACAGCAGGAGCTTAAAACATAAAACCAAGCTATTGATGTCAGGGGCTATCCAAACGTTATGGAAAAGACATGGGTCTTGCACTGTGTCTTGTTGGATGTTGGATCCATGCTGAGCACAGGGAAAATCTATCAGTGATAGAAGATTCACCTCCAAGAATTCAGTTGTTAATGGTGGTGTGATCTAGTTTAGGAATAAATGATTGCTCCTGCTTGCTGATAGTGACTGCTGAGACACAGCATGGTGCGCAAGGGAGTTTCTCTAATGACAGGGTTGTACATCAGATCTACCTCTGATGTACACCAAATAAACAGTGCAAATTCAGAATCCAGAATGTAACACGCAGTTTTAAAGAGAAGCAATATCTGTGCATGACGGCACCTTACAGAAAATGGGCAAGAACGTTTTGCCCAGCCCAACACTTGTGAGAGTATTTCAGCTGCAGCCGTGGTCTTTGCTAGCAGAAAGCTGCAGGACACTACAGCCAGCTGGAAATGCAGTGTGCCTGGGGTCATCTTTCCCAGGAAGGGATCCCTC
The DNA here is from genome assembly GCF_023638135.1 of Falco biarmicus. Taxonomy (NCBI): domain Eukaryota; kingdom Metazoa; phylum Chordata; class Aves; order Falconiformes; family Falconidae; genus Falco; species Falco biarmicus. Next base: position 11,402,556 of record NC_079296.1, on the reverse strand, counting down.
ATCACAGCTCTACCTCCACTGCACTTTATTTCTGCCCCTGTTCTAGACCTTGAGGGGGGGGGGGGGGGGGGATAAAAAAAAATAAAAAAAGAAAGAGTCTCTCCATGTTTTCATCCCCTAGGGTTTTCCCCATGGTCTTTCCCAACAAAAACAGTAACCAAATCTGGAAGAGTCACCTCCTTCCAGACCCATATGGCTTTTCCTCTTCCTGGCACACTGGCAAGGCCATTCCCACCCAGAGAATCTGCACCCATGTGGGCAAGACCCTGTATTCTCAGCTTTTCCCAGTAATTTGTTCCACACTTTGTATGATGGAAGCTGAGGTTTTCAAGGTCAGACATAATAATGGCACATTTTAGAGCATGTCTATCATGTCATCACTTCAAGCAATAGGAGCACATGCGTTTCTGCAGCAGAACATAACAGAGACCGTTCCCTGCAATGGAGGCAAAGAAAGACTAGGGGCTTTGACAGAAAGCACGGAGGTCAGACCTACCACAGAAACGATGGCAGATGGCACCCACCAGCTTTCAGCTTCTCCCTCTTGCAACATCCCACCTGAAGGTGGGATCGTTGCAGTGCCCTGGGACAGGACTCCAGCCTGCTGAGCAGGAGCCCATCTCTCCCCAGCACCGTGCTGCACCTCGGGCGTATTTCCAGTCAACAGCCTCAGCAGTGCTGCCATCGGACCTGGCACTGGATCTTAGCGGCAGCATCTGCATCTGCCTTTGCAGATCTTCCACCCGAAGCCTAAGCAGACACGTGCCTGTTTCACCTGTCTGATCTGACAAGGTCACCCAGCTCACAGCAGCCTGTACCAAGCACTTGGCTTTCTCCTCTGGTTTATTAGCTGTCACTTTGGGCACTCTGTGCTGCTCTGACGGGCATCACAGCAACCGCTTCCCTTCATGTCCTGCCTTCCAAAGGAGGCTTACGCAAGGAGGGAGGGCAAGCAAGAAGGAAAAAAAAAAAAAAAAGGGAAAAAAAAGAGCCTCCAAAAATACAGTGTGCAGTACAGTGAAGATGATGCAAAGTTAAATACGGTGCCAGAAAGATTTGTTCCTTGGGACTTTTAACAGCCTGGGAGAATTCATGTCTCCTTCCTGCTGCCCAAGATCCCAGCCGGCTCCTTCTTCAAGCGATGCTTCAAGTGTGAAGTTTCCTCTCCTTAAAAATGAACAGCTGTGCCCTCCCCTCTAAGTATTCTTCCACTTCTGCCCACTACTGTGCCTCTAATTGAACCCACATGAGCCGCGCTTTCTTTTCCTGGCATGATTGATGACGCCTTTGCACAACATTAGGGAGCTGCTGGGTTTTAAATAACACCTCTTGACCAGAGCAGCAGTGGTGGTAGCTTCAAGGAGAGATGACAACAAGTAACTGAATGAGTGGGGCTTTCAGCAAAGGGCAAGGGGGAGGAAAACAGTGAAAGACAAAGGGAGAAAAGGGAGAGAAGAGAAGAGAAGAGAAGAGAAGAGAAGAGAAGAGAAGAGAAGAGAAGAGAAGAGAAGAGAAGAGAAGAGAAGAGAAGAGAAGAGAAGAGAAGAGAAGAGAAGAGAAGAGAAGAGAAGAGAAGAGAAAGAGAAGAGAAGAGAAGAGAGAAGAGAAGAGAAGAGAAGAGAAGAGAAGAGAAGAGAAGAGAAGAGAAGAGAAGAAAGAGCGATGGAGTTGTCAGGAGGGTGGGAAGAAATAGGGGGGAAATGAAAACATCCAGAGATCTTCTTTGTGAAAAAGAGACACAAAGGGTTTTGCTCCATCACTATGTGAGCCCTTTTCTGGTTTTGTTGCTGAAGTCCCTCAGTGAGGATGAGAGAGAGCCTATGAGTCTGTAAACAGCTCAGCTTTTTTTAATTTTCAAACAGCAAACAGTTTCTATTGCACATAGTGTTGATGGTTTTTAGGGTTTGGTGATTTTATGGAGTTTTAACAGAAATTGGGAATGGGAGCTTCTCAGAGAGCAGAGATGAATGATTTTTTTGCCTTAAGACTGATTAAAATGGTGGCTTCAGAAGACACAGAGGCCAGAAAGTGCAGAAACTGTTAAGAAGATTTTCAAAGACCCCTCAGATATAAAAGATTGATTTGAAATGTGACTTGTGCCCCTACATCTCTGAGGTGCTTTTGAAAATTTCTCTTTTAATTCTCTGTTCACCCTTTTTTTCTGTCTTTCAGTGAAATAGGGAAGACAAATATGATTCAGATGCTAAACCAGGATGGTTTCACTGGTCTGTCCATCAGCAGCAGCACACAGTGGTCATAGGCCACCAATGTTCAGTTTGCTCTTCGAGACTTTTTACCTCACCTCAGCCTCGTTCATACCTGAGAGTGTGAAACAGCGTGTGCAAAGCTGCTTTCCTTCCTCCCCTTCCTCGTGTAGTCCCCCCACACTGTCAGTTAAATGAGAAAAATAGCTCTGGGCCCTCAAATCCATCAAATAAGCTAAATATCCAATTAAATGACAGTGGTGAAACAACCAACAGCTCCGTGCAAGGTTTCTTGATCATGAAGGGAGTCCCTCTGACCGTAGATAACAAGCCACATGGCCCTATCTCATCTCCAAATACTTGTGACCTGAAGAGGGGCTGAAGCTGGGAAGCAATTGTGGAAGGAGCCAAGTGCAATTCAGTACAACACAATACGAGGAACCCAAACCATGGATTCTGGACATTCTCAGATAATCCATTTCTTACCTACACATTCCACAAGTTCTGGATTGAAGTACGTGGCACAAAGAAATAAAACAAGATGACACAGTGAAAGAAACTGCCCAATCCTTTTTAACGGATCTCCAAAACACACTAATAAACTTTTAAAGCCTGTGTTTAATGTGCTTAGCTGAACATGGATACCTTTAAGATGTTCCACTCCTTCCCTGTGAACGCACAGCGCTGAGCAAAAGCAAGCCCTGGCCTCAGGGTTTGTATCGGTGGAAAAAAGACAATGAAGTGCAATCGCAGACCAGCGCGAGTGGAAGCGTGTTGTAATAGGCAGTGAATCACGTTAGCGAGGGGTGCTAAAATCCTCTGCTCCCGTCATATGAGTCTGATCAAGGCTCTGAAACCAAACCTCTCCCAGCAAAACCATATACAGTTGGCTGAGCTTCCCCAAAAGGTACTTCTTGCGTTTAAATATCACAGTGCTGGTGAACCATGTTTAGGCTGTTTTATTTGGTTTGGGATTCTTGTGTGCTCAACGTACAGATCCCTTCCAACTATTTCCTGGTTCAGCCATTCAGGCTCATTTGAGAACTTGTTTTCTGTTCTGTAAAAATGCTCAGCTGGAGCTGGGGTTCTGGTGCTGATGCCAATTAGGATGGAAGAGGCCCAGCTCACAGGGTCCTGTATTTGTTTTGTAATTGAGTTGAAAGGGCTGACTCATTCACCTCCACTCTGTCTCCCCACTTTGCGAGCGTATGAAGAGCATGGTATTTCACAAATACAGCCAGGCTGCTGCGCGTGGCTGCCTGCCCCCAGCCCTCCCCGGCCCCAGATGCGTGCGCTGCCCCAACCACACACAAGAAGGTGCCAACGGGGAAACCACCCCCACGTTGCACTCACAGGATCCGGCAGCATTAGAGAGAAGAGCACAAACTGGGGTGTCTGCCCTGCACCCACATATCCCATGCACCCTGCTCCTAGAGGCATGCCAAGGCTGGATGCTGCACATCCACCTCCCCCACCACAAAGGACCTGCATTTTTTTAATGTTTAAAGAAATTGATAGTTTCCCTCAATACCCCAATCACTGCATCAAGACGTGTTGCTGCTGTGGAACGGGATTATTAATGCATGGCTTAGAGAAGATGGGGAGCACTCCCTGGTGCATGGGGGAAGGTTTTTGGTGATTTGTGTGGAAGCAAAAAGGTTTAGGTGCTTTTTCCACACCTGTGATCCCATGCACTTCTGCAGTGTCAGGGTGTGGAGGAGATGGACTGAAACACTACAAAGGAGTTAAGACATCATTAGCCTCAACCCAAGGAATAAAAATGAGATATTTTGCCCAGAAACAAGTTGTGCAAAAAACCCCAACCACCACACCTCCAAAAACCAGCCTAAGAAACACTGTTTGGGTGAGTAGAGCCAAACAGTGAGGACAAAGAAGGGCTGAACACATATTTAAACCTTTTGGGTTGAAAACTCCTGAATTTGGGGAACATCTGAGCTTTGCTCACTGTCAGTGCCTCTTCCTACAGAGTCAGATGGCTCCTATTCTGATCAGAAGTATTTGAATAAAGCCTTGTTCCAAGGCTGAGCTGAGATTTTGGGGGTTAGACTGGGTTATTTCTCAATTTCACCTCATCTGTTTGCTCATCTCTGTCTTGCAGGTCATACAAAACCAGCAGAACAAACCTGGCTTTTGCTGAGATCATCATCTCGCTGGACTTGCAAAATGTAGCCTGTCCTGCAGCTCACGTTGCACTGGTCACCGTTGTACCACCCGCCACCGGTGCAGTTCAGCAGTGCATTCTCGATCTCCAGCTTCTGGCAGTCGGTGGCTTCGCAGGAGTAGTGGACACAGCTAGGTGGGAGACAAGAAGCGATGCTTTCATTATTTAATCATTCATTCCACAAAAGCAAGCGCGTCTGACTGGCAAACTCGTCACTTGTCAGGCAGCCGGTACACAGACCACAGAGTGAACCCAGTGTGGCAAAGGGCTCCTCACCAATGAGCACGCTGTCTAATTATGTCTTTCAAAGGACAGGGACAGTGGTAATGGCAATGACATTGAAAGCGAAGTACAGGTCTTGTGGCAAAAGGGAAGAGCCTGCCAATTCTGCAGAATTACTTTCCGTTCTGCAACATTCACCTGCGCTGTAGCTTTTCTACTCCTGTACCAATGTGCATCCATCCATTCATCCCACAAAAGCACTCTCCCTCCAAGAGCAGTCCTTACATCCCATCCAATTTAAAATCTCTGCTGAATTCAGGAGTGTCCGATATTGCTAGTGATAAGCGTGCATGTGTGTACGTGTGAGGAGGGGTTTTTGTGATAGACATTCTTATCTTTGAGAAACTCGAGTGAATAATGTGATTGAAATCAACACATTCATTTTATTCCACTTCACAAGGAACACCAAACATCAGCTGTGTAGCTGTGTTGATAAGCTCTTATCAAGCTCAGCAGCATGCTGTCATTTCAGATCTCTCCAGTTGCTGTCCTGCCATCCATAAAATGTTTCCCTGGACAGAAACTGTCTGCTCTCCCTACAGTAAATTATTGTAACATTTAGCACAACTTGTAAAAAGAGGGGTTTGTTTTATTTTTGTATACACAGAGATGTCTGGTTGACACAAAATCTTTCACCATCTCTGATGACCTCAGTCAAACTTTATAGCAAACGTTCGAATGTGAGTATGGGGCAGTCCCTCAGCTAAAGGGCAATGAAAATGCTGAGAGTCTTGAAGCAGGAGGGTAGATTTAGACTAGATATAAGGAAGAAATTTTTTACAATGCGGGCAGTGAAACACAGAACAGGTTGCCCAGAGAGGTGGTAGATGCCCCACCCCTGAAACATTCAAGGTCAGGTTGGACAGGGCTCTGAGCAACCTGATCTAATGGAAGGTGCCCCTGCTTATTGCAGGGGGCGGGGGCTGGACCAGATGACCTTTAAAGGTTGCTTTCAACCCAAATTGTACTATGATTCTACATGCAAATATTTTTTGCTGGATTAGAGACAAAATTTCTGAGGTTAAGGATTCCTACAAGATAATATGCCTCTGCTGAAAATTAAAATGAATTTAAATTAAATACAGTGTAATTAATTCTGAGGAGGGAAAACCTTGACTTATTTCACCATCTATGTGGGTAGGGAAGAACCTAAAACAGACAGTTACATAAAAAGGGGAAAGCAATGCACCAATACACATATTTTGAAATGGATTACATGCAAGTTATTCCCCTCTCCCAGAGAAAGGGTTAACAGCCACAAAAATCGCATCCACCTTAGTAAGCACAGGACTTAGCATGTACATGGTATTTTGCTGTGTTCAAGGCATTGAGCAGACATTATCTAATTAATTTTCGTGACACCCCTGTGAGATACTTGTGCTGGTATTGTTATCCCCATGTTACTGATAGAGAAGCACATCTGTACATGTCTCTACTGAGCTCTAGATCAGATCAGGCGACAAAATGATTCTATGATTCTATGATCCTATTATGTACCTCCACAACTCATTTCTCTGCCCTCGACTAGTGCTATAGGGGAAGCGCCCGCTGCTTGTAATTTAAGGTTGCGTGTTCAGTGGCAGCCCTTCCCTGGAGTGCGATGAGCCATAAACAATTTCTACATGCAGAAAGATCTTATTTCCTCATTCTGCACAAAGTATCGCCGCTGATAGGACTGAGGAAGGAGAGTTCCACTTCTGTCTTGGCCAACCCGATCCCCTTCTATGCAACAAACAGCGCCCTGTCTATCAGCACTACAACAGTGACACTCACTGCTTCTGCAGAACGGGTGATCCTTTGCCAGAGCTGACCTACGTGGAGTGATTCTGCTTTCAGCAGGATCCCACCCCGCATACCAAGGGTTTCACATATGTTTTCCAGTCACTGCAACTCACAGCCTGACATACAAATTTGAACTGCCATCAATTTCACTTTCCACCAGTCAACAAGGCTGTGGATGCGATGGTGGAAGAGCAAGTGGACAGCATATCCTCGTGCCCAGGTGGTCTTCTCTTCCAGAGAAATGAGGTGAGGAGAACAGCCACATGCAACGTCGTGTCAATGCCCAACATGAATCACCCAGGGCAGCAGAGCCCCGGCAGCCTCACGTGCTGTGGCTTCTCAAGAAGAGCGGTACCTTACTGTTAACCCGCAGCACTGCTAGCTAAGTCACCCAGTGGCGTTAGCAAGAACATCTGAACATGGATGTTGAGTGAGAGCATAAATGATGGATGACATCTTGTTGAACCCTCCCTACATGTCCCAGCTACATCTACCCATGATAGCTAACTGTCACTTTGCTCCCCTCCGTTTCTCAGGCGGTGAGACTGCAAAACGAGTTGCTCCCGTGCCAGGGCTTCGGAAATGAGGAAGTTGACTCATTGAGGAAAAAAGCAAGCACTACTGCCAAGCCATTCTCAGAAGTGCGTATTGCGAACCTTGACTGCCCATTGCAAAACTCCCGCAAAATCTGAAAACCTTTGTGCGCTAAAGTTGGAAAAACAAAATAATAGCAGACCTATTTAATTTAATACTTATGTGAATCAATGTGCAACACATCTATGTAGCACTGAGTTCAGCCTTGAGCAGCTTCAGAGGGAAGGATGAGCCTAAGAAAACCTTTGCAATTTGCACAAAGGGAAATCTGGAGCAACGTCACCGCAATCAGTGGCATTGCTTTTCATTTCCATCAATGTAAAGGGGAAAAAGAATTTGGTTTCTTGAGTTCATATCAGGGCACCAGATGAGCAAGCCTGGGCTTAAAAGTCCTACAGAACTGAAATGCCACAGACAAAGGCATTAAGAAACACTTATTGTGATGTTCTTCTTTCTGTTTACAAGTCCCCTTGTGGTCTTCTTAAATGGCCAGGGAACATTTTTAGCCCCCCCCCTCCAGGCTCCAGATTATGCCTCAGTTAGCAGATCATCTGGGCAGCTTGCTCTGTCTGTAACTCTATATGAATGACTTCAGTGACAAACAATACAGCCATTCACTTTTTGTAAAAAACCAACCACTGCCACCAAATGTTTCCAATTTAAATATTTCTGGTTCTCTAGCTACTGGTTCCAATTTGGTATCAGCTACTGTCAGCCGTAAATCCCAATGAATTTTGAAGTCACAATCCTGAATTGAGTTCTGCAAAGGCAGAATTAAGAAGGAGAAATGAATATCTCCAAGTAGGAAGTTGAGACAAAGGACCCATCACATCCATATTGCAGAACTGTGGGTCCTGCCATTTAACAGTGGTTAATCATCACAGGCTCCAGAAACTATGCATTCCTCAGGAAAGAAACAATATAGAGGATCTGAGACTGAAATCACTTGTACTTTAACTCGTGTTGATTCCTGTCATAGGGCAGTTTATCCCGTTGTCCTGCAATCCAAATTGGGTGACTTCATCCAAAACTACCTATTGCAAATCATCCCTGGTCTATCCTAACTCTCTGAATGCACCTGGGAATGTGAGTTGGTCTGGACCAAAGCTTTGCAAGGCACCCACAGACCACTCTAATGATCTTCTGACGTACATGTAACGAACAAGTGTCAGTGCCTCAGATATTTCCTGACAGTGTTTATTTTACTGGGTCTACTTCAGGATTCACCTGTTCCTGTTCTTGCCCTGGTGGTGTGTGATTTCCCAAAGCAACACTCAAGCTCCAAGGTGAGTGCAAGGATCTGTGGGTTTCTTGCACACATTCCTCTGCCTGCGGCATGTTAAAAACACCCATCAAGGCAGACCATTTCAGTGATGTGAAAAGCCCTGAACTGAGTTAGCTTCATATGTAGGCTGACATTCTGAGCCAGTTCTTCCTTTATTCAAATCCATTCTGCCCATCCCTAATCTAAATAAGCTCAGTCATTAACCTCTAAATCTTTATTTCTCTGTGCCAATATTGGCCCCAATTCAGCAAGGCACTTAAATATGTGCTTAACTTCAAAAGCACAGTTAAGTCCCACTGATAGATTTGACTACAGGGGGATGTAAGCAAATAGCTAAGGGCTTTGCTAAATTGGGGTCTTAGTGACACAATCCCAGAAACATTTGTATTTTAACATGTTTATAGAGAATTATAACAATTAAGTGGAACTCTTCCCTCCTCACATAAAAACAATCCAGGACTTCCTCTTTCGAAAAGCTTACAGCAGCCAAACTTTCTTTTCCTAACCCTGGGGTCAAGCACTTTTCCAAGAACTCATCATAGTATAATGCCCTAATTATTTGTTTCCTTCATGATAGCTCTGGCACATATATATGCATAAGTGAGCATAAAAGCTCAGGGTATACACTCATTATGAGAAAAGCCACACCATTACCTATTGTACGTAGGAAAAACTTCCTTCTCCGCAGCCCAGGCCAGCCTGGATTGCAGATCTGAAGCACACTTTGGTTTTGTTCTACACCACCACATGTACAGCTCACACATGCGTAGCTGCTGATGGTTTTTCTAACAGATTTACCCTTATGGTGGGTTTGTCTTCTCCTCTGTAGAGATCCCTCCAAAGGCAAGAACAGGTTCTCTCTCTCTAATCCAAGCGTATATATATTCTAGCCACATTCCCTGGTGCAGACCACCGTCCCCACCACTGGCAGGGAGATGTTCTCCCTGGGGACTGGCTCTGCCTTGAGCCTGTTGGCATCCCGTTGTGGGAGGGATTCCTGCCTGGGGGAGTCCGTACTCAACTGATAAAGGCCTCCAAGCTCCTTCACCCTCCCTGCCAGCCTGGAAGCGGGACCGTGTGCCTGGGCGTCAGCAGCCCTGCAGGTCTCCCTGCCAGAGTCTGTCCAGACAAACAAAGAAAACGCATCGCCTTCCACTTTAATAAAAGCCAAATGATGCCGTTTGCCAATTACCAAAATGGGGCGAAGGTTAAAAACCCACTGAATTATAACACATGTCACGGACCAAAGCTTCTATGATTAACAGTTCTGCGAGAAATTCATTAATTTCACCAGAAGCAAGCTGACAGAGATTGCTTTTAATGACAGAACGCAGGGCAGGGGAAAGACGGCTGAATCGTGAAAGAGAAAGCTGCATTAAATCACACCAGAAAAAAAAAAAAAAAAGGAAACCCTTCCCCCCCACCCTTATAAAAAGGGGGAAAAAAGAACCAGAGTTATAAAGGCCGGTTGCATTTGTTCCGCTGCTGAAGATTTATCTTCATCATTTCTTGTTGGGGAAGCTGACAGCAGGAGAGAGCAAGACAAAGAGAAGAGCTGGAGTGGGCTGCGTCTCCCCGGGCTGGCTTGTGGCAGCAGAGGGTGAAGCCCGGAGGAGGAGGATGGCCCCCCACGGAGGCCAGGGCCAGGGCAGGCGATGGCACATTGGCCAGGAGTGAGTCTTGGTCTCCAGTGCTGGTCCCCCCCAGCTGTCAAACACCCAGCTGTGCACACTGATGGAGGAAGGTAAGCCCAAAATCTCCCCTGCAGAAGCAATTTTGCAGCCGTAACGCTGAGTTCACGCCAAGCTTTAACCAAATGAAAGAAAGGAAAATCTCTTTGCTACACTAGCTAGAGAGTGCAGGGAGCTGGCGACATGGGGCATGCACAGCAGGGAGCTGCGGGCGGCCAGAGCCTGCTCCGGGGGTGTGCAGGCTTAGCTTCGTTACAAACACAGAGTTAATGGGGGATTAGAAAGCTGGAAACTCCTAAAATCCACAATTCTGACAGCTGAATTGGGGTATCTACCTGGGTTTTCACGCCCGCTGCCTGCAGTTTCCAGGAGAGGAGCAAAGGGCACCAGGCGGGATGGAGGAGGGGACAGGTCTGGTGAACATGGCAGGGAAATGCCACCGAGGGACAGCGGCACTTCACAAGAACTGCCTTGCCAGGGATAGGAGGCCCTCAGCTAATGCTTGCACCTGGCAAAAAGGACAAAACCCTGATTTCTGAGGAACCGCCGTTGAAGGCAGCCCCAAGGCACCACGCTTGCTTGTTGCCGGAGTGATGCAGGGTGGGCAGTTCTACCTCTGCCTCTGCCTCCCTATTTCACTGTCTGCTCCACCAGGCTAAATAGGAAATAATAAAAGTATAATAATTTGAGCTATAAAGCACAGAAGAAAAACTAACTGAGCAATTATGTCTGGTCTAAGGATGCAATGTGAAAATAAAGCGTGTTGTTTTTACAGCACATCTCCAGCAGTGAGGTAAACTTTTGCTAAAAACAAAACCGAGCCTGTGGTCAACTGCAGCAGAAAAAACAACTGGAAAGTACAGAATATTTTTTTTTCAACCTCTCTATAAATGTCTTCAGAAGGATGGAATGGATTTTCAAAAGAAGTAACGATGGCTGACAACTACCTATAAAGTTCAATGGGACTTTTCCATTTAAGCTCCTTTTTCTCTTCTAAAATACTAACTTTACTACGTGTTTTAAGAAAAAAGAGTGAGTACATGCTTTATTTTCAGTTATTAAGTTGTCACTAACCCATGGGAGTGATCCATTCACCCTCAAAATAAATGCTCTGTTAATTTTCAAGGGCCAATATATTTCTTTTCCCTTACATATTTAAAATCTGCACCCTTGCCTAGAAGTGTCTGTATCTGGCTATAAATCCTCTCCAACCAAAATAATTCTCCTCGAAGAGAGAGAAATAATATCTCTTGCAAAAAGAAGCCAAAGAGCAGGCAAAAATATCCATGTTGACCTAAGGAGAATGAAAGTGGTTAAAATTGATGCTTACACATAAGGAAGGAAAGTTCCTTTAAAAAATAAATAAATATTTTAACATTGTATTAGGCAAATGCAACTGTGGGGAAAGGGGAGAAGGGAAGGGCAGGCAGTGTGGGGCTGTCACTCCAAGGGAGTCTGGTAGGAAGACCATGAGCATGGGAGGCAGAAAACCTACATCCCGCTTCTGATCTGGTTAAGAATACATTTTTTTAAATCCATCTTTCTATATTCTTCCTGGATTGAGTAAAATAACAAAGGAAAAAGATGGCAGGGGACAGCAAAGGCGTCACCTATTTCCTGCTGCAGGACCTAATGCACAGCTTTCGCTGCGTCTTGGACACCTCAAATGCTCAGAGATACTTGTACAGAAGGAAGCACATATGGGCACCCAAACTATCCCACCACAAGGCAGACAGGAGACTCCCCACTACAGCACTGTCACCAGTGGAAAAAATCCCACTGATTTCAATCAGCTTTGGACCAGGGCTTTATTTCATGGAGTTTCTAGTTCCTTGACTGACATGGGAAACTTTATGATCAATCCAGCGTTGTAACCTGCAAAACCTAAGCCATTCCTTTGAATGAGCGAGGCTCTGACGGGGTTTTTGAGAGCAAGGGGCTAAGATGGTTCAGTGCATCATGAAAACAAAACAATGCAAAAAAAAAAAACCAACCTACAAAAAACCCAAACCAACAAAAAAAAAAAAACCCCAAGAAGAAAAAGAAGAGGCAAACGGCGGGTGATTCTTCTTCAAGAGATTTCTAAAGGTTAGTTTGCCGGGCTGCAGAAGCTTACTGAAGCTTTGCCTAAGGGGAATGAATTTTTTATTAAGGAAATAACTTTCTAAACAGAGAGCACTTCTAATTTCATAAGTGAACAAATGGTTCAATTCCTACTGAAAACTTGAGAGGGAAGAATGTGGTCCTGCGCCACAGCCCTCTTGAGCTCCCTGTTGCTTCTCGCCATCTCCTTCCAGTGGGTCTCTCTCACCCTTTGCCTCTCCCAGTCCTGCACTGGGATTTGGCCAAACTTCCACAACTAGACTTCTCCTCGGAAACTTGATCCTGCTGCCTTTGGGCCTCTGAATTTATACAACCTATTGCATAGAATGATCAGACTCCTTGAATCTAGGTCAGAACCCACTGACTGGATTGATTTAGCTATAGATATACTCCTTTTTTTTATTTTTTTTTAATTTAATTTTATTTTCCCTTCCTTCTCCCCCTTCTCACCCTCCTGCCTTTCCGGGAATAAAAGCAGGTCCTAAAACCAAGCCAGAACATTATCAAAAAACCTGACAGCTTGCTTGGGAGGCTGAGCAGAGGTTTACTGGGATATGCATCTTGTTTTACTATTGCTGCCGCTACAGCATGATGACTGCTCACACTTTGAATTCACAAAGGGAAAAAAAAAATATTCTTTCAGGGGTTTTGCTAAATTCTCCCCTCTTCTTTTCACTGCCTCGCTGAAAGGATCCATGAAGCTGCCGCACCAGAGGCCAGGAAAGGTCACAATCTCTGTGGGATGCTGTAAAGCAGAGACTGAGAGGGGTTGGTGGTGATCTATTGATGTGTCTGTAATAACAACAAGAATAAAACGGTAGCCATAAACCTTTCATCCTGGGGGGTCCCACAGAGCTTTTCAGAGCATGGGCCAGATCCAAAGAGGTACTCAGGGCCCTTACCCAGCCATAAAAACACCACGAATGCCGGCGGCCAAGCACCCGCCGCACGGGCCTGAGCACCTCGCAGGATCCGGCCCCGCCAGGGCACAAGCATCACTTTGTCTCCGCACGGCTGCTTCCATGGGAGGTCCCTGTAGCACTTCAGCAGCACAAAGCGGTTTAGATTGGAGCCGGTGTGTGAGTGGTGAAAATGATGCCGTACTGGGGAATGTACGAAGAGTTAACTGGCCCCAATTCCAAGTTTGGGATAATGGAGGGAGGAGAAAGGAAGAGGAAATAATTCGCTAACAGTATCCCATGCAGGTTAAATGTCTCATCCATCCTGATCAATGAGAACACTGCCGGTTTTTTAGCAGCGACACAAAAGGGTCAGCAGGGTTCAGCTGCCGTGTCCCTCCTGCCTCCTCTTAACCCCCGGCGCAGGCGGGCGGCACGGGGGGTGGTGGGTGGCGAGGCAGAAGGAAGCAAGCTGACAGGCTCACCTCTGCTCCGCCGGGCTGTAGGTCTGTCCTCGCTGGCAGCTGCTGATGGTGATGGGGTCGAAGTTGTGGAAGGAACGCAGGGCCACCCCGGAGATGGCCACAAACTGGGAGCTGAAGCTAATGAGGACAGCCTGGGTGTGATAAAAAGGGTGACTGAGGTCATGGATGACGGGGATAATCAGGGGATTGTTCCTGCAGCTCAGGACGTGGACACCTGCCAGAGGAGAGACAAGATCAGAGGAAGGGTCAGACTTAACACAATCACTTCCCGAAGCAGTGGGCCCTTCAGAAGCATTTCACCCATAGGAGCGGTCCTATAGAGCTGAAAAGTTATGGTAAGCTGCCTGGAGGGGCTTCCCAAATCGCTCCGGAGAGCTTAACAGAGAAGTATATCCCTCCAGACAGCTGAAGAAAGGCTGCCATTCTCTCCACAAGCACGGCAGGCTCTCAGAGCGGTTTCTTTAGACCACAGCTACGTTCCTATTGTGCTCTGTTAAATCAGGAGCAACCATCACGGAGGAAGCGGAGTCGCGCTATTGTAAAACCGGTCTGAGAGGACAGTTGGACCCTTTATACCGTGCATCAAATGGTGCTGGCAGGCTGGGTGGCTTTGTGCACCGTGGCCAGCACACCAGTGGCTTGTTTGTAGCTGTGCATGTCATTAGCACTCAGCATAAAACTTTTTTTTGCATGAGCTCTACACTAAATGTGCCCAGTTTTGATTTTTTTATTAATGGTTTTCAGGTTTAGGGTATCTTGTTCTTTGATAAAAAAGGTGAAGATCTTCCTGGAGACAGAAACAAGGGTGATGGACCCACTGAGGGTATTACAGGTCCTCTTTTATGAGAAGAAAATAATTGTGCCTTGGGAAAATAAGTCTCTCCAGAGAGCGAAGTGCACAGAAGCACCAGAGATGACAAGGAGACTTCTTAATCCCTTTTCTTCAGCAGAGAAGGTACTCAGGGATAGTTGGGAATAAATTTCCACCTTCAGGTACAGGCAAATTGAATTCAAATGGGCCAAATCCATCTCAGGGGCAACTCAAAGGACAGACAGCTGTCAGCTGGCCTCAAATTCATTAATTGAGATTCACGGCCTGCTGGCTGCCAGCAAAGCCCTGCCTCCACGGCTCCGTGGCATCACTCCGAGGATCAGCTTGGCTCCAGCTCCATTCGCTTCACTGGAGCTCCCCCAGCAACGGCTTTGGCCCAGGCTCTTTGGCTACCTTTTGAGACTTACAAATTTGGAAATAAAATAAATTATATTTGCATGTTTAACTGGCTCAGGGATTTCTATTATTATTATTATTTTTTTTTTTTTCCCAGTTCAGGTTTCTTGACTCAAAAGTGAAGGAATAAAAAAGTTTTCATTTTTCTCCTTAGAAAGTGATTTCCTGTGAATTAAGACAGACTTCTGACCACTCTCTTTAAACATCTATCTCCCACCCTCCAATTAAAAAAAAATATCTTCCTGTAATAATAAAAAAACCCCATAAAATAAAAAAGCAAAAGTCTTTTTGTTTTGGTCTTTACCTGACCCTGAAATAACCTCCCTGTCTACTTGCCTCCCACAGGTCTTTTGATATCAGCTCCTTGTGGAACGGTGCACGTTTCTCACTTACAAACAGGTGCAGTTAATACTCAAAATCCCGGGTTCCCAAATTCCTTGGAAGTTTCTGCCTTCTCTGATGGAAAGCCAAGAAAGACCTTATGGTATGAGGCTGTTTATTCACTTCAATTTCATTCCTCACACTCAGGTGGTGTCCACAACAAAACAGACCCTCAGAGCTGCGCTGCAGTTGCTTGTGCTTTCTGACTCCGACAAGTTAAACGGGGACTGAATGGGTCAGGTTCATTTAACTAACCTGCCTTCATTAGCAAAAAGCCACTCAAGACAGTACATGCGCCCATGGCAGCGGAGCTAGAGCTGTCCCCATGCTCTGTATCCACCTATTCAATGCTCAACAGCTCTTGCAAAGTACCTGGCAGCTGAACCCCAGTGTCTGCAATGGCTCTGAGCTAGCAGCACCGAGGTGTTTGGTGTCCCAACCTCTCCATCTCCTACTGAGACTCAAAAGAAGCTTCTCATTATTTTCTGGGAGTTCACATGGAAAAAATTTGCTTTGATCAAGGTGGAAAACTGCACTTCTGGATAGACTGTGTTTTGCTCATGGGAGCGTCTAGCACTCTGAGGACCGATCAAGCTTTAAATTATTGCTACTTCCTTCTGGACATACTTGCCACCAGCTGTTGCTTAAGGCCAACTGACCGTCTGCAGTCAGTCCTGCACCCAGTGCATGCCTAAGTTTGCATCTCAGCTGCAGTTACTAGCTTGCCACAGTGATAATTAAAACACATCAAATACAATATCCTGGACAAAGACTTAATGTCACACCCAGATCTCAGACAGAAGAGTGACGAGGAGCTCTGCCAAAGTGAGAACTGTGGGGTAGCCCACCTACACCTCTCTGCTCCAGGCCAGCCTCTTCTGGAAATGATGAAGGCAGCATTTTAGCTGTGAAGATCTCCAGGCATCAGTTTGAGCCATGCCAAATTCATGTTGCAACTTCATCGAGGATTTCAAAACCTAACCCTCAGTTTCCTCTTTGCTCCTCTTTCTGGTTCTCTTTCTCTCACAATCTGTCTGTCTCCATGAAATGTTGCATTAAGTGTTTGTTGGCATGCTTTTGTCTCCATCATTTATTTCTCAGAGGGAAAGAGCTATGTGCCACTGTTTTGCAAAAGGAGGAGGATAAAATTAATCCAGGGGCTCTGGCAAACTGGGAGCTATTTTGACTCAACCTGCACAACTTGCTATGAATTTTGGATTGTTCTCGGACAGCAGACACCACATATATTTTCTTTTTTTTTCCTCCACACCCCACCAAATTATATATTACCCTGGATAGGTACCTAACACCTGTCAGTTGTGTGTGTCCTTTTTCTTTCTCATCACTAGCAGGAAGTTCATTTGAGTTTCAGCTTGTCAAAATTGCAAAGTTATGGTAAAACAGAAAGCTGGGGAAGCAGGGTTATGCTTTCCATAAAAACTGCTCTTGAGGTGACATGGCTAGTGCAAAAAAGGGCAGGGGACAGCTCAAAAGGGATTATGCAAGCCGTACCCTGATGTGGAGTTGGGAGCTAGGGTAAGCCTCTTGGTCCTGGAGCTTAAACGCAGCCAGGATCAATGCACCAGACACAACATTGCCAGGTTCAGGTACCTGTGCCCAGGGTATGGTCCACCCTGGCACCTCAGCACAACTAGCAGGTCCACAGCCTCTGCCAGGCACATCTGCCTGAGGCCATGCAAGGAGTTTGCAAGAGCCCTGGTATTAGACCTTCATCAAACCTGAAATGCTTTGCATGAAAAATGTTGGCCATTAAACAGCCATGGAAACCTCCCTGCAAGCAGGACTAGAGATCCAGCCGACTACACCTGGTGAATGCAGCAGCTGGGGCAGGTCCCTCACTCCCTGCTATCAGCAGTTATCTGTATCACTGTTAATGTCTCTCCAGGGGGGTGATGTGTGTGAAACATTGAAATAGTGCTTATTTAATGACTAAAGAGGAACTAACCACTTCGAAACACAGAGTGAACAGGAATGGAAAAACATTTGTATAAAATGATGCCTCATTTTCAACACACTCTAGTAAACTCAGGTCCTAGAGCATTAAGCAAGCACTTTTTTTTTTCATCTGATCCTTGAAAAACCAAGCAGGAGTATTGTTCAGTTTGTGAATGGGGGTACCAACAAATTAAGCAAGCAATAAAGAGGAAGTTTAATAAAATACAGTCTTACCAAGATCATGGCTTTGCTCTTTAGTGTCAAACAGCTGCACACCAATGGTCTCCTGCTTCTGATCCAGGTAATAGGTCCCATCAGTGACCAAGTGAACTAGGACTGCTGCAGCTACCATAGGCTGGGAAAAATAAGCCTGGGAAAACAAAAGCCCCGCAAAGGTTGAGGTGGAGAACCATGGTGGGCTTTAAAGAAACCCAAGAGTCCGTCCAGGACTGTTAAAATAACAATTCCCACCCCAGGTCACACAGAAGTCTTCTCTTCCAACCTCTCTTACACAAACTAGATAAACTCCAGTCAAAGAGCCCTGCAGCTGGAGGCTGTACCCTCAGAAATTCAATAGCCTCGTCCCAGGAGGGCACTTCACGACTGGCTCTCTAGACAGTGCTCAGACTTTGTTTTGCTATTTTGCACTAAACATACTTCAAAGAAAGGAGCAGCTTGGCCCTGGGAAGGCTGTCCCACGGTATTTTGCTTGTTGAGGAAACTTTCTACAGACAGGCAGAGAGCAGACTTCTGAGTGACGTGTGTGCTGCCTACCTTCAGCCAGAAAATGGTCTGTGTCATGTGGGAGTACTGGAAGTTGGCCGTGCAGGGATACCAGGCGTACTGAGAGACTCCATCGTTCAAGTCAATCACCTTAGTTCGACACATCTGCAGGAGAAAAAACACATGCCAAAACAGATGTAGATGACAGTAAGGAAGCATTATGACTGTTTAAAGCGGGGAAAAAAGTCCAGGTGCACTGCTAGAATAAAATAATACACAACAATGACGTTTCTAAATACCATGAGATTATTCAAAAGTTACGTTTCCAGGTCTTCCACCTCAATAAGAAAAACTGAAACATGAAAAGGAGCTGAAGACTCACAGCAGCTGGATGGCAGCCAACAGTTTCCTCTTAATTTGGCACAAGGTCTCTGACAGCATTCAGAACTTTGCACCCACCCAAATGGACCACGACTCTTCCCACTGGAGTCAAAGTGATGATCGCTTCTGAACGTACCAACTCACAGCACAGAGGGTCTGCAGATGCTTTCCACATACTCAAGCAATGCCCTATTTAAACCTGCACGTTACTGAAACCCCAGGGAAGCCACAGATGGCCATGTAAACTTGGAAGTAAGTGTAGCCAGGAAAGTCCTGTCTCTACAACCCAATTTAAGCAAACTAGTTTCTTGTTTTGTTAACTAGTTCCTGCAAGTTGAATCACCTTCTCCTTACACCTACAGCACCTTCCATGGCAGACAGCAGTGAGAGTATAAGCAAACTGCTCTTTCCACTAAGGAACGAGTAAATGCATTCCAAGTGCTAGCATGGATGAAAAGCTCAAAGGAAAAAATGCCAGAATCTAAGTACCAGAAAGCCTTGCAGTGCCATCAGTGTGTAAGATGTGAAAATGAAGCTACAAGAAACGGTAGACGCACTGTTCAGTAAAGCTGCTTCTAAAAAGAAACATGCATGACCATAGCCTTTATCCCCCCAGCAAACATGAGAAATGCCCACCATGCAAGAGGCTACAACTGCTTTAGAAGGATGCCTCCAGCTGAGGCTCTCAGAACATCTGACGGGTACCTATTAAGATTCCCAAAGCTTTCATGAACTTAGTGACTGTCATTACCAGAATCACAGGGATAGAGGGAATTCCCAGGGGTCATACAGTATAGTGGCAATGGAGTTATGATTGTAACCCAGGAGGTCAAACCACCTCCATCAGTTGTGTGAGCCACAGGAGAGTCTAGGACTGGTCACACAGACCACCTGTGCTAGGTGCTAACTGGAGCTATGTACTCTTGGGGAGAGTATTGGATTTCTTTCCAAGACCAGAGTCTGAACTGAGCAATCAGGTGGTGACGTGCTGTCAGTAAAGCTGTTCCCATAAGCAATTTCCCCGATTATTAAAACAAAACCAAACCCCTGAAGTGAAACAAGAGAATTAACAGAGGTGGTTTTAACCATTCAAAATCCTATGCCCACTTGGTAATTCTGCATGGAACTGCCCTCCTGGTGTCAGCAGGCAAGGTCTGGGTGATGCAAAGAGAGCCTGGGATGCCTGGGAATGAGACACCAGATTGGCTAAAAGTGAGGTAATCACCTCCATCATCTGAGTCCCTCAAGATCCAGCACAGAGGAATCTATGGGCAAAACATAAATCAGCTTTAATGGGCTGGAAGATTTTTAGTTGTTTTTTTTTTTTTTTAAACAACTGGGACCAAGCTTCATTGAGGCTAGCCAGTAGATAGTGTTACATTTTACAGCAGAGCAAGGCTTTACATAAACTATCTTTGGCATTTGAAATCCAGGCCAGCAATTCGACATGTACCATTTCGCAATTCTCCCTTGCATTTTCAGCAGCCTGTCTCTTGTTGGGAGCATGGTTTTTATTTTAATACCTCTCCAGCTAGGGAATTTATCGTAGTCACATCTGCAATTTATATGGTCAGAGAGCCCTTTGACATGAACAAAGGTCTCCTTACTTTTATATGATTTTGTTCTTACTCTTGTATCTCCTCCTCTATTAGTCCAAGAAGGTGGCTGAAAGAAACAAAAGTACTGATGTTTGATGCATTTTAAGTGCCACTTAATGGATGAGTGAAAACCTGTATTAAGAATTCACCCAGACCTTCACCAAAAGTTTGAATCAAACTCAAAATAAACCCCTGTTGAGGTGGGTTGAAAATCTCTGATAGCTTTTAAATGCCTTGTTTGATTTGTGTGCATTTCTACTTCTGCCTGAGAATATTAGCAAAAACCTTAATATTGCATAAAGAGCCTGTGTCTGAGACACGTGGAGCTGAGGTGTGCAGGCTCAGTGGACTGCCCTGGTTTGAACAGGTTAGATAAGCTTCCTCCTGCTGAGGCTGATCCATCGCTACTCAGACAAGTGCTTCAAAGTGGTACTGGGGAAAAAAGTTCTTTCAGGAGAAGAGTATAATCAGGAAGTGTGGGAAAAGTCTAACAGACGCGACATTCAGAGTGGCCATAAGAGCTTTTTCTACACTAGCTGCTGTCTAGTAAACTTAGCTAATGGCAAAAAAGTTCTTTAGGGTTTTGTAATAACAATCTGATTAGATAAACAGCCCCTATCACCTACAGACTCCACCACCTCAATAGGCTTTAATGCACACAGTAAATACATCTCCTTTTTGATTGTAGCCTGTTATTGAGTGCTACACCACAACTGCAAAGCCTGGGAACCATTTGCTGGGAGAGTCTGTCACACCTCTAAATCCCTAGAAGATAGCATCAGCATGAAGGCACTTACTGCTGCAGTACCACCACTTGTAAGCTGCAAGTTCCAATGGCCTGGAAGACAGAGCATCATCTCTCCTCATGGCTACAAATTCACAGGAATTCACGCTTATGAGACATAAATTATTTCCTAACATCCTCGTTAGCTACAGTGATGCAAAACAACAGCTAAAGCACCTGACAGCTGCGGAGGGAAGGGATAGATGTACTTTACATTTCAGGGTGTTACCAAACACTCAAGTATTTTCTTTGAAGAATGACAGCATCATGCAGGACTCAAAAACTTCACTCACTGGGGCTTATCCAGGTTCTCAGATCCACACAGCAATTGCAATCCACAGGAGTTTAGTATCTGCTCCAAAGTATGCGGGGACTATTTGTGTCTACTTACTGGAAGCCCATGTCATACCCCTCCCTAGGAAGCTGCTTTCAATTAAAATTGCTGATGTCTGTTCCTCTTGGAGGTTCTAATCCAGCTTGTCTCCCACCCACACATTTTGTACACAAACATCGAGAGACAGAATGAACAAGGCCAGAGAGCACTGTGGGATCTTCCCACAAGAGGGAATGCCTGGAGGATTCCCTTTGACTGATTTATACAACCTCTTGTCAATCACAGGGACAACATGTTCTTCAAACCGCCTCTCCTGTTTTCCTTCTCTTAATGGGACCGAGGAACGTGTCAGCAGACAGGGAAAAGTGATATATCGGGAGCACTTAGTTCATTGCCACATCTAAAATGCATCTACTACTGCAATCAACTCCATCTCCTCATACCGTTTTCCTTCAAAGCAGTATGGAAGAATTTGCTGAAGAGCAAATGTTGGGAGGCACCCTGGTGAACGATCCCCATTCAACCCATGGCTGCAGGCAACGTTAGGTTGTGCCGATGGGCTCCTCTTGCAGACAAATGACAGGTTAAGGGTCACTGATCCCACAGGCTGGGCACTGGAGCAGGCCTCAGCCTGGGCGTGCCTGGTGCCTGGTCCCGTTACAACCTTCTGGGCAGCACTTGGCTTCTCCAGGCCCGAGACCCTCGTCTGTAAGACAAGGATGATATTCCCCCACGTCACACAGGTATCTGGAGCTTAAAAGCCATTAGCCATGTAAAGGTGCTCAGATGTTGCAAAGAGAAAGGACAAACTAGCACATACATGCACGAAGTATATACCTTCCCCCAGGAGTGGGTTAAATACAGACAGATGCCATCCCACTCTGTCCTCCCCATTGAGCAAGCACAGCCAGACACCACAGGCTTTCCATACACTGGTGGTTCTCATCTCTCACGCTGTAACATCAAAATAATTCTAAATGCTGACAGGCAAAGCTGCTATTTAAACTAGGATGCTGCCCTACTCAGTGCTGGCATACGGCTGACGCCGCGGCTGGAGTGGACATGCCTGTCTGCATGCCCACAGGCGGCTGTAAACACAGCAAATCTCCAGCGCACAGATCTGTCTGCTCCCCAAATCCCATCTGCTGTCCCATGGTGGGGCTTCCTCCAGACTATGTCTTCAAGCTACGTACGGCTGTGAAGGGCTGTCGCCAGCACTTCTCCATCAGGCAGCAGGGAGCAACCTCCTCCTGGGGGAGAAGGTTGAGGGGCTATTGTCCCCACACACGCAGCTTCTGCCTCTCCCTCCCTCCTTCCTACTGGGGACCATGCTGCTGCCCCTTCTGCACCCAGGCAGATCGCTACAGCTTCCTGGGAAACAGGCTATACCGTGTCCCATTTGCAAAACAGCAGCCACAGAACAATCAGGAACAGGATCTGCTGGTAAAAGCCACAGCCCCGTCTATTTGGGGAGCACACAACATCCTAAGTGAGGTTGTACAAGTCCACAGAAAAACTCATGGACTGAAACGGAACCTGTGGAGGCACAACAGAACGTATTCTGTTGTTTGAAGATCCAGATAAAGAACAGTTTTCAACCATAATACTGAAACCTAATTAATTTACAATTTTTAGCTGACTGCTCTGCAGAATGTTATTTATATTTAACTCAACACATGCCAGAGAATCCCAACCATGACACGAGCAGCATTTTAACACATCCTTTACAGATGAAAACTTTCTCTCTCCATTGCCAGACAAGGTGGCTGGCAGTCACCCAGACCTTTTATTCTTAAATATGCTATTGTTTTTGCAGACCTAAGGTTAATCTTACTAAGGATGAGATACTATGGTGCAGTTGCTAAATACCAGAAAGGTTCCTGCTTGTTTATTGCCCAATATTATAAGGCAGCTTGACTGCCACATGGACACCACCCAGTTTGCCGACTGCAGCACAGACCTCCAATCTGTTCTGAAAGCTGTTGCACTGTTCTTCTCATTTAGGCTGGGAATTGGGTTGGAGTTCCAGAAAAATGAAATTGCCTGCATTAGTGAGCACCAAACCATTAAAAAGGCCACCATTTGGGCTCAAACAAACACCTCAAAAATCGGCCAATTCCTATGACCATTGCAAACCTCAGGAGCCCACAGAGCTCAGATGGAAATTATAGACATAGGCTTACTCAAGGGACATCAGGAATTTTGCTCTGGATTTTCTTCTAGGTTCTGGTCAGAAACGCTTTAGGATTAGTCTCTTTTATTAGTGTTCTGGATTTGTCTCATCAGAAGATCTGAGTCAACGGTTGTCTGCCCAACTATGAAAGTCATCATCGGGTCATTTCAGGTTGGCCTCTAAGACTTAAGGAAAGCATTCAAAGTTACTTTTTCCAAACTGGTACATATATTATGTTTTTATGTGCACTAACAATGAGTTTAAAATACCCTGTTGTTGTAAAAAATAAAATAAAAAAGCCCAAACCAAATCCAAGATTCAGCAGCCTAGATTATAAGCATCAGATGATGAGAGAAAGCTGTGTACTCCCTCTTTCAACAGCCTTCTTACCTTCTAGTCTGCTGCTTCTTCTCCAGCAGCAATTTTCCCTTACTTCTGATGCTCACAAACTGCAGCTCCTACCTCTCCTTGTCCTCTGCGTCTGATACACAGCTTTCCTAAGTTTCATGCTCTTTGTCTGCTTTTGCCTGTTTTCATTGGGGTACTTCAAGGTCTGATGGCAAAAGATGAAAAACTGCAGCATGTCCTGCTCCAGGACAAAGGCATGCAGGCAGGTGATCAACAGAAAAGCTTGATCAACTGGAAGCTGATAAAACTCCGGGGGTAACGCACTGATGCTATATTACTCCCAGATTTGGTTGGCTCAGAAGTAAGAGGAAATCTCATCTGTCAGTTTTACCTGTGTAATGAAGAACAGGATTTGGCTGTGGGGTTGGGAAGGAGATTACATCTCCTGCAAGATGAAATAAAGCCCCGTTGCTGGGTTGCTATGTCCAGCCTCAGCACAGCCACCTCCCCTTTCAACCTGGAGCAGCTGATGGTCTCTGGATCTTGCAGATTTAGTATTCGATCAGCATGTTACTACAGCTTTCTCAGCACAGAGCCCCAATTTCCAGCTGAATTGTTTAGTCATTGGAAAGTGACCTTTATGTGTCTGAAAATACTGCAGCTGATATGGCACAGCATCAATAGTTTGTTTGCAATGTGACACGATGATAAATTCCTCTACTTTACAATAAAAATGATGGTGTTCATTTCCAAAGGGAAATTTCCTTGGATAGAGTTTTGGATGTAGCACAGGGCTGTGATTCAGAAATGAGTGGGAGATGCAAGGGCTGTTTTGTTTTGTCATATAAGCTGGTTTAGTTGCAGGAAAGTAATGGGAGCTACAGGGGTTTCCATTAGGTGATGGCCCAGATTGCATGTGTATTCAACATGTGTTATTAACTTTAACTTTTTCAAAAAATGCAGTTATTCCACTTCCAAAGAGTCTGTATGAACAATATATTTCCATTTTTAAATCATGCAGACCTGCATTCTTTGAGCTTTCCTTTGAATTTCTGTTATCTCCAGATTCAAAGCAAGCTTCATTTAAAACCGATGAGTTCAAATCAAAATCACATAAAACCATAAACTTCACATGATATACCTGAAAAAACTGTAAATCAGTTCTAACTGGCCCTATCCCAAACCCACATTGGCTTTGACATCCAGCCAGGTGTAATCAAAATAACTAGGATGCTAGCTGGACCTGTGGAAAAAACAACATAGATTTTTGATTCTACAACAAAACCCTAACCAGATGATTTTTGCATGGTTCAAAGGATCACCCCAAAGACATCATTTGAGCCTGGGCCAGAAACTACAGAAAAAATGTGAGAAAAAGAAGAACTAATTGCACTAATGGGATTTAATAACCAAGTCAACTTTGATACAAGCCCACAAGTAAACACCAGTGTTTGGAGCTCCTGAGTGCAACTTCCTTGCCCCTGCTTTATTCGCCATTCAGGAACACACACTGAAAAGATGCAAAATCAAGCGATAACTCCAAGTGCACAGCAGCGTGGAATGCAGGCTCATGTGAAGCACATGAAAGTGTAGCTGAGCAATTTGCCATGTGCTCCTGTTTATTCACATCAGACATTTGCTATTTCTTCAACACAGCAGTAGGACATAAAGAAGCTGCTCTCAAACAACAGCATCTTCCACCCCAGCACTGCCGGGATCTCACCTACAAGGCATAATTCTTAGACTCAGCGCTGAATTGCATTCTGCTATTATGTTCAAATTCACAAATACATCTACCAGCAGAAAGAGCAGCCAAATGCAACCTGCTAGGCAGATAGCATAAAGAAACAGCACCCAAACAAGACCTTATACCTTCAGTTTTGCAAACATCAGCCTCATTTAAGCTAAAAGACATTTTCAATCTGCAGCAAAAGCTCCTGCCTATGACTTCCACAGTTCTGCTCGCAAAAGTGTGAAGGTATTATAGACTGATAAGTGCTTTAACAGACTGTATATCCATCCACTGGAGAGCAAGGTTAAACAAATACAGTAGCCAGAACATTATTGTTGGCTGCACACTTGGGTTCCCAAACTGCCTGTCTCTAACTTGAACCAGCTAGGTCCACTCCAGCAAAGCTCACATACAATCCGGGCCAAGGCTGGCCGGGGAGGTGCTGCGGCAAAGGAAAACAATCCCATCCCATAAGCTTTTACCACTGATGAGTAGAATAGAGAAAAACTTTTTTTTTTCCTCTTTTTTTATTTCTTTGACTGGAGTGTTTCATTTGAGAGCAGCTGGCATCAGAAAATCAAACTGTCAAAGGCAGAATGTTCACCACACTTTAGAAGGATCTTAAATGTATTTTTATTTTTATATTTATATTAGCAGATCTGACTCACTGGATTCATTGTAGTTTTGCTGGTTTGGCACCCCTGTGAGGAAAAGCAGGATTGATCTTATTACAATCTACTTGGTAACATCCTCTCCTTCCTTTCCAAAACTGGTCCTATAAATTTGCTTGGATGAAGAAAGCACACAGCTAGTTAAAGAAAGCCCAAAAGCAACAATGACAAATCCCTAAAGAACTTCAGCTCGATGAAGAGCTCCATCAGGATAACACACTGGCTGAGGTGGACAGGGTTGCTTAGAAATACTTGGGCAACATTTTTGATAGGAAGAGAGACAAACTGGTGGGGAATATTAAGCTACACATTTCCAGCTAAAAGCAGGAAAAAACAACAATGTGGGTTTTTTTTCCAGCATGGTAGGAGTAGACCCTAACTAGCCCCCTACCTAACCCCACGTCCCCTGAACCACCCCGAGTCCACACGGGGCACAGGAGCAGCTTCCAAGAGAGATGAAACAACACAGGTGCTACCACGAGCTCTGAAGATTGCTCGCTAAGCTTTGCCTGCGGCTGAAGCAAACAGCCGTGCAGTGGTTAATGTCAGCTCTGACCACATGATCACATTCAGGAAAGGTCAAAAGAGTGATTTTTCATTTAAAAACATCTGTGTGTTTAAAGAACAAAACTTTCTCATGTGCAGAAAAACAGGGGTTTCCAGCGCTTTTATTTCCAGAGTTAAAGTCATGCTTTTCAGCTTTGTTTAGGGTTATGGACCATGTAAACATGCTGTGTAAACCACACGCAACCCTCATCACACAGTGTTTCCACATGCAAGGATAACTGGGGGTGCAAATCTCTCTCTCCCTGGCTCCTTTTCCCTCTCCAAGCTGCTCGGCTTCCCACACCGCACTCCCAGCGAGCCAGCCAGCCACCCAGTTGTTGTCCTTCCCTATATGAAGACGTACACATGCCTCTAATCCTAAGGGTATAAGTCTGCTCTGGGCTGTCAACAGGCCCTAATTGGATACATCCAGGGAGATGATACATTGGGAAGAGGCCCTGAATTTAACAGCGAGAGGGAAGGCTGTAGCAGGGCTCCCAGGGAGTGCAGCGGGGGGAGTGGAGCTACCATGTGCCATCTGGGGAGCTGCCTGCAGTTACACCTCGGGAGGTGAAGCCTTTCGGTGCCCTATCCAACCACCCGGCCCTACACCAGCGTGTGTGAAGGTTAAACCTTGTAGCTTCTTTTTCTTAATACCTGAAGGCACGGCTTGTGCCATGCAAATCAGAAGGTCCCCCCCTGCTTCACCGGGCTTTTCCCACTGAAGCTGCAGTGACGAAACCACTGTCATGCAAACTAATTCCTCTGAAGGAGTTGACCAGCCAGAGAAAGTCCACAGAACAGCAGCCAGTTGCTTCCTCCAGCCCATGCTCATCTCCACCCAAGTCAAGGTTTGGTTGCAAGTGTCTGGGGAAGCCTGTCACTTCCCTCTAACCTCAGAACAGCCCTTGTTGCTCTGATAAACCTCGACCTCCAACAAATTAAGCCAAAAGACCACTTGGAGCATTTCATTCGTGAAGCCCCAGGTTAGCAGGGGAGCTCACAGAAACTCCCACCTGCTCCCAAAAGAAGTTACTGGGGGATTCAAGTATGAAGATCGTCTATAAGAGGAAGCTCATGGCTCCTTCAGCCTCACTGCCCTCCAGGAGCAGGCTCCAGGAGGATGGGATGGAGGAACTCACAACTGCTGAGGCTCAGTCTTTCCCACCAGAAACAGACCCTGGGAAACAGTTACATTTCCACACAGTGCGCCTTTTCTTTCCAGCCGGGAAGGGCCTGAGTGCACAGTGCTGTGCACCAGGAACAGATCTGCTCCGCTGGAAGAGCAGGTTTTTGAAAGGTATTTGGCTGGAGAAAGGTGGAGGGAAGGTCATCTCTACCCTGTGCTTCAGCTTCTCCCTGAAAAGAGACTTGTCTTCTCTGAAAGCAATGATGCAAGGGTTAATTACCAAAAAATGGGAAAATAAGATCCTCTGGCCAAAGTGCCAAGTGTAAGGATTTTGGCCCAATGACCAAAATGGCTAAGCAGAACTTGATGTTCTCCTGAAGTGAGGGCTTCTCCCAGTGGGTAGGTACATGCGCAGGCAGATAATAGCACTGAACATGCAAATAACCATTTCCTGGCACGAATTGCAGTTTGCAGCCAGACCCTGAGGCTACGGTGGAAACCCAGGCCCGGGGGAGGCTCCTGCTGATAGCAGGGGGAGCTGGGCCCGCTTACCAGACGCGTGAATCATGTCTTCTTATCAGACTTACCACCAAAATTACCTCAGAGGAAACAGCAATCCTCTAACTTTGCAGGCAGTATTTCCAAAAATGAGCACGGATTTGGGGTACCTCAACAGTTACAGCTCCAACTAAGGCAGCATGATTCAGGAGAGATTTACAGCCGCTCAGGAGTTTATCCAAATGGTCCTCAGTTTTGTTGTTTGGTTTGTGGGGTTTTTGTTTGGTTTTTAATTTTTTTTCCTTTTAAAGCAGATACTTATTTGCAGGTAGGGACAGAGGGATTGACTCGAGAGACCTGTGGACAGTACTGGGTATCCTCCCCATCCATCCACCAAAAACCATGCCTTTTAGAGACATCTCAAGATGAACACCCTAAAATTCATTGGCATTCAAAATATGAGGTCTCTTGTGACAATGTGGGCTAAAATGCCTACGGTACTTGGAATAAGTAGAGCAGACAATCCTTCATTTAAAATAAAAAAAACAAATTCTCCACTCCTGGCATGAGAAAGTTTACTTTCAGCTTAAAGAAATGATCGTGTGGTTTTGGGGATGGCATTCCGTTCTGCTGAAGAATAGCACCCTGCCTGCCTGTCTATCTGTGGCTATGTAGCTACATTGCAATCCTGGAGAGCTCTGTTTACATATTTTACATGTTTTCTTGTGAAGAACATGAAATGAAATTACATAGTAAAAGGCCACTACAGCTTCACTCTTGCAACCCTTTTCCATCCCCTCCTTCCGATCACTTGTTTTAATTTTATCCAAAATAATCAACTGGATATTTTTAACTGCACTTGATCGACTGGTAATGCTTCAGGCAGGTTTATTTGCTGTTGCACAGGGAAATC
This sequence comes from Falco biarmicus, assembly GCF_023638135.1. Lineage (NCBI taxonomy): Eukaryota > Metazoa > Chordata > Aves > Falconiformes > Falconidae > Falco > Falco biarmicus. The sequence continues at coordinate 11,373,654 of NC_079296.1, read as the reverse complement.
ATGCAAAAGCTGGTGAAGCTACATGCCAGGGGGGTAGGGAGAAGATGGCTGGGGTGGGGGCAGGATGAGAAATGCCGAGAACCCTTCATGCATGAACAAAGCAGACGTGTCGATGCATTTATGCAAAATCATTCTGCTCTGAATGGAGAGGGACCCAAGACAAACAACCCGGATGGGATGCAGGAGAGCTATCCCACGCTTACGGCTGGACATGCTCTGCATCTAAAGGCTTGTGAGCAGCAACAGCAGACAGAGAGACTGGCAGGTTGAGGGGCAAGGGCCGAGGAGGGGGGTCTCCTTTCAGAAGAGTGCATGCTAACGAGCACCGCCGCGGTCGTGGGGTCCGGCTTTCCAGCTCGCTGATGCTTGGGGGGGGTCCAAGCTGTTTTCTATTACTGCATGTAATCTGGGTGGGTGGCTGGGTGTACAGTAGATATGATCATAAAATGGTAAGTTACTTCCTAAAGAAGCACATAATCCTCATTATTATCCAAGACAATATTCTTTTCTTGCCTTTCTTCTTGCTTCTAGCAACAACAAACAGCATGGAATTCTGCTCTCATTTCATTAGTGGTAAATGTCTCCTGGTCCTAGGAAGACAGGACCAGTTTCCAGCACCTGAGGATTTTTGGTTTGACCTTCATCTCTGAAAAGGTCAGATTGAACCTCTCTGAGAGTACTGATGGCTGCTTTGCTCTCTGCATCATCCTTTGTTTCTTTTATCTATTTTCTCTACAGTACACAAAGGGAACACAGTGTACCAGCCCCTGGTACTCACTGTTCTGTTTCCCTTAGATGACTTGCATATGTGCTCTTGAAAAATTATTCTCAAAACTAAGGGGGGGGGGGGGGGGGGAGTGGAAAGAAAAAAAAAATATCCCTTGAGTGTTTGGCAAAATTTCTTGGAATCTCCTCTGACATCTCATTGTGTTCTCTCTGTCCTCCCCTTACAAAAATCAGCCAGAGGCTACGACATCAGCCATGGGGTCTGCTGGTTTCCTACTGCCAGGAGCAGGGGAACACTAGAAGACGTAGGGATGGAGGGGTGAGAGGGAGGGAATCACTGTCTGTCCTAGCAGGGAGAAGGCAGCCAGGTGATGGGCAGCATCCCCTCTTCTCCAGCCAGCTCTCAACTGACTTTAAGGGTAAATGCTCTTTCTCAGCCATCTCTCCGCAACTGAGCCTTTTCCAAGTCAGCCTACCTAGACATCCCATCTCTCATTTTATTTTGCTTTAGAGACCTCCCCAGAATACTGAGATGACTCCTGAGCAGGAGCCATGGCACTGATGTTACCACACATCTTTGTAGCATTCCTCACCTTGATGTGGACCCCTCGCGTGGACCACCTACTCCAATGAGGCAAAGCAGCCATGAAAACATGTAAGGAGGGACCAGTAGAGTGCCTTTAGCAGAGAGGTTGCAAAATCCAGCTTTCCCAGCAAGACAAGTTGGAAACAAGGTTTCTAGCCATTAAAGTGAGGAGTTGGGTGGACAGTTTTCTAGTCTTTTTGTACTGGGAATGAACAGCCAAACTGTGCTAAGATAAAGACTGATTAATTCACAAATGGGAAGACATGAGGTGGCTGACAGAGCTAAAATGACCACAAACCCCTTGCAGGTCTCTGCTCCCCAACAGCAACTCTCAGCAGGCCCTGAACAATTTTCTTTTTATCCAAGATAGGAACATCTCCCTTTCAAGACATCCTGAACTTCCTCGTCCTGGGTGGTGGTGGTGGGGCTAGGCTCAATAATGCCCAATGCCTGCAACATCTCTGAAGGATACTGAGGTTTAATCCTCAAACAGTAGCTTTACCTTTCTGTGCTCTGGTTTCCACCTCTATTAAATGGAATAGAAAGTGAGCAGTGTGGCTGTGATAAGGCTTAATTAACCCCTGCACATTGAAAAAAAAAAGTAAAATATCATCATTTAAGCCAAGGGAGGAGCATTCCAGCTTGAATTTGCCTGATGGTCAGGGCCAGGCTCGTGATGTAACTCTCCAGCCTTCAGGCAAAAGACCAAATTGACTGGTCTGAAGTATCTGGGGGAAGGCTGAAATAAAGACAAAGCTTTGGACCCCCTTGAACTAACTTTAGACTTGGAGACACTGTAAGCTAAGCTGAAGCTTTTTGGTGGATCAGCCAGTACTGGAAAGGAGCTCAGATGTGTACAGCAAACCTACATTCCTCTTGCAACAGCCTGTGCACATTGTCTAGTTCATCTTTTTCCAGAACTGGTCTCTGATCACTCATGGTTCCTCCATTAATGGTTTTTCTTAGTGAGATTCTGCCCTCATCCTCCAGAGATTAGTGGTTCAAAGCCTGGCCTGGCTATAAATAACAAAGACATTTGCAAAGCAAATCATCTTATTAAAAATGGAGATTTTTTTATCCCTCCAACCACAACAAAACTCTTACCGTTGAAAAGCAACAGGACTTGGCTGTGAATTGGGAAGTTCAAAAAGAGCCACTTGCAGAGTCGACAGACAGACACCCTCCCTCTTCTCAGCAAGAGCACCCCAAAGGAAAGGAATGGCTTCTCCATTAAAAGTTGCAGGTTTCCTCTCTTCCCACTCCTGTTCAAGATTACTCTATTTGCTGGCTTTGCTGGTTCTTTGGGGAATTATCTTCAGTGTTGTATTTATTAGACAGAATAAAACTGTGTGGCAGAAAACTTCATCATCTTTCTCGTTAATTTTCTTATGGTATTTTTTTACCAGACTTGGAGCCCTCGCTCTACCATGTTATTTTTCCTAGCATTCAGAATATTTTTGTCCTCCTGTGTTCTCCTTTTGTGGGCAATTTCAGACATACTGCAATTCTAGACATCTTCCTGCTGCTGGTGGAAGAATAAGTTTGTTGCAGTGGGTCTGGATGAGTGCAACTGTGGGAACTGTAATAGGGGCAGGAGGGGGCCTGTTTGTGGGAAAGATGTAATAAGAATCCTCTTCCACAACATCTTACTCCATAGCAGCCCCTGTGGGGTACCCAGAGGAGAACAGGGTGTGTTCATCAGTCCGGGAAAGAAAACGAATCCCAGGATCTGTCTGTGCCCAGCAGCCTCAGGAAAGAGTCCCCGTTTGGTTAACTGTGCCTGAGCTGTGTGGCTTTTTCCATACAGGGGCAAAGCAAACTCAAACAATAGCGTAGGGAGGAAAAAACCCCCTCTTTTATATATATAAGTGGTTACTTGGCCTAAACAATTTCTGCACAACTGGGAGGAAGTGCATGAAAGACATAATTCCTGGGGGACTGGCCCTCTACATGAGCAATGCACACACCAACTTCCCATGTCTTGAGCACACATTGCTGGGACAGGAGTAACGAAGTCAGCAATAAGCCACCTAAAAATTCCTTAGTCCCTTATCACTATAATAAAGGCCCAAAGGGAAACTGCAGATGAATGGGTTCTCCAGAAGCAGGAGTGCTACTGGCAAGAAAGGAGAAATGGCATCTCCAGCTGCCTGTGGCTGGTCTGCACACACCTGCCTCTGCTCCTCTCACCCAAGCCATGGAGCAACCCTTATGAAACCGTCCTGTGAGAAGCCTCCTCCAAAGGCACATCTATATAGAAAACACACTTCAAAATACCTAAATCCTTCCTGCTCAGTACAACTTACCATAGGAGGGACTAACATATGAGCTAATGCGCCCACCGAGTGTAAACTGTGGCAGAACAAAGTTGGTGTGCAATGAGGCATGGCGACTGAGCTGGCTAAGGCTGTTGCAAGACCCTGGTTTCTTGAACCCTACAAGACAGGCAAACTTTTACAGTAACCTGCACGTTCCTGCTTAGCACTCCTCACTGACACAGCTTCACCAGTGACAATACAACAGGGCTTGTCTGGGAAGGCCATGAGTTGGCTTTTTGAATTCATGTCTTGTCAAGCCCAGGTGTGCCTACCTTGGTGCCAGGAGGCCGTGCCCTACCCCCTCCGGCTGGTAACGAGAAGGTTGACCCTAGCTAAGTACAAACCAGTCAGAGAAATAAGTCCCTGGGGACTTCCAATACAGAAAAAAATCACAGCTATTCACAAAACAGATCGGCTGAAGCACCCTTTGTCTGTCTGTTTATGCCTACCAGATCTGTCCTTCAGCTAGTATAAATCTGCCCAGTGCTACTGCCTGTTTGTAGTCTTTGCCAGCATACACTAGCTGATGACTTAATGCTAGCATCAATAATCTTTAGCACAAGAAAGGCCCTGAGAAATAAACAGTGCTGTAGAAAACCCCACACAACCAGTACATCAGCACTGATAATATTTCACACACAGTGGATGGCAAGGAGAGGCTGTTTACAAACTCACAGCAAGAGCGGTAGGGAAAAGAGCAGCCCAAGAGTGTGCAAAGCCCTTATTGCTGAATTCCTCCTGCAGCTGACAACAGGTATGGAGCTGCATCTGCTTCAAGATCTGCGGAGGATGCCAGATTAGAAGTCAAACTGTAAAAATACCCTGCATCAGTGCTTGCATTTCTGTGCTGGTGCAATGTTGCTGACTGGTCCTCTTTGGCTCTAAATATGATGCTGTCAGTGCCGAGAATATTTCTTAATCAGCACTGAAGAGTGGCTGCCAGGAAAGTAGAAGTGGCTGTCTATCAGCCTTGCTTCTGCAGAAGGAGGGATTGTTTAAAGGGGTGTGGGTGTGGGGGTGGGCTGTTTGACCTTTCCATTTTTCAAATGTGTATCTCTTTGCCAAGACTGTGTCATTTTTTGTAAGCATTTTGTTGTTCAAAACAAATCTTATACTGTGAACTTTTTTTCCCCCCCTCCCTTAGTATGTTGCTGTTGAGCAGCCTCATACCAAGTAAGGCACTGGCAGGTAAGATCCCTCTCAAAATAGTAAGCAAGCACCGGCGGCTTCTTCTCTACTTCTAAGGAACAACCAACTCTGCAGAAAGGGGCAATGTCTTAGGTTAACTGGGCAAACAGGTGTGGGGTGGTCAGTTTGCAAAAGCAACCCTACAATAATAAGGAAGTGTTCTCCTGCTTGTGCTCAGAAACGATCTTCCAACAGAAAACAAGTGCGCGCAAGCAGATGCTGCTGAGAAGCACCACAGTAAGAAACCAACCCATGATGCTGCTCCTAGAAACAGCCTAGGCAAAACTATGAGAGTCATGCAGAGAAACGGGTGTTAGTAAGGATGAGAAACATTTTAAATCATGAAGGACAGGCTTAAAATGCTTTAAAGCACCTTGAGAGCACCAGGGCAATTATGAGAAATGGGGATGGCTACAAACCGGCAGTTTATGTATGCTGTATATTGCTGTGCACTGCACTCAAACATATCTTTCATGGCATTCTTGATGAGAAGCCAACACAAATACCACTCTGATTAATCAGGAAACTACCCAGCAACAACATGAAAAGTTTGCACAAGCCCAGCAAGCACACAACCCACTCTGAAAGATATCTGGGTGAGGAAAGGTGCTCCTTTCATCAATACAAAAACTCCCTAAGGTTCAATGCTTGTGCAGATAATGAAGCCAAACATGTTTACACACCACTGATCATTACATGCAGTGATTAGAGAAGAACTTAGGTTAATTTTCATCTCTGCTAGCTAACAGACTGATGACCTGCTGCCCCACCTAACCTCTCCGGAGTGACAAGTCAGGTGCTTTCACAAGCTGATGAGGCTGTCTTGTTCCTGGGGAAAACAAAGACTTTCTCAACATATACAATTAAAAAGGTCAATGAACCCCATGCACTCAAACTGGTGTAATAGGACCAGCTGAGCTAAAGCAAAAATTCCTTTTGCTAGAAGTAAATAGCACACTGTTATCTCCCCAGGGGCCAGGCAATAACAGGAGGCATGTTCCCATTCACTCTGCTAGTGTGTGATATGCTAGTGCTCTCCCTATAAATACAACAGCTTTTTTTTGCCTTTTCCTTTTTTTTTTTTTTTTTTTTTTTTTTTTTTTTTTACAAGGCTGTGACAACTTCATCTCATCTGGGTACAACAAACATGCCTGAGTTGTGGCTACACAGCAGGGCTTTCTGTTGTGTGTGCGCGTGGTGGTGTTTTTTCCACTGCAGGACCATATGTTACCTACTGCACGGCATGGCTGTGTTTCCACCAGTGCATTAGGAGAAAATCAGGGCAGCTCTCCATAGTGGCTGCACAGGGACAGAGTGCTGGGGGATGTACGCATAAAGCAGCACCTGAAATGCAGACAGTGGGCTTTGGGCTGTACTACGATACAGGGAGCTCGAAAGAGAAAGAAATTATGAAGGCACTGGTAGGGGTCCAGGGGAAAGTTCCTTTTACGGCGCAAAATAATAAATGAGACCATGACAAAAAGGCAATACTGGGCTCAGGATTCTGTCTTGGTACTATGCCAGCTAACCACGCTTTGTGCATTTAAAACTGACCTGGTCATTAATTTGTTACAGACTTGTGCAATGTGAACGAGGCCAAGTCTCTTGCATAAAGATGTTTTCCCTTGCAAGCCAACTGGAAATGCTTAGCGTTTACTATTCACGGCGAAATCTGCTTGTCATATCTGTGACACGGCATTCCTCCCTGCACTGCCTACTCAAGACATCCCCCAGATAATTCGACTGTAGGAACAACTTTGCTGCGTCAAACCAGAAGTCCACCTAATCTACTGCTCTGTCTCTAGCCAGTGACAGCAATGGATGCTGAAGGAGGAATATACAAAGCAGCTCTTACTTATGATGCTTTTTTCCCTGCTGTACCCTCTAAACCACCAATAATAAGCAATGTGGGCTTTCCTGAGTCAAGTTGCATCTGGACTGTTGCATCTGCATCGTGTACAGCTCTGTTTTCCAGGCGTTTATCTAATGTCTTTTTGAACTCATTTGGATCTAATTCTCTGAGGGAGACAAAAGGTAAAGTTATGGTAACTGAAGCTATTTATGTTACAAAGGAGACATGTAAGAAGGGGGTTGAAGCTAATGAATGGCTTTGGGAATGGACGGGACCTTTCTCAGAATAGAACAATAGGGTGCTTTTATGAAACTGGGAGACAGAAAACACAAAACTATTAAAAAAGAAAGAACATTCTTTTGTATTATTCGGCATTAGCCTTCAGAACTCATCGCCATGAGATAGTACCCTGTGCTAGCTTGCAGAGTCTGTCTGCTCTTTTAGGTGATGCTAGTTAGTCGAGGTGACTCCTACACAGCCTATGGAACTGAGCCGGCCACAACTTCAGCCAGATTTTAGCTGGATGACTGGAGCTGAATTTCAACTCATCACTACTAATCAGGCTCAGAAAAAGGGAAACTTCTCTCAGGGGCCTTCCTTGGTGAAGCAGCAAGTTAACAGGCAGGGGCAACATCACAAATGAAAGCTGACTGTCTAGCTATGCACTGTCTAGCTACACTCATGAATGTTGCTCCTTGCTGGATTTCACTTTCCAGGACAAGAAAGGGAGTATGCTTTCCTTACCTGGGTTGCTGCCGGCTGACCAATGACCACCCATCCTGGACACTGCTGGTCACTGTGATGTGAGACTGAGACATTGGAAGCCCACTGGTCGAGGAAGCCTTTGGGAGTATAAACACCACAGTCTTTGATGCTGGTCATTTGCTCAAATTCCTCACATACTCCATCACCATCGTGGAAATAGCACCTGCTGGGTTCATCTGCCAGAAGAAAGCAGAGAAAAGAAATCACAAAAGACTGGCTACACATGGCTGCAATCAAGTTGCTAGGACCTGATTCATCAGTGGTCGTGTATCTGCTGGACCAGGTCATTGGGAAGTGAAAGCATTGCTCCCTTCTAAGTAACAGCAAGGTGATTTTAAAAATGCCAAGCAACAATAGTTGAGTTCTGTATTGGGCGATTCCCTCAAGTTTTTTCCTAATGTAAGGGGGGTTTCTGCTTATTTTCATCTATCTCCATTTAAAAGGATGGAGACAGAAGAAAGCAGAGATAGAAAATTATACATAGAGAGACAATGTGGGTGTTGGCATAATTCCACCAACTTGGATGGAAAACCGCCAACAGAGGGTCTGGTCTACACTGTTTCCCTTTTTGTTTTTAAAAGGTATCTGCAAAACAACAACAGCAGCAACTGTGAATTTAGGGATGGTGAAAACTGCCAAGTTCACAGTTGTAGTGACCAAAGGGCCAAACAGATCTGTTTATCCAGAGAGCAGATACAGTATACATAGTGTGAGGGTAAGCTTGCCACATACACACACGGCTTCAACCAACATGACTCAGATTTGACCTGAAAGGATCAAAAGCAGCAGGAGACTTTATTACCCTTGTCCATTTATTCTGTGGCTTCTCTAATGAGACTGCCAACAAAGATGCCAAATTTTTGAGGTTGTTTCTGTAACACTGGCCCATTAAAAACTGAACTGCGATCCATCTACTCTTTTCAAACAGACTGCATAGCAATAATGACTTTCAGTCATTAGAGTACTCTGTGAAATGGAAACCTTTGACCTGTTGGTATCCTATTTTGTATTGTATTATCATTGCCAGTCCCCAGAGGTATTCAGTTCTGACAGCCTGTTGTATTTTTGTCTGGCAAATAAGCCCGCTGAAAAAACGGTAGGAAATTAGCCAGAGCTGCTAGCTGGACTGATGGAAACGATCCCTAAGGAGAGTCCTGTTGGTAGCATTGTACTATCTCAAGCTAGGTGTCAGAAAATCCAACGGCTGCTCAATTTTGAGCTACTTCCAAACTACTAAATCCCCTGTTTATTTTTCCTCCTAGTTTACACAGTGAAATACCATCATGAGCCAGAAAAAATCAGTTTATTGCAATTCAATTATTTAATGACTTTCACTCCTTTTTCCCTCCCTTCCTCCCAATCTCCCATGCAAAATTCCAGGTCCTTGAGAGATGGTGAGTTTGAAAGAATGGAGAAGTCTATCAGGGAACAATATCATTATGGTTTCATTTCATCGCAACCCCTGAGGACAACTTGTGTACGTGGGTGAGTGTGGGGAACTGTATCTGCTGGGCTAGTGCTCCGAGCGGGCGAAAAGGAGCCAGCTTAAGCTGGAAGCCGTTCAGCTGTAGGAGTGCAGCCCTGTGTCAGAGTGAATATTTCTGGGGTGGCCAAACTTCTTGACCCTACATGTCACATCTTAAAATCTTCATATGGCTGGGAGCCACCAAACATATACCACACACCTCGAAGAGCTCAGAGGAGGAGCTTTCGGGAGAGTGCTTCACAGGCAAAAGATGACAATGGCTCCCTGGGGTGCCCCATTAGCCCACGGTGGGAGGGGGCTCGGGTGGATGTGCAGATGGGCCCTAAGGCAACCCAGCAGTGCTGGCCCCAGCAGCCCAGCTGCCTTGCCTCCTCCCACAGCTGGATTGCCCAATAGCCTTAATGCCAGCAGGGCTCTGTTACTTCTCATCTGATATTGGCCCAGCTAGGAATGTGTGCTTGAACAGCTCATGAACCATACGTGCCCTGACACCTCAGTCTGGACATCCCTGTAACATACCTTGTTTCTCTGCACAGCTTATTATTGCTGGCACAGTGCTACACCATGGCTCATGCACCCCTGGGAGACACATGCTCTGTGTCTGGCCAGCTCACGGAAGGGGCAGAGCTGGGATGTCACTGTGACAGCCATGGAGGCAAACTCTCAGTTCCCTCACCTTATCCTTCTGCATCTCTTGTTCTGCTCCTCTCTCTGCAGAGACGTAGCAAAGCATAGGCCAGGTGGACCCAGGAGCAGTAGGATAAAGCTATCAGCTCACCCGCCTCAGAGCACTATGTCCCAGTTTGAGTGAGAGTCTCAGCAGAAATCACTGAGAAATATTCAGCTCTGGAAAGACTGTGGTCAACAATCGAAATCCTCAAAAACAAATCCCAAACATATGAAAATATGTATTTTTGGGAAAAGAGATTCTTGGCCATTTTATGAAAAGGGGCTTATTTCTGTAAAAAAGGAAAAAAAAAAAAAAAAAAAAAGAAAATACCTACCATATTAAAACGACTTAACCTTCAGCTGATAAACATATGCAGTCAGATACACACTTACAGTGAGACACCGGCACCCAAGCACCTCCTGCTCCACACCCACGCTGACAGAAGCATTGACACAAACACACGTACACTCTCTTTACACATCCCCAAAGCAGCCACCCCACTGATTCAAACACATACCCAGAAGCTCACAGCCTAATTTTAGGCACATGCGTTCAGCCAGTGTTTCCCTGGCCTTCCTGAAGCTCTGACTTATTTCCACAACAGGCACTGAAGTAAGCACAACATTTATATAGCAACGTACTCCTGCACTGGCTCCAAATGTTCCCTCCTAATGCGATGATAAACGTAATGGGCTTCTGATAAGATCATGTGTTTGGGATAAAAGAATACTCAAGACCTACTCCAGTCCGATGACTTAATTCATATTCACATGGATGGGAAGGCAGCCCTTGAATAGCTGTGATCCAAGCCAGTGTGTGATCCTAACAGAGGCTAATTTGTTCCTGATTATGCTTAAGACCCCAATAAATCTGTCTTCTCGGAGTCTGCAAAACCCGAGGGAGGAACCGAATGGAGAGACTGAGATGTCTGAATTAAATGGAGACTGCCTAAATGATTAACAAAGTCTTACTGAACTGCACTGTCACAAGCCCTTCAGCTGTGCTGGTCCTGGAGCACCGCTGTGCCCTGCCCTCCACCACAGCCGGGCCCTCGAGAGATCAGGAACCCGCTTGCTTTGTGTGCTTTGGGAAATGATGGGGGAAAGTGGCTTTGCAGCTCTAGATTTCTTTTAAGGAAGATCTGTAAGTCCCACTATTGACATGCCATCCCAAAGCGTGCAGTGTCAGTCTTTGAGGGGAGCGCTGGTGAGAAGAGGGAAGACCTTTCCTGCCCAGGAGGTCCATACCTCTGAGCGATGGCAAAGGGCGGGGTGTGGGGGTGTGGGGGTATGTGTGTGTGCTTCTTTAAATCCTTCCCAGGTATCGGTGAGCAGAGTGATGAGGGCATCAACTGACCACAGCTGCATGTGGTGCATCACTGGGTGTGCTGCCCACAAGCAGTAGAGGCTCTTCCCTCCACAGGAATAGAGCACCAGCTCTGACTCCTGATCCTCATGTGGTCCTGGATGCTAGATAGGTTGCATGCTGGGCTTTACATTTTCATAAGCAAAGTGAAGAACGACCAGATTGTTTCTTCCTACGATTGCCCTCACAGAATAAAAACTAACAGGCTGCTTCCCTTTCCACAGTGGTGTGAACACAGCTCAGTTAAATCCGTAGAGTCCTACAGACTCAAAGCTGGGGAGGGCAGTGTCAGGAATGGTATATTTCTAGGGAGCAGTAGCTAACATCTTTATTTCCATAATGGTGCAAAATGTCTTTTCTGTTCTTTTCTCAACTACTGCGACACGAAAAGTACCCAGGGCCTTGGTAATACAAGAAAATTCTTGTCTCCACAGAGGTCTGTAGGTTCCCAAGAGCTGGTGAAGGGCATGGTGATGTATTGGTCACGTATGCCCTGCGTCATGGACGATGCTCATCAACACTGTGGACTTCTCACTTCAAGGCTGAATCTGATTTGAAGGAGAGATAGAGGAAGGAACATGAAGGAAATCTGGTTTGTCCTCAAGGAAAACTGACTTCAAAAAATTAAAAAAACGGTTGCCTGGAAAACCAGCTTAAATCTAGAACAGTAAAATGTCTGCAGGCGTAGCACCTGGCAGCAGGAGACAATGTCTCTTGGGGACTGACAACAGATGCTGAAGGATCCTGATCTGAACTCGGGGAATGTGTGTTCATTCAGGCAGCCAGAGCTCCTTTTCCCTGACAAAGTTCTTACCGAAGGCACAAAATCATTGGGGCCAAACCAAAGTCCTTCTCTTGCCCTTGCTTTGGGAAAAGGCCGTCTGTGGTTCAGCAAAGACTTCTGTGACACCTGGGAACCTCTGTGGCAGCCATCAGCCTGGAGAAGGGGGATATCTGAGAGAGACAGACTGGCAAGACCTGGCCTGCTTACTGGTGCAGCTGGGCTTCAGGATCAAGAATGATCTTGGGGGTCTTGTGTGTCGCACCAGAAAATGATGCAAACTCCACTTCTCCTTGCCTTTTAAGCTGCCCGAGCACTGTGCAAAAGGCAGCCTTCTGTATTGAAACACACCCCCCTCCTCCAGGGTTCAGAAATGAAAGGATGCACAAGGTAAGGCAGAGAATTTAGGGAGTGCCCGGGAATGCCAGTCAGACCCACTGTGGCTCAGCAGGTAACCCCCCAGCACAGGTACCTGTTCAAAGCAAGGCTAGCACGTCGCCCACAAAATGAGTGAAGTCTGGCACAGATCAGGAAGCAGACATGCAGGATATACACTTATCTGTGATAGGCAGCCTTCCACCTCATTAAAAAAAAAAAAAAAAAAAAAAAAAAAAGATAAAGAGATCCAATTCATAGCACAGGGCACATCCTCTGACAAGGCTTTTAATGTCCAAGCCGTATAGTCAAAGGGCTGGGGACAGACACTCGGGGCGGCTTCCTGTTTTCCGCTGGAGCGCAGTGATTGGCATCAGCATAGTCTTCTTTTGTGCAATAACTACTATTTTTTTAAAAAGGCCAGACAAAAAAAAGGAGTATTTTTAAGCTCAGCTGTTTACTTAGGGCTGTTTCCAACTATAACAAGCCTCATGCCACATAACTATTTGTCCGAAAAAAAAAAAAAAAAAAAAAAAAAAAAGGGACACACAGACACACACACAAAAATGCAGTAGCATTGTTTCAGAGTAACAAATTCTTGGAACAGAGCGAGCTTCACATTTTAACCCCTGAAGGGTCTGTGCAGAGGTGTGCAGGCCTTTTTAGACACAGCAAGGGCCACATCACAGGCTCGCCGGTGTCAGCAGTTTAGGATTTTACCACCGTGTCACTTGATCGGCATCTTCAGCGCTGGTGTTTATGTTCACAGAGGAGAAGAAACGTATCCAGAGGTTTCTGTCACAAAAGGAGAAATAATTCCACTGAAGATCACATGAAGCCGGCTGCTGAGTGATCGCAGAACCTGCTCCATTTATTTCTATGGGAGTTTCACCTTTGGCTTCAGTGGGAAAAGAGTGAATAGCATGGCCTGCTTCCAGGATATCTGCTAATCTCTTCTTTAATATTGAATAAGCCAGAAACAGAGATATTTCCTGCTACAGTAAAATATTCGAGAGTTATATTCCTTCCTGGATGTTCTGATTTGAAAAAAGGAAAACCATTACACAGAGCTTGGGCAGGCCTTTCCGAATAAAGTTGCATATCAATAAAATGTGACATTTTTCTTCAATGAAATAAACCAGACACCTTGGAAATGAAGGCGATGTGGGTGTTGCAATCTACTGTGGTGCATCCAGGGGCCTCGCAGGAGGCTTTTTCTGTACAATATGACAATCATGTCTGAGCATCTCCTGAACCGAGCAGGCAGGCATAATGCATCTGCGGATCGTGGCTCCCTGGTAATTCAGCTGCTTTGTGGAAATACATTCCTGGGCTTGTCCTTTGTCTGGCATGACTCGGCTCATCGGTATGATATAGCGGTTGGAGCACAATAATTATGCAATTGATCTGCGCGCTGCAGACAGATACAATTACAACTCCCTTGTAGAGCCCGGCACTGAAATTTGATATTTCACCTCCAAGAACACGAGCCTTTGTCACTTAAGCGAAAGGATATTTCCATCTCTGGCAGTGGTAGTAAGACATTATCTGCTCTGTGGCTAGCCAACAGGAGCCAGTGTGGCCTGTTTGACTGAAAATCTTGAGGCTTCTATCACACAAGGCAGCAAGCGCCACGACCACGAGAAGGCTGGCCAGCGTGGCCCTCCTCCACGCCTGGCCCACTTGCCTGGGAGGCTGGGAAGGAGCCCAAGAGAAAAAACGCAGTGGTGCCATTCATCGAGGCAAACAGACTGCTTGTCTGTGTGTGTGACTGGATGTTACTGCAAAGGCAGGTCTTGTGCTCAGCATCTCCCTGTAAGCACAGCAAGTTGCCGTTGAGTCACGGAGGATGCTCTAAGGAGGGAAGTACAACCAGCCGTGGAAGCCTCTCTGATCCATGGACAGTAATGCGTGAGGCATGCAACAAGCAAAGGAGAAATTCTTCTGTCGGGCTCTGGTTGTAGCTGTGTCCTAAAAACCAAAGCTGGATTGAGCTGGGCTGGAGTCACTGGCCTAGGGAAAAATGCAGGCAAATACCACTGCAGCCCACATTCTCCCCCACAAAAAAACATCTGTCCTTTGTATTTTGCTGCCTGAGATGCCTGCTCTCTCTGCTCTGTGGCTCAGCTGGCCCTGCTAAGATTGCACTATTAATGACAACAGTCTGAAAATCACTTTAGGAGACTTTATGACAATGCTGTGATTACTAACTTGTCAAATGAGTGCTTGGACATTTTAGAACATGTAGCCACACTCCCATGAGATGCAGGAAACAGTCAGCTTCAAAGAATTTGCCTTAAGCTGAAGGATTCACACAAACATCATCTGAATAGCCCCGGTCAGTAAATTCATTGCTGTTTGCTATGAAATTCTTCTATAGAACCTCAGTTTCTTTATTGACAGCAATGCTCTTTCCCAAGCTCCTTGGTCAAGGCTTTAGTCTTATTGATGCCCTGTGAGATGCTGAGTTTCTCTTGCAAGGTGGCTGGGTTTCTCCCATGCTGTTGTTCTACTGAAAGCCCTCAGCAGGGTCAGCCAAGGCCTATTTAATCTTGGTGAAAGAAGGCAAAATCACCATTAGCTGCTGTGTGGGGCCACGGTTTCGGCAGTCAAAGCCGTGTTCCTGTGCAGGGGTATGAGGGAGGGAGGGGGAGAGGATGGGAGTGCGGCGTGCTCTCAAAGCATGCCCACAATGAATATGGATGGTCATCCATCAATTTATTTTAAGCACATTACTTCTCTGTCAAAAAGGGGAAAAAAAGGAAAAAGAAAGAAAGGAAAGAAAAGACATATAAAATTAGGTTTGTGTCACTCATTTAACACTGCAATTTCCCTAGAGGATTATGCACCAAACAGAGATAGCAAGCTCATGAATATTAATCATTTCCCTGAATGCAATGCAGCCCACCAAACAATAAGATTAGGGGAAAGTGCTATGCTTAATTTATGGATAATGGGAGAGGTAAAGGATAGAGCTCCCACAAAGGTAAGGCTCACAGCTGGAGGGAGAGGCCTCTGACAGATCCAGATTTGTAAGGTAGCAAAAAAAAAAATTTGAGGCCAAGCAGGAGTGAAAGGAAAGGTGTTTCAGGATCATTGTCAAATTAAAATCATACTTTCCTCTGAACAACCACTGGCGACTATGCTTCAAGCATGCCAGAAATCGGTGGTAAATTCAAGAGCTAAATATGTTTTTCTCTTTTCCTCTACTCTGTGCCTTTTCTTTGTATTTTACATCCCTGAGGCCCTGATCCAACAAACCATGGAGACATATGTCTAACCTGAAACATTCGCATTCTTCAGGGGGACTGCTCACATGTGGAAGTTGGCAGAAGCTCTGCCCTGCTTTGCTGTAAAAAGGTTTTAGCAAAGAGTCCCTTATAAGCAAAGGAGATAAAGTGTAGCAATAATAACACCAATAAGACGCAACTGAAAACCCCATAAATTACCAGGCAAACTTAAGGGTAGATAGAAGTTCTGAAGCTACTTCCCAGCTGTGTTTCAATGTGTCTATCAGCCTTTACTCATCTCTTTTCATATTACTTTCTCTCCCCCTCCCTTCTTTTTTATTGATCTCTGCATCTTTTTTATTATATCCTTCTCTTTCTTCAGCACTGGTGAGCTAAATCAATGCATAATGCACATCACACTCAACAAAAGGAATGCAAATGAAAGCAGCACTCTTTTTCAGCATCCACACATACATCTAGATGCATGTGTACAATGTTGGTGTGTGGGAGAGTGCACACCAAGGACAAGGTGCTCAGCTGCCTGTTAGACACCCATTTCTCAACAGTCCAGTGGGAATGGATCAAGTGCTAAAAAGCTTTGAGTTCCCACAACTGTAAATCATAACTCTTACAACCAAGGCCTGTTTTACACAGGACGCATCGGCTTGAACTTGGCTGAGATCCACAGTAATCGCAAAAATCGGTTATCCCAGGAGTAATCAAAAGCAAGGTGAAAGCAAAGCAGCCAAGAGGTAGGAGAGGGCTGCATCAGTCACAGCGGACATGACGGTGATTTGCTCGTCTCTTACAAATCGAAAGGCAAAGTAAAACTTTCCCCGTGGAACCAAATTCTGTGCGGAGCAGATAAAATGTGCAAAATCTGTTACACAAAGGCGGGGGGGTGGGGGGGTGAGGGGGCGGGGAGCAGGGAAGAAGAGATGATAGATTTCAGGATGGGGAAGGGTGAGTGTACTGCAGAACTTAAAAAAGGAGTACTGCCAGATGCTTTAATTAATTAATTAATTAATCTCACTGTCGCTCTTCAGCATGTTGCAGGAAGAAAACGCTATTAATCTTATCTGTTTTCTGTTACTCGGCTTTGTGTTCAGAGAAGGCCAGGACAGCCTGACAGTAAGACCACACAGTTTCCTTCCCTGCCTCCCTCCTTCCATCCCCCGTGCCCCTCCTCCCGTGGCAGAGCAGATTGATCCACTGTTATCTGATTAGAGAGGAAAGGAGGAGGGAAAACAAAACCGAGGGGGGGAGGGGGGAGTCTAATTTTATTACAGGCACTAGTGCAAAGTGTCTTGAGAGCCTTGTGCCATTTATTCAAAGGAAAGTTGGACCAATTGAAAAAAAAACCAAACATAAACTTCACGATCCTAAAAGGCAAAGGGACCAAGAGAGGCATAGGGACACCTGCAAGAAGGCTGCCTCCATCCTTGGAGATCTCCAGAACACAGCTGGACATGGCCCTGAGCAACATGCTCCAACTTTGAAGCTGGATCTGACTTTGAAGTTGGCTGTCCTTGGGCCAGAGGTCTCCAGAGACTCCTTCAGACCCAAACTGTTCTGATTCATGGCTCTAAATCTAAAGCTTGATGGTGTTTGCGGGCTCCATTGTATTTATTTTCTACCAAGTGAGGTGACTTGCATGGTCTCTGCTTTGGAAAGAAGAAATCCACTTGGGCTTTGCTATCAAACGTCCTGCTATGGACTGCCCCCAACCATACCCCTTCAGCCCTGCCTTTGCAAACAGAATGTTGAGTGATTATTCTCAGCCGTGTGGGACCCAATCCTGCAGACAATCTGTGACAAGCATTGCATTCACTGTTGTGGTTAGATTTGCTGAAGTCTGAAGAATGCCTTGTGGTAGTTCAGAAACATGCCTGGAAGGAAGCATTTGCAAGATCAAACCCTGAGGCCCCCAATTCAGCAAAGCCTCTGAACATGTGTTTGAGGCTCAGTGAATTCTTTGGTGAAGGGGAGTGATTCCCGGGGCTCTAAAGAGCTACATAATGCAACAAGAACATCACTGCAAAAATAACACTGTCTGAAATAATTACTTGTTGTCCTACAGGATTATAACATGTGTTAGCCTTGTAAACACGGAAATAAATTACACTTATTTTTCTGTGCTCCTCAAACAGGGACCCAAGCTTTCTGTATTTTCCAAGAAAACACCCCGCCAGTCTCAAAGATGACTTTTGTTTAGCTGAATTTCTGCTCTTTTTAATTATTTATTATGCAATATGTACTGCCACTTGCTTCCTCAACACCTTTATGTTTTCTGGTGAGATTTTAATGCTTGTTATGTTAAAGCAGAATACAAATCAGCACTGTTCATCTGTCTGAAAGATGAGCCAGCAGTTTCTCCCTAGCTCTTGATGTCCTCATCCATGGTCACTCAGCAGCTGTAAAAGCCAATAGGACCTGTTCTGCAGGTCCTGAATCTTTCCCTGAACCTTTCCCAGGGACTGGATGAAGGCAGTGTTTGCCCAAAAGCAATAGCAGCTGGTCTACCCTCACAGACCCTACTTGCATGCTGAGGCCATCACCACACACATGCACTTGTAAAGTCACACAACGAAACATTTGTAAGGTCTGTGTCCAGACACCTTTCCATTGATTCAGCTGGTGTGATTCACCTGAGTCCTCATATTCAATATTAAACACACAATTTGATTTCATTTGCTTTTGCAATCAGTGCAAAACCACAACAAACCCACGACAAACACACAGCTTTTTACCTCTGGAATTCCCCTTTCCTTTTCCACACAAGCAAATCTGAAAAATCGCTGCCTCTGTAATGATGTAGAAAAAATCTGTGTGTCTGGTTTAGTTGCTTCATTTTCTAATCATATTGCTGTCAGACAGGTTTTTTCCACATTCTTAACCACCCCTATTGCAGGTCCTGGAGATGAAGATGTACATAGGTATAAAGCAGGCTGCGGCGCTGAGCTGCAGGACACCACTGTATGCCCAAGGCTTGGGACACCCCGCTCCTGCCCCAGCACATGGACTCCCCTGGAGCACGGTGCTGCTCCTCCCCAGCCCACACAACCCAGTTGCCTTGAGAACCAACATACACAGGGGAGAAGGGGATAACCTGGGTCACATCTCAGCGTTAACACTGAGATGTGGTCCAAGTACAGCCCTGGAGCAAGGAACTCAGACCTGCTGCTGAACAGGGTGATACAGATGTAACCATTCAGCTCCAACCTGAACCCTTGCTGGAACCAGCCTCGCACTGTGCCTGACTTTGGAGAGCCCAAAACATTTGTGCAAGTGTTTATCTCGCTATCAAAATATTATGACTAATATCTTTCAGTGCTTGAGGCTTGAATGCAGCAAGTTATTTGAAACACAAACGTAACTTCCAGACCACCAATAGTCACAATTAACGGTGACCATAAATATGCCCAGATTTCAATAGAGCTATTTACATATGTAAATAAGTACATCACCGAATTGGACCTCAAGTCTGCCGGTGTGGGATGCCGAAGTAAAAATGTAGCCGTTATTACGAGACAAGCAGCCCCCAGCTTACCACCCAAGGGAAACACGATGCCTGTGAGGTCCTTCATATGTTGTTCCAGACAGAAGATTTAATCATCAGATTGCCAAAAAGAGCAAATTTCAGTCTTGCCAGCATTATATTATCTGCTTAGAACTGATGCCCTGAGCTGAAGGCATGGGATCACTAGACAGGTATTTGCTTGGTCAGTCCAGATAAGGAATCTCATAAAATGCCTTGAGAAAAGCCCTTTATAAACCTTAACTTTGGTTTCAGAAGCTCTGCGTGTTTCCTCCTTCCCCAGACCTCGTTGAGCCCTGGCTGGGAAACACAATCCCTCCCGCAGCACAGGGCTGCCCCACCGAAGGTGCGGTGTAAATGGGTCTCCATTTCCCTTCTCTGCCCCCAGCATTCCTAGAGAGTTTAATAAATATGTAAAGCTCACAACTGCAGCCCTGCTATCCCTGATAGCTCGAGCATCTTCCGGCCATTGTGCTTACAGGTTTTGCTAATCAGAGCAAACCAGGCTTGCAAATGAAATCTGATTAAGTAGTTTTCACCTCTGAAAAAGGGGATTAGCTAGACCTTTGATCCTCAGATATTGATTTGCAACTCAAAGGAGGTGTGACCTCAGCTGGACTTGCTTCTGGTCTCAGTCCCTTCCCCTTTCGCTCCTCCTCCTGTTTACCAGAAAAAATCAGTTCATGTCTTCTCACGTAGCCAGATCTAAAGCCTATTGAAGGCCCTGGAAAACCACCCACTGACTTCAATGGGCTTTGGATCAGTCCCACAATGGCTGACTTAGCCTTAAGTCCTGGGCTGTTTCAAAGCCAGCAGAACCAATTTCCCATCCAAATGACCAGAAGCTGGGAAGATATGTTCGCCTTTCAAACCTACAAATTCCACCGTTTTTTCTCTCTTCCATGACAATTCTTCAGCTAGAAATGCTGAAAATACTGTTTATTTTTTCCTTGCACTCTGCATAGAGTTGTTGCCCACCATGAGTGGAAGGGCTCTGAGCCAGACTTACCAATGCAATTAAAGGATAACTCCTGCAGGCAGAATAGGGAGCAGCCATCACCATTGATCTTATTCATA
Source organism: Falco biarmicus (assembly GCF_023638135.1). Lineage (NCBI taxonomy): Eukaryota > Metazoa > Chordata > Aves > Falconiformes > Falconidae > Falco > Falco biarmicus. Next base: position 11,353,697 of record NC_079296.1, on the reverse strand, counting down.
TCATCGCATTCTTCCCCCAAGTCTCTGTAGGCAGGGCACACACATGCAAAAAGGAGTTAGATGGCAAATGGCATCATCCCCGACGATTGCTGCACCCCCCCTGCAGAACCCCAAAGCCCTGAAATCCAGTAGAGCGGCTTTGTGTGCCGACCCTTAAAATACCTCTCCCTTTCTCCTCCAGCCCTGACTTTCATCATTCCTCATTCACAGGCCTGCCTGGCCACTTCTCTCCTGCACATGTGGATACCACTTGCTGTTCTCTGATGAGGATGTGAGCAACTTCCTTCATAGCTCATGTGGCTGCAACTCAGCAGGTGGGGAAAAAGAGAACAGGAATCTCTGAAACTCTTTGTATTAAATCTGGAAGGGCCAGCCTGTGACCCCAGCATGGGAATAACGAGGCATAAAGCTGGGTGCTGGGCTATTCCAGGTGACAGCACTTGGAGGAGGGCAGTCGGTGTCGGGGATGGGGTCCTTCCTGCCTTGTGCCCACCCGCATGGTTGCAGCAGCGTGTGGGGAGAAGAGTGTGAACCAGATGAGAAAGGGGCTACCGCAGCTGCCAGTGGGGCCACAACCAACCAAGCTGTGACACAGCCTGGTTCCTGCTTGCTCCTGAGGCAGCTCAGCTATTGTTCAGTGCTTGCTGCAAAGCCACAAGTGATGTTTGAGGAATGTGCAAACATAACAGTAGGAGAAAAGTTATGGAAAGCAAAATTAATCTGTCTTTCTCCACCTCTCTCTCCAACACTGCCCTGGATTCATGTAATTTGATTGTTCTCTTTGATTTCCCTGCCTGTTGGGCCTCATCCTGCAAATCCTTGCTGCCAGGTATATCATTTGACAGAGCTGTACTACACGATTGCCGGTCAGCATTATTTCAAGCAAATAATACTGGCTGAATTAAACACTTGCTTGTTGTTACTTTCATAGTTTAAATAATTACATTACCTAATGCCAGGAAGCTTTGAAGCAGGTAGCCTTAAGGACCAACATAGTAAAAGAATAAACCTTAACAATAGTCATGAACAATTGTTTTATGTTTTCAGGGGATCTGGGGACTGGCAGCTGGCGAGAGGGAGCTGCTGATTGAGAACATGCAGTTCCCAGCACTCTCCTTCAGAGGCCAAATCTATCACCTCCAAATACATCCCAGCTCCAGTGGTCAGTCAAATGAGAGGCTGCACCAAGAACCTGGCCCAACATGTGGCAGGGTTTTACCCTGTCCACCAGCTGCCAGACACATGGGACTTCACGTGTGAGGAGAGCATCAAAGGCTGTGAGAATTTTTCCAGCACTTACTTCAGCTCCTCATAGGAAATGTCATATACATGTATAAAGATACAGATACACTAACAAACAGCATAAACAGCATATAGCGTACTTTTGTATCGATCCTGCTGTCTGGACTCCATTATCTTATCTCTGTCTGTATCTACTGGTGCCAGGATAGCAGGGTCTAAGTTCCAATTAAATGTCATCATCCTGGTAATCATCAAGCACATGAGTCATTATCTACAGATGAGAGCCGGCCTAAACTAAGAAGACATCAGAGGTCATCAATTCCTTTCTAGTCTCAGGTTCTGGCCGTGTACATGTGACCAGATTTATCTGTTTGCTCACTCCAGACTTACATTTGGATAATCCCGTCTCCACAGTATCCACTTCCAGAGATATACACAAGCGCGGGGGAAGGCTCGCTTTCTTCCGTCCCGGAAACAATGACAACCTGGTATGTGTATGTAGTCCTGTCACTCAGTTCCCTGCAAGACAAAAGGAAATATGAAGTGATCAGTACAACCAAGGCAGTAACACAGGGCAGAGAAGGAGGTACTGAAATGGAAGTTGGCTGCCCAAAAGGCAAATTTTAGTTCCATCAGGTTCTCAGAATATTCCTGCCTCTTTTTGGTGAGATTAATTTTCGGTTGGGTGCCTTTTTCCTGTGAGCCCAACAGTGTTACCTATGTTCGTGCTTGATTTGTGCACAGTTCTGCAATAAATGCAACTCTTGGATATTTGAAAGTTAAAGTATGTGCTGATGAAAATCATGCAACTCGGTGTGTTGCTGCTTACATCTATACCCACTGCAGAGATGGCACAGCACTGACACCCTGGCAGGGTATCGAGCCTCACCAAACAGTAACAGCTTTACTGATGGTCGATAGTTGTGCAGCATTTGAGAAACCAGCCCTGTGCTTCACTGTGTCCAGCCTTGGACACTTCTGCTCTCATCTCTCCACGTCAGTGACTGTTACCTGCAAGTTTATGACACAGTTCATTTAAGGAACTTCAAGTTCCCTGTAAACACTCATTGCTTTCTGAGCAGCCCTGAGCTTGATCCAACTGCTGCTGGAGCCAGTGGGGATTTGCCTATTGAATTAAAGACAAAATTAGACTGGGGATGTTTCAATGATGGATAAATAAGTTATCCACTTTGCATATGAGTATTAAAACAGTAGTTAAAAAGAAGGTTTCATCCTATCCACGAGAGCACACAAAATAGGATTCACACCACAGCACTGGATCATGGTATTAGCATTGAAATAAACTAAAAAAAAAAAAAAAAAAAATAGAAAGAAGGAATTAGCAAACTGTTACATATTTATGCAAAACCATAATTACATAAATTCTGTGCATCTGTAAAATAAGGAATCATTTTTATATGCAATATAGAAATAATATAAGCCTAATATAAACATTTAGCTCTTTTACAATGTCTTTTACATTAACAGAAGTCAAAACGTTCCACAAAAAAACTCATTACCATTATCCTCGTTGTGCTGATTTGTAAAGCCTCAGAGTGGCAAAGGCAAAATGATTTTCTTGAAATCATCAATCAAGCTAATTGCAAAGCCCATAATACAACCCAGCTCTTTCCTAACCCATGCCCATCTTCTCCTTACTATGCTCATATTGCCCCAATTACTGACAGTAATATACATGTCCTTTTGTCACAGGAACTTGGTAAAAAAGCATCTATTAATGAGGTGTGTACTATGAAGAGATATATCTACCATACAGAGCAACAAAACTATTGAAGTAGATATCAATGGACTGTAGTTACTGAAATCTTCAAGATTGTGAAATAAGTATCTCCTAACAACATTCATTAAATTAACAAGCATGACTTAAACCCCAATATCACACACTATATTTTATAACAAAGCTGTTTCTCATGGATAGTATGCCTGCAAAGTAACTGCCACTGAGTGAATTGCACGAGAATGGCACTGGGATTTGATTCTTTGTTAGTGCACATGGGAGTGAAATGGGGAGTGAAATTCAGTGGAATGAAAACACAACACAATGGCTTTCTCGTTGCTTTTTCACCTTATTCCTGTCAGCAACAGTCTATAGCTCCTATTAGCTAAATTTGAGTGTTCAGGTAGCACACAAACAGTTTCTTAATTCACCTACAGATTGAGGAGACATCTACCCAGGTACTGGTAAGAGTGTTTATTCAAAATGAAGAATTTCAAACTTCTGCCCTTGGGCTCTGTTTAAAAGAACAAAGAAAAAAAAAAATTACAGGAAGAAACTTCAGTGGCCGAACACACATCGATGTATAATACTGAGGGTTTCCTCTAGACTTCACTCCCAGATAAATCCACTTATTAAGATGGGAAGTTTTTGATATATACTGATAAAATCAAAGCAATGGCAAGCTTTGATTATTAAAGAGCAGTTATTTCTCAAGTTCTTTCTCAAAACTGTTCATAAAGTAGTTAAGATTAACAAGTATACTTGCATAAATGTGGATTTTGTCACTGGGAATCTGCTAACCACAAAAAAGCTTCAATTCTTTGAAAAGACTTAGCAAATGAATAGATCAGGCAGCTGTAACAGCTACAAAATAAACCCATGCTGCTTCCTGATGCACTGAGATCACACGCATGAGTGTAAACCAGTAGTTTTCAGATACTGAATTTTGGTGTGATTTCCACCGATACCCATAAGTGATGGGCAGGCATGCGGCTAACAGCAGAAAGTGTGCCTCTGCGAGCGTGGTTTAGTATGTGGGAGTGTTTGTGTATGCCTGTGTATACATGTAAGCAAACGGAAAACAGGAAAAGTTCACATTTGTTTATGTACAGGGTGGGATGTTGGCAGAGCATAATGGAAGAAGACATAGAACTAAATTAAGCATGGGAGAGAAGATGGTGTTTATGAATTATTAGGCGATTGGAGATGAACATGTATGGGGTGAATAAGACAGAAAACTGCAAATGAAAATTATTAGGTGGGGAGAACTCTAGCATATTTAATTATATGGATTGTGAATAAAAAACAGTATGGAGAGAGGACCTTGTGGGCATCAGAGGAGAGTGACTGATAGCTTTGTGGCAATGGGCTTTGGTCTAATCCTGTCACCTGTGTAAGGAGGGGAGATTTCCAACTACAGCCTGCTGTTCAAAAATAGAAAGTTCTGGTGTAATGATATGTCATGAAAGGCAAATGATTCTTATAGTTTAGTGATAAAAATAATAATAAAAAAAAATCCATTTCTTCTCCAAAAAAGAAGCTGAACAAAATATCTGACTCCTTACATATACATTTAGGTATTTGTACAGCCTGGTCTCCCTTACTTCTACACAGTTTGGGTACAAAATCGCTATTGAACTATTTATGCTCACGATACCCCATGAACTATGAGGGTAATATCCTTGTCCCTGGTTAGAATATAGAGAAGGGGAAGACAAATGTCTGGAAACATATGGTCCCTGCAACAGCAGGATGGGGAGCCACCTCTCCAGACCCCCACTGGAGCTGTGAGGCCACTCTTCCCCCAGCTCCCCTTTCGGACAGCCCAGTCCAGAGCAACATGGAGCTTCACAACCTTCCCCTTGGCTGAGGACAGCAGATGAGCGCCTGGCTGTCCCACCCAGGGCAGCACCAACAAAGCAGCTGTGCCCAGAGGAGGTCAGCAATGGGAGCACGCCTGCCCCAGGGGTGCCATCCAGCATCACGCAGCCATAGGTGGAGGCACGCCTGGATGGAAGCACCAGAAAGCCACGTTAGGAGCGCAAAGCTCAAGGCACAAGCACTTTCAGCTCACTCTGGCCTGATGCAACTAGTGTTAAAACCTGACTGAGCTGGATGTGGCATTTCATGTCTCCACAACTGGAACCTGAGATACTTATACCCTCCTGAACTGTTAAATGCATCATATTGGCAGCAACTGAGAGTTTTAGCATTCCTTCACAGTACCCACATTTCGGAAAAATATAGCTGCTAAAGGGATGATATGTGCAATACTTTGGGCAGTAATCCAGTACGATAGTGAGGGAGGGAGGAAGGAATGCAGGAACAAAGCAGGGGAAAAAAACAAAAAAAGAATTCATTCTCTCCCATATAGTTATAGGGCACCAGGGTCGATATTACAGACTATATCTGGAGATGTCAGTAAGGCAAGCTCTGCTCCAAGTGTGATACAAGTGTGGTTTTTGACCATTTATTTTCTCTCCTGCCTTCTCTCGAAGCTGATGGCACCCCAGCAGTGATAACTTGCTCTTTCCACTCTGCTGTCAGGCAGGTCCGATGCACGGCAGCTTTGTACAATGCTACTTAAGAAAGGGAGAGAGAAGAACATCTTTAACATTAAGGATGTGAACAAACACTCTTTTAAATTTATATCTATGGTCTTTTAATGACCTTTTCGAGAACTGAGTAAGCCACATTGATCGCTGCAGCTTCCGCCCGTGGGGAGGCAGTCTTATTAAAAAGCAATGACTCAAGCCCTCTGCTTAGAGGGGGAATTAGGATGTGCCGTGTGAAATACCATGAGGGCAACTTTCCTGTCTGCTGTGGCAAGTGACGGATGCAGGGTCAGGAATATAAAACCCTCTAATTCTTTTCCTGTTTTTACTGGGGAGGCTGGGCAGTTGAGTTAACCTTGCTGTGTTCCCCAGGCAAGAGATCTCTGCTTTTAGTTTGGGTGTTCCTGTAAAACTTACAGGAAAAAATTACACCTCTGGAAGTTGTTTTCTACTCAGATCAAGGTGAGTTTAAAAGATCATTGAATTTATAAAAGCAACACGCTTGCCCTGGAGTGCCAGCAGACCTGCAAGGGCCGACAGTGCCCCAGCCCCATCTGCTCTGTGCCCACTGCAGGGCTTCAGCGTCTGAGGACACAGGACCCACTTGAGATGCAATGAAAGCACCGAGGGAAAGCAAACATCCCATGCCTCTCTCCCTACTACAATGGCATATATGTTTTTCCAACTACATATCACAGCAGGGAGGGTTTTTATACAGCAAAGACTTGTTTCCAACAAAATTGAAAATATACTTAAGACTGATCCCAGCTTCTGCCCTATGAAAACATAAATGGCCAGAAAGCAATGAAAGCAGACAGCATTCCTGTTGCTTAAGGACAGGACAACAAAGTCTTAGGCATCCCCAGTTAAACTATGGTTATTGCAGGCAGTGTCATGTGAAAGAGGCAAATTCCACACCTCAAGCATCCTCACCAAGGACCCATCTTTGACTTTGAACAGCCACCAAACTCTTGAGCTAAACAACAGCATTTCCTGGACAGCTCTCTGCAGGCCAGAACAAGCTCCGGTCTGCCAGCACCATCCCCGCTGCCCTCCAACACTGTCACCTTTGCTCTTCTTCAATCACAAGGAAGCCTTGCGGAGCAAAACAGGAAATCTGCTGGTTGCAAACAGCAGTGACCCCACATCTTCCCTTGTTGCAACGGTTTGGATCAGCTGCTCGAGGTGCACTTGAATACAACCGCACGAAAAAGCTGAAGGTCTATGCCACCTCCTGTCCTGTCCTCCGCCACCTGGAGCTGTCCAATTCCTCCCCATCAGCTGCTCGCAGCTGCCAGAACACCCAGCGTCATTTACAGAGGTCTTGGATTACCCCAAATAGCCACTAACTCAGTGAAGAAGCACGACACTTCTCAGACTTGCTTAGAGCCTCCCAGTCCTAGACACTGAACCAGGGCTTGGTGTTTCTGGGAGGAGCTAACACCACTCTCTTCATTGCTACTTAAGAGTCGGTCATTATGCTGTGCTGCATTTTACCCCTTAGCAGTACCACTGCAGTGTCTGCAGGCTCCCCCAGCCTCAGGTGCTCCAAAAGTAGCTGATAAAGACTAACCCAGGGGATGGGGTTGGTTTAGGACAACGCAAACAGATCTGCTCCCCAGGTCCCATTCTTTTTCCTGCATTGCCATTGACTGTACAACAAATATGACTGTTTTCTTCTTTTATCTCCTCTCTCACACACGCTCCCCCTTGCCTTGCCTTTCCTTCTTTTAATAAAAATGGCATGAGAAGCACGGCAGAAGATAATAAAGAGAATTCCTGCCTGGCTCTGCAGTTGGGAGAAAGGAGGGGTGGGATGCTGTAAACAAAAGAAGGATGTCAAAAATCCTGAGCTCTTGCGACGGGCTGTTTTTTCAGCTGTGATCCGATCTCTTGCTGTTTGGATAAGCCCAGTGACATGGCAGGTGCAAAGGCCTCAAAACAAGTCTCCTGCCTCTCTCTCAGACACTGAGCTGACTCAGAAGACATAAATGCCAAGGAAGTAGCCTTGGAGAGGCTTTTCTCTCTATCCATGATGAGACAGGTTCCAACAGGGGTGGTGGGTTTGCTCTGTGCCCTCCAGCACATTGTTTATGTTTTGTTTACAAGCAAATCAGAAGAGGGTGGTTGAAGTACTAAATGAATGCTCATGGGCTGGATGGGAGAGTGGGGATGGTACGGTGGATTTCTGCTCCCAAACCCAGCTTAAACCTGGACTGGGTATTTCTGAGGAAGAAAGACAGAGCTACCAACGACCTGAACAGGCAATCTCAGTTGAATACTTGGTGAGGTATGTGTTGTACCATCAGGTGTCTCTACTGTCTGAAGCCCTGAGTCTCATCGTACAAAGCAGTGGCATCAAGACAGTGTCCAAACTCAACTTTTCCTTCTGACTCTATCAGAAAGGTATTTCTACTAATGCCTAAACCAACCACTTTATCCACTTACATGATACCATGGAGACCACGCCTATTTAAGATTGAAGGCAAGGGTTGAGGGACCAGCCTGTTAGGAAAAGGAAAAAATCCTTTGCTCCATTAAATACTTCTAAGAACCAAAGTCATCACCAACTCTCACAATCACCACAAAATCAAAACAAGCCATTAGTTTACAGCTCTGCTCTCACTTACGCCGGTGTAAAACTCAAGCAACTTTAGGAGACCTGAGCAAAACAGTCCAGGCTTAAATCACTGCAGCTCAGCTGCTCACCTCTTCCTCTGAGCTGCAAACATGTGCATCTGCTGCTCAGACCAGCTCCCTGCCTGCACAAGATGCCCTGGCACAGGACTACGTGCTGGTCTGTAGCACCTCGCTCTGAAAGCCAGGTCCTGCTTAGGACCTCAAACACATTTGGTTTTTTACAGTGATCATTTTCTTCTGTCCTTCGTGCGAGAACTGTAAGTTTTTTAAGTAGCAAGCATATAGATATATATGTAACTGATTAAGTCCAGCAGACTTTGATATAATCGTCCAAGTATTTGCCTGGTACCAATTTAAAACACAGTAGCATATTTAATAAAAAACTAAGTTTGCAGCCAAGGCCTTAAAGATATTTCCTGGGTTTTTCTCAAAAGAAAAAAAAAATTACACGTTAAAAGGCAATTTTCTATTCATGTTTAAACAACAACAACAAAACCTATGAATTTTTAAGGTGGATGATATAAATGGGGGATCTAAATGAGATTAGGTTACAAATCCTGGGATAAAGGAAATCCTGGAGGCCCAGGGCCTCACATGGGTGTTTGCACTAGACAAGCAATTTCACGGCAGCACACAGGTTAAGTGTCAGAGCACCTGGTTGCTATTAGAAGCAGGGAAGGAGGGGGGAAATCTGTTGTGTTTGCTTCTTCACGGCTGCGCTCAGAGCTTAAGCTGAGATGGGAGCGCTTCTCAACACGAAGCTCAGATGCAGCCACCATGGGAGGGAAGGCTGTTCTGTTCTGACCGTGGAAGGAAAGATCTGGGACACGACATGCAGAAGGCCCAATTTCCGACTGGTGGAAACCAGCACTTCCCTATTGATTTCTAGGGACTGGTGCCAGTATCCACCACCCGAGAACAGTGCTCCCATGCACCAGCGTGGCAGGGAGAAAACAGTAACACAAGCGGCGGGCAGGTTAGGACAGGTGAATGGCTTTAAAGGCTGTCATCATCACTGGCAACCCCCTGCCTGTTGCATCGTGCCTCTCGATGAGCACTGCCTGATTACTCACAATGTTATCGACATCCCAGTTGTGCCACGGCTTTTCCATGCAGGACCACCAGCAGCAGCAGCCCTGCAGGCTCCAGCGCTGGTTCAGACCACACCGCAGAAGTGCCTGGTGTGCACCCTGCACAAGGGTCTGGGACCCCAACAACTGCCCCTCAGCTTTTGGATGGCGACAGTTCATTGCTGGGGCTGGGAGCACGTCTACTGCCACCCTCAGCCCCGGGCCAGTTTGCCAGGTTCAGCTCTCCCTGTGGGCAGAAGCATCTTCCCAATTTAGGGCTATCAGCTTGGCAAAATAATGTTTTTCAGCTTCTCTGAATCCAGACCTGACCTCTAGGATTTACTTTCAACAGGCCTGAGCCAAGACCTGATTTTCAGAACTTAATACCCTCCCATTTCCACGTAATCCCACCAAAATGGTAAACAGAGCCATGGGAGCAGACACTCACAGAGCCTGATCCAAAGGCTCCTGAAGCCAGGGGGAGTTATTATGTGCATTTTCAGTGGGGCTTAGATTGGGCCCCAAGTGAACACAGATGTTTGCAGTTTTCTCTGGTTTCACCTCTACCACCCCTCCTCAGGGAAACCCCAGCTGGGAGGGTAAGGGCGTGGGGGCTGGGGCACTGCTCCTCACAAGGAGGAAGGGAGCCTATAGGTACACGTGCCTACGCATGAGCGAGACGTATGTGCTGTCACACAAGCCGCACAGCAGAGCCCACAGAGATGGGCGAGGAGATGAGGTGACTATTCCAAAGGAACAGTTTGTCATTTCCCTCCTTAGGGGCTCTGTGTTTTGCCTTAAACCACTTCAGATTATGAGAAATCCTACTAGCTGGTCTCCAGTGGCATCTTTAATGGTTTAATAACCGAACATTACTGAACATATTTCCACTAGCCTCTTTCTAAAATCCCATCATGAGCTAATTTCCCCTATTGTCATTACATCCGCAACTGGTCTTACATTTAAAAAAAATCTGTACCACTGTGAATAAATGAGCTGCTTTACTGCCCTGAGCTCTCAGGGCCAGTATTTTTAGTACTGGTTGATAATTTGGGGTGTCCAATTCCAGGCACCCTCTCTGGGGTACAATTTTCAGTGAAGAATGAGCTCTACTTCCAGCTTGCCCCTCCTGTCATGAAAAGCTCCAGGAAAATGCTGGAATGGGGGCAGCAGCAGGCAGATGCCCAGTGTCACCATGCATTGAAGAAGCTCCTGGCCAGAAAGGCTAAGATGAAGTTTGGGTGAAGCAACCACACGATGGGTGCCTTGGGCCCGCAGTGTGCTCAGTTCATGCCATGCCATGCGATGATACACCTAAAAGGCTTCTGTCTTGTCTGTCGCTGTATCCAATGAGGTATTAAGGACAGCACAGGTATTTTAGTCTCACTGCAGCGTTGTTTCCAAATCCTTGCCTCTTTGAGTGCAGTTCCACTCCAAATTTAACAGAGACTTGGAATTCATTTCCTAGGAAAATATATTAAAATAAAATGCCCAGGAAATGATCAGGCCAATAGTTCAGTAAAAGTAGCTGAAAAAAGCTGTACTGGCTGACACTGCTGATAAAAAGGTAGGTAACACATTTCTGCTTCTTCTGCGGTATTTGAGGCTCACTCCAAGTTTTACAAGAGAGTTATTTTTAAATTGTTGCATAACACATGTCTGTCCAATATTTCTTTCCTCAATCAAGCAAAGAAAATGCATTTGTTATTCCTGGGAGATTTCTGGTGCTTCTTATCTTATTTAGAGCCCAAAATAAAGATGCACACAAGAAGGCAAACATCAGAGAGAAATTATTATCCATGAGATAATGCACAGACTAATTTACCACATATCTGAGACTGTTTCACCTGCAATAAATTATTTTGCCCAGCAGGAAAAGTCCTGTTTGACCTTCTTTTTTTTTTTTTTTTTTTTTTTTTTTATTTTTTTTTCCCCTGCAGCTGAAAACTCTGCTACTACTTCTAGGTCGTGAGTTCAAATTCCACCCTGGCTGGGAGTGATTAAATATATCAGTTTCTAATAGTATTATTTGGTTAATAATAGGACAGCCGTGAATGTTTGCTTTTTCAGGGACATTTGCATATGGCTAAGTTGTAGTCTATGGGTCTGATCTCTCTACAGATCAGGCAAATATCATCCAAGAGGTACAGTGGAGATGTGAATCGAAAGTGGCAGCAGTCCCTGTGGAGCCTTTGGCTGGAGCAGAGCTGATCCCTAGGCCAAGCGTCATTCCTCAAATGGGGCAGTCCCTCTTTCCTGGCTCTTCCCATGCTCTCAAGTCATTTCTTTGCGAGAGGCAGCTATGGGTCATTCAGAGCAATCTCACCCTTCAAAGATAGACCCAGGCTGAAAAATTCCTCTGGACTGCCCTGTTTCAGGATCACAAACCCATAAAGATATCAACCCACCCTTACTACCTTATTCTTGCATCATGTGCGGCCGAGCCAGAACAGGAGCTACGGATTTTGTCGAGTGCCAGCTATAGTTACAGCGTTACATAAGAAACCGCAACAGCGAAGAATCACAAATCTATCACTACAGCTGGCACCAAATGGCATCTTTGCACAGGCTTAGCGGAAAAGCTGCCTACTGAATTGGCACAGACCGTCAAATTGTTCTTTCTCTTCTCCAGGGCAGGGTTAAGGCAATTTGGCAGAGGGCGGTAAGGGAGAAAACTGCTCTATCTGTTCTGTGTGTGGGGTCAGGAAGCAGATTTTATTCTTTCACAAAGATAACCTGGCACCTTTAATGAAGAAAGCAAGAAAGAAGGAAAGCCACCAGAGTGTGGCTTCCAGCTGTCAAGTCACATCAGCCAAGTGGAGATGTATAATCCCCGAGAGCAGTAGCACTGCTAGCCTCTAACATTTAATCGTGAGCTCTCTGAAAGAAGGCACCTGGTGTATTTCTTCTGTAAAATGCCCAGCACACTACTGGCAGCTATAAATAATAACAACCGCTACCTCAGTATTCAGCAGCAGAACATATGTGAAGGAAGGATGCAGAAACAGTAGATGGAAAAGGAGCTTCCTCTCAACGGCTTGCCAAGCCCTCAGTGCAGAGCAGGTGTACACGCTGCTGTCTGGCATAGGGAGCAGAATCAGTCACCCCTGCCCAGTCCCAGCTCCCTGCTGCCATGCAAGCCAGAGGTGAGGTCACATGGTTTGGGAAAGGAAATAATTTCCCAGGAGTATGTTGTCAGTGAAGATGCTGCTGGATGGAGGAGTCTCCTTCCTACCAGCATTTCACCTCCATCAGCGTAGATGAAGCTGTTACCAGTTTCCCAGTGTTGGAAGGGAACACGTGGGACAGGCAATTGTCCCATCCTTTTCTGTTCTTTCACCACAAGAAATTTCCAGGTTCATTAAGCAGAAACAGGGCAATCAATACTGGCTGCACAAGGAAGGAGCTGCCAAGGCAGCCAAGGCTAGACAGGGCCTGGGAGAGGCACCAAGACAGATGATGCTGGCTAGCAGACTGCCAGCACCTCCGCTAAGCTCCGGGACTGCTACACTCTTCTACACCAGCTGAGTATTAAACTTCACAACTTTGCCAAAACTGACCACAGGCAGCTCCGATACACTCCGAGCTCTTCACTGACACACGGAGGCTTTCAGACAGTGACAGCACGGCTGCTAATCCAGCTGGGAAACTAGGGTCAGAGAGCAACAACTGAAACAGTGACTCCTTAATGCAAGGACGGTGGATGAAGAGCTAAACGAAAACTAGCAGTGCTAGTGTTGCACCTGAAACTGGAAATTATAGGGATAAGGGAAACCTGGTGGGACAGAAGGGTGTTTGCTTCCTGGGAATGCTCAGAATAGCTCAGTCCATGCAGCACTGCAAACTAATCTTAGGGAAGCTTATAGGAATGAGCAAGAAAGTGTGAATAAATTTGTTCCTGTTGAAGCTTGGAAGAAGTGTTTTTACTGGAGATGAGCTGTAGACTTTCATATGGATACAGATAGGGATCTCTAATATATTACTAGAGGGAAATAATATGAAGAATTGTGCAGTTATGGAAAAGAAAACTAGATGCAGACTAAAGAACAAATGCTTTTAATAATGGCATGTCTCTGGTACTGCTAGCTGTGAGAGCAGGCATCAAATACTTAGGGACTCAACAAGAGATGACACTGTCCTGGTCTTAACTCTAGTAGCTGGAACAGGTTGGATTGAAAGAGAAATTTGAATGAAAATGGAAATTTGCCTTTCAGTTATCCCTTTGAGGTTAACTAATAAGCATTTCCCGCAAATAAAGATCTGAACCTCAAAAGTCCAAGTATCTGCAGACAACACAGAACTGGCAAATAGGCTCAGTCAAGGCAGAGAAGGATGGAGTTATAATGTAGAAATGACTAATTTACAGGACTGGGTGTCTCAAAATGGTGCATATGGTGGTATAAGACAATATTATGCATGTTAGGATCAAGAAACTCAGAATACACTGGGAGCTCTTCATTGCAGGTGAGACGGGAAGAAGCAGTTGGTTGTTATTTATTCAATTTCAAGACAACTATGAACCATGAGTGGGATGTATCCACAAAAAAAGTATACAAGGTCCTTGCACGCATCAAGGCAAAGCATTTCCAGGGTAGCTGGTTAAGTATTCGTGCACAAGGACATCTGGAATACCATATACAGTTCTAAAGCCTGTTGGGAATCCAGATGTGTAGCATGCCGATATCACACGGACAACCTAGCAGCTCTTGCAGATAAATCTGGGCATATAAAGTGCTTTCTTAACATTTCAGCCCTATCTTAGATACTCCCCAGTATTTCCTGGCATATCAAGAGAGGTTTGGCATAGTAACTGCGGAGGAGGGGTAAGCAGAAGATGGTGATAATATGGGCTTCAGCTTTTTGGTGTTGGGAGAACATCCACCCAGTGATCTGTATCTCGTTTGGGTGGAAATATGGTCTTAATTATCTTCATGACAGATGGATCTGGCAATTCATTTCAGCTGCTTTAGATCATACATTCCTCTGGCTGGTAGACCTTCAGAAAATAGAGGAATAGATCTTCAAGATGAAGGAAAGAATGCCATAATAAGGATAGATGTCACCATGACAGTTTAGTGTTGTATTCGGCAGGGACTTGGGTTTACATATCATCACTGTGATATTCATGCAGTCTTCCTATTGAGTCCAGGGGCTAAAAGGCACACCAATAATTGGCTGTAATGAATTATTACTCATTCTGAATAGTCACTGCTGATTCTCCAGCCTCTCTGCTTGTTCACATTTGTAGGAACCTTCAGACTAAAGAACTGTTTTCTGTTCATAGAACTCCTTCAACCACTCATCGCCTAGAGTTACCAACAAGTCACTGATCATACGCCCTTCTGATTAACAGTAATGGTAACCAGTAACAAATGGCAAATGCATCAAAAACGCAAATTTTGAAACAATTATTTTGCGTATAGTACAATGCCGAAGTGCAATGCTGAGGACCCATGTGACAGCAGCCCTCCAGCTACCTGTGGTCTTGATGAGGGTAATTTCTCAGTCGTTCTGCAATCACGCCCCGGAGCCTGAGTGACAGCCACACTCCACTGTCTTAGGTGAGGAGTTACAACACAGTGAATGACATGGAGTTTACAAGCTTAGCACTGAATGGAACTCCTGATTCTAACAAAATATTTTAAAATACTGTATTTACTTCAGATGATGACCAGTCCCCTCCAGCTATTATCAAGCAACAGAAAAGGTTTAGCCATAGAATGTAGGTGTAAAATAGGCAAACACGGAAGAAAAGCATATTCCCTAATGTGAGGAAATGCAAGTTTCTCTCTCTGTGTCTTTTCTTTCTTTTTCAAGTACGAATGCAGTATCTCTAGGTGTCACTTAGGTACTAAAGCTCTAGTCAGTGTAGGAATGGCTCAGAGGAATGTATCACAGGACAGCACACTTGCTTCTCAATGACACTCAACTCTGCAAAACCAAAACTCGTACCAGGGCTTCATGCTGGGATTCTTTCTAAGGTTATTTCAGTCAAAGCCTTTGTCTTGAAAAAAGCCTAAAAACTACACCACACAGATGACCTGATCCGTCACCGTCCACCACATTTTGAGGTTTCCTACGAAGTCTGTGGCAGAAAAGTTGGGAAAATTTCCAATTCTTAGAAACTTTTCCAGTTATTCTGACAACTTTCCAAAACTAATCTTGGTGTCTTTCAGCTTGGCCTGCTGGAGGGGAGAGCACGGATCTTGCCAGCACACCCGGCTGCTCACTGCTTGCAGCTTTGGCTTCTGAGAGTGCAATGGGGAACACGGGCTGCTCAGCCCAGGCTGTCCCAGTGGGACTGGCACCTAACTGCCTGTGACATCCTCAGGAGAACATCTCGTTATAGGCACTCACTTGTCACTGAGCTCTTAAAAAACCAGTGGTTGCTACAAACAAATGCAAGAGCAATGATTACATCCCAACTGCAATGGTGTGAGCATAGAAGTGCTACAGTGAGGGCAAAGCGAGGGCAAAGCAATTACTACATTCACTATTGTGACTATCTTGCACATTATTTCTAGAGAACAGCCAGAGTGCAACCCTCTATGCATGAGCACAACCCACACTTTGGATTAAATTGTGAGCTGAGACTTTGAGACTTGCAGATGAGGCTCCTTCCTTATCACTCGCTGTGGTGTGAAGACTCAGCAGTTCTGTGCTGCACCTGGCCTGACCTCTTTTTTTTTTTTCCCACTGATTTATTTAGCTTTCTGCTGTCTTCCTAGGCTCTGACTCTCATTTTGTGTCACAGATACCGGCAGTTCTGGCTGTTCATACTCAGTGGAATTGAGTGTATCTTGCCTGGTTTCTGTAAGGTCCAAGGAAAAGGTCCTGTCCCTTAGAAAAGATTGTTAGCTTCAGCTTGAGCCAAGAGCTGAGATTAAAATCCAGCTTGAGAACAGAAGGTCTGGCATAATTTTGCATTTCTTAATAGAAGGTTTCCACTGTTCTAGTTATTTACTCTCCTCTGTGGAGCACTCAGTGCTGACTAGGCAAGGGCTATCCATTAAAGGCTGTCTCTCCTCTCAGCTTAAAGAGAAGTTCCCTCTCTTTGAAGGGAAAAAGGTAGGAGAAATTAATTTTTCTTTCAGTATTGCCACACCTGGGGAAAGGGTCTTGCTCACAGATAACAGTGCAAGCAAATATTTTCTTTGGGAGAAAAAAAGACAGTGAAGATCAAGGTCAGAGGAGGCAAGAGTAAAGATATGCGACTGCCTTCAAAATAACCTTCCATAGAACACGTGTGGGGGGGGTTATTTTATTTAATATGGAAAACACACAAAAGCATAAAGGGGTAACTGGCTTGGGCTTACGGAGAGATAAAGGGGCTGCAAAGTCTGGTTGCACAGATATGCTGAATTCCAGCTGTACAGGATGAGACAAGCAGGCAGATGCGAACAGGCTGCATCTACCTCCACACAAACATACCCACGCAGGAGCACAGCCCAGCACCTCTGTCCCCGACTTCCCTGAAGCATCTTCATCCCTTCCTGCTTAGGGCGTATAAGGACAGTGGCTATTCTTTGCACAAGGTGCTAATTCATCTTGCTTTTGCCTCTACCACGTAACTGCAGCTCCATGCAGTTTCAATGAATTTGTCATGTGTCAAGGTATGGCCCAGCAGCAGCCTGGACACAGAGCGTCAGCCAACGGATCTGTGTGACCCCATCACCAGAGGGTATGGATCAATGCTGCGTACGTACGAGGATAAACAAATCATCTCACTTTTCAAAATTTCAAACACATGCGGAAGTCTTCAATCAAAACCAACTACAAGTATTTAAGACTCCTCGCCCAGTAACTAAAGGCTCCACTGTCCAAGTGTCTCATGGAAGATCACTGGCAGGATTGTCCCTGAAGTCCCTGGAAAGACACAGGTGACCTGAGGCCAGCTAGGCTACAGGGTTTGTTTGGGATCTGGCGGGGTGGCTGGCTGTGCCAGCCGCCAGGAGCATCCATTTCTGCCTCCTGGTCACAGGTAGAGCCCAGAAGACTAACAGATTTTGTGTTTTTTAGCTGGCTGTGTAACTAGGTGAGACATACAAACAGGTACAGTAACGTTACCCCTGTGATTTATTCCATGACATGCAGGAAAATCGTCATTAATCCTTGTCTACTGATTTAATTACTTTTTCACTTCTTCTAGCTGTAAGCTGGAAGTGACCCACAAAATCATAATAAAAGACAAGGGAATAGAACTCAGAATACAAGTTATGTTTTGGGCTATTTTTTTTTCTTTTTTTTTCTTTCACACTCTGTTATGAACTCGAAACTGGACCTGATTCTGTGGGAACTTGTGCTAAGGTATGCAAATATTTCAAACCAAACCAGTCCCATTTTCCAATGAGAGTGGGCCAGGTTTCAGGCAAAGATGCTTTCACAGCAAAACCTTGGGAAAATTCACCCTTTTCCATGTTTCCAATATGCCAATATTCATTTCATGCTAAGTGTTGGAATAAGGCTACAACCCAAGAAAGCACTTAAGCACATGCTTAACTTTCAGCACATGAGTAAACTCAGTGATGTCCTGGGTTTTTGCTTTTATATTCATTACTGTTAGTTACCTTGAATTTTTAAATCTGTAGGGACAATTTGCATCTTCTGAGCTGTATAATTGGGCCATGAAAGGGATGGTAGCTCATGATTACTGAATTGTTAATTAATCATTTTTATTATATTTAAACATGCTTTAGAAGACCATAATGATGTATGCTTCCTTGATATTAGCTGTACTAATTAGATCATCTTTTCTAAATTAGAGTGCAGTTTTCTTAGCAGGTTTCCTTTTATCTGGTGTTCATTTTTCAAAAGAGCTTCATGTTATTCCCACAGATGAGTGAATCTTTTCTAGGGAATCATGCTATGTAAAAGATGTTTTTCTTGCTGCTTTGGAATACCTATGGGTGGATCATGGATCTTTTGTAGGTTTTTTTAAGAATATTTCCTCAACAGTCAGGCATTCCTTGACAGATGAGCATAAGTGCACCTGGGATGAAACTCAGTCTCTACAACAAACTAGTGCATTGGCATGTTTACTATGTTAGAACAATCTCACTCCAACACAATTTGTTTCAGTGACATATGAAAGAAGGAAATGGAAGTGGTTGAAATACGTTTATATACCTGAACATACTATTTTTTTTGCACGCATTCTCGAACAATTAATTGGTGCTCCAGCACTGAGAGCCATCTATCTCCTCCATCAAAATATTACTTTCAAATTATATTTAAGGAAACGATGACCATGTTACTCCAGAGGTCCTCATTTAGGTTATCTTAAACATTTAACTTATCATAGCTTAGGGAGTTTGCATATCCTTCTGGGTTAAGGAAAGCCTGAATTTCGCATCTCTGCACAACTAGCCCTGACATTTCTCACAATCATTTGTGAAATCTCAGGCTATTTCACCTGAGTGTGATGGTCCTTGTTCCACAGGGAAACTATTAGAATATCCTCTCTTGGTGATACTTGTTACATCTATCTAGTTCAAAATACTAAAAATCAATTTTAATACTGGACATTACAGGTTATTGTTCTTCGGCTCTCTGGAAAGCGGAAAGCAGTACTTACGTGTCGACAAATCTTCTGCTGAGGTTTGAGATGACAACTGGAGATCCAGACTGGAAAGGAGGCTCCCGAACCACTTTGTACTGGATAGGTTTGCAGTCTACACACAGCATGCTGTGGGGGACAGAGCTCAGCATGGCAGCATCAATTTCCAGGTGCTCATCCAGAGTGTAGATCTGGATCCCATACACCTCCTCACCCACTTGTCCTGCATCCAGCTTTATGGTCAATGGGATATCGCAGAAGACATTCTGCGGCCCGAGAGAAATGTTCTTCCCACTGATGGTGAGCAGCTTGATGTCATTCACCGCTCCACTGGAGTCCCAGTCCGGGGAAACAAATGTCACCCAGACTGTGAGGGACTCTGGAGTCAGGGGATAACGAAACTCCAGCTGCAGGTAGCAGCCCTGAGGCTCAGGACAGGCTGGGGGCACTGTGTGTTGGTTGACTGCTGAGTTGGGACTCCAAGTTCTGACACTGGATTTACAGGGCTGCTCAACATCAGGGTGCCCTGGAAAGAAAGAAGGAAGCAAAGACAGGGAGCAAAAGAATTTAGAAAACATGGGTTATCATTAGTATCAGTCTTGAAAGACAAACTGGTGACAGAAGAGCTTATCTGTCCAGGAAACTAATTATTTACTTGAGCAGAACAGGCATGGCCAGCACAGAGAGGACAATTATAATGCCAACGTCTCCTGGCCAGGTGAGAAATGCAAAACCAGTTTAAGTGCCTAGCTGGACTGGACACCACACAACACACACTGCCAGGGCATCTGCCCTGCATTTCCTATTTCTAGTGCCTTCCCCTGTGCCAAACAATGATATTTTCTACTCCTTCCACTTGGTAATTTACCTGATAAACAGAGTCACTTTGCCTTCAGTTCACCTCAGCGCCCCTACTTATTCCTTTGCCTCTCACTCTGAAGTACAACCTTTCACTCTTTAACAAAGACAAGAAATGAGCTTTTGTTGATTCCAAGAAGCTGTTGTACTGTGCTGTTGAGGGGCGACTCCTATGCCATTTACAGGCTAATCTAGCACGCTGTGCAAAACCCTTTTTTTTGGAGGCACGTGGAGCACAGGTCTGAGCTGTAGCTTTGGGCTCGCTGTGATGAAACAACAGGCACTTGTACTTTTACGTTTCTCACCGTTGGCTATGTTCAACTACATGGGAGGTACTACTAAAAACTAATGAAAGCCACAATGCTTGCTGGGTTCCCAAATACTATGGTAACATTACAATTTGGCACAGAGTCATGGACTGCAAGATCCAGAGAGGTCAGATGGGTGGAACAGTTGGTAACAGAATCCAGTGAGAGCTATAAATTCCCTCTTCTTTCACAAATAATCACACGAAAAGGGAGCAAGCAGCCCAGGGAAAAGGCAAAGTACAGAAAAGAAGGAAGGGAAAAGTAGAGATAAAGAAAGGTAACGAGAGGAGAGAAAATGGAGAGGGCAGAGAAAAAAAAAAAAAAAAGAGCACAGCTGTTTGCAACCAAGGAAGAAAGGAAGATAAAGTACTGGGCAAACATGAACAAACAGGACATCACTACTAATTTAAAGAGAAAAGGGCAACGTGTGAAGGTTATTCTTATTGTCTGTGATCCAATGAAGTGTTAGAAATGTGCCTCTCTTGTCAAGGGAATTCTCCTGCTCATACCAAATGAACCCAGATGCAGAATAGGTTTCCTGGTATCTCAGGCAGTCCCTCCCCGCCATCCAACGCAATCGTCCTGCAGATGCACAACTTCTAATGCTTCTCCCTCACCCGCACACATGCCATAGCCCTCCTCTCCTGCCTGCATGCCACAGAGCAGTGGGAATGCCACTAACCTCAGCATCTGGAGAGACCACGGCAGAGAGATATTTTGAAGAAAGCCAGAGTTCCATTTAACACGCTCAATTTTTTTCCCCCTGGCAAGCTCGCAAGTGCTGTGTATAATCATTTTGCAGAGCGAATACCCCCTTCAGCTCACGTTATCTCACAGCATTCGCTGCCGTCCTCATGTGCCTGGCTGGGACATACAGGAAGCTCCTGACTGCAGCCCTGAGAAGGTGGGTTTTAACCCTGGTATCTCAGAGGGCTTTGGAAAGATCTGTGAATCTTATCACTGCCATCTCACAGATAGGAAAATGGACTTGATTAATGACTCACAGCTCAGTAATGTTTTCAAAAGTGGGCTCCCCTTGAGTCCCTGCAAATTCACCTCTGCCAGTTCAAGGCTTCTGTAAGACTTAAATAGAGAATAAACCTACATGTTTTGGTAGATCAGAGTGTGAATCCTGGAGTTACATGAACTGGACCCAGCCTCCAGGGAGTTTAATGCATATCATTACCCCAAAATGTGATCTTGACTGTAGTCATTCATAGACTAAAAACCTCAACGAAACTGGGTTAAAGAGATCCTTTCTTAAATATCATCAAACACTTAGACCTGGGTAAGAAACATTAATTTAATTGTGGAAGAGGACAGAAACCTTACTCCATGTAACTCTAGATTTCTACAGATGGGTATATACTACACAAATTACAAATATTTGTATATAAAAAGGAATGGTGTAGTAGCTATTCTGCCCCTGTAAACTCAGGTTCTGAAAATCCTTAGGCTTATGAGGTCGTCAGTGAGATGGGCCACTGAACATCTCACACAACATCACGTCTTGCCTAACAGAAAATGTGAATGTGAGGCTTGTGAGGATAAGCCTAATCTCATCTCCTGGTCAGAGAACAGGAATGGCAGGCTGGGAGGGAGGCTTCCCCAAAAACATTGGCCACCACCACAGCCCGATGGGTCAACACAAGCCTTCATCACGCTGTTAAGTGAAGCGGTTGGGATGAATGCCCCTCTGTTGCCCCAGCACATGGACGGAGACTTGACACTCTTGTTTGGGGTGGCCAGCTGGGATCAGCAGCCTCTCAGGATGCAGTGACTGTCACAGCTATGAATCACTTGCCACATTTCTTAGATGGTCAAGACAGAGGAACCATCCAGTGGGACTCTAATGTCCAGCTGAGACAATTCCACTTGCAAATACAGAATGAATCGCTCTTGAGTGACATATTGGCCACTGGGAAAGGCAGCAAACTAGAGAAGCCTAAGGCAGCAAAATTTTTTATTATATTCTCACACTTCTCTTCGTCAATAGTGAGCCAGGCAGTTGGAATTGACTGATATATGCATATATTGCACAGTAAGCAAAGGTACCTACTTGGGTTTGAGCCAAAATCACCTTTCATACATAAAATACTCCTTTGACCGAGTTGTGAAGGTGATGTAAGGTTTGTTTATCTAGCTGGTGTTGCTGGTGAGAATCCAGGTAGGTTAGAGCTTTCTTGCTCTATGGTGAAGGCAAAGAGTAAATCAGAACTGCCTGATCTCCAGTGTGTTCCCACAACCACTGCCAAGCAGCAAACAACCCCTCACACAAGGGGCACAACTGGCTCTGAGAAAAAATCACAAAATATCTCAGCCCAGGGGATTGGACTCCACCATGCTGGGGCACAAGCAGGGACCCAGGAAGGGGACAGTCCCCACGGCAGAGTTTTGCAATGGGCACGGCTCACACGTGTTCCAGAGCACAGCTGGTGGCAGCTACCTGGGGCAACTGTGCAACGTTAACAATGCTGTGAGACTTCAGGAAAATGAAATCAGACCAACCAGGTTCTGAGCTGCTTCAGAGACACGTGAGAAATGTGGTTTTCTGGTAAGAAGCTGGATGAGTACTACGAAACATTTTCCATGACTGCCGTCTCAAATTTTAAAATGAGTTCATTTTGGCCATGCTTATGCCTCTTTTGTATTCACTTTCCATGAACATTCAAGCAGTTGGAGATTTACACACATGAACGCTTGCAGAAAGTGAATTTAAAGCTTGCATGCTTGAGTACTCACAGATAGACAATTAAAGAAGCCAGACAATGATCTAACTGTGCTATTTGTAACTCAGACCAAGTGCAAATAGGCAGAGATCCTGAATGTCAGGGAGTGTGGTAGTGATGACAGAAAATTACAGAGCAACAAATACCATACACTTGGTATATTTCTACCCTAAAGTGGAGACAACGCATTAACATAGTAAGAGGATAGGATTCCCAAATTTTCTTTCCAGAGCAAACGGCACAACAGCAATTGAATGAGACAGATAAGGATCAGACTGCACCCTTCATAGTTAAGAACATGCAGGCACACACTGTAAGAAGAGGAAATTAAATGCAAAATGCAGCTGAGTAATAAATCTTAGAGTAGCTTAGTTTCTCTAGGAATGATGCCGCTGGCAAGACGTGTGAGATCTAGAAGTTTTCAAATCAGAGCTCGTTGGAGAAATTTTGATGGAACAGCATATCTCAATGGAATATGTAGTTCTCTCAAAATCAAAACACTTTGCAAAATTGCGTTTATTTGGCCAAAATTTTACTCTGAAAAAGAAAGTGGGAAGAAAGTTCTAACAATATTGGAACACTGTGTTTTGACATTTTTGGACTTTGAAACACTTTTAATTCTGATATTAAACGTTGCTTTTGCCCTGTATTATATACTAAAAGGGGTTATTTTCAAATGTCATAACTTAACCAAAGTTCATGAAAGAGGAATTATATGAGCTAAACAAAACATTTTGGCAGGCCTCAAACACTTTTTGTTTTTAATTTTCCTTCATGGACAAATTCAAAAGTTTCAGGTTTTGTTCCAAATGCAACCAGGTTTCAAAGTCTTGTAATCCTTGGCTAAGTCGAAATTCCACCTTCCACCCTGCACTACTACTGCAAGCGATCCAAATTTAGCTAATCCTGTTTACTTGATAATCCAGTCACACTTGTAGCCGGAGCACTGCTTCCTCGGACAGAGCTCTTGAACAACATCCACCCAAGGGGCAGGCTCGCTCCCGCGCTGCCCAGCAGCCTTGGCCCTTGGATGTCCGTTCTGGGGGTTGAGTTGGTGTGAACCATAATCTCTGTTGGGCACCCATCGTGGGAGATGGGTGCATAGGGTAGGACGTACTCACTCACACGTCTTGTCCCATCAGGCAGCTTTCTTTTGGAAAGAGCAGATTATTATTTCAATCTGCCCACCACAAGCTTGCCACATCTGCTGACCTTAGGACTAGGGAGGGCTCCAGGGTTCCAGCACTGCATATATCACCGTATTAGCTTACAAATAATCTTCCTCGTAGAGCAACTGCCACGTGCTTTAGCTGCAGGACACAGAAGCCCTTAATGTAAGGAGGTATAGGCATAATGAGTTTGCAAAATCCAGGGACTGGCCTTTTGAGTTCACTGAGCTCATCTGTGTGTTTACAGTGAAGTCTGGGCCCAGAGTGTGCTGCTCCCAGAGGAACAGCTTGTGATGGACAGATTGAGATAATATTCTACTTGTCCCAAACCGTAATTTGTGATTACTGACCTCTGCCTGGTATAATCTTACACACTGGCTCTACCACATCCACCTACTTACATCATGGAAGGTACATACGGAGGAGGATTAATGATGGAGATCTAATGGCACTGTACAACCAGCCCTGCAGACCGTTCCCCCTCCAACATGCTCTAAGAGAAACGGTAAGAATGACACCTGAAGTAGACAGGGCTTGACGTAGACACCTGCCTTCATGCTGCAGAGTACTTGCCCAGAGGGCCATCTCCTCTCAGCCTGTCTGCTGGAGCAGCCCATTACTATTGAATGGAAGGGAAGGCAGCAGAAATCAGGCCCAAATAAAAACCAAGCAATTATTCACTTTTGGAGTTGGAGTAGAAGGAGTAAACAGCTCCCCTGAGGAATTCATCTGGCAGATGTGAATGATCAGCATTTCTTGGCACTCTGCTGCTTTCTAAAATTCAGGTTCAGCCTCTGGAATTCATTTAATTCATGGGCAGGGTCAGGACACGGGGACCAAAACACAGGTATTTCAGCCAGTGGCATTACTTCAGGGCACAGTGTACTCGATCTGCTACAAACAGGTATGATCAGTCACTCCCGGATTGTCCCACTGGTTTTGTGGCTCTTTTTTTGCTCTGGCCCATCTTGTCCCTCACCATGTCTTTGTCCCCAGCCCTGTGACTCACCTTCTGCTTCCCGTGGGCTCCAGTGCCCAGAGGGATCGCAGGGCATCGGAGAAGAGGCGCTGAAGGCGTATTGCACCAGGACTCTTCCTTCTGCACACAGATCACATGCTGATCCCACTTCTCTAGGAGGCCAGGAAAACAGGAAAACACACCAACTTAGTAACAGCTGAATGAGCTGCTTATTCAACTATATTAAAAGCAATAAGACTTTGAATTCAGTTTCACTTAACCCTCTTTTCCTAAGGCACTGACAAGAGTGTTTTCTGACGTTGACCTTCTGTAGGTTTGGGCTAACAGCCTGTGTAGACGGCATCTGTGAGTCCGCCATCCAACATGAAATGACAGGAACCTGTGAAATCACACTCAGCTATATCTTTTTTTTTTCCCTTCCTCCCCTGCACTACAACTGGATCAAACCCTGACAAAAGAAAATACGTGTTGCTTAGTGGTTAGAGCAGAAAAATTGGCCTCAGGAGATTTCAGATCTATTTTTGTTCCCACCATGGATTTATTGCTTGAACTTGTAGTATCTGTAGGCCTTGGGCTTACTGGTGATTAGAGGAGAGAGTGAAGTCCCAAGCTCTGAGAACATCAGACAGAGCTGCTCTGTGAAGCACAGCTTTGCTAAGTATGCAAGGAGCCACTTTTGGAGGTACCTCACAGCCCAGCTCACCAGCCTGGCAAAGGGGTGGGTTCTGAACATACAGAAAAGAACATGCCCTTAATCCTTTTTGCAGGGGAAACCGGATTCAACACCTGGCAGCTTTGATACCAGTGGATGGCTCTTTGAACTGGAACATCTTATGGCTCCACGTCATCAGATGGCATGACATGGCTTTCAGAACGGCACTTCACTGCCCAACACTAATGTTACTTCACCTGCACATCACTTCCAGTACCAGCTACAGTCAATAAAGTACTATGAGCAGAAGCGGTTGAACAGGAAAACCCAGTCAAACACCGATTCACAAACATTTTTGCTAATACACTCACAAGCTCTGGGTTTAAGCTGATGTAGATCTGAGTAACTCTAATATCTTCCATATCATTAAGCTGATTTATATCACCTGAGGATGCAACTCACACAGTTCAGCCCTACGTTCCTCAGGTTCATAAAATTTGGAACCATGTATGACCCATAATGTGTAGTTATTCATCCCAGTAAGTTGTTTATTATGCAGAATTCATTGTTCTGCTTCAAGGAACACTGCCCACTCAAAAGGAAAAAAATTAATTACCTTAATGATTAAAGGCACCTAGGAAAGGATGGAAGTTTTCAGCAAACAAACTGCGCGTAGCACACAGTGTACTCTCTAAGCTATCCAAGTAAGTATGGATTGAGTCATCAATTATTATAATCAGCTATGCAAATTCTAACCATCTCCCATTGTGCAATTTATTTCAGCACTGCTTTACGAAGGGCACTGTGATCCTCAGGCAGAAGTTATTCTGGATCCTCAGTGAGGACACCAGGACTGTAAATCTACTCTTGCAGCCCTCCCAGGCTGTGTGATCTCCTTTCCCATTGGTGGTACGGATGACACGCTCAGCTGCTCCACAGCTTTGCATCTCCTATTTGTTGACAGGGATCGATCTGAAAGTCAACTTTCTGTTGGATTAATTAGGCGGAAGCAGAGATTGTCAACAGGGTGGGCTTGGAATGGAACCGGTGGTAAAACTCATATCCATTTCAATATGGCCCACAGCCACCCTACAAAGAGATGGTAAATGACAGAGCTTGCAGACAGTGCAGAAAGGGATGCACCTGCTGAAAACATCTGAAGAATAAAATGTGGCAATGAGGTAGAATAAAGAAGAGGGAGGCAAAGGTGCCCTCCTCTTCCTTGCACGATCTGTAGCACCGGTAATGAACAAATTTGGGCATGTTGCGAATACCTTCTCTCCCTGTCTCACTTCACCCACCTGCACTATTGGTATGACACTGTCTCCCTGCTTCATTTCTTAGCTGTCTATTCAGCAGTGCTTTAAGTGTCTAACTCGGCTTGTCTAAATAATATATGCAAAAGTATTCAAGAATCCAGAATAAAAGGTACTGAGAAATCAAAACGTAGGATTATTATTGTGCAGTTGTTTTTCAGACGCAGCCACCAACAATCAGGATAGAAGTCCCTGCAATAGTAATCTCTCAGTTTCTCTACAAAGAGACTCCTGCATTAGCACTTGGTCCTGGATGAAGACAGGGCTTTGAAAGCCAAGTTTCCACAATTAGGACTGCTTTTTACTCAAATTAGCAGCTATACAATTTCATCACAGGCTGCCATGGTGGAAAAAACTGTAGGCTTATGGACAAACATTTCCTTTTACCAGCAAGGACTTGGAGGTAAGAGAAATCACAAGGAGCATCATGTGGGAAAGGCTATGAGCAAACTTTCTCTTTTTACTTTTCCAGTTTGGGAGCCAAACTCAACCCTGATGTAACTCCACTGGCTGAAAGGAGTTACACAGGGGATGACTCCTGGGTTAAAGTTTTTGGTCTGCAGACGCTTGCACACAAATCCTACAAACAGCCATGAATGTCAAAACTAATTATGGCATCACATTTACAGGCTTATGAAATTCTAAGCCAGATCCTTACACCTTATGCAGCCACTGACATCAAGACAAAATGAGCGTAAACTGGTTCAAAACACTATTAATTAGTTAACAATAGCATATCTGACAACTTGTACACTGCTGCACATGACTCCCCAAAGTGCAGGGTGATGGAAAATCTAGACTTCTCTGTTTTCTAATAAGCCAAATACTGGGGAAATTCCAGTTTATGAAGTTCAGAGCGCAGGAGGAATTCATTCCTACAGCATGATATTTCAGTGTAGTGGATTCAAAATCTGAAGATTACTAGTGAAAAACAGACAATTCTCTTCAGGGCCAGCACCAGTTCAGTGGGGAACTCAAACCCAGTAAAAAACTATCATTCCTTTCAGTAAAGACTGCCTGTTTTCAGACTAAATTGTATCTGCTTACTTGAAATTCAGAATTGATGCTTTCCCCCTCTAAGGCACAGAAACTTCCCAGCAAGGTTTAAGCAAGTGATTATCAAGCCCAGCCATCTAGATCTGGGACAACATACTGACCAAAATGTTTGCTTGCTAAGAATGAGATAGAATCAGATTCATGGAAATGAATGCAGTCACCTCAATGAAAACTTGGAAGACCAGATGCATTCAAACTTTTCTGTCCAAGCAGAATTTTCTGCAGAGCCCTATTACAATAACTGTTTACATCCTGCCTACGCATATCAAACAGGAGGCGCATGAATGGATGCTTAGCGACAGCAGATGAACGCATCTAATAGATGCGGTCAGGAAATGAATAGGGTTTTCTTTTTCTCCCTTGTTTTCACTTGTTTTGTTGCCTCTATTATTATTTTATTATTACATATTATTATATGCACATGTGACATTTTTCATGCTTTTATTTAATGGGAGGATGGAGAATGGTATTCCAATCCTGTGTGTAGTAGCTACAAGAAGAAATGCTGGTTCTTGATATATTTGATTGTTAGAGATGTTTAGAAGCTCAACCAGCTGGTGAAGCTTAGGGTCAAACACATGCTGGCAAATGTGCAGGTAAATGACTCTCTAGAGTCATATAGTGGACACCAGTTGAACACACTAAATAAGTAAGGATGCTATATCAGGAAGAAAAGCACAGCACTCCGCACACAGCTCCTGTGCACATCTTGCCAAGGTGTGAGGACACAGGATAGCCAACCCCAAATTTACAAAAACTATGAGTTAGCATTACTGTCTGTCCCCAAATCCATGTAATTAATGATGTAATTCCTAAAACCGAGGCCCTAAGAGAAAAGCACCTAATATGTGGCAGCTGTGACAAAGCTGCATCTAAGCAGGGAAAAGGCACATGGACTTGTACTTCCATGCTTCATGTCCCTTCAACCGCAGACCTGTCAGGATCTCACCCATACATACAGTGTTACATTTTTAAACACAAGGCTAAATTTTCCTTTCTTAACTTTCACTAAGCAGAGGTCACTGCCTATGCACAGCTCTAAAGAATAAAAGGGGCATAAAAGGAACTTGAGTTACACTGAGTGCCTACAGTAGCATTGTCATTTGGATGAGGAACGAGGTTTTGAAGGAAAAATCTTCATCTTCCCTGCTTAAAGCAGCCCTAGTGCACGGATGCTGGACCCATTTCTGCCTGAATCCAGAGTGGACATGTGCTCCAGGACCACACCTGATGTGCTACAACTGCTGATGGGGCCAGGCTGAAACAACCCCCCGAAACCCCTACAGTGTTGACGTCAGGTTTTCATTAACAACTGTTTTGCGCTGGAGATCTACTTATATTGGGCCACAATACTTGCTAATGTAGCCAGAGCCATTCAGCCTTTTAAGGCAGTTCTACACTGTCAAAACAGCATGGAAGGGGCCTCTGTGCATTAGAAACCAGGCCCAAGGCACTCAGCAGTTGAGTATCAGTCTTCTGTTTTTTACATGAATAGTCCCATTGAAGTGAATGAGTTTATTCATTCAAGTGAGGCAAGTAAAATTTGGGCCATGGTGTGCACTTTGTGTAAAAATATCTGCAAAGATTTACAGTATTCCCACACACAGATAAGATTATACTCGGCCAATTTTACCGCCTACTTGTCTTGCACAGTGACCCAATTTTACAAATTGATATAGGCATGCAGCTCTAACCGAGCAGTGCTGGGCACATCGGTGCTGGAAGTTCAGCACATGAGCTTTTCCAGTATTAGTCACTATAATACTACTATCATCCTTGTTTTGATTAATATATCAGAAATGTGGGCATGTTTTAGACAGGATCACTTATCTCTCTCAGTAACATTTTCACATGGTCACAGCAACATTTCTGTATCTATTAGCACTGGGAATCTCATTTTAACAAGGAGTTGGACTCAAAGTACTTGGGGCTGTCTCTTTAAATCTCTTCAGTAATACTGAGTACACAGATTTGAAAACCCAAAGGACTTCTTTTTCCTAGAAAATTGCTATTTATTTAACATATGATAACTCTGTTATGAAATTGTAGATTTACCACGCTATCCACTGTATGTTATTTAAGAAGCAACTAACTAGAGGTTATTAAGAACATATTGATTGAGTTATAAGAAATATGTAATAAAGACATATTTGGTTACATAACAATTAGTGCTGTATAAATGTGTTTTAAGAGGCAGATGGTATTTATTTAACACATAATAAGTATCTCCTGAAATCTAAATTAAATTGGAGAAACTTAATTTACCTAAAAATGATTATGGGCTAAAAAATCCTGAATTAATTTTCAGAACTTCACGTAAATCCTTTTCACACACAGGGAATAAAAGGATTCAGTTACAAAATTGTAATTAAAGCAAACACTTTTCAGAGCACGAGACCCCTCTTTATCAACTCCCAATATGATTTGATTGCCCTCCTCATATTAATTTGCAATAAAGGTGGAAAATCTCATCTGGGCAGAAAATACCAGCTATCTGTCTCTTCAGATAAAGTGCAGGCTGGCCACTGAAATGGCCATTGTGCACTAGCAGTGCTGGAAGGAGTTTCACCCCTCATGGAGGCAGTGGCTTTCAAGGTGCTCTCGCTGAACAAAGCAGCAGTGCTGAGACAGCTCTTTGGGTGCTAATATGCTTGTAAATTCAGCCTCCTGCGATACGTACTGCTACAGTCCTGAAGGACACTCGAAGTTTGTTCCCTATAAAATAACAAAGCAAAAACTGGAGAAGAGATGCAAATAGGGAAGGTGAGTTAATGGTACTGTGAGAATCAACCATTTAGGAAGTTCTGTGCTAGGACTCCCATAGCTCCTGCGGCTCATCCAAGAGCTGCATCAGACTATTTAGATGAAGTACCCAGTTGCTCAGGTCATGCTGGGGTAGAGCTGCACCGGCTATGAACTGCAAGGCGGTGTGACTCCCGTCCCGAGCCCTGCACTCAGTTCATCTGTCGTTACGGGTACCACATCACTGCGTGCCTGTCAGACACAAACACACACACACACTCTGACCTACATGCTCTACACAGGGTGCAGTAAGATGACGCTCACATGATATTCAGGGGTTTAGGTCCTTGGCTCTGTCTTGCTCAATTCCCATCTCAGACCTGCAGCTCAAGGAAGGAGGCAGCATTTGTTCCTCTCCCCGGCCCTGCCACCTCCTTGCCCTGGGAGTCTCCATTGCCCATCAGCTCAGTGTTGTCACGGGAGTAGAAACAAGATTCACTTTGTCCTTGCAAAGGAAACATGCAAAAGGAGGAGGGGGGAATGTGCCAGCAGAACTGAAGCCCACAGGTATTTGTGAGCAGCAATAACAGCAGGAATCACAGGGCCAGAATTGTTGATTGAAAATTACTCCCATAACATATGGAAAAAGATTTGCCCTTTACATGGCAAATCAATGGCCCTCAGCTGAGTGCTACAGGCTGAGAAAGGAAGAGCAGAAAACAGATCAATAACCTCCTCAGTATGAACCAATTTAGAAAAGAGCCTTAATCCAGACCGAGCACAGCACATGATAAAGCTGCGCTCCGCGAGTGGGGCCCCAGGCTGTCCCCCTATTTCTCCCCTCTCCATTCAGTTCAGTGCAGGAGTACAGAGCAGCGCGTGATCACCTTTCAAAGAAGTGGCCATCAATGGGTGGAAACCACTCCAGCGTGACAGAGGTGGAGGTCCGAGACACGATCTGGGGGGCAATTGCAATAGGAGCTGGTTTCTTTGCGGGCTGCCAGCTCTGATAGACGAGGTCCAAGTAGCAGTGCATCCTGGCCACTTGGTTGGGTGTGAAGGAGTCCGTGCAGTCATCGTCTGAAATTACAACAGAAACCACATCAACCACGTGGGAGATCAGGCAGGAGCAAGAGAATTACAACCCGGTGAACAGCAGCTCCTTGCAAGGGCTGGGCTGGGTTCTCGCAGCACTCGGAAGTTAATAACCTGTGAACAAATTAGTGCCATCATCACTCGTGGAGGCAGGTGAAAGGAAACAAACGTTAAAAAGGAATAAATAAATAAATAAACCTTCCCTCCCTCTTGTCCGGGATATATATGAAGCACCTAGAGATCATCCCTAGGTGAGACAGAGACACATGGAGGCGAAGAAGCAGAAAGCCCCAGTGCAGCACCTTCTGGTCACAGTTGGGGCTACCAGTGGACCTCTGGGCTTAAAAGAATTTAATGTCTAAAAGATTATCTCTGAGAGAGGATAAAAGGGCAAAGAACAGCTAGCATTAGCATAAAGGATTGCCTGAAATTCATGCAAACTGTGTGCAATAGAGTTTGACAGATTCCTTAGATTAAAAGGACACAGAATTTTAAAAATACATAATTTTTTAAAGTCCTTAAATTTTCTGATGAACAAATAAAAATGCTCTGAAAGATCAATTTAAAAAATAATTACTTTAAAATGTAAATTTTTGGTGCAATAAACCAACTTTATTTCTATTTTAAATCTCCCCCTTTCTGAACTTTTCATAAATGTTTTTGATGTTTCAAATTTGTTTTTCATTCAAAATGGAGAAATAATTTTGCTGGATAATTTCCCATAAATATCCATTTCTCATTTCATCTGTTTCTCCCAAACATGATTTGGCAACAAGAACACATCTAGTGTCCTCTGAACACAAGTAGAAAATTACTATTTCTCTATTGTGCAGATCACAGAAGGAATAAATATGTTGTGCAAAGTCACCCAGAAACACTGTGCTGAATAACACAATGCTAGCTCTTTAACCAGTTTTCTGGTACTCTTCCCATCAGATGGAAAGCTCTCAAAAACACGGAGCGTTGTTTCCCCTGTGCCGGCAGAGTTCCTAGCCCAGTAAAGCTCAGTCCCAGATGGGACCTCTGCACGCTGCTGTGATACGAAAAACAATGACAGTTTTGCACAGGTCAAGTAACACACTTTTCTGGGAAGATGCAGGTCACAAAGGCTTTTCAGAGAGTTGCTTGCATGCGTGTAAGTTGGCAGTTCAATATTGTAATAGTGTTACTAGATGCTCAGATGTCTTCAAGTCCATGCCCTGTGGAACTCAAGGGGAACAAAAAAATATGAATTTGTTCCAAAGAGAAGTGTGACTTTGCTGGCTAATTTAAAACCTTACCACATCTTCCCAGAGATGCAAGCAAAAGGAGACAGCTCCAGTCGGGATCCTGCTCAGACTACAGCCCTGAATGCAGCCCTACCACAGCGAGGACACGTCAGTTCACATGTTCTCCCGTGTCTCTCCTAATTCCACTGAGCAGCGAACCTCCTCTCATCAAACACGCACAGCAGATAGACAGACACCAGCAGCTTGAAAATATCTACAAATCCCTGTGGGTATGCAAAAAGCTGCTTTAATATGACATCTCTGGATTTCCTCAATAATTATCGATGGTCTATCCCTAAGCATGCTGTACAAGCCATAAATATTCTTCACGGAAGCACAGAAGGAGACAAAGGCCCTTAATAGCCATCATAAAGGAACAATAAAATATATATAGGACAAAGCAGTGAGACAATGGCACAGGAGAAAGATGACCTGCATTCTCAATCTGTTTGAACATCAGCACAGGCTGTGTCCTGGGGGAGGGGAAGGGAGGGGAGGCAAGGGGGAAAGGGATCTCACTTGATCACTTGATTTCAAAAAAGTTTCAAGATCCTCAGATGAAGCAGTAACTTGAAAATTCAAGAGATGTTGCTGGGATGATTATTCCAACAGAATTCAGAGGCAGAACTACTGCTGATTTCATGAAGAGTCATCTAAACAACTAACTTATCTTTTTATTTGGGAACACCATGGCTATTTGGACTTGTAAAAATAATTTACAAGTCCAGTTTCTCACACTCCTTGATCTTCTGGACATCGTAACTTGTGATTTCAGGGAAAGAACAGTTACTCCTTAAGTCAGTGCTTTGCTGCAGAGCTGGGGGTAACTGGACAGATGGATGTTAGAGACAGACAGATAAACACAACACAACCAAGCTGTATACAAGCAGCAAAACAGAAAGGAAAGAAAGGCAATGTCTACAGCTGTATGACCTCAACCTAGTCGTTTCAAAGGTATTTCTATAGCAATTTGATATCCTGCTATATTTTTATTCCACTGGCAACAACAGAAAAGCAAACAGATTCATGCATGAGCTCTAGAGATACCCATCATGTCGCTTCACTTCATTTTTCAAGAAAAAAAAAAAAAAAAAAAAGGTTTCTGCTCGGAACACCAGCAGGTAGGTAGCTCCCCAGAGCAGATAGGTATCTCTGTGGTCTGCCTCTCTCTTTAAGATCTCGAGAGAGTTGGCAAGGCAAGGTCTGGCTGGAAGAAAAGACCTCAGCATTCGGAAATAAGCATGCTCCACCTCTCATCACACAGACATGAGCAGATTTGGTGGAGGGATATTGTCATCTGGACTGGCACTGACTTATCCATGTGATGTTACCAGGAGGCTGTATCAGGCAGTAAGACTCTGCCCTACCGCATGCACAGAAGTGCACAACATGCTGAGGAACTGACTCAGTGTGTGTATGCTTGTCCCTGAAAACACCCTCTAAACAAATAGAAAAATAAAGAGAAAACTAAGCATCACTTTTAGCTAGTGCCATGAAGGGCATAAAAGCATTTCTGTTATAAATCATTTCAATCTGTGCCCCAGATGGCATTAAACACTTTGCTTCTCTACAGTTTTATTACAGAATAAGCACTCCTATGACCTTTTGAGTGGGCAATCTGTGTTTTCGCCTGGAGTATAAAGGTGCCCTTCAGTGGCTAGAAGTGTATTGGTCACCTTTAAAATGTTGTTGATGCTGTCAGCTCAGTGTCACAGACCTTCATCAGGGCTAGATGTGACCCAAAATAAGGGGAAATATGACCCAAGGTATTCCCTGTTCTTTCTGGGAAATAACAGAGAATCCTTCAACTCCCCTTGAGCTTCCAGGGGTGCAGCAAGGACCCTACCCCACCCCCATCTGACAGGCAAGGGTCACAGGAGCTCATGCCCTCTTTGCATTATGCTAGACTGAGGCTGAATGCCATGAACCAGCACCCCTGAACAACACAGTTGTGCCTACAGAAGTCTGCAGAGTTAAAACTACAAGATAAGGCTTTTGCTTAAGCAGCTTGTTCCTCTTGGAGGGGTGATTTTATGGCACTGATATGGAGCCTTTAGTTCTTTAGCCTATAGTCCCAGCACAAATCAGCACAGCACACTGGTAGTCTTTGACCAGAAAAGCAATCCTGATCCAGGTACTATACTAGTATTCACACTCTAATGATGAAAAACAAATGTGAGTGATTTTAGCTGAACCACAGCAGCTCCAAATCAAACAATAAACATGGTATTTGAACAGACACCCGGAGGGATGAGCAGTGTCTCATTAGATGTCTACCTAGCACAGGTGTATCCTACAGCCTTGGTAGTACCAATAATCATCTGACATTCAATATCTCCTTGGGAGAAGGTAAACAATCTCTGAATTTGGGTTTTCAAAGAAGACCTCATAGATCAGGCATCCAGATCCCAGGGAAAAAGGGTGTCAAATTTTCTGTAGAGCCTTTAGAAGCTCTTTTCTTAATGTTTATTTCATTACCTCCTTCCCCCAAACCTTCTGCCTGGTCTTCCCATGAAACTATGTAAAGTTGGGGAAGCTGGGTAAACATAACAGGATAAGTGGAAGAGGTTCCTGAGGCCATCAGGTTTGTTCCCTCATCAAGCCTGATCCTAGACCAATGGACACACATGTCAGCATAAAGCCCTGCATGAGATGGACTGTAGGAATCAGAGTTAGTAGTGCTATTCCTTGTTCTTGCCCAACCACAGACCCCACCAGCAAACCAAGGAAACCCAAGTACCTGCGTAGCTCATGAAGTTACTGAATGGTGTGTTTAGGAAACTGTGAAAACCGCACGTGTCATTGCCAGGTCCAGGATCTCCACAGAGCTTGTGCTTAGGAGCAGGGTTGGTGTCACTGCAGAGGTCCCCGGTCTCAAAGGAGGGCTCCGTTTCCATGCACGGGTCGCTGCAGGAGAGGATCTCTGAGATTCCCCGGAAGACGTGATAGAGCCCCAGGCTGTGCCCAATCTCATGGATCATTGTGTGTGTGTGGCCAGGGATGCCATAGAAGGAAGGATTCAGCACAATGCCACCTGTGAGGGGAAAACAGAATAGCTTCTATGTTTGCCTTGTCTTCCTTGGAGGAGCAAGAGAAAGGGAAAGGAAGGCAATCCAAAGAGCAGATCCACTGGCAGTTCATCGGATTCTCTATAGCATAGACTGCTTTTTGCACCATCAGGCACATTGCTGGCTCAGAGAAACTGCACAGCAAGGTTTCATCTCACCTTTCATCTGGGGCTGTAAGGATGAGGAATCGTGGGACAAAGCCCAACACCTTAAACCAAAAACCAGTGACAGTCAGTCTTTCAACTGAATATGTTCAGTTTTCCTTGTTTGTTAACTTAGAGAAAAATCCTACCTGCAATTACTTCATGCTAAGCGATTTCAAATAATTTAACGTGCTTAAAGAGAGTGATTCTGCCTAGATGAGTGTAAGCAATGTATCTGATACCAAGAGTCAAACAAAACATACCTGGAGCACTCTCTGTATTCCACAGGGTAAAGTCATAAGAGAAGCCTCTTAATTTCTGAAACACCCTAAAAACTGCAGTAGGTTGCACCAGTAATTGCAAACTAATAGCTGGACAAAGAAATCAGAATACATCCAAGGCTGGAACAGTTTTTGCAGGGTGTGCTCTGATCATACAGACAGCTTTGAAGAAACTGTCAGAAACACACTCTGTTCATATACCCAGACAAGCCTAGTTTGATCTGAACTGCACAGTCCACTAATGAATATGCATAAGTCTAATGTGTCAAAAAATATGAAATCCTGGAATGTGATAGTTCTAAAAGAACTGCATGGTTGTTAAATGTGCTCAAAGAAAACTAATGGTGATTTTTTTTGTTGTATGAATTACAGAATGTGTAGATAAGCAAATAGTAAATTAGTGAGGCTTTACAGTATATTGAATTAATCATAAGAATTATATTTTTAGCTCAGTTAGATGTACCTTTGGATTTATGATATGTTTCATATCATCTTTATTTAGCTTGTTGATCTCAACTTTTCCAAGCCTTTTATTTAAAACTGTTTGTGAGACTGCTTTGTAAAAAAGATATCGTGGAAAAATAAATCTCAGATATGGTACACCAATAATTTAGTGATGATGAGGAGAAAAATGTTTCGGCAGGAGGAATTTTATCAGTGACTATCAGTAGTGCAGGGAAGATGAGATCATCAGATTCTGACACACTGTGGACTCTTTCTTCTCATCTGCCTGGAGACTTGGTTGCAATAACCCGGGAATTAGTGAAAAATAAGACTGAAAAGATCTTAAGTCATCTAAATTTCACTCTCAAACAATATAAGACCAATTAGGTCTATACAATCC
Organism: Falco biarmicus; assembly: GCF_023638135.1. Taxonomy (NCBI): domain Eukaryota; kingdom Metazoa; phylum Chordata; class Aves; order Falconiformes; family Falconidae; genus Falco; species Falco biarmicus. The sequence continues at coordinate 11,316,388 of NC_079296.1, read as the reverse complement.
CTCACACGTATTTGCCTAACATCTCTTCCTTTACATCCCCTGATGACATGACTGCCCCAGCAATCAATTTCAGCACTCAGTATCCTTACAGCTGCAAGGATTTAACTCACATCTGATCTGACCTGATTTTTTTGGCAATTTAAGTTCACGACTTCAGTCCTGCCTCACACGGATAGGAAGAGCAGAAGATGCTCCTCCGCTTTCATCAGCTTTTATTAGATTGTCATCATCCCCACTTCAGGATCTTTTCCTTCAGCCTGAATAACTGGAATCCGTTCAACCTTTCCTTCTAGTGCAATCCTTCTTCTGGAGCTCCCTGGCTGTCCTTCCCCTTTGGTTTTCCCCGTTGTGTCACGTCTTCCTCCAAACACATTGTCCAAACACAATACAGTATTCCAGCTGAAATCTTATCAATGCTGAAGAGAGAGGAAGGACCACTTTGGATGTCCTGCACGGACACATGGATAAAGATCAATAGAGAAAAGATTTTCCCTTTGTGCATGGGGCATGTGTGACAACACACAACACAGTGAAGAAAAGTCACACAGGCATGTGTACATACATACATAGTATTAAAAAAAAAGGACTAAAAATCTAAATACAAACACAAAAGAATGAATAAAATCAATTGCACTGCAACACCCTGCCTATTACACCACATGTAGCATCTGCACATCCTTTTCACAGCACTAAACTGTTCCTTACACTAGTTCTCCACAATCCCAATTAATTGCATACAGACCCACCAGTACACAGCCACTGCGGCCCCTATGTTCCCTCTATCCCTCTCTCCGCCTTTATACAATACGTGCTCTGATTCCTCTGGTGCTTGGGCTCTACTCAGGTGGAGCCATTTACATGCAGAGAGTACCCTGGTATGTTTTGTGGGGGTTGTTTTCCCAAAAATAATTCCAGAGTTTGTTTTCCGATGGCAAGAGTACTGGTGGAATTCCTCAGCAGGATGTGCCTTCAAAATACAGGCTGGGTAAATGGTTCTGGCACTGGACAGCCCTGAGGCAGCTGGAGAGGGAGATTTTATTTTTGCCTTTGTTGAAAATTTATATTTTTCACAGCTGTCAAGAATCTAAATCAATTGCAGTTTTACAGAAAAGATAAACTCCCTCACGCAGACAATCTCTATCCCAGCCTTTAGATCTGCACCACAGGACATATTTCATATTTTTTATTAAGTACATATTGGATTTATAGAAGAGAGTAAAAAAGATTAAAGATGAATTCTTACAGACCAAGCACAGGTCTGGGAGGGCTATTATGACAGGAAATTATGACCATTATTTATTTATTTTTACTTTTTGCACTGCAAGTCAACTTTAAACTGTTGGCTAACATCTTTTTTTCTCGTGAGATCTTTTTTTGGTCAATGAATTCTGTCAATACACTGTAGGAGCTGAATTTAAATTGTTTTGCTCAGGCATGATGTTGACAATTAGCTTAACGAAGTGACAGAAGAACTCCTCAGGACTTTGGGCGAGCCCCAGCCTTCTTGCAGAAGGTTCTTCTTGGCACTCTGGAGCTCTCTCCTTGTTCTCTGCTCCCTCCCATGGCAACACCAAGGGAAGCTGTGAAAATACTCATTTAGGGAAGGATCAGCTCTACTGCAGCTTTATTTCACTCCAGCAGTGGCATTAGGGCTAATGTTTCCCACCAGCGAGCTATACTGTTGCACAATCAGAAGCAAACGGTTACTGTGGGGTTAGTGCTGGAGCTCTGGTACTACAAAGTGAGAGGAATCACATTGGCATGGGTGCTGGCTGAGGATGGGATTGATATCTAGCTTTGGTTTTACCAGAAGATGTGCCATGGTGGATGCTCGCTGACAGGCATTCACAGCATCTTCTGGTTTGGGTGCTCCCAGCAGGAGCCCGCGGACATGGAGCTGGAGGCAAGTCAGAGTGGAAGTGGCTTCACTTCCAGCCTAGCTTGGCAGGAGACTGGATGTGTGTCACTGCTGGTCCTTGGGAAGGGAAGTTTGCTCACACTTCTTCCAGAGCAGCTGCAGAGCTGGATGTTGTAATAAAACTTCTACTAAAGTAGGGCAGCCAGTTCCAGCTGCTTAGTTTGACCACAGAGCCTCTCTCAGCTACGGAGACAGGTGACTATAAAGAGATGTTAACATCTATGTTTTGAGGTAATGTATTTTTGAACATGGAAAAGCCTCCCTTACTGATGGCTCAAGCTGTAGCTCAGCTCTCATAGTACACTTCAGAATAATAAACACCATATTTTGCTCTCCTCATCTAGGTTTACATTTGCCACAACTTTTTTGTTCTGCTCAATATGGGGCTGGGTAATATAAAACCTAGCTGAAACAGTCTTTCACAAAGACTGAACTTGGCTGAAACTGGATTTCACTTCCAGCCCAGGAAGGCCTGGACAAGCTGGAGAAATATCTGGAAAACTTGTGAGAATCCCTGCTCTTGTAAGATGACCTGATCAGGTTTGCAGCCCGCGGGAGGTTTGTGCAGTTAGGAGTACACACAGACTCAGTGGGTGCCTTCTGAACCTTTTGAGGTTCATCTGACATTTCACAAGGAACACAGGTCCGGTGGCACGGCAGGTGTCAGGGCAATGAGTCATTTGGGAGTTTGCACAGCTTTGTCTGGATCCCTGCGTTCCAGCAGCCATACTCAGCAGCCTAGTTATGAAACATGCAGGGCAATCTGCAGGGTAGTGAACTCTTTCCAGTTCCACTCAAATGAACATTAGAAATACAATCTCTCAGCGGTTTGCTCTTTTGCACATTGGTAGAGAAAAACAGCAACAATTTTAACTGAAGTCTGTAAGGAAAACTAATTGAACACTTACTAAGTAATGTACTAAGGATTAGAACCTAACAGGCTAAGGTTAAAAATTCACTTCTGTCTAGCATCCCTGCACCTATCCCCCAGTCTTCTTTGCAAAGTGCTCCCATGGAGTGAATGCCCTGTAAAGTAGCTTCACTTAAAAGGTGAAATTCTTTCAGCTTGACATCATCTACAAATACCATAATATGCTTTGGGTTTATAACCTAATATTTTCCTGGTTGTGAGCCAGTATCTGCGAATCGTGAAATACTTTTTTTCCCCTGACTATATATTAGAAGAATGATAAGAAATCAGAACAGAGCTTAACGCATATTTATCTTTCCTTCTTCACGCCTCAAAAGAAAGCTTTACAAAGAAGAAACATCTCTATTGCTCACCTAGATGCATCAAGGCTTCCTTGTCCCAGGGCCAAGTTGCCACTCCAGCCAGCTCTTCCTCGGAGGAATTGGCAAAGAAGATGTTGAGGTGTGTGGATCCATCCAGCTTGAGTATGTTCTTCAGTTCATTGACATCTAAGTATGCTCTGTAGAAAAAGAAAAGCATTTTTTCCAAAAGGTGACAGAAAAAGCAACAAAGTATTGAAGAAGTGCTGCAATCCAGGAAAAGATCTTATAATATCCTGCGTATCAGTCACCTGAAATATTTTAATAACGCACTCCCAAACTTCAATTACATCACATTCACAGAGTGAATCTCATCTAAGGACTTCAGGCCATTGATTAACTAAGGCCACAAAATCCAAGCTAAATACATAAAGCTGTCCACATTCCTAAGGTAAGTACAGGAATCTATTTATTATGAATGTAATTAAGCATGTATTATGGTCAGTAAATCTTTTTATATCAGCCGTTATCTTACACATTTCCTCTAAGCTGTTTATTATTGTTACCTCTAATTTTCCTTCACAATAACAAGTTTCACATCTTCAGGCTGGCGCAACATCTAACACCAGCTCACCAAGTTACTCCTTTAGCAGCGGTGGCAGTATTGTGCCAAGATGCCCACGATCCGACCCTGACATAGGGTGGGCGTTTGGGAATTGCTATTTTCAGCAAGCAAAGTTGTGCCAAGAGGTCCCCTTGCAAGAGATCTCTGCAGGAGTGGTACCATATCATGACATAAATTCCTAAGGCTCCTTAGGTCACCCCCTCAGGTGAGCAGCATTTCTTCTTAGCTTTTGGGATGTCTGGAGATTACAGAGCAACCTGCTTGCAGGCAAGCAAAGCCAATCCCTTAAGCTTGCTGGCCATTGGAAGTACTTTTTCCAGTCCTTTAAAGAAGCAGGCTTTGTCAATACTGGAATACGGGAGCTACCTGCCGAAGTGCGTACCATGCTGTCACATTGCTTTCAGTGGCACTGTGATGTTCTAACTCAGAGCAAAGCTGGAGAAAGTGAAGCATAAGAGTAAACCCGTTGGTTCGCTGTTTCTAGCTCAAATTGTCTTTCGATATCAAGTGTTGTACTAAAACCAGATCTAAAACACGGCAAAGTTCTACTACCTTCACTTGACAGGTGGAAACAACAGAGAGTTGACTCTGAGTCAAGCATGGTTGAGTAGCTTGTAAGGAAAGGACGCCATGATGGTCTTGAGCAGATTGAGTCCTGCTTCCTAAAGTCCCCCTTTTCCTTATGTGTATGGGTGTGTGGGGCTCACGTAGCTCTCACAAACCAAACGTGCTCACATTCAGCAAGTACGGCTCCTTGCATACTTTGCAAGGCTTTTGTTCCCAGAAGGGTGAAGAAAAAATAGGGGAACTGGCTCAGCACCAAGATCTTTCTGTCCTTCCCTGGAGGACTCCCCAATGGAAAACACATTCATATTTCCACAGTAGCTTCCCCTGCCACTTGCTTAAGTCATTGCCTCCAAAATAGTTCATGGCTGGGTGTCCCCAGGCCCTCGCTGACTCATCGAGGAAGACGTGCTCTTTGGGGACACCAGTGGAAGGGTATGTTTCCATTCCATACAGTGTTTATCTTCCAATCAAATGTGGATGACATCCTGAAGGACAGGTCAGCACTGTGACCCTTTACACATTTCTCATCTCTCCAGTGTTCCCAACGCATCTATGGAAAATACACAGATCTTCCCCTTAGCTCCTCAAGCTTGTTCTGCATGTATCTGCACAATGTTCTGAGGCTGTGCGTAACCTATTTCTAGGATCTTCTTTGTGCCTTTGAAAACATCTTTTCCAAACACAGACACATACATGTCCACGAGCAATAGTTCACAATTGCGTGACAGTTAATGTGCACTTCCACATAAAAGTATAAGCCCATCAGGGGAATATGGGATGGAGGATGCATGCGTATGAAGGGGACAATGTGTATGTCTGCACATATGGCAGCATCAGTAAAAGATAGTGAGCAAAAGCATAAGGGAGAATGCGGCAGCAATGTGATACTTCGTGCAAGAGAGAAAAGGACAGAAACAGAAGCATTGCGTACCTTTAAGTGGAAAAATGCTTGTGTGTTTTGTATCACAGTGGGAAGGAAAGGCCGCCTGTCTGTGTTGAGACTGCAGTTGTTGACTCTGGATGCAGATGCTTTATGGCCTATGCAAATCCCTGTAGGATATAATCACACTCCCCTCTGGAAATTACCATTTTTATCCCCGCTTCTCTCTTATGGTTTCAAATAATCTAAACAAATATTTCTTTATTTTCAGCTGTCTCTTTGCTTATTGTTTACACAGTTCAATCCCCATTTACATCCTCAGTGTGTGGCCACAATCACTCTCTCACTTGCACACAGGCTATGTGCTTCAACATCTAGGGCTGTTCTGTACATGGATTATTACTGCAGACAACATCCAGAGCAGACAGCATTTAACTAATTGGCCAGTGATGTCAGTGCATCACCGAGACTGAACTCATGTCTTACGTAAATCCACCATACTAAGTCAATTGGACTTGGTTTGATATTATTTCTCTGACCACTACTCTGCTAGCCAAGGAAAGTCTGAGAATGAGCAGAATATATTTGAACGGTATAAGAGCAGAATGCTAAGAGGATTTTCAGCAAAAGGTTTGCACAGGAGTAGGTGTAAACAGATAGTGCTTGGGAGGAAGTAAATGCAAACCCTTTTGTAAAAGCAGTCAGCAATCCTCAACACAAAAACATGTTCAAGCATTTAGCTTAGGCAAATCCCTTGTAAGCGTGTGAACATGCGCCTGCATGTGCGTGCATGAACAGAGGTGTGTGTAAGCAAGGGTTTGGACTGTGCACACATGCAAGACAGCCAAGAGTATGTATGCAAAGGAACCAGCGTGCGTGTGTGTGTGTGTAAGAGATAAAAACATGAGCTGGAATTCCATCCTCTCCTTCCTCCCCATGTTTCTAATAACCTCCCATCCCTATCCATCATCACCACATTCCTACACTCAAGGAGGCATAAATTAACTACTTTTGCAGTTCATGTCCAACTACGTAGCCGCAGGCAGCAGACCCAACAGTTACCAGGTCAAAATAGTTTTCAGTTATTGCCTTGGACTGGGCTGACTCCCCCCTGCTGCCGCGGCTGCTTTGTTATCAGCCCAGACTATCTGACCCAATGCAATCTGTGAGCATTGCTTACACTTCTCAAGGTTATGTGGGTCCCCTGATAGAGGACATAATGACTGTCACATGGGCTTGTGCCAAAGGGAGCCAAAGAGCCCAGCCTTTCCAGCACTGCCAAACTTGCATTTCAAAGACATGAGTGCAGTCTTGGAAAAGGATCAAAGCCTTTCCAACTGTCATTAGAATATTTCCTTTATGCATCTCTCCGTGAGTGCCAGCAACATATTTCATAAAATTCATTGGCTCGAGATGGTACCTCCAATATAAACCTGAATGAGGGAACTGTCAGGGCAAGTCTATGTGGAAAACAAAACAAAACCCAAAGCACAACAAAACACGTGTAATTCCTGTAATGGAAAAAACATACGATGCTGTAAGCATGCCTTGCTCAAGAAAGCCTAGTGAGCCTATTAGTGCATCATAAAAGGTCTCCTTTGCTGGAATCTGTTTTAGACATAGAAATTCTATGGGCTGTTTAAGGCCATTTGGGACACCAAATCATATCAGGCAATGTGCACATTCCCACCCAGATCTTTTCATCGACTTATTTCTCCAATGCACAGCTTCAGCTTGCTTTTTTCCTCCACTGCAGTGTAAATAGCCCTCTGAAACCATACTGTACAGCAGCTCACCCTTATCCAGTAAGCCCCAGACCTCAATCAGTAATATGTATCCCGTCCAGTGCTCCAGTTTCAGTCTAATGGAGTCTTTAGCTCATCCAGCATTGTCTCGCGACTGCCCTACCCGGCACACAGCCTGCCCCATCAGTCACCCGAGCCATTATCCCCATGCCTGTCTCATCTCTCCTGCCCATTTCCTGTCCATTTGGGCTATGGCAGCAGGACTCGTCCCTGGGCGGTGAGGTGCACCACCCCCACCACCACCCCACCCCCCGCCCCCAGCAGCCCCACCTGCCCACCATGACCACTGCAAGGAGCTCCCTTCTGGCCCTCAGCGCCAAAGCCAAAAACAGCCACAAATCTCTGCCATGTAGCTACAAACACATTTGACAATGGCTTTGAAACTCAGTTGATGACAATGGCTTTGAAACTCAGTTGATATCAGGTCTAATCGCATTAAATTTGGCCTTTGTGACTAGAGTCGACCAGTTTTCTAACTGGGTTGGAAATTCTTCTCCCCCATTTTCTTCCAGGTCAGAGAGTGGCTTTCCTGTGTTTCCCTAATGTGTCTGGGGTGCAGCCTCTTGCACTCATGGGTGTTTTTTGCAAGGAACGCAAAGCCTTCCAGCCCTTATAGTTAGGAAATGTTTTCTACTGTTTGCACTAAGTTACTCTCTATCTGACTGTTTTGGTGGGGTTTTTTTTCCTTCAAAGACAAGTGTTGCTTTACAGCAAGGAAACAAACAGGGTACTTAAGGGATTACTCGCAAGACCGCACCCAAACACAGAGTAGGAACTTTGCTGTCTGCTCACTATGGAGTATGGTCTCCATCTGCCTGATGAGTTTGTTAGCAATAAAAGGCATTGCATTTCATAATTAAAAATAACAAACAAAAAAAGCCCACAAAACCCCCCAAATGCCAGCATCTTCTGAATTGGGAAGTCAGCTGTAAAATTCTTCATTTTTTCTCTTGACATAAAACATCCCATCACTTACCTAGTGGTTTCAGCGTATGGCAGGACAGAGTAAACCTGCTGGAATCACAGGGACCCAGTACATCATGCTCCTTCCCAAGACTCCTTGTTGCAACTTTCATATGATGCTCTCAAAACAGCTGTCAGCCCAGCTTAAACCATGGCATACAGTTTAGCAGACAAAGAGAAAGCCTTTCTGGACAGCCCTGGCAACGCTCACCAGCAGCCTGGGGCAGATCCAGGTGTGGTTCCCAGCGTGGTGTGGCTGATAGCTCTCGGTGGCGTTCCCTTGGTCCCACCAGCTCTGATCTTGGCCCCAGGATTGACAATAACTTGTTAGAGCAGCAAAGACCACACCAGTTGGTATCTGCACACTTACCAACTGTCTGTCCCGTTTGTTCAAGCAACACAGGGGGCCCAACATTTTAGGGTGCAGAGTCTACCTAGAGATTTTCAATATCTGCAGCCAACAGCAAGGATGGTTTGAGATACATGATGTTCTTTCTGAAGACAGTGGCAAGAGCCGTGACATCAACAGCACTGAAACCTGACTTTAAAACGGGGCCCTTTGACAGAAGGGCATAATTTACCTTTCTCTCTGTAATTTACCTTTTCTCTCTGTGATTTCTCAGTCTTGGGGGGTTAGACACGGGACTCTCCTTCTGGAGACGCAGTGTTGATACCGGTGTATAAGCTGCCTTTTGCCTTCTGTCACAGAGTCACAGAAAAACAAGCCTGGAAAGGATGTCCAGAGACCATTGCTGCTAGCCCTCCACCCCAGAGCAGGGGCATCTCTGTATGTCACACCAAGGGAATTTTTATCTAGCTCATACCACAGACGACAAAGACGTCTGCTGCTGCCCCAGCAGCCTGCAGCCCATGGCTCAATACATTTACAGTCAGGAAGTTTCTCTGAATGTCTACCTGAGTCTTTTTTGCTGCGGCAGATGTGCGTGACTATTTGTACCATTCCTCACAGACAGGGAGATTAGATGATTCCCTTCTGTTTCACCAAGCCCATTACTTACTTGAAAGATTATTATATCTCCTGTAAGCCATCTCATTTTTAGGCTAAAACCACCTTATTCCTTCAGCCTGTCCCCACTGGTTATATTTTTTTAAGACCTCTGGTCATTTCTGATGCTCTCATCTGTGCTCTCATCTGCGCTCTGCACATCTTTCTCAAAGGCAGGTCATCAAAAGAGGACACAGTCCTCCAGCTGAGAGCTTATCAGTGCCATGTAACTGCTACGTTTGTCCTGTCTATCACCTCCAACCTGACAGAAAATACACAGTAGAGATTTCAGACCTACAAATATTTCTTTTTTTTTTTTTTTTTTTTTGCCTAAAGTGCTACAGGTCTGTCAAAAACCTGAATCAAAAAGCCAACCTATAAACCCCCTTTAGCAGTGGACTTACAATAAAATTTTTGTCTGACTTGATGTTAAAGATCTGACTTAGCTGGCAAATTTAATTTTGCTCCTCATTTCAGATGGATTGCCATAAATCATATGAAGCAGGAAGCGTGCCTCATCTACATTTAGTTTAGTGTTAATTTAAGACAGTGGTGTAAGTGTAGTAAAAGTCACGATAATTTATTGATAAAGGTATAAATCTTTCAGCAATTGGGACAGAGCCTGAAATAGAGCGGAGCCAGAATATTACAAGTGAAAGGCTTCAGGTCCCCATTTAGATTCAGATCTCTGCCTGTGTTCACACTGAAATCCAAATGTGTAACTGTAATTCCGACCGCATCCAAACCATGCAGTCAGTAGGTCATGTCCACAAGCATAAATTGCAAACACTGTCAGCACACGCAGACTTGGCAGCTTTTAAAGAATTCTGGTTTATCTGCTGCAGCAAAATGTCCTCTGCAGCCCCCAAATCTGGTCTCCTGTTGCAAGGATGGAGGAGTGTTTTGGAAAAAAAAGAAAAAAAGAAAAAAAAGGAAAAAAAAGAAAGATAAGGATCCAAGAAAAGACAGTTAGGATAATTGTTCAAATATAAACCCAGCTTGGTTTGGGTAGGCTTGGTAGCCTGTGTTTAACTTTGCATCGTTCCCTGTGACACTGCTAATGCATTCAGGTTAGCTGGCTGAAGCTGGACAAGGTTCTTTTACATCAGTGGCAGGTCCTATGGTTAAGGCTGACCCTAAGCAACACATATTAAAAAATAAAAGCCCATGTGTTACAAAAGTCCGGGTGTTCATTGATCCTAGGGTGCCCTTTTTTCCAAATTGATTTTTTTCTACGATTATGCTAGTGACTCAAGGCTTTACTCACCCTATTAAAAAAAATATATTAAAATATGTAGAAAGAAAATAAGAGTTTTACTGTGCAAAACATGGGAAAACCTTTGGGTCTAGGTTTTCTTTATTCTGCAACAGAGACCAAAAGCAGCTCCTTGGTCTACAGTAAGGAACTCTTACAATTGTCAAGTCATCAGTTTCCTTTCATTTGCTTTGAAATGCTGGCTTTCCAGCTGGATAGTCCTAGAACTAAGCACATTTCTACTATAACATTTTGCACTATATATAGAACTGCAAGGAAAAAAAAACACAAACCACCAAAAAACCACCACTCCATACATAAAGGAAATTATTTGCTATTAAGTTCTAAAAATCAGTATTATCATCTATAGAACCCTAATGGCACACCCCTGCTCAGTCCTATCTGACTTTCTCATAAAGGACCTCTAATAGATGATACAGCTTTATTTTATGCAATTACCTATAGATAAATTCTGGATGTTGCAAATGCAGTATCTACTTCATGGGCTGAGCAACAGATTGGAATAAACCTGCTGGCTGGGCTACTCCAAACCTAGCTCTGGGTCCTCTTTTGGTTTGGTTCATGTAAGCTTCTAGTTTGAGCCAACTTCTGTTCTCCCTGGGCTGCACACAAGTCTCAGTGCTCACTGTGATGCAGTTGCTCCAGTGTACATCTAGAGTTAGTCAGAGCAAAATCTGAATCCCAAAGTACAGCTTCAGGTTCAAATCCAAAATCTCAAAGGAAACCTCAGTTGAAACAACCAATTTTTGCCCAATTTCTGGCCAACACAACTTGCTTTTTTAAGAAGGGAGGCGGGTTTCCTCAGATCTCCACACAGATTCTCTCAAAGATTTGTAAATCCTTGCCAAATCCTTCACAAACCTGGGCTGAGATTCAGAAATACAGTGAAAACAGATTATTTTATTTTATTTTTTTCCCCGGCACTTTTGCTGCTGGTTCTGGCCAGGATAAGGATGAGTAGAGGCTCAGGGATAAAGAATGGGGAAAAAGATGATGCAAAAATTTTCAAATGTCAAACATGTTCTGTCTGAGCTCTGGGCAAAAATTTAGGGTGGCTGTAATGTACACAAAATTATTTGTTTCCTCTCTCCCTTTATCCTCCCAGGCTTTTTTGCCCACTTCTTATAGTAGAGACCCAACCTTTATATAATCTTTTTATAGATTTATAAAAAGGTTATAAATCTATAGGTTTATAAAAAGTTGCAGTGCTATAGACCAGAAATATGTGACCACTGAGCCTTCTTCCTTTGCAGAGTCTACGTTCGAGAGCAGAACAACATTTGAGTTCACTTGCGTAGCAAGAACTGAAAAGCCCTTTTTCCTTGCATGACCATAAAAAATAATTAAGCTAACCAACTACACAGAAAACGAGAAAAAGATATGCTGGCTGGCCAACTTGCAGGAAGAAAAAAAGAAAACAAAGGAAAAGCCTTGGCAATGGAAATTGTGATCTTACTGTACAATTAACTTCTGAGACAGTGAGTAGGATTAAAGCATGGAACATTTCAAGACGCATCTCTTTAAAATAGCAAAGCATTATGAAGTATATATGCACATTTCACAGACCTTTGAAATCAGCACCACTGGCAGGTTTATTTGTTTTGATTGTCTCTTTTACTTTCTTTTACTACTTCAGGATTTTTTTTTCTCTCCTTTTCAAGACTAGAGCCAAATGACCCATGAGAAACGTACTGTAATTTGTCTCTTATCCATCCCTCATCTCCAACTGATATTCCCTCTGCCCTGGTTACCCTGATGTTTTTCCAGACTCTACACGCTGAACCATTGTAACAAGGAGAAAAGTCAAACGATAAAGAAAGAAGTGGTGTAAGGATGTTTTCAGGAACCTGTTCTGTTAAAACAGATTTGCCACTTTATGAAAACCCATTTTGCCAGCAACAAACCACATTCACGTATATGTAAGAATATAAATCAGTATGGGAAGGTATCTCTATTTTAGGCTATTTTAACCATCAGTTAAACTGCTTGGCACTTCCACGACGCTTCCCCTCTGGGCCTCAAAGTACTTCCTGAACATGAAGAGAGAAATTCCACTCTGGTCAAAGCCCCAACACAAGCCCTCTGCACCGCTCCAAACCCCGTCCACGGGCTTAAGCGACACTAACGTGGCGCAGGAATCCTTGTGTCAGGCCTCCCCTCAAGGAATTTTACCATCACTGAAGAAGCCATGAAATAGGTAAATGGAATAATTTTCCTTGTCTTCTGAATGGGAAAACTGAGGTAGATAAATACAATAATTTGTCCAAAGTAACAAAATCATTCACTGTGACAGCAAAGATTAGAAACTCGATCTCTTGAGCCTACATTCTGTGATAATATGGATCATCTTTCTTTTAAATAAGCAGTGGTTTGTGTTGCTGATCCTTTAAGTTTTCTGCTGGTGGCCACTAATCACATTTTATAAGGCTTCACTCATATTTTACAACCTTTTACTCATATTTTACAGTCTCCAAAAAAGTCCTAAAGGTCCAGTGCTCAGCAGATGGAAAGTCAAAGCTCCCTAAAATAAGCTGGTCCTTCCTGCATCCCTCGGCTTCACTGTTCCTGAAGACGATGTAGCACATTTACTTCATAAACAGATTTTCTGGTGGAATCAGGGCTCTGCTTTCAACGAGTGAGCAGCCACCGGTCTAATAATATTTGGCATTTACATAACACCTCGCATCCCAAAGCTTCCAAGAACAACCAACAGATACGTGCATAGCACACTGCACAATAGTTCAAGTAAAGGACATTTTGGTTTCAGTCACCAGAACAAACCTGATTTATTTTTTTTTTTTATGAAAAGCACCAGAGAGACCAGGAATGCAGCTTGTCATCACTCCCTTGAATCAGGTCAAGAGTTAGGTAGATCCTCTGTTAATCAGACTGGAAGTTAGAGATCAAGAGGAAACCTGAGGCTTTGATACAGAATTTTCTTTAATTATAGAAGTAGCTCCTAGCAACTCTTTATATTAAAGTTGTCTAACAACTTCCACTACTAATATTAACTCCAGCCTGTCTTTCTCATCTCCATCCTTGTGGCTGTGGGGTCGTACTTGAGGTCACATCTGCAGCCTGCCCAAACAAGTGCCTTGTTGGCGTGACCCTTGGGTGTCACGGCCGGAGTAACCCAGGTCCTGGCACCTCTGGAGCACTGGGAAATGCTTTGTGTCCCCTCTTCAGAGTCTGAGGAAATCATGGGGTTACTACTGCGTGGATACTGCTCTGTCCTGAGCTCCATCTACCTGCACCACCCGCCCTTGCAGTAGGCAACTGCGGGCAGACAGGATGGGTCAGGATCCTTCCTGGGTGGACTCCGGTGGGTCACTTACTGTGGGAGTATTTGGGATTTTTAGGAAGTTGAGCACAGGTCAGGGTAGGGAGCACTGTGGCCTTGGGGGGCTCACAGTTAGGCTGCAGTTACAGCTCCTGCAGGAGGGTGACACGTGGCATCGTCCCTGCTAGGGTGGGGGTGGGCAGCTGGGACTTTAAGGGGCTGGTCCTTTATCATCTTCTCTAATTAACACACTGTAAAAAATCCAGGATGAAAAAAGAACAAGATCAAATTCTTTGCTCCTTTCATCTCACTTTTTGACGCTAATCCTCCCTACACATAAACCCCGTGCCACAAAGTGAGATATACGTTGCTATTGAAATGAAGAGCAACTTGGAATCAGGCCGACATCAGAAAAAAAAAATAATCATATAAAACCACAAAGGACCTAGCATGTTTATTACAGATACTTCTGGAGCTGATGGGCCAAAATAACCAGTCCAAATATGCATCTTGCAAAACAATCACTTTTGCTTTGGAGATGCCGCTTCTTTTCTGTTTTTGTTTTTATAACTCATGGACTTCCAAATCTCATTTCTTAACCTCCTGGCAGGGTTGTGCATGAAGTTGGTCCTGCTGCAGTGGGCAGATCATCAGTGGCTTATGGTTAGGATAATCCCAATTTTCCTCTTTTCTGAGAAAGAAATGAAAACCTGATTCAAACGAGACTGGCTGACATTTCCTCATATTTCATCTTATGCAGGAAAGGGTAGGAGACACCAAAGTGAGATCACAAAGAACAGAGTCTGGTGATGGAGACTTCAGTTCAGGAAAACCAAGAAAAACCTGTGCTCTGGCACTAAAAGCCTCACGTTTTCAAAGTTCATGATTTTTTTTTTTCTCCCTGTTACAGCAAAGGACTAATATTTAGCTCTTTTTATTTTCTGTTTTTTTCAGGGGGTACTGATGGATCATGCTAGTGTTTATCTTCAACACTGAAGTCCTGAACATGTTTTTTAAGAAAAAACAAAAACAACAAAAAAAACCCCAACAACTGAATAGTCTGATTCAAAGAGCTAATAAATATTGTAAGATCTATGAAAGCTGGTTACTTCTGTTCTTTCCCAACAACGAAGAGATTGCAAGGAAACAGAAAATGTCAGCCGCTGCAACAGAAATTTCATATAAGAACATTTAGCTTTGAAGTTCCCAGAATCCACAGTAAATTGCCAGGTGATCTGGTAGAAACACCAACACAGCTGCAATGAAAATAGTCCAGAGCTGCAGAAAGAAAATATTGTGGACAGTTTATTTTCTAAATCCAAATTATTATTGTTTTTTTTTTAATTTCTATTCCTGTTCACTAAGAAGACAGAAACAAAGGAAAAGAAAGAGCAGGAGAGAGGATTTAGTAGATCAGGACTTTGTCAAGTGACTACCATTGGGAGATGAAACATGGAAGCAATGGCTGTAACAGATACTGCTGACATAATTAACTCCCTGACATCAAAATCCTGTCCCTTGATTCTCTTTGTTGAGCCAGAGTTAAGCAGCAGGAGGAGAGATGTAAACATGGCTTTGTCAAACACTCAAGAACTTTCAGCCTTCCTGGTTTTTTAACCTACGCAGGACCTGCAGCTTCTGCATAGACACAAGGTAAAGCAAACACTGTTGTACGTGTGTGCTTCTGGGAGTAGGCGTTGGTTGAGCTGAGAGATATATCAAGCAGAAGATCCTCTACCCCGTGATAAAACAGTGGGCAGCAGGGACATCTAATGTCCAGGCTGTTAGTCGGATGGAAGGACATTTAGGTTGCCTCACATACGGATCTGCTAATGCATGTAACCAGAAAACAGGCACTATCAGCCCAAAACATAAGGCTGATTGTAAGCATTCCCCAGAGGACACATTTCCCAAGACCCTACAAAATTGGACTGGCAGCTTATGAAACGTACAATACTGATCCAGCATGTAACAGTAAACTATAGGAAATCATACCCATATATTTGGCCTTCAGACAGGAGTGCAGAAATTGCCTCTTTTGGCACCACAAGCCTGTGGATCCACTTGAATCAAACACAGACCTCTAGCAAAGGGCTGTGAGAATGCAAAGATCTGTTCTCCATTGTCAAGACACAAGACAGGGAAAACTCTAATTTTCCTTTACAGTAAGCAAATTTCTTGACCGACTTTTACCATGAGTACAACTGCTATAGACAGGCCACACAGTTTAATTTCCCCAAACATTTGCACCCTCTGTCACTCTAGTTGCATCTCACAACCACACATCAACTGTCGCCCTGGTTTGCTGCAGCAATTTATTGATAACATGTCACTAACAACTACTAGAGAACTTAAGATCTTGATGACTACAAAACTAGCTTTGCGAAGGACCCAGCAAAAATTGCAGGTTGTCATTTTTGTCCACTGTTTCCCACACACAGACCCAGAATTATACAAACCCGCATTTATAAAGCATATGTTAGCGTGAAACGTCTTGCAGCTCCCTGTCAAAGACAGAGGGGGGTGTTATGAATTCCCTCACTTCCACAACTCCTCTGCTGCCAGCTCAAGTACATCTCAAGAACTTTGCAAAACCTGACATCCCGCCTCGCTCAGCTGCGGGGGAGCAGCCATCCTGGAAGCACCTTTTGGACTATCTCCTCCCGATGGTTTTCTAGATCAAAACCTGGAAATGCTTCAGGTATTCTTCCCAGGTGGATAAAAAACCCAACAACAAACTTTGTGTCTGATCAAGATGAGGGTAGCTAAAGGTTTGAGCCTGCATTTTTAAGACAAAATAAGATGTTTTGAAGACAAAAACCCCACATGAATAAATCTATGCCCAGAAGTAAAACCATTAGAGGAATTCTGAGTGAATAAGGGGGAAGCCAGGAACTCCTAGCCCTTTTCTTAATCCAGTGGGGGGCAGGGGGGAAATTAAATGGCACTGATTTCTTCAGGCAAACTGGGACAAACACTCTGATGTGTCTGACGGAAGCATTTTACTCTGTGTTTGGAAGTTTATCATGACCGATCAATTCTGGAAGAATTAGTGAGTGAGTTCTGGGTTTTGGCACTGACACAGTCGTGGTAAAAGGCTGGAGGCAAAAGGGAAGTAATTTTCATAATGCTGTGAACTGATGCCATCACTCCTTACCCAAAACATTTCTTTTACTTACTCTAGCACAGTGTTGTTCTGTAGGAGCTTTCCTCCTAGCTGTTGCCCTTCGTCTCAGGAAGGCTCTCAACCTCACTTGTGCTGTGGATGTAGAGATCCAAGCCAAAGACCAAAGTCTTTGGGAGTTCAGTCTTTCTGCGGACTTCAAAGAGCTTGGGATATGTGACTTAGTCCAGACAGAAAGCATAACATACGTTTGGGACAACATTATATATGTAAAAATAGAAAAGATTGAATGACTGTTAAGGAGTGCAGTGACGGGGAAGCCTGATGTAAATTGTGTATGGCATTTACATACCTATTTCCAGCCTCTAACCTAGGTGCTCTGCATCCTCGTGGAAGCACCTACCTTTTCTCCAGCAATTATAAAGACTTTAAGATTTAATTCTCTAAATCACACCTATGCTGTGTGTCTATACCTGCTGTGAGCAGATGGCATGACTGTTCCCCTAAGGAACTAACAACAACAACTACAAATAGCCAATGCTTATCCTCAGCACTTAGTGCAATAACATTGAGCCTACACATCAGGGGAGGAATCAGCAACTTGCAGAATTAGTCCTTAACAGAAAGCAAGCCAAACGTGAAGGCAAAATAAAAACCCTGAACCAGAAATGCCAAGCCCAAACATATTCAGGTATTTTGAATAATATACATTTATGTAATTCTTAGTATTTCTCAGGCATGACTATGTTTGTCTCCATTTGCTCTTCCTGGGATTGAAGACAGAAATAAAGCATCATCAAACTCGGGGACATCAGAAGATCACAGAAAA
Source organism: Falco biarmicus (assembly GCF_023638135.1). Taxonomy (NCBI): domain Eukaryota; kingdom Metazoa; phylum Chordata; class Aves; order Falconiformes; family Falconidae; genus Falco; species Falco biarmicus. The sequence goes on along the minus strand of NC_079296.1, from coordinate 11,298,885 downwards.
ATGCTGTTTTGTAATTGTTCTAGACCAGTTCTGCAAACCTAAGCAGTTCAGACAGTTTGAAAACATTTCCATACGCTCTGGTGCTCACATGAAGCAAACTAAGCTCTGGTCTTTTTGACGTTTACCCAGGTTCTCTAAAGGAGTGTATCATATTTCTTTATTAATTTAGATTTTTTCACCAGTTAATCTTCCCTGTCTCATTCTTAATTAAACAATACCAATAAATGACACAAGGAAACACAAAACAACTTAAGGCAAAGCTTTTCAAAGTGTAAAGGGGATTTTGATACCCACATGGTACCAATAGTCAATGGTCTTGTCTTGGGAACATAATTCCCTTTTGTGTCTTTGGAAGGTACAGAAAAAGATGTGTAGATGATTACAGTAATGAGCCTATTAATTGATATAAGATGGATTTTATGTTATTTAACCAGTATCTGAGCTCTGACTACAAAAGAAGCTTAAATTGACACCCTCACTCTTTCCTGCTCAATGCTCCCTAACCTGTCATCTTTGATACATTAATATAATTTGCAAGTCTGAGAAGGGCACAAGTCTCATTACATCATATCACAGAAATTAGCAATGAATCAATAAACAAAGAGGCAAACTCCTGATCAGCTCATTCCTACCACATAATGTGGAATTCTTCACATTTTACACCTAATCCCATGTCTGATCAAACTGAAATGTCTTCAGGGTCAGGAATGCCTCTGCTTCCTTCTGGTATTTCTTTCAGAGTCTAATCACATCTCAGAAAAGCTGGTATTTTGTGCCTATGCACCTTATCTTTATCCTTTGTATAATTTGTGTTGTTTAAATGCTCAAGAAATAATTTAGCAACGTACTTCTTGCAATGGGGCAGATCCTTAATGTAAGACAAAGGCTGGCATGGCCTGAATAACAGACTAAATCCCCCTCTTGGCATACTCATTTTTACTGTGTCTTTCACTATAATTTCAACATGGAATTTTCCTGGCATAAATCACACAGGTTTCCCTCTTCCCCTCCACACCATGCTGCGTAGCTCTGTGTTTTGGTAAATCTCATCTATTAATAGTTGCCCTCTGTGGCTATAAAAAAATACCTCAGTAGTCAAAAGCCAACCCTTGCTAGGGAACAGCTGTGGATGCCTGAATGCACGCAGGACCCGGCATCACACAGCAAAGCCCTTTCTTGGCTCCATGTCAGGGCAAACCGATTAAATAAGGCCATAGTCAAGCGAACGGAAAAGGAGCCCCTTCCCTGCAACAGAAGGAGAGAGAGGCCGACTCCGGCGCTAGGCTGGAGAAACATCAGGGTATTTCCATTTTCTCACTGACATTTTCCTTTTTTAACTCAGCAAACCCCCCTCCCGTGTCTTCCTCACTCCACCCTTCTGCCAAGTCCCAATAAAATCTTGCACTTAAAGAAATAGGACAAAGACGTCATCACAGCGAGTATCAAAGGTCGTGGGGTAAATTTTAAGGTCTTGTCTACTTTTTTGTTTGATTGATTTAACTGATTAAAGCATTTCTGCTCTTCCTGTGCTTTCAGCAGCATCCTGGGTAACTCAGGGGAAATTCAAACCAACCAGCTGTGATCTGTATCACAAAGTCAAGGCTGGAAATCCAACACAAAGATGTTGATGGGGCCATACTGGAAAGGGTGAAAGGAGAGAGGAATATTGTCTCCCGGTAAAGTGACAAAGTGCTTTCATGTGTTAGAATGAGAAATATTCAGCTTAGCAGAGGACACAGGGAGTTCCTCATCCTCTCAGCAGTGCAGGGTACCAGTCCCAGCACAGAGGGTGACAAAGTACCTGGCTCCAGGCAGCAGGAATCCTCCCCAGATATCACTTTGAATTTTCATTTGCATGAACTAAAGTTACTGAAAATCCTCAAGGACTGCTGAGTTTCTGGGGCTTCCATGCAAAGTGTGCAATGCCACAGCCATCGCAAGGGTTGGCAGGGAAATGGTGGGGGAGCCTCAATGCCTCTGGAAACCAGGAGCTGGCTCTCCACACTTAGCGCACACCTGGTCTAAGGCTGCAGGCACTTACAAAGCCAATGCCACAAACTTCAGCACTTTCCCAATTCCCCCAGGGACATTTCACTAAGATAAATTCTCCTTGTGAAGCTGATGGGAATGACTTGAAAAACCAACAGTCTTGTACTGGGGAAACTAACTACCTCACTGAAGTCCTCAATTTATCGACACGACAAGGTTATAGCACGAGAAGCAAATTTATTCCATATTATCTACTGGCAATATAGCTCAAAACTTGCATTTTGAGGCAGCAGAAAGAATTTTATTCTCCAAAGTCTTGTAATTCAACCCTGCTGAAGCTGCCCTCACACAAATCAGTGATGACACATCTTTTCAACATCTAGGGCCAAAATTATTTTTAAAAGCATTGCAGGTAATTGCCACTGCTGTCATTCCAAACCACTGCTGTTTCCACTATTTTACCATCACTGATGTAACCCAACAAATGTCAACAGCAAACACCGGCTGCTTCTGCAATTACTGAATTAATGGAAATAATACATTTAACACCAAACAGCTCACGCATATTGATGGCCATGACCAGATCTTTAACTAGAATTTATATGAGATGCTCTGTGTTTCCAAGGTTTGTTACATCTACTCAGACATCTGGGTACCTTCTAAAATAATTGGTCTGCGGGGTGCAGATTTTATCAATCTCTTTCACTGGAGTGGATTGGCCGCAAAAGTCTTTAAAAAAACTGTAGAAAAAAATTGCTCAACCTAGTTCTCCTGAAAAATTTCAGAAAGACCAAATTAGGCCAAAACCTCCAATTCTGGTTTCAGTGAGGTCCCTTTTTAGCAGGGGTCCCTCTAGCAGGGTCCCTCCTTTAAAAGAAAAAGGAAATTAAAAGTGAAAAACAGCACTGGGGAAAAGTTAAGCGTGTACTTCAAACTCACACATGCCAGGAAATTTAGAGTTAAAGGTGAAACTCCACCCTAAAGAGCTCCATACTGGAGATATTTCAGCGAACAAACATAACGTGTTCTGAAATACAAAGACCCAGTAGGGTGCACTAGGTATGGAGTTTCAGCCTTCACTCCAAATTTCCTGGCTTTTTGGTTTATTAGAGTTTCATACTCCAACCATTTAAGTACTCCAAGAAGTTTCCTCAGTGCAGCTCACCCTGATTCTGTTGGAAGCTGAGAACAAGCCCTCCGATGGTGTAGCCACACGTTACTAATGAACCTGAAAACACCTTCTTGCAAATTTATGTTAATTTGGATTGCTGAAATTATGTGCAAACTGGGTAGTTTCAGTTGAGTTACCCTGAGGAACTCCAAAATTGCAAATCTACTCTGAACAAAACTGAAGGACAGGATTTCATTGACCACAGCAGAGCACTAATCTTCCTCCACTGCATGTGGGTCCTGTAACTCTGCCTCAGCCAGGGCTGCCATCAAGCAAACACAGAACTGCTTTTGACAGTAGTGGTTTGTATTCCTGGTCTAAACACTCTACCATGTTGTGGGGTGGAGATATATCCAGCTTACTTCTCAATGAATCTGGCTCTAATGGATGAAAAATGACTACGGCTATCAGCATCATGCTTTTTTACAACACAGCTTTTATGGACATGTTACAAATATTGAAGCGGTTCCAGCATAACTCAGTAATCCCAAAAAGGTCTGTTGTGAGGCTCTGCATCATTGTATTTCTCATAGCTCTAAGGAAGTTATTACCAGCAGCTCTCTGTAGCCCCTCTGATCACCTAAACTCTTCATCTTTCTCACACATGGACACAGAGAAAGTTTTAGGACTCTATCACCATTTCAGGAGGTGTCTTAACATATAGCTAATGGACAAGACATTGCATATACTTTGAAATTGGCCTCAGCAGTCACTCTGCACAAGCATATCTTAGTGGTGGACAGGGGCAAAAGCAATGGGACAGCTCCATACTGTCCTGATCCTGGGTGTTTGAGGGACAGTTGATTCTTCTTGCTGCAGTTAAGAGAAGATAAACTGAGATGTCCACCTCTGTCCCGGAACTGGGCAGAGAAGAGAGCCTATACTGGAGGAATGATCTGCCTTAGGGAAGGAAGGAAGACAGAATAGGGAGGAGGCAGACAGGGACTTAAAACATCAGGAACTAGTGCCAAAGAAGTTCAAACAAGGGCCAATAGACAGACTGTGCTTCATGCTGCTGCTTACAGATCTACCTCTACATCCTTTCTCCTTCAACCTTTTACAAGACCTTCCTTTTTTCCATCACCTTTCCATTTAGTTAATCCTCTCCTCACTCTGTTTCAGCTATCAAATTTAAACATACATACACACGCAAATCCCCTGACATACACTCCTCATACCTCAGAAATCCCCCAACAGGCCAACAAACTAAAAAAAGAAAGACTACAAAAAAATCGCAAGGAATGATTGCTTGGGAGAAATATTTATTTTTTTTTTACCCAGATCAAGTGATTAATTTAGGGAGAAAAAAGGACAAGTTTTCAAGCTTGTAAACCCTTCTTTCTATTATAATGTTTTTCTCCTAGCATGATTAATTGCCTTAAGAAAAGACATCCCCACCCCCCCACCCCACTGCTCAAACCTGCCTTGCTTGTAAGCTTCAGCTCTCCTAGCTACACCAAGATCATCATTGCTCTGAAAAACATAGCAGTGGCACACTAACACTTTTTTCAGTGACATGGACAGTGGGATGGAGCACACCCTCAGCAAGTCTCCCAATGACACCAAGCTGTGTGGTGCTGTTGAGGCGCTGGGGGAAGGGATGCCATCCAGAGGGACCCTGACAGGCTTGTGATGGGCCCTTGCAAAGCTCATGACATTCAACCAGGCCAAGTGCAAGGTCCCGCACGTGGGCCAGGCCAGTCCCAAGCACAAATACAGGCTGGGTGGAGAACGGACTGAGAGCAGCCCTGAGGAGGACTTGAGGGTGTTGGTTGATGAGAAGCTCCACGTGACCTGCCAATGTGCGTTTGCAGCCCAGAAAGCCAACTGTACCCTGGGCCACATCAAAAGCAGCGTGACCAGCAGGGCGGGGGAGGGGATTCTGCCCCTCTACTCTGTTCTGGTGAGACCCCACCTGCAGTGCTGCGTCCAGCTCTGGGGCTTCCAGCATAAGAAGGACATGGACCTGTGGGAGCGAGTCCAGAGGAGGCCATGAAGATGATCAGGGGCTGGAGCAGCTCTCCTGTGAGGACAGGCTGATGGAGTTGGTGTTGTTCAGCCCGGAGAGGAGAAAGCTCCAGTGCGACCTCATAGCTCCTTCCAGTACCTAAAGGGGGTGACAAGAAAGCTGGAGAGGGGCTTTTTACTTTAGTAGTGACTGGACAAGGGGGAAGAACTTTAAACTGACAGAGGTTGGATTTAGATTAGAGATAAGGAAGAAATTCTTCGCTATGGGGGTGGTGGGGCACTGGCAGAGGCTGCCCAGAGCAGCTGTGGATGCCCCATCCCTGGCAGTGTCCAAGGCCAGGCTGGACGGGGCTTGGAGCAACCTGGTCTAGTAGAAAACGTCCCTGCCCATGGCAGGGGGTTTGGAGCTTGATGGTCTTTAAGATCATATCCAAATCAAACCATTCTGTGATTCTACTACTACTATCTGTTTCTTCTGGTCAAAACTTGTATCTCTTTCCCCAGCCTTTCCATCCATCCATCAATCCATCCTCCATCTTCTGAGGTTGCAGGAAAGTCCTCTGTGGCATAAAGGTATCTTTCTACAAAAATATAAACTACTTATAGAAACTGCTATTTTCTGAGTAATCACATTTTGGGGTTGGCTTTCTCCCCTGGCATTAAGTTCACAGATACCGGGCAAAGGCAGAGCTGCTAGGCCAGTATTCATGCCCCTGCTCACATCAACATTTTCAGCTGAGAGTGAATAAAGAAAATTCACCTTATCCTTCTCACCCCTTCTCCTGAACCTTGTGAACCCACTATGTGAATGCCCCAGTAATGCTGAGGATTTGAAGTGTGGCTGCAGAAAGCAGACTCCCCCAGGACATAGCACAAGTCAGCATCATCTCTTCTGAAAGATTTATGTACGTTCCCACTGGCAGCAATAGTGAAGGGATCATTAGGCAAAAAAACCCCAACTGAAGTTCTCTTTGCCCAAGTCCAGCAATCCACGTGAGAGGCAGTCAGATGAATCGTGTTCATGGATGCTGTAAATGGAGCATGGCAGAGGTGGCTGCTCTGTATTTCCTCAAAAGGTAGCTATTGCCTGCAAGAACTGGACTTAAATTCCTACCAAAAAATAAGTTTGAAAGACAGAACAGGAATTGTAAATGTAAGTATTGCACCTGGCTAAGCTTGCCACAGAAATAGCCCATGCTTTGCATCTTTCTCTGTTTGAAAGGTGCAACCTCCTGAATTTACAGAAGGTTTCAGCTGCCGCTAATTAAAAACGCAAAGGGCACCTCACACCCACTGGTGAAGAGAGGTTGTGCACAAATGGATATGGGAGAAAAACAGTGATTAATGCAAAGCCCCACAGCACTTGAAATAGGCATGTTGGACGTGATCAAATTGTAGGCCTGTGTGTGAGACAGTATAATCTAAATTGATCAGCAAAGGGAATAAAACAGCTTACATACACTGCTACTTTCCAGAACATGGGAGGGGATGAGCTCCACCTTGTTTGCTGAAACAGAGGCTGGTAAGGGGCTGCTGGAGAGTGTCAGTGGGGCAGCTGGTCCTAGAGGATGCAGTGCTGCAGAGCATCAAGGGGTAAATTCAGTCCTTGCCAAATCCACAGACTCTGCACTTGCAAATCTTCCATGTGGGCCCCAGAGCCAAATGGGTCTGCATTAGCACTGGAGAGTATAATGATACTTTAATCTATTGTCTCCCACAAGGATTCTTAATGATCTCTGATAGTTTACTCCATAGATTTTATAGGCTGTCTTCATTCCAAGCATCCTGCAGTTTGACCAGACAGTGATCTTTTTACATAATGGATAATGTCCATGAATGAAGCCATGAGTCCTATGAGTCTTGGGGAAAAAATGTTTCTCTGAAAAACTGTTGGAAAAGATGACTGTGGGTCAAGCTAAATCAAGCAAACTCCTACTATTTTGAGGGTGTGCGATCATATATGTAGAAATAGTTTCTTTAGTACTGAAGCCCTGTCTATATCAGAATTCAATAGTAGACTTATAGATGTCAGTTGCTAGCATGGGGGCAGATGCATCCCCTCGCAGCCGATTAACATCCCTGACATCTGGAATAAAGGACAGAATAAACAGAGAGAATAGAGGGTTTCCTTTTGGGACTTGGCTTTTCGGTGACAACTACCACAGCATCTCTGTCCTTTAGAATGTTACCTCTCCACCTTCTAAACAGCCCTGGGGCTGGAAATTAGAGAACTGGACATCTAATGTCAAACCCCTTGACAAAAAATCAGGTATTTGCTATATGTCTGTCTGATACCTGTGAGAATGCAGGAATCCTTGATGTCAAGAGTTGCACAATGATCTCTTTGAGGCAGGGGATTAAGTTCTCAAACTTCCTGAATCGAAGAGCTTTGATGAATTTCTTCTGTTCTTTTTAGTGTTTAGGATTAAGTGGAAATTAGTCCTTTATTGAGAATCAAGGAATATTTCTTACAACTCTTCTAGCTCCTAGAAAAGGACATTAAGTATGCCTCCCTCCTCCAGAGCAAGTTGACCATATTTTGCAAAGAAGCCTCATGAAAAGTTTTCCAGTGGAAAAGAAGGAAAAAAAAACGATCAGAGGCTGATCTGATTTGAAACTCCATGAAGGAGCCCTGAAGTGTAGCCACAGCTCGGTTACCTCGACAGGGCTGACTTGGCTGTGAATTAGCCACCTCCAGCTGGTACTGCTGGGGTCCGTATGGTCTAGCACAGTGTGCTTTTCATACAAGGCTCTGCCGTACCCATTGCTTTTTGAAACCACTATGGAGATTCCTACAGATTGTTCAAATGTGTATTCAGAGTCCAATTTACACGTGCCTGGAATGTGCTGATGCCCTTAATCTTGAGTGAACTGATGTGATGCAACGCTAAGCTGTGCTGAACTGCACGAATGTTGAAAAAGGCCATGGAAAAGGGTTGGATCAGCAGGGCACTGGGCCTCAGTTCTTTGCTTCAGTGTCACCCCGAGCCTGCAGGCAGGTGCTGCAAAGAGGCTCTGGAGTTGTACAGCTCATCCCTGCCTCTTGTTTAGGCAGAACTGAAGGTTTGTGGGAGCCTTCAGAGCACACATGTGGATGTTGAGAAAGCCAGTCCCCAGGGTCAGTTATTCTGAGGGGATTTCCAGCAAGTATTCACAGTAGATTGTATGAATCGAGGGTGTTTGAAGACACTCCAGTAGTCTTTACTGTTTCAGGAATTTCATCAGCCTTTTCCTAAGGCAGCATCAACGGGAATGCTTTCTTATCTGTCCATGCGATCCTGTGGTGAAGCCTGATGTGCAAGCCCAATATTACATAAAAGCAACAGCTCAGTTAACCATAGGATGGTGCAAGAATTTGCCACATCAAATGGCACATACAGAGCATGATTTCCTATGATCCCTTGCTGTTTGTTTCAAGTTTTTTGAAAAGGAGCCATGGTAGGTGTCATGAGCTCAAAGTCCTCCCTATTTTGTAACCAACAGTATCCCAAATAACACAAGGAATGTGTCTTTCTGGCAAGAGTGGTTATCCTTGCTTCTTCCCTTTATATTGGGACAGACTGTATGACCTTAGCATGTTCTAATTTCCCAGAATTGCAGAAATAAAGAAAAGCTGCACAATAATTGCAAATCTTGTGCAGGGACTAAATAAATTTTGTCCCACTCAAAAAATTAATAAAAAGAAGTGAGGCACATATTCTTGGATAAAGCCTGCTGTGTGGCTAATGATAACCAGTCTTTTGTTTTTTCCCTGTAGGCTATTAAAAAAGAGGAGAGATGGTACGACAATGTTTACAGCTTTTCTGCTGAGCAGCTCTAAGAGCAGAGTTCCCATCTATCAGTGCTGTCCCTCTGAACTGTCCCTCTGGCAAACTTCTTTATGGATATGTCACTGTACTTAAATCTTCATGCTCCACCATCCTTGTTACCTGACTATGGCACAGAATCTCAGCTCTTTGGAGAAAAATATTTTTGAGGAGGTTCCAGAAGAGAAAGAGAGGTTGGAAATAAACCAAAAACCAGCAAAACCAGTTCGGCTGTTGGGAGCAGCTCTAAGATCCCCATAGCTGCACCACAAAGGTGGCTGAAGGACACCATCAAAGTACTGGAGCACTTTGCCCAAGGTGCCAAAAGGATCACAAGAAATTTATAAATCAGATCTGAGGTGTCTTGAAATTGTTTCAGTGATATCTCATCTGTGGTTGCACTTAGCCGAGAAGCATCCACAGAGCTTTTTGTGACAAGACTCATAGTAACTTTGTCCCAGGATGGACAGTCCCAGGCCTGGTAGACTGGGACTGAGACAGTCAGAAGAAGGGGAGTGACTGGAAATGGATACATCTTTTTTAGGGACGAAGAGGCACTGAAGAGGGTTCCTGTTTATAAGAACATTAATCAAGCATTAGAATTTTTTGGTTGGTTCCAAAGGACTAAAGTATTTCAGGAATAAACTCTGCATGGTGAACAGCTGGCTACAACTGCTGACACTAAGGATGCAGAGGAACAAAAGCCAGTAGCATCTGAAGGCCCCCCCAGTACTAAGGAAGACTGTGAAGTCTTTACAGCCCAAAGCTCAGGAAACTTTTTATTGATCCCACTGCATCTTTTTCCCCCTCCTTTCCTCACCAGACTGAAGGCTCTTTTCCTTTTCTTCTACTATTGTTAAACTGAACTTTGGCAGAGGAAATACCTGGAATTAGATGTGAGTTGTCGGTGGCTGTGGAGATGTCTTCATTGATGTGGTGCAAGGCCTGCACTAGAGAGGACTGAGGACTCTTTGCCAATGAAAGTGATGACAAGAGGGGCTGGTGATGCAAAATGGGCCCAGATGGTGCCAACTGAGTCACAGATTTTGACTGAGTCACTAGCTGGCATGGAAACCTCTCTCAGGGGACAATGCTGAGGGCAATACCAAAGCCAAACATAGGGTTTGAATCTTCAGCCTTTTAGTCAATGAAGGCTTTGCTGCCAAAGCCACTGTCCTAAACCTGTATTTGTTAGCCTAAATACTCAGTGTTCAGCTTTACAAAGCTCATTAATAAGTCCACAGAGCTAATTGCTCTATTTTGCCACACTGAGTGCAAACACCCATCATAGTGGTGGGCATGAGCTTAGCCTAAGCACATCAGCCACCAAATAAAGGCTCCAGAGAGATGGAGTGTCTTCTACTCCCTTCTTGGTTTCATTGCCAATGATAAATGCTGCCTTACAATGTCTGTGCAAAGACAAATAAACAAAAGCTAACTGTTGCGAAAAAATATTTGGAGGATCCATGGATATTCTCAGGCTCTACACTGTGGAAGAAGACCTTCAGGCCTCCCTCACTGACTTCAGCGTGTCAGTCAAGAGGAGGGGCTGCTCCTTCTGGAACCACCTCAATGAACATATAGAAGATTTGTGAGCTCAATGCGGTGAAATACAAATCTTTCAGACAGGTTCAGAAAGGTGGTTGTCTCCAATAGGAACACACAACGACATAGGAAAAGCAACTCTGCTGTGTTGAGGTAACTTCAGATTTTAGAAGTAAATTTATTGCTCGGGTTTGTGCAAGTACAATCTGTGCAGCAAAAAGACTTTATTTGAAATAGAAACATCTCTGTACATCAGAACAACATTAAGGCACAAGCTTAAATCTGTCAGCTAAAATTTACAAGGCTATTCTTGTTTCATTTTGTATGGGTATTATGTTGGTCACAGAACAAGTGATAAAAGGGTACTATCAGATTAAAAATAAAGTATTTTTCTAAAAATTGTCATAGCTGTTATAACTAACACCTCGAGTTCTCAGAACTACTGTGTTAAAACAATCCAATTTGCATTATGCCTTTGATGATATTTGCTTAGTTGTGTTCCTCTCCAGTTGAACATTATTAAAAGATTGGTATTATTCCTTTCGATATTTTCAATCACCAGTATTTAAAGTATTTTCTCATTTGAGGTTTGTTCACTGGTAACTGGCTGAAGTCAAGCTGAGCTATAAGGATTTTTTCAAAAACAACCTCACTGGAGTTTAAAAAAAAATGGAAAGGAAGCATTTCTTTGCAGCTTAATTATGTGTATTTAAAGCTCCAGTAGAGCTGATAATTTTGTTTAAAAACTTCTCTCTACTAAGGAAGTTACAAATATAGCCTAAATTGCTATAATGGAAGGGACTCCAGAACAGCTCATAGTTTCCTTCTTAACCTGAACCTTAGTGTTGACAACACAGGGTGTTCTGACCATCTAGAGGTTTTCCCCCATGACTCCATGAACTGCCCTAAAAAAACTGTAACATGGGATACAGACAACAGAATTTCAGCTTTAACCTTCATCTTCTGTGTGTTTATATTTCAAACTCATTCACAGGGAACACCTTTTACTTAAACATACTAACGCGCATCTGAAGATGACCAAAACCAAACTGAAGTAATTGCAGGTATATGGTACTCCAGTGATGCAAGTTATTCAAGGGTGCCACTCTTCACACTACAACACAAGGAAGCCTTTAGCTGCGGATCTCAGGATTTCGTAAACTCTCATCCACCCACAGAAGGTTTCTCTGCCATTTGCAATAAATGGCTTCAGCCCCATTTTTTTTTTTATATATATATATATATATATATGTATGAAGGGGTGCAGAAGAGTTAAATTATGCACCCAATGTGTACAACAGCACTTCCAGGAACCTGGTACCCACCTCCCTGCTCATAACCCACGGACTCAGCTGCCCGTCTGCAGCAGTGCTTACAGAAAGCTCATAGCATTAAGCATATAGAATAACCTACCTACCTTCAAAGAATTCCTACAGAATTAAAGTCTGCCTAAGAGTGTTTATGTTCTGTTCCATGCCTGAAGGGTGGTTCTCTCTCCAAATACGTATGAGTTTCTATGACATCCAATCCCCACTCCTAAGACTCTGTGGTTAGAATAAAAACTGTGCAATGCTACAATACACTGCTCATTACCAACAACTAATGGGTCTCCCAAAGTTGGCCACTTTGGTCTTTATTAGCCTAGATGGAGAATACCAATTCAATGGTATGAGGCTGTTGAGGCCATTACTGAGATTGCATCTGGGTAACTGTAACATGAGCCAAATACTAAGGACAAAATAAATTAATTACAAACTCCAAAGCCCATAATAGCAACAACACAAGGGCTCAACAGCCAGAAGGCTGATCAATAACTAGACAGGTATGCATTAATACAATCATAACAAGCTTGTTTAAGAAATTGCCTACCTGTAAGGAGAATAGGGGTCAAAGCACGTCTTGGTGACTTCTGTTATCTCTGGGTTACAGCATTCCCCGCCATCAAAGTTGTACCTCTCGTAATTACAATCCATGTCACACACACCATTCTGCTTCTTCTTGTTGAAGAGTGTGTGGCGTATGTGTCGGCAGTCTCCGCCATCGTACCCAGTCAAGGTGTGGTTGCACTCAGGATCACAGTTCTCGTCCCCGATCTTGCTGATATCACAGTTGGCCAGGATGAGTCGGTGTCGAAGGGAAGAGTTCTTTACCTCCAGCACCTCCAGCTCCCAGGTGATATTGTAGCGGCTGAAAGCTTCATTTAAATGCTGATGCTGGAACTCAATCTGCTGCCAGCTGACGGTGGGGTTCTGGTGCTTGTCGTCATAGAGATTTACCACACGGTAGCGAACAATTTTGTTGCGGCGGAAGCTGGGGAGCTTGTTGTAGCTGGCGATTACATCCGTGTTGTCACAGACTGTCTGTCCGCAGAGAGGAGGGTCTAGGCTGGTATCCAGCAAATAGCCATGATGATAGCTGAACTTGCTCTGAGGGCTGCTGCCATCCTTCATGGGAGACCAGGTGTTTTTCACATTCAGTAAACTGTCTTGAAGAACTAGCTGAGGTAGAGGCGTGTCTTGTCTGTGAATTGCCTGGCCCATGTCCAGCAAGATCTCCTTCTGAGACCTGGCTGTCCTCCAGAGGCTGAAGTGCTCTACGTAACCCCGATAGTTCTGGTTCAGGGCATTTCCTCCAACCATGAGCACCTTGCACTTCAAGGTCAGAAGACTGAAGATGCTGCCCACTTGCTCTCCACTTGTGGCCACCTGGGCACCATTCACATAGAGTTTCATCAGGTGCCCATCATACGTGGCAGCCAGATGCACCCACTGGTTGGGGAGGTAGCTGCGATGTGCTGCAATGGTGGTTACTTTGCGAGCACGGTCCGTCTTCAGAGAGAAGAAATAGCGGGGGTCTCTATTCCCCTGGTCACTGACGGTGTTAATCCCCAGGACCCATCCTCGGTCACGGGAGGTGTAAGAACATTTGTCATATAGTCCTATGTGCCCCCAGAAAAGAAATATGAATAAATAAGTATGACAGAATAAAGAAAATAGTCTTTAAATTACATTAATATATATCTATACACATATATACACACTCACCTACATACGTTAGAAAGTTACGTGTACAAGAAAGACATTAAATCATTTAGTGCATGATTGTGGGAGGTTATCTTAAAACTTGCTATTAAAGGTCAAGATTTGCCAGTGGCGTGTCCTAATGTCCTAATGTCCCTTTCCTGACCAAAGACCGAAAATCTTTTGCAACTTCCTATTAGCAAAATGTTGTACTGAGCATTTGGTTCTTACCTTCACCCAAGCCATACATCGTTGGCTGAATATAAGAACAACTCTTGAGAAGCAATCCTTGTTGGTCTCACTCATATTCATACCCCTGAACACTGTATCTCAAAATGTCCAGAGAAAGATGAAGTATAAAATCTAAGTACTGCACAGTCTGAGAAACACTCAGCAGCTGCAATAATCTTGATAGGTTCCAGCACCCACATCCTACAGAGAGTGAACAGGATGTGTCCAGGCTACCTTCAAATCCATACCTATTAAAAACTGGTGAGGACATGGCATATGTTGGTATGCTGGATGTGCTGAACAAGGTATATATCCCACCAGAAAAGGGCAAGAAACATGCACAGATGGACTCGCACACTCAAAAAGATTCCTGCCCCCTCTCACACGCACTTATTAACAATTTGGTGCACTGCAGGGAATACACACTAATGATGTCTCCCACAGGCAAAGCGTGGATCACACCTAAACCGCTCCCAGCCAGTCTTCAGACAGCTCTGTGTGGTGGGAAGAGCCCACTCCTTCTCAGTCTGGGTCATGAGGTTTGGCAAGGTAAAGACATTTCCATCTTTCAGTTCTCAAAGGCCAAGGGCTGCAGGGGCACCCCTCAAATGAAAAACTAATCGTTAGAGCCTTCAGCACCACACGGCTTTTCTACTATCAGCATATAGAAAACAATCCTTCCCCCAAGCCCGCACTTCCAAAAGCCTACAAGAAAATCATAAATCTCTGACAGTAGAGTCCTCATGAAAAGACTAAATATCCCCTTACCTCACCCCTGCACCCTAACCCTCCCAGCACTACAACCAAATAACATCTTCTGCTTCTGACTAAGTTGCTCAACAGCCATCTGTTAACAATCACTCATTAACAGTGCAGTCTTGTCTAGTATCAACAGAGCAAAGGTTACAGGAGCATTCACTGTATTTTTCCTCCCCTCTCCCAGCACCCACCTTCCCCCCTCTCCTCACACCCTTCCCCTCTCCTGCTCCTACCTCTGTAAAAAAAAAAAAAAAATCTTCTGATGGGAAAGTAAAAAAAAAATTTAAACAGGCCTTTTTTCTGCACACTGGTATTTTGCTAAGGACTCTGAGCTCCCCCTTTTCCTGTTTCCTTTGGAAGAGAGATCCCAGGGTTCGGAAGGTAATGTGTTTATTCATCTGTAGGGTGCACTCGGTTCAAAACCTTTTCGAGACCAGCTTCTAGTTTATACTGCTACTTCTGATCACAAGAAAGGAGAGGAGGAGAACCAGGCAAGGAAAAAACAAATATGCCAGGGAAAAAACAAAAAAAAAAAAGACATTTGCTGGGATGGATGTTTACCCGAGAAATTTGTGATATGAAAGCCAAAGCTACCAATGACCTTCTGGAATCTGTTTTTTAAGCATTTTTAAATTTTTCTTTATGGGATAAATACTTTTACAAAGCATTCATTTTCAGATGTATGAGAACCCATAAAAATCTGCATTTTTATGAATCTCAAAAGAAAGTATTGTCCAACAATATTGGGTGGATAATACTGCAATGAACAAGAAGACAGCTGGCAAGGCAAGTCCCTCTTCCAAATAAGTCATTAAAAGAAAAAAAAAAAAGCTATAAAAATCTCAACTTATTGTAATAAAACCATTAGAGCTGGTCAGACATTTTGTAAGAGAGCCCTTGCCTGCCAAGAAATGCCAACACGAGAGCAGAAGAAGTGATGCAGAAATGGGCTAGTCCCAACAAACCTCTCTGAGAAGCTGCGGGTCCTTAACGTGCCAGGAGAAGCCCGGGGACAGCTTCAGCTGCTCTGACTGCAAGCACAGAAGGTCAACCCATCCCAGCCATGTTCCCCACCATCTCCTGCCACCTTTGCCGACTGAATTCTCCAGGCCTGCAGATGACAGGGCAGCTGCACACACAATAGCTGCTCCACCTGTTTCTTAAGGCATCCAAGATCCCTGCTGTTGGATGGATGGCTGGAAATCCTGGCACAGGCTTCTGGGTTCTCCAGCTCTGGGGAAGTCCACCATGCAGTCTTTAAGGTCAAGGTTTTTGGCTTTTTGTACTGACCAGGGCTGGAAATATTCGCTCAAAGAACTGATAAATCGTGGAATGGAAATTCAGTTTCCTAGCCAGCTTTAAAGAACATCTTCCTCTCTCTCTGAAGTGCTGCGTGATGCTAGTGATTGACCTCAGCTGAACAGATGGAGCTGCTGGAGGAATACTACAAAATAGTAGCAATCCTCCCTTGCCTTTGAGCATTTAAACCCTGATGTGATGCAACGTGTCTTGAGTTTGGCTCAAACAGCTGCCATCAATTCAAGATTTACAGGGAGCCAAAGGAGGGCAGAACAAGAAAAAAAAACGAGTGACAATAGGGACACCACGGAACACGCCAGTATGAAAGCTGCTCAACTAAAACAGTCTACTATTCCAGTTCCTTACATTTGCTAGTTTAGGGCAAAGGTCACTACTGAATCCATACGCCACACACAGTATTCTTTTCTCAAACTTTTACTATTATAGATATCCAACTCTTGATGAAAAGATGGATTGAACAGAATCCCTTCAGCAGCACAAGTTGTTTTATTCTTAAGAGAAAGGAAAGAGTAAGAAAAGGGATAAGAAACCCACACTCCCTATAACTTGCAAGTTGCACTGCTTATTTATGACCTTCTTTTGCTTGTACGCGGTACTTACTTTCCCAATCCTTCACTCACTTTGGCTTTAGACTAAGAACCCTCCGGCTATGGGAGTGTCACTTTTCCGTTTTGTCCCCAGCACAATGAAACTAATTTCAGCTGGGACTTTGGATGTCATAATAAAAGAATTTATTACTTCTTCTGTGACAACTAATAAGGGTAAAGCCATTGGAAGAGGGACATGTGAAATAATTGCCAGAACTTCTGAAAACTGAATAATTTGATGTTTTCACAATTTATTTCAATTTAGTAAAAGGTTCCATAGCCATGAGTTATTTCTTAGACATAATTAAGAACATTTTAAACAAGAGGAGGCCTCTTTTACCCCAAGCAAGGCTGGTTTTGAGCAAAATCACCCCTCACAATGGTTGACACTCCGAATTTCAAAATTCAGCTGTGACCACAACCAACATTTACATGAAAAACATACAGAGTTTAGAGTCTCATTTACACTGAGAATTCTTTACAATAATGTGGTAAGGGACATTTTTAGCTACTTAATATCCCTTTACAAACCAAAAGTGGTGTAAAGAGGCCTCATGGTAAATGAGACTCAAGCCAATGACTGAAAAACCACAATTTGGCAAAAACGCCTGCAGTTTCTGAGCCAAGAAATGGTGCGAAATAAAACTGATGTTTGTTTTCCCCACAGCAATTAGATTAAAAAAATATGTACACGTTTCATACAGCAGCAAACAGTTTTCCTCACTTCTGCTTGCCCTGAGTTGCTAGAAAGGGATGGAGCTAAAGCTGAGAAGAATACTGACAGCCCCTCTAACTCCCTAGTCTGGATGGGTTTTTCCCTTCTAAAGCTCGTGTTCCTGAAGCCCAAGGAGCTAGTTCAGCTTTCCAGTAAGAGGCACTGGTAACCTTCCTTCCCCACAAAGGAATGAGTCACTTTGCAGACAACTTTGGAGTGGTGCACGAACAGAGCAAGATGCCACATTCCTGTATGCTTGGTCAGAGACAGACTTCAATGGCCCACGAGGCTCCTTCCAGTCCCATGTTTGTCCCATATAGGAAAAGTAAATTCCTAGGCATCAAAAGAGTGGGGAAAGCTGGAAAATTAAAATCCAAAGGCTTAAAGCCAAAAGCCAAACATGGAAAACCAGAAATAGAGTCTCTCCTTTTTTTTTACAAGTGAAATCTCAGTTCTCTGGCTACTGACCCACAGCTGGTCCAGCACACAACTGTCCATCTGACCTCCTCCAGGAGGCCCTAACCAAGGCCACTGCATGATTTATAACCCAGTTTGTTTTCAGAACTTTGCTGGGGACTTAAAAAGAGCCACATCTTCACAGGGGCCCTGCGCGCTGGACAGGATTTGGCAGCACGAGCACAGTAGTATCAGCGGCTGAACTCCTGGAAGAAAGTCCTGGGTGAGGACACGAGGCATTGCTGTAACCAAGCTTGTGATGCCGAGATTGGAGCAGATGTTTATCAGCAGCAGCCACAGAGAAACGGGAACTGACAGCTAGAGGCTGTGGCTGCTGGAGCCATAAGTAGCACTCTGTGGGCAGAGTTTGAAAGAGGAGAGGCCGAAGTCGCCCATGCAAGCTGCTGTAATCCACTTTAATATTATCAATAACAGACTCCAGGCCTTCCTCCCTCACTTCAGTGCTGTTTCTTGCATCTTGCTAACAGCAATCTTCCCCACTTTGCTGAGCAACGGGTAGCAAAAAAAAAAAAAAAAAAAAAAAAAAGACTTGTTATGCTTTCCTTTCCAGCAGCCAAGAGGCTGGGGGAAGGGGAAGAAGGAGGTCAGTTTGACTTTGAACACATCAGGTGTGCTGCGGAGCCCGTCACAGCCGTGCAAGGCAGAACAGAAAACAGTGCCCTGCACTTCTGAAAGTTGGCTGTGCCTGTTTTGCTGGGAGACTCCAACCAGAGGTGACAGGACTCAGTTATGAAAGGGGAATTTAGGTCAACAATCAAAGCTGCAGTCAGGGGGCCCAAGAACAGGGAGCTAAAGGTTGGGGCTGTTTTTTTCTTTAGCATGCTTTAATCGTTTAGTATCAAAGCACAGAGGAACGCTTGAAAGAGCAAATATTCTACAGGAACCTATAGAAAGCTTTTATCTGTCCAGAGGAAAATAATTAAAACCGACAGATTTGGGTTAAGTATCCCCATGTTCCATGCAATTGGATAAGTCAGTGAAGATCCACTGGAGCAGTTCTTGAGTTCTGCACTGGGTATTTCATGGTATGATGTTGAACCCAATATAGAGGGGAGAAATAATCTCTCCTTTCCTTTGCCATGCTTCCTGCAACCCCCACTTCCTTCTACAATAGTTAAATAATTCAAAGTCCAGAGTACTTAAGGCAACATCTCTGTCTATACCATTTCCAACACAGCTAAGAGTCCTCCTGAGGTCGCCCCCTGAGACGAGGAGTGGCTCAAGCAAACCACCTGAGACTTGCTCAGGTGGCAATGTACTACTTAAGCGAGCAAAAAGGGGATGTTTGCTGCTGCTGCTATCAATCTAGCTGAATTCACACCAGATAGTATCGTTTACAAGCTATGCGATAGAATTCAGATCTGAGACAGAAGGATGGAGTTCTTTTTGTTTTGCCGTGAAAGACAAGATCTTCATGTAGAAATGTGGAGTTTAATACAGCTATGCTTTGTAACATTGAGAATTTGGCCTAAGGCTCTTTAAAATATCAAAATCTTTATATCCTTGCCATTTAGCATTAAATTAAGCATATATTCTGTACTGTTTCTCAAATTCCCAGTCACTCATATGCTCAATGAGATACCTTGAAGCCTGAAAACAGGGAGACAACAAGGGATAAAACAGCAAAACATGAATTTGTAGTGGCTGGTTAGTTATGAACATTACATAAATCCTTCCCTTCTGATAACAAAATCATGTAGGCTGCAACAGAGCAGCCGCTGGCATGGACAATCATATTAGTGACACTTCACTGACCTATTGTGAGAATATACCCGCTAAGAGTATATAAGAGCTTACTGCAAACAGATCTGGTAGGCTGGGGTTAGTGAGAAATTATTAGATTGTGAGGATTTTGAGGTGTAAGTGAACACACAACACTGCATAACCAGATGGCACAGAGAAGCGAGCTTCAGTCCTTGCCATATTGTAACAGGGTCATTCTTGGACCGGGTATTGCTCTCGCAAGGGCTCCTTCGTATACAGTATCAGTGTAAACAAGTATTAGTGGGAAGGTTGGCTTATCTAGATCTTTTTAAGCATTTCACAATAAAGCTGCAGAACCAGTGGAGACTGGTACTTGGTTAACAAACTGTGGCTGTTTATGATCTAATAACTAGGTTTAGGCGGGCTTTTAGATGGATAGCAAAAAGCACATCCTTTACAAGGGTCAAACTGCAGTCCCTGCTATAAAGTCTGGGACCATGGGAACATTCCAGAGAACAAGGGTAAGGATTTTATAATATCTATGAAACAATTTATTTCTCCTGCCTTGTTCTCTGAAACAACTGAATATATTTGGTTGAAGCTTGGAAAACCAGTATGTGTCCATGTTTTTAGGGATGATGATAACACATGCAGATATAGGGACAGTATTAAGATAGTACAGGCAGGCTTCATTTGGATACTACTTCAAGTCATAAACTCTGCAGCCATCAGCATGTTCCTTCAGAGAATCACCAGTGTGTGCCGTAAACATGGGAGGCTTTGCATCAGGCTTGATTTGGACAAGAATTCAGGGTGGTGGCTGCCAGTTGTACACACTCTAGTGTGGCTCCCTGACAACAAAGCAGAGTTTAGTGTTTATGAAGACCCAGATGTCCTTCAAATATAGGGAATGGAAAGCCCTCCATAAGTTTGTTGATTTGGCTCAAAAGGGCCTTAACACACCTCTCAACTGCCAAGCTTATCTATGCTAACTGATCAGCAGAACCAGGTTACGAATTAACCATCCTATTGTAGCTGAGGCAGTGCATTCACCTTTAGAGAAATCCAGCATTAACATCATTCTCACTTCAAAAGCAGATCTTGCAAAACACAGAGATACGGATCGAGACACATGCGTGAAAATCCATCTTTCACTGACACGTGCACAACACACAAAACTGGAACAACACATGAACATACAAAAAAGGACGTAAACACAACAGCACACCGGCAGAAGGGTCACCCTGCACACACAGATGGATGTTCCCAGCAACATGCTTGGTAGAACAAACGTCACCTCTGCTTCCACGTCATCTCCTCCTCCCTGAGCTATTAGCCAAATACTGATTAGCTATCAAAGCTCTACAGAGAAATCTACTCTTGTGCATGCTAACACAGAGTGACTTTCCTCCCTTTTGTAAGAGTTAATGCTTGAGAGCAAACACAGAGGGTATCTTCTATGGAAGGAACAGACACGTAAGTCCCATAACTTCCGGGCAATCTAAATGATAAAGTGGTATTTCTGGGCTCCTTTTAGAAAACAGCACAGAGAATTGATCATAAACTGGGTCAAGACAGGTCAGCATACCTCAGAGCAGATCAGATGGCCAGAGCATCCCAGGAGGAAACGCTCTCCTGGAAGGATTATTAGGGGCACATCTGTGCCATCAGATGACCATACACAATACCCATCAGCTCACTAGGAGTTCAATATGGCATTTCCTTTCAAAATGTGCTTTGTGCCTGACAAGCACTGCAAGTCAATCAGCTGTAGCAGTGGCCAAGCCTGTAGTCGTGCTGGAAAAATGCCCAACGCGCTGCCCTACGGAACCCCCTCGATGGCCAGAAAGACAGAGGGGTGAGAAGTGGAGGTCTAGTATGAGACTGCTTGTGATGCTCATCAAAATACACAGCCAGGATTGAAGGGGGGACAACAACACGGCTTGTTTTGCCTTTTAGAATTCCCTTGTCTCTGACCTTTACAGCAGCACTGGAACCAGCTGAGCAGTTACTGCTCCCAGCTGCAGAGAGAAGAGCTTTTACACCATTGCACAATGCACGTGTGTTTGTGGGGAGGAGGTTAGGGCTAGAGAACAAAGAAGGAAATCTAGTGGCACCTAAATCAAACATTATGATCAATGAGGGAGTGGGAAGAGGACCTGGGGAGCGGGGACAACCTTACAACCTTTCCAGGATCAGACAGATGGCCAACATCCACATTATTACAAAACCAAAACAAAAACAAAAAATTCCATGAATGCAAACTAAGGCACCCTGGGAGGACACTGTAAAAATCACATCATGATAGCTTAGACTTGTCTTTGTAATTGAGGGGCATTTCCACATGAAACAGTTCTAGTTATTTAATTGGATTTTGATAACATTCTTGGGCAGATATTTTGTGAGTGCAAAACTGAGTAGTTCCAGCACCTTTACACTGATTTATACCATGCAAGGTCTTTGCTTCTGTGAGAATTAAATATCTTATTGTAAAAATATCTTAGATCTTATCCAGACTCAAATATCTTATTGCATCTGGCTTTCCCATATGACTGCATCTTTCCTGTACTAATGGAAACAACTGAGGAATTTACCAACCTTAAAAGCAACCTTAAAAGTCTCCGATGCGGTGCGTAGAACAGCATGCCACAGCAGCAGGCAGAACACAGCTGATTGTGCCTGTTCTCTGCTGTCGCTTTTGAAAGGGAGCCGGGCCTTCTCTAATCATGACTATTTCATGCCTCAAATTCCCCGCTCCATACTTGCATGCAAGTTCCAAACCCATACACAAACCACAGAGATATTTCTGCTTTCTAGGAAACATCCTGCTGCAAAAACCTGCTGCTCTAACATGATATAACTATTAGAGTATGCATTCCAGATAGGCTGTAGTCACCACATACTAACCTAAGTATATAATTTTAGAGCTCTATTTTTCTGCTCAGTTTGAATCCAATTTCATTTGTTTTGCTATGATTTTCCTTCTGGAAATACCTGAGCCTGTATTTCTGCTCTACAAATACCAGTGATCACTTGATCTGTGAGCACAAATAAATAGACATCTAAAAGAAAATCCTCAGACAGACACTCACAATGTCTTAGAAGTGTACGGAAACAAATTCACACCTGTTAAACTGAAGGCTGTAGCTGAAAATTCAGCCTTTAGTTCTTAAAGGACAAGATGGGACAACGATGGGCAAACCTCCAAAAGGTCATAATTCTACTTTGCTTTCCATAAGCATTGCCAAAGTCAAATGCTTCTCAAAAGTAATTGACCTTCTCAAGTCTGCAGATCTGGGAGAAAAATGTAAAAGAAACAAGCTACCTTGGAAGATTTTTGGCAATTCTTGTGTTTAGCTGAGCAGCAGGAAGTATCGTATGTCCAGCCTTTCATATGTTATTTCAGCCCTTCCACTTCTGGTTAAATTTGGAACCAAAGAAATGAAGACTAGCAAAGTAGTATGTACACGTACTGCTTTCTCTGTGCATAGGCCTATATATACTTGTGCACATGGGTTTGAGGGAGTAAACTGGGGCATTTTGAGCACTTGGCTTAAATTTGAATTTTGAGGAATGGTCTCCAGCTGGGGGTGGGTCAAATGAACTGAAATCCTGTCTCAGAACACTCATTACCTTCAACAGGTCTTTGGTCTATATTTTTTGTTTGCAACTCAGCCAAAGTCACAGGAATAGGTAATTTCAGCATATAGCCTGCATACCCTTCTGGACCTCTGTTCTACCCTGAGACTGTGAGACAGACCACCCAGCAAGAAGGTGACAAGCAAAAGTCACCCCAGGCTTAGTTCGTTTTACTCACTTCTTTGTTTTTAAGGGATGTCTGCTGTGTTAGCTTCACACTTCTGACAGTGTCAATGCTCCAGCTTCCAGAGGGAAACCATGATTCTGCTCCCCAAAGTTTGTATTTTACAGCTAAATTCTTGGCTTCATTGAAGTCAACTACCTTCAATGAGAAAAGATTTTAGTCCTGTTTTTCTGATAGTTTTCAGACTAGCACACTGGACTGTTTTGAAGGAGAAAAGTCAAGGCATTGCTCAGCACACTGTTCTGGTTAAAGGTGACAAAATCTAACCAAGATTAACATCATATGAAACTGATCCTGACAATTCAACTAGAGTGATCCCGAGGAAACCCTACAAAGAGCTGGAAATATGGTGATTAGAATATCCTCCCAGTGTCAAGGAGAATCCATAGAAATACTGGAAAAACAGAAGATTTGAAATTAGCATCCTAGTGCTACCTGTGTGTTACAGTGGGATTCAATTATTTTTGCAGTTATAGCTGAAAACCCCAGAATGATCTGACGTTAGAAGAACTCGAGACACTCACATGGGTGACAACTGAATTGACTTCTCTTTAAAGACCTTGCAATTTGGAAAAACACTGAATTTTACTGTGAAATTTCTGGTGCCAGGTATCCCATTGTTCTAACCAAAAAGTTTTTTTCAGTGATTGACTACTCTCAAGGCTAAAATACCATATTTTCTCACTGTTCTGAAGTTGCTTAGTCTCCATGTGCATCCACTGGATTTACTCATATCCTCCATTATTATATTTCCAATCTCCAATTATCAGATTAATATTCCCCAAACATATATTTAAAGATCATGATGATCAAGTGACCTCTTAATCTTCTTGAGGCAAATACTTTAAGACTTGTTACAAATCATATAATTATTGTCATGGCTCATTTTTTTCCCTCCAAACCCTCTGTCACACAACATCCTTCTGAAACTGTAGACACCAGAACCAGGAAAAGTACTTCAGGAGCAGCTACTCCAGTGTCAGGACAAGGATAACACAACCTCCCCAGTCCTGTTCAATGCTTCCTTGTTTACATAGCCAATGATGACTCTAAACCTTTGGCCACAGCAACACATTGGCAGCTCACATTTACACGCTTTATCTATTCCAACAGGCAGTTACTCCTACACATGCAGATCCAGGTGAAAGACCCTTCCCCCACCACCCATCTATTATGTATGACTTGCCGCCTGTCTTTCTATATGTATGACTTCACATTTGGCTTTATTCTAATGCATGCTGTTTGCATGTTCTCAATTTTTGAAAACACCCAAATGAGAGTCCTGTTTTTGTCATTGTTTACCACTCCCTGAACTCTGCAACATCTGCAAATTTTATCAGGACTGATTTTGTGTTTTCTTGCAGGTTGTTGACAGAAAATATTAACTAGTAAAAAGCCAAGACTAAATTGTGCTGAATAGGAGGGAATGTGGCCAGAGTCACACTGTTCAGACAACAGCTCTGTTTTTCAGTAGGGGAAAATAAATACCTGTGATACTCATGAATACGAGCTTACACAAGTCAAGAGAAAAAAGATGGGACAAATAGATAAGGAGGAGATTGGCAAGATATGCCTCTGTCGTTTTGTCTCTTTGGCATTCCACAATCTCAGTCTTCTCTTCATAGCAGTGAAGCACTGCAGGGACCTAGCACAACCCTGGGCAATGGGACTTCTGGGATGAGCATTCCTTCTTTTTGGTACAATGGAGTGGCATTTACAATTTACAGCATCATACATGATCGAAGTACTGCTCTGATGATATTACCTCATCCTTACAAAAAGCACCTATCTGATAGCTGCTGAGAACCATTATCCCACCTTCACAGATGAGGGCAGAGCTGGAGACACCTCAGAGCAGTTGTAAAGTAACAACTAAAACCCCAGAACAACCTGTGCACCTCCAACCACTACACCACAAAATAAGCAGCCTGAACTGGCAGAAGAGGGAGCTGGCTTCTCTCACACAGCGGTTTCATCACTGCTGAAACAAACACCCTTTCTTTCTCCAAAGCTTCTAATTTATCACTGAAGGAAATCTCTACTCTCTTCCCAAAACCACCAGCCAAAAAGAAACCTCTACCCTTTGCAACTGCCTCTGTTTTCCTTCCTGCCAACTAGTCTCCGTCTCTCCTTTCCTTACAGAACATCTTGTTGCAATGCCCTTCTATAATAATTTTCATGTAAAAACCAGTGCCTCATCAAGCTTGCCCTGTCACCAGTGTTTGACAAGTGTCAGAGAAACCCCATAAAAGCCAAGCTGCGAGTTTGTTAGTGCAAAGGACACCATGTGTTGAACACATTGACAGTTCTCAATAAATAACATCCCTGTAGAACAGCTGGTTGGATTGCTCGGGTTTGGAAGAATGTTGGCCACATTGCCTACTTACGTGCATCATCCTCAATGATGCACAGAAGATCCTGTGCATGGGGAGCGGAAATACATCACTTCCAGAAGATACCAAAGTATTTTTTTTTTTAAAAAAAGTATCAGAACACAAGTTTAGATCCTGACTCAAGGTTTATAGTCAATTTCAGACATACAGATGTGCAATAGTGTTGTTTTCTTGATGTAGGTGTAAGAGACGTTCCTTCTGAGGGAAGGGAGAGGCAGGAGATGGTAGGATGGTAGGAAGAGCTATCCTAATCTTGTTTCCTTCTTCCCTCTCTCTTATGAAATAGATAGCTCCCATTTCATTTAGTGCATTCTTGTTTGCCAAAACACTTTGGCCTTCACAGTGTAAGACAAAACACATGGCTGGGGCAGAAAGGCCATTGCTTCTCTACCTCTGCCATCAGCGCTTGAAGCAGAGGGAAAAGTCTAGTCCAGTGCTCAGCCTCCTAATGCTGCCAGGTGCCTTCCTCCATGAGTATGAGTGCTCCTGGCCCACCTTTGATGCCAAACTCCAACCCTTTAGAAAGCTTTGGAGAAGGAACACAGACCTCTGGCGGTACCATATTGCCTCTGTGTGATTCAGCTGCTGTTGCTTCCCTTTCTGGCCTGTTCCATGGAGCCTGCAGGTGTTTGGATACAGCCATTTCCCAGTAAAACTGGTGCTATGCTGACGTTTAAAACAAACAAACAAACAAACAAAAAAACCCCTAGTATTACAGCGTATAGCTGAAGACCACCCCCGTTTGAGCATTGCCTCTGGTGAGACATAGAATGTAAACAGTCTGTTTGATTAAGCCATCTCTAGCAAGGGGACTTCGGGGAATTCTGGTCTTTCCCAGCACAAAGAGCAGAAGATACTCTGCTCTTCATTAATTCAGAGCTCTTCAAAGGGCAAGAATGATTCGCTCAACTTTCCTCCTAGGAGAAACTGTTGATAGTTATCCTGGAATTCTTGGAGGATACTCACCAATATAAATCAGGTCCATTTCCACCACCACCCTGCCCCAATTCTTTATTTAATCTCTTCACAGGCAAAGTGATTGTGCAACCACTGATAAACTCTGTTGATGCTGGAATACAAAATGTTCACTTCTGATTGTCTTCCCCCCCATTGGGGTGGGAGGTGGAGAGACCACACTGGAACAGTCTTATAGATAAGACAAAATATTTGTACAATAAGAGAAACTGCTTTTTCAACAAAAAGCAACAGATAAGGCTATTTTAAACCATCACAGTTTAAGGTATGGAGGTTCTGCCAGCAGCAGACACCTTTGGTAACACATCTAAAACTTCAAGGCTCTTACATCTAAAAGTGGGACTACAGCTTTCACATCTATTATGTCTGTAAAAACACCCTTATTCCTCCCAAGACACTGCTTATGGAAATGGGGGAGCCTGGACAGTGACATGAGCACTGCATTAATACTACACCTCTGCACAAGTGAGGAACCACAGTCCTGACCAGTGCTGCTTCCCTCATTCCCAGAACTTTACTTTATCTGGTGATTCTCCCACACATTTTGAGTAGGCAGAAAGGCTTTTTAGAGGATCCCAGTTTCTCCTGGAAGGAAACAAACACATAATTCCCTCACCTCCTGTCTAAGGCCACCAAGGTGTAGTACTAAAGGCACAACCCAGGGGCAGTCACAAGAAAATGGATTTCTTCTTGGGTTCCCCCTGTGCTGCAAGGGGTTTGGGGGACCTCTGGAGCAAGTTAAAGCATTTTGCATTTTCCAGCTGACAGCACATGGAGATCTGTCCCTTGCTCCAAGCTCATGGTGACTATGTCATGGTGTAGTCCTGTGTTATCTACTTACTTGAGTCTAGCTCACTCCTACCTCCTTAAGCTGGTAGTTCTGTGAGAGAGATGTGCAACACCAGATATATCAGCCTTCTGCTCAGACTACAGTAGGACAATTATCCTTTGGGCTGTTTTAGTCCTTTTACAGCCTTTGTGCAACTCAAGAGCAAGAGTTTTGCCAGGAGCCAGAATCTAGATTTCAGTGTTTAAAAAAACATAAATAGACAAAATCAGTGGATATATTAAGAAGAAATTCTACAAGTTCATTGATGCTAGCCTCCCTGCTTGGGTTCCCAAATACTGTCCATGCTGATTTTATAATTTTACTCCCTCTTTTTTCATATTTTCCATGACGAAGGGAAGAGAAAGACACATAGTTAGACAGGCAAACATCTCATCAAAGAAACTCTTACAAGCAGATGCAGAGTAGGAAACATCCAGCAACCCTGCTGGCTCCAGCCCACAGCATGGACCTGAGCATATCGTTGATTTTCATTAAGTAACATTGCTTCCTGTGAACTTCCTCTGAGGGTGTTTGTTTATAAACAGAGGAGGGGATATTATTGCTGGAGATGGGACCGTATGGGAGGAGGTGAAGGAGTTTAGGGCCACAAGACTGGAGAGTAGAGTTCAGAAGTGTTTGTTGCTGGAAACACAAACACTGTAAAACTGGTGTATCGCCTAATTTCACAGTCCACAGGGATTACGATAGGTATATGCAGAAAATGCTCCAAAAAGTATAAACAACCCCACACTGTACAAATGTTTCCCACTGCATCACCATAACCATTACACACCCAAATTAAACTATCAACAGCGGTGACGGTGGTTGGAGGTTGTTCTCCATGACATTCACTTCTCAGCTTGTTCATTTTCCCCATTGCATGCGCTGTCTCTGCCCCAGATTCTACACGTTCATCAGTCTGGAGCAGTCCCCCTGATTTCCTCTCCAACGGAGTTACTCTAGGTTTACATTGGTGTGCTCAACAGCAGAATCTGGCTTGTACTTCTCACCCTTCCCTCTGCCAAGTACATGTTTCAAAATCATGTGCGTAATGCATTTAGTTAACATTTGCTTTTTCTCCCAGTACTCCTTTTCTCCCTGAACATCTCCATTCATGAGCTACAGCACAGGAGGCTTCCAATGCTTGTCTAGTTTATGCTGAAAATAATTCCCATTAAATTATCACTGGTGAAAGGTGCTGTTTTGACCTCAGAGAGGCTGCTCTGTTTATCCACAAGACAGATGCAATGTAAGACAGTAGTAATGCAAGCTCAGCACCTCAGACTTTACAGGCACAGATGCTACTGAATTCAGAAAAAAAACGCATGGACTGCATGATGTACAGCCTCCCTGTTGACACTCCCGAGAGAAACACTGGTTGTTTAGCCATGAGGGTGTGCACTAGATTATGATCCCTCCCCAAAACAGTCTGTGGCACTAACACACTGTGTGCAAAGCCCCTTCAGCAACTTCTCACCCGGTCCATGTTTAACTAGGGGATAAACAGGTTGCTCTCACCCTTAATTAATAACCCAAGATATCCAGAGACAGATTTGCAGCATTTCCTAGGAAGAGCAACTTACACATTTCACAAGCTGTTTCAGCAAGTCAATATATTAATCAATGTGTAGAAGTATCAAAAATATCAAAGCATTCCAATTTAGAGTACTCTGAACTAAGGGTCTCGGTGATGTTTGCTTTTCTCTCCCATTATGGGCTGCATAAACTGTTCCATTTGAGAAATACAGTAATTCATGCTGATTCAAACATCACCAGCATGTCTGTTCAGACATAGTAATTCCAGAAAATCTGATTTTCTGCCATCTCCAAAGACCTCATGTCACAAACACCAACCGCCTTCCTCACCCACTCCCCGTGTTGCCAGTGGTTTCAACAATGCAGTACCAGGTAAAACAATTTTGTCACCACCATCAGCTCAGCACAGCAAACAAAGAACCCTCAGCAGCTACAAGGATCATCCTGCAGGAATTAGGGTGTGTTGGCTTCACATGGAGAACAACCTAGGCTAAGGAATAACTGTCATTGCCCCTTTAAAAAAAAAAAAAAAAGTTTGAGAAAAGGCCAAGCTGGGTTCTGTTTCTAGCTCTGTCACCACCACCCTACCACATCTTGGACAAATCAGAGCATCCCTCCTTTCCTCAGTTTCCCTGATTGTAAGGGTAATGTTCTGTCATGCCTAAGAATCTCATCACCACCATCAGCAGAATGCTTTGAGGCAGTTATTGGGACCACAAAATCAGTCTTACTGCAATGGTAAAGGAAACTAACAGTACTAGAATACATCAGTACAGGATAAAAAACCCTACATTCAAAACTCAGTAACACTCGTAACATTGAAGGCCTTTCCTTTCCTTTCCTTTTTTTTTCCCTGTCTTAAATAAAACAAACAAAATAACGGTGATAAGATCTGTTTCCTCAATCCAATGGATGATCTGTGTGAATATGCTTCCAACACTAAGAGCAGAGACTAAACGAGAAAGAAAATGAAGGAGGAAAGGAGCCTGCAGCTGATGCTCGGTGTCAGGAACAGGGCTGCTCTTCTCCCAATTCCATGACAACAGAGGACTCCTGGGAATCAGATGAGCGAGGGGAAGATGGGTCAGAAGAGAGAAATCCATATGGGAAAGTGATTTAAAGCAAATAAAGAGGCAATAAATTAGATAAGGAAAAGGAGGAAAAACACAACAAGGGGAGAAAGGAGAAGACATAAAGGAGCCTCAAGTATCACTCGAAGGGAAGACTCAAGGAAAGCCTACCAGACCCCAGGAGCTGATCAGCAAAGAACAGAGTGTTTTCTTCTCTAACACAGCAGTTCTTTTGTTTTCATGAGCTGGTATCATGTGTCTCAGATGCTACTTCACCAGGCCAATCCCAGATGCTTCTCAGTTTTACTTCACCCTCACTCCCTCTTTTGTGAGAACTGCTCGCTCCTTGTCTGTGTACTGCTAGGATGGATATTAAACAGAACAATATCAATAATTCCCGGAAAATGTGCATGAGCATATGCCTGACTAAGCACACAAACACATGGCCTGCTTACCCTCTGTTCCCACAGCTCTTCCAACATGAGCTGGCTGAAGCGACCAACCTGGTGCCCACCCTTGGGCTGCAAGGAAGGGATGCCACCCTCCTGCGGCAGAAGAAAATGAAAACTACAGAGTGTGTAGGGTCACCCACGGCACGCGTGTGCTAGGGAGGAGGAAACCAGCAACTGTGCAGAGCAGGAAGAAGGGAAAGACAGGGGAATCAAGGACACCAGATAATAGAGAAAGAACTGAGCCTATGATGGTGATAAGAGAGGGTGGAGAGATTGGATGGGAAAGTTACACACTTACATCACCCAGCAAAACAGAAAACTGGACAGTGTGTTTTGAATAAGTGCTCTTTTTAACACTGGGAAAAAAAAAAAACCAAAAAGAAGAGAAAGGTTGAAAGAGATGGAGGCCAGAATGGGATTTGGAGTATACCAAAAACAACTAAAATAAACGTCCCCTTCCCTTGGCCAATTTCTCTGACGTAAGGCCTTCATTTTGTTTTGTTGGGTTTTGTTGGGGTTTTTTCCCCCCCTCTTGTATCCAAAGCAAGAAGGGGCAGCAAAAAAAAGTACTATGGAAGGGTCCAGGCTGTAGAGGAGGGATGCAGAAGACTTTCTGAAATCAGACCCTAAGCCAGGGTCAGCCAAAATCAATGGTATTTTTCCTATGATCCTGAACATGTTTAGGATCAAATCCATGATGCTTGTGTAAATCTAACTTTATGAATCCAGCCCCATTCTCACCAAGGGATAATCTGACTTGTATTTGTATTTATTCAGTTTTAACTGTGATATATACTGCACCCTCACCTGATGCCGGCAGCCTTATGGATATTGAACAATCCCCAACTAAGCAAATTGTTCTGATCACCATGAACAAGGACAGCAGAAAGCAAAATTCAGGAACAAGATATTTACTCTTGTTCTCCTTTTAACTCACCTTTTGGAGTTCTGCTCTGCTTACATTTAGAGTAAGAGTACTTTAACTTCATGGATGGCTTTGGAGAGAGTAAACTTTATAACAGGCACTAACATCAAATCAAAGCAGTTTACAAGATCTGCCACTTGTGTCAGAATATGTGGGGAAATAAACAAGCTGCTCTTCCTTGATCATTGGAGTTTAAATGCTCTATTGATCTGGGAAAAAATCAAAGGTGCTTTGGAAATTGTGTGCATATGTGCATGCTTCTCACACCAGAGAAAAATGGAGAGAAATGTAGGGACAAGCAAAAATCAGGAGAAGAACAATCAAGCATTTCTTCTCCGCAGAAACCTGAAATAAAACTAAGAATCATATTCAGGTGTCAGCTACCCCAAGGTAGGGAAATGCCCACAAGACAGTGTAAGCGTAAGGTCGGAAGAAAAGTACCCTGTAATTTCTAAAAGTCTCATTTTTGGGAAAATAAACAAACAAAAAGGAAAGCACAGTCAATTGTTCTGTGTCCAGAACAGTGCATGAAGCAAACACCCAGAACCTAGGAAATAGAAAAGCCCAACTTATCTTGCATATTTAAAATAGAAAGAATAACATAAACTGATCCTTTAAGGTCTATATTAAATTAAAAATTTGGTAGCACTGAGAGAGGAGCTTAAATGAAGAAAGAGATGATATTAGACTAACTGTTATAGCTGAGAGAAAAATGCGGAGACTTTTGATCAACCAAGGCTTTTCTGATGCCTTTTCAGGATAACCTGGAATACAAGATTTGAAGAAGTAAAAATGTAATAAAGTGAACATGTTCATTCTTACTATGATGGGATGTAGGAACTGCCACACAGACCAAGACCAGAGAAGGGTGGGATATGTTTGATAAAATATTTTTCTCAGGAAAAAGGGAAATTAATCAAAACAGACTATCTGTGGGAAAGGATCAGTTCTGGCAAATATTCTAACTTCAAATTTCAATAGAAGTTTCATAACTCTCAAAACACCTGATTCTTTTTTAACTTTCTGAAAATAAGAAAGCTCATATCTTTTACCAGCAAATGTTTTTCTTTCTCATACTTAACAGTTTTCTAAAAAAATGCTTTGGATCTCAGGTACTTAAGATGTTGTCAATCTGTCCTTCTCTTTTCCTGTCTTACATTATAGCGGTGACTCTTGGTCTTAGCTAAAGATCTTTGGTTTATAGTAGAGCACTGGGAAATTTTCTGTGGCCTGTGCTATATCAGAGCCTACAGAGTGGATATTCTC
The DNA here is from genome assembly GCF_023638135.1 of Falco biarmicus. Classification (NCBI taxonomy): domain Eukaryota; kingdom Metazoa; phylum Chordata; class Aves; order Falconiformes; family Falconidae; genus Falco; species Falco biarmicus. The sequence continues at coordinate 11,266,324 of NC_079296.1, read as the reverse complement.
TGAATGTTTGGACTAATTATCTGCTGTTATATCCCTGACACTGCAGGGGACTGAATTTGGCAACCCAGGTGGTCCTTTCTCTGCTCCTGCTCCTATAATTTCTATCAGAGAAAAGAAAAGAAGAGATGAAAAAACAACGGCTAAAATTGGAAGCAAAACTATTATATAGGAACATTTCATCTGACCCCAGTTTATTTTTGTTTTTTCAATATATCTTTTTGAAAAAAGACACTATATTTTGGATCTTTTTTTCTAGCTCAGGCCAGCATGAGCAATGAAAATCCAAGGTGAAAGCGCTTGGTTAATCCCATGGTCTTGACAGCACCTAAAACCCATCGATCCTGCAGTATTTTTGTGTTAAAGCTGCTCAAGCAGGTGTCATGACTGCACCTTTCTTGTGCCAGACCTGAGGAGCTTGGCACCTATGTCCTGACAGAGCCAGACTTGGACTCCGAAGAAGGCATTTCTCCACCAAAAATCCCTGCCCCAGCAGCTGGATGCCCCTGCAGCACTCCAAGGGTCCAGCCCCTGGCACGTACCTGCCACCCTTGGGCTCTTTGCTGTTCAGTGCACCCGGCCAAAGATCTCTCCTCTCCTTGGCGAAGGCTGATGAACATGTGAAGCTTGTGGAGCAGCATCAGCAAACTCCTGGGCCCGCTTTGGAAATGGAGACCTGGCCTGATCTTCATGAGAAAGGTGAGTGGCAGCTTCCTTCGTGGGAGGGTCTGAGTTAGGGTCCCTGGGGAGCCAGCATCCCCCCTCCCAGCTGCTTCAGTGCTCAGTGAGACCTCTGGGATTTGGGATTTAAGCGCATCTCTCACTATGTCACATGTAGCTAGGGTGATGCTGGGCACCTGCACCTCCATTTGGTGTGGCTGTGGCCTTGGTGTCCCCTCGGCCGTCTGCAGCACTCCCCTGGCTCTGCATGGGAGGGTGACACGGAGACCCAGAGAGCAGCTTCAACCTGATGCAATAACATTCAGGCATCTGAATCACCAATCAGGTCTGTCTTTCTGCGATGTCTCAGGGTGTGAAGGCTTTCCAAGGGCTTCTTTTCACCCCACCACTGAGACCTGCCCGCCACTGCTCTGCTCTGTGCTTCTCTAGACGTCTCCATGAACCCCTGAGGAGGCTCTGCTCCCCCTCTCTCTCCAAACACCATCCCCTCAGCTTGCTCTGTGCCTCATGTGAGTTATTCTAACTGAAACAGGCTGGCTTGAAATAAATCAGGCCGAAATGGAGCTCGGAGAGCTGGGGCAAGCCTGGGACACATCTCCGTGCCTACAGGAGACAGCCATGCATCATTTTGGAATCTAAATTTACAACCTTCACACACAGAGAGTCAAATTTCCCTCTCCCTTTTATTACCATTTTATTAATTAGAGCAGCCTACTTGTAAGTGCTTAAAGGAAAAGAAAAAAACGTAAACACCAAACAGAAAACTTTCTTCTGATTTTGCTGTCCTGACTCTAGTGTGTAGCTGGTCAATGAAACAAGAGTCATTAAATTTGCACATCTTACGGGGAAAAAAACCCAATCTTTTTCTTTTCCAGTTTCTGACTCTTCCTTATCCAGATCCGTAGTCACAAAGTGGCTAATCATTTGAACCCATCTACAGGGAAGCCAAAACCACACAGTACATCCTACCTGTAGGCTTCAGCAGTGGTGTATTGGAGGCTTCTCACCCTGAAGGAGCATCTGGGCAGGTGTTCAAGCTCCTGTCATTGTGGTCCAGCTGTTATTCCACTCTGCCCTTCATGCCCATCACCCTGGGACCTGGCACATGCCAGTGCTAATTAAATGACAGAACTACAAGCTTTACATTTGACTTACTCTATATTCCTTAATTCTAATCCTTCATTACAGAACAAAACAAGAAAATTAGTGAAATTAAAAGACAACAGGCTGTTGAAGATGAGAGAATGTGTCATTATCTATCTACATATCACTTTAATGCCAATGAAACTCAGAGTAAACTCTCTATTGAAAACATCCTCAAGTTCCCAACACATCAGCTATAAGGATCAGCTCCAGGGACAGGACCTACCTCACCGATTCTACCTGAAGTGCATTAAATCAATATCAGGCTCCAAAAGTTCAGAAGGGAACCAAATTAACCCCCAAAAGTAAACATATATTCTTAAACCCTGTGAAGGGAACAGACGTATGCAGTGTCAATTACATATCTTTATAATTGCCCAATTATTGGGTCCCAACACAGATGTTTCTCAGTCTCTCACATGCAAGAGCTGTGGCTTTAAGTGAGCTTCACTCTGCTGATTTTGGCATTTCTTTCCCTTTGGATTCTACTGCAGTTTTATGTTCATCAAGGACTGAAGCTGGGAAAACACAGGCACTCCCTTACATATGAAGCTTTATTAAGTTGGGATCATGCTCTCTGTTGGCAGGCAGAGGAATAGAGAGACAGAGGAGAATGAAACTGAGAAGGGGGAAGAAAAAAAAACCCACACCAAAACAAAACACAAATAACTTTCACTCTTCAGAGCAGGCACGCCTTCTTACTCTGGCTCCCACTGCCAATCATTCATCCTGCTCCTCTCAGCTCCCAGCCAGCAAAGAGTCAACATCACATTCCCATGAAAGCATGAGCTATCCCATTGCTGAGCCATATACCAGAAAACACACTGACAGGGACTCAGGAGGATCCTGTTTCTTAGGATGGAGTTGCATTTCCACAGGAGGACTGAAATATCTTTGATTACAACAGAAGCAAGGTCAACTGTGCTTTGAAGCCTCTGATTTTGCATGGCATGTGCATTACCTAACTTGAGTACAGTCTGGACCTTAACTCCTTCCTTCACAACTAGATGTGCATTCAAAGGCTGTACAGGGGAAAGTGCGCAAACTTGCATGATTAATACCATGTGCACATGTGTGTGTTTATAAGAGGGATGTACTGTGCTGTGTGGTAGGTATGCACATCCAAGGAGTGTTTGTCCAAGAACTATGTGGCCCAGGGAGGGAGGCAAGTATGCAGGAGCTGCTAGCTGCCTCCGCTGGAGAGCTGCACCGCAGGAGCCGCACAAAGGAAGCACAGCCCAGCTCCGAAAAGGCTTCCGAGCTTTTGCGTAACACAGATCAATGGGTCAGACTTCTAGTTTCCCAACAGCCTTCCCTGACAAATGCCAGAACAGATATCAGAGAAGTCAAACAGGGCAGCAATAACATCACTGCCAGCCAGCGTGAAAATTGGCAGAGCCTGGCACCAAGGACTGCCTATCATCAGAGACAGGGCATGGCCCGGCACAATGACGAACCCACTTAACAGCACTGTAAAATTAGCCATTTATGAAAACAAATTGAATACTGCAGCAGAGGGTGACGTAAGGAGAGTTGGCTCCAGACAGAAACTCCTGTAGCCTGGATTAGCAGAAGAGCTCCGTTATAGCAGGGCTCAGGCACAGAAGCTGATAACAACTTGGGTCCCACATAAGATTTTTATCAAAAACAACAGGCTTCCCCTATAGGCACACATATGGCTGCTGTATGACTTGTAGTGACTACTTATATGCCAGGAAGGAGGGATGGAAGGGGAGCAGTCAACACAGTCAGAGGGTAGGGTGTAGAAAGTAGAAGAAGATAGAAGGAGGACCCCCAAACAAGAGATGTCTTCCAGTCAGTTCTGCCCTCTTCTTCAGATCTGTGCAATCACACAGTTTCCCACTTTGCAACTGAGGTAGAAGTTGGGGAGAAACTTACTTTTGGCACTGTCAGCAAATTTCACCCAGTCCCTGCCCCCCACCCCCCCCCCCACCCCCCTCCAAACACCCAGAAGGGCTCTTGGTTTCAGTGGGGTCCTACAGAGGCAACTTCAACAGCAGAACCAGGCTCCTGAGTCTGTCACATCCCAAAACAGTGAAAATGAGAAAGCCAAGAGTTTTGGCAGCCAGAACCCTTGATTTCCTCATTGAGGGAAGCATAATCTCTCCCTAAGCTCGCTGCAGGTCTGGGAGGCTGTGGTGTGTGGAGGATACTCCAAGTGAGTTCCTCTTGGACCTCTTCCAGGTGTTTACACACAGAGCCAAACCTGGCTTCTCTTCAAGAGTGCATGCGAGGGGGGTAGGGGGAGCTTAAAAATAAAATAAAAATCACAAAGTCCTCCTGAGCTAAGCTGCAAGCTCTGTGGTGTAAAACTGGGGCATTTCTTTTCATTTTTCACAGTGGAATGTTATTTCCATGCATAAAATGGGTCAAGTGTTTTATACAGGCAACAACTCAACCTCCCCCATCCAATTAAAGTATTTTACTACAAATGATCTTTGTGTGTTTTTGTCTAGGTTCCCTATTGTATGAATTAGAGATACTTGCACCAAAGGCGGACATGGGGGCTTAGGTGTTGGATTAAACACATTAGAAAACACACTGATTAGATCTGTGTAAACCCAAATGCCGCTTTTCCTAACTTGAAAGGGAAACACTTTGTGCCCCGGGGTTTCAGTGAAGACTGGGAACCAGGAGAGCGGAGCTTGAGAAAGTCAGAGGAAATAATGCAAGTAATAATCCACTTCACCTATGAAATTGCTCATCTGCCTGCCCTCCTGAGGGCAGAAGGGACCAGCCCATGCCCAGCACCTCCTGCCCACCCCGGCATCAGGCACACACCGCGTCCCCCTCCTTGCAAATGAGCAGAGCAACTGGGACTGGGGGAAGTTAAGGAAAAGCACTGCTGAGTTCATCTTAGTTTTTCTTTTCCTTAGGACAAAGCAACTTTCTGGCGAGCCCAGAGTAGTGCAGGTCAGGGCTGGGGCAGCAATGGAGCCCAGCGTCGCAGGGAGGGTGGCAGGGCAGGGGCAAGCTGGGCTGGCACTGGGCAGCCACGGTGCCACCGGCACCAGCACCCGCTGCCTCCTGGTAGGAAGGGACTCCAGTTAAAGGGAAAGGGGGAATCCTCCCTGTCTCTTTAAGGCATCTCCTAGGACATGGAAACTTTGTACTTTCAGGGAATCTCCTTGCCAAAAGAACTGTAAAACATGTCCTCCTCCCCCCCCCCCCCCCCCCCCCCCCCCCCCCCGCGCACACACACCCCCACCCCCCTTGTCTTTCTGGCTTGTTTTCTGTTTTTTTTAAAGGACATTTCCATTTTCTATGACTTCCTTCAGAGCAAAGATGGATGTGGCGACATTTATAAGGGTTTGTAACCCTCCAAAAAGTATCCGATTTCACGACAACTTCACTGCACTTTATCACTAAGGGGGGAGGAGGGTGGGAGGTGGTGGGAGGGAGGGGGAGAGGGAGCAAATGCAGGGGGAAAGAACCCAAATTCACGATGGGCTCATAAAATTTAAATAAGAAAAGTGCAATATTCCTCATTATTGTTCAGCTCAGACAGCTTAGACTGGTAGCTGCTTTGAGTACTAAATGATTTTATAGGGCTATTTGACCTTACAATCATTTGTGTTACACTTGCCATTTCTAAGTGGAGACAAAAATACTCAACACATCCTCTAGCTGCAGTGCTAGTCCCAGCCCTAGCTGAGTGTCGAGGGGTTGGGAACTTTATAAACTCATTTGATTCATTTGAGGTTTCACAATAGCCAAAAGTTCCTTTATAGCTTTTTGGAAACCACATGCTAACGTTGCATCTAAAAAGGTAACAGTGAAGTACACTAAAAAGCTAATAAAACTAAGGAAATCTTATAAGGATCTTAGATATGTGTTTCTTTGCAGCCACACACCAGACACATACATTTCTTTTCATACATACATCAAGCTACATTCAAATGCTCTGTTTACACTTTCCCAACCTGAAAATTAGGTGAAAACCCACCGTAAGAGCTCTCTCTCCTATCTGCATCTTGATCTGTACACACAGAAATAAAGAAACTACCCAGGATACTGCCATTTCCCTATGCAAAAGTTTACATAACTTTTTCTGCGAGCATCTACTTTCAGACAGTTTGCTGAGCTCCGGTATTTCACCAAATATATATACGATAAACGCACCCAAGCGTGTTTACACATGCACTCGCACACAGATGTACGTTGCAAGGCACACACGCAGATTTAAATGTACACACACGTAAACTATACACACGCACGCCTACAGCTGGCTGCTCTGCTGGCTCCCGAAACGTAAAAGGGATGCTGCAGCCACAGGCACGACCAACTACCTACCTGCAATGACAGCCGGAGATCTCTGTCCTCCTTCAGCTTTCAGCCACACTTGCAAAGTGAAGGCATCTCGGGGCAGCTCAATATCTGCCTTCAGCCGCAGCTGATCACCTTGTCCACTGAAATAGAGCGCCCTGCTCGGGGTAAGGGACTCCTCTTCGTCCTTTACCTCCCGCTGTTGCCTCCTGCGGGGGACATGCCCAGGCTCCAGCCCAGCAGTGGAGCGCCTTCCTCGGGCTAACCTGGTGGCACAGGTGCCCGGGGCCGTGTAGCGGAGCTGGCGGCTGTGCCTGGTGTCCCTCCTCGCCCTGCGGGAGCGCTCGTCCATCCCACATTCGGGTCCACTGGCTAGGGCTGTACAGAGAAGCGCAAGAGGCAGCAGCAAACTCCAGAGCTGCATTTCCAATCTTCCCCCCCCTTCTCCCCTGCAAATCCTCCCGATCTGCCAGCTTTGGGCTCCTCCTTGCCTTGACTTTCTTCTCTTGTTCACCCTTCTTGGTATTTGCTCTTTTTATAACCCTTCTCAGTTGCTTTTTCTTTTCTTTTTTTCTTTTTCTTTCTTTCTTTTTCCTGCTTATAGATTTTTTTTCCCCCTTAAAACAAATAAAAATAAAATAAATCAAAACTCCTTCTTGGTGGCAATGTATTTTTCTGTTCTTCCTCCTCTATCTGTCTTCTTCTCCTCTATTCCTCCACAGCTGGAATTCCTCTCCCTCTTCTTTTCTCTGCTGGATTTTCTTCCCTTTATTTTTTTTTCTTTTTAAAAAAACCACACACACTCTCACACACACACACACACACCAAAACAAAAAAACAAAACAACCCCCCCAGCTTTCTCCAAGACTCAGACCCACTGATTTCCCTCCCCCCAAATGATGCTCTAATCTATTTATTTTTTTGGCCTCCTTTATAACATAAGCCACAACCCCCTCCTTCCCCCCAACCTCCCCCCCTCCCTTCTTCTCCACAAAATGAAAGAAAAGAGAAAAAGCCCCTCAGAAGATGAGTAAACAAGAATATGCTAATCTACTCTAGGGTGCTCCACCTTCCCAATTGAATGATTCCCATTAAAACTGCAGGGATCATGACTAATCAATCAGCTTGAAGGAACAGATAGCTCCAGAGGTTCAAACACTTTTGCTGTTTTCTTTTTCCCCCCTTCTTTTCCTCTCTTCCTCTTTCCTCCTATCACTTTCCCCCCTCTTATTTATTTTTTAAAGAAGACAATCGAGATGAATGGATCAATGTGACAAAAATCCTGCACCCTCCTTTTTGCAATCTCCCCAGCTTTCTTTCCCAGTCCAGTCCAAAGCACACATTCCTATTTTTTTTTCTTGGCAAAAGAGAAAGCTATTTCTCCTCTCAGACTCCCCGTTGCACTTTGCTGGTAAACCTTATGCTCCTCTGCAGCACATAAAGAGTCTTGAAACTTGAGTCTCAGATATTTTTTTTTAATTGCTTTCTTTCTTTCTTTCTCTCTTTTTCACTCTCTCTCTCTTTTCCTAATTCTTTCTTTTCCTCTTATTATTTTCTTAAAGTTATGCAATCAGCCAGGCTCCCCCTTTTGTGGTCCCCCTCAGTGCAGTTGTGTGCAGCTAATCCAAATGTTGCATCAAAGGTCCCCATCGAATCATCAGGAGCTAAAAGGAGAGAAGCTTTTTGAAGAGCATTTGCCTTCCAGAAGCTGTAGCAACAGAGCAGGATTTGGCTTTTGAATGCTCCAAAAACTCCTGGTTTTTTTAAAAATAATAATAATAAATAAAAAGATTATTAATTTTATTGGTGGATCGAGTAAAAAAATCCTCTCTCAATATTGCTAATTTTTTGGTCTAAGCAATTCAGCTCCCCTGGCTTCCTTGGCTTAGTTGTAGCCACAGGTAAGGTTCTGGCTGCTTGCTGGTTTGTAGATCTCTGTTTCTGAGCTGGGACGTTTCTTTTTTTTCTCCTTTCCTTTTTTTTTTTTTTATAATATTTTTTTTTCACTCTTGAAAGATCTCAAAAGCTCCCCCTGATGGCAACAAAAAGGATTTTTCTAAGTACTTAATAAGTGGAAATGACTTAGCAGTAGCACACTCTGAATCTACGGGCCACTAATCCACTCAGAAGTGCAGCAAAACCAAGTTAAATCACACTGAATTCAATCACAAACCCAGTAACCCACAACATCCTCTTCATCTCGAAACCAATGAGTGTCACACCTGACTTTCCTATAAACTTTTAACAGCAATCACACAAGAGTGTTTTCCTGGGACTGTAAGCTTTCTGCTTTTGCAGGTTACTGTATTAGTACATGCTTGTTATGACTATTTGCACTTAAAATATACATGATACAATTAATGAAAGTAAATTTTTCAGTGAGGAAGAGTTGCTGCATGCTTGAAAGGCTTTTGAGAGATAGTTGTTTTCAGTTTCTAACTAATTTACAAACACTCAAGAATGTACAACTGGAATTTTCAGGGATGCTGGACATATCCATAAAGTCTCACCAGAATTCAACAGCTGACGAGCCCCTCTCCAACCATACAGACCTTCCCTACGCAACAGCTCTGCTTACAAGGCAGACACAAAATACTGGCAACATCTACAAAATTTGTAATAGAAGAACTCAAGGCAATTAAGCTTTCTCAACAACCAAGAGGAAATTATTAGCTAGGAAACAAACTATACCATGGTACACACTCCCATAAACATCCCAAAGAGCTCCGAGGGATGCAAAAAAAGATATTTATGCATGTGCACCTGCTTGGCAGAAACAATTTAAGATCAGAGTACTGCACTTTAATATTTTAATTTAACACACAGAGGAGAGTGAAAAATCAAAAAAAATAATTCAAAAATTAGAAGTGAACTTTTCCAGCTTCAAATAAGAGCTAAACCAGGAAGAGTGGAGCTGCTGGGGGCACTGCCTTCTCCACCTGACAACTCCCTCCATGTCCCCAGGAACTTTGCCCATACCAAGTCTGGAAGAACAGGCTCTTTAACGTAGTGCAGGTTCCAGTTTTTTCAGTGGGAAAAGCTAATTCTGTGAAATCATGTTTCTTAGGGACGTTATGATTGGCTGAAATCATTAAAGTTATTGAAACATTTCAGTTTAATGGCACTACACCATTTCACTTTGAATGTCTTTGACCTTCTATTTCATACAGTATCACCAGCAAAGTCTCACTGTGACCAAACGCAACACTTCAATGTATCCGACTGTAGCTCCAGTCACAAATTCTGGGGTACTCTTGTTACAAAAAGGCCAAAGCTCAGCCTTCTGTATTCATGGAAGGCAGAAGAAAATATGAAAAGATGGAATTTACCTCCAGTGCATGAGTTACATGTTCGATCAGTTTTATTTCTAAGACATAGTAAAAACATAAAGAAAGTGTGATACCCAAACTCTTGAGTCCTGAGCGATAAAGAACAGAGTGGAAGAGATGTGGTTTTAGGAATAGTGAGTAAATCTGGGATTCCTTAAGCCTGTGGGTCAGCTCTAAGTTCCCTGACAACAGATGAAATTCTACCCTGCACAGATGGACATTTATTCTCTGCTTAAGCCAGTACTTAAGTGATGTACGGGCCTTCTGGCAGGGGGACTTCTACCCAAGGAGAATAATCCTACTGTTGAACTTGAGTGGAGTATTCTCCTAAGTAAAGGGAGCAGGATATTGTCCTCCATCTAGAGGTATTTTCACAAGGAAAAGGAAAAAAGCACCAAACCCTAGATACACATACAGAGACAAGAATTAAAATAGATATTTATGATATCATGCCAAAAAAATAGCATTGAGCTAAATGCTGTATGCAGTCATTATAAGTAGAAATACTCAGCAGGAATCTCAGCTGAAGCTGCCAATAACTCCCAGGTTCAAGACTAGAGCTGAGTGAATAAATCATAACAAATAATGGTTTTGTCAAATTTTGACTTTTTTTTTCTCCTATTTGTGAACAGACTGCAAAACCTCTCAAATATGTTAGAAATTATATGCCCATTTCTTCTTCATATTTAGTATTTCTCTAAGGCCAATTAGCACACAATTTACTGTAATGTACACATTTTCACATTTGTTCTGTGTTAATTAGGCAAGGAAGTCACACAGCATTATTTTTGGCTCCCTGGGGATCAGGTTTAATCACTCATGCTATAGTAAAATTACTAATTTTACATACGATGGGAGGTTCTACTGCTTGAAACTCTCCTTGTGAAAAGCAGTGTTGGCTCTTCAAATTACTCACATGAAGGTCAATTAAAAACAATGTTTCTTGAAAGTCGAGCTGAAAAGTCTGCCGGTTACAGCCGAATTGAGGCCCTGCTACTTTAGTCAAGTATTTGTACATATTTGTCCTCACTGTGCACAACTCCGTCCAGCACAGCAGACGTTCGCATGGGTTTTACCCCGCGCAGATACCCCAGCCAGGTCTCTCTGAACTTGGCTTAGGTTGAGGAGTGCTGAAACACAACCCAACAGCTACTCTGTTGAGAATCGAGCAGGGCCCAGACACCAGATTTTAATGCAACGTGTTGGATTCAGGGAATATTTTATGCAATCAAGAATGGTATGATAGGAATCACGCTGCCTCCGCAGAATAGCAAGGAATGAAACCCAAAGAGCTAAGAATAGCTTCAAAGAAAAAGGGATTTGGGCATTCCAGGTTGCGAATCCTGTGAAGTCCAGCACCTTTTAGGAGATAGATAAAGCCACTTGCTTGGTGTCATGACAGTGAGACAGGGTTTGCGTTAGGTAGAATGTGGCTACAGCTTCTCATGAGCTCAAGAAAACGCAGAAATGCTAACAAATGAAAAACCAACAATAAAAAAAAGGTCAAATGTTCTGTCTTGGGAAAGATTGAACTGAAGATCTACTTTGGACTCAGTATAAATTCACCAGTTTTTAAACTGTTTTCTTTATCTGTTCTTCCTCCTCCTATTTTAAAAAGGACAAATGATTAAAACTCTATGTGCTACCATTAATGTCACACTCCATACCAAGAACAATCCTGATTTTAAGGGTTCGTTATAACTATTGCCTGCACACGCATGATTCCATACAACTATGCAAGCCCAAGTAGAAATCAGAACACCAGCACTACATTGCCTTTATTACTGGGTAAAAGACTCTTCTACTCCTGGCCCCCCAGTTGTCCCATACATCCCGTATGTAAAATACACACTATGTTAATTTACATCAATAAAACAGCTTTATGTCAATTTGTATATACCATCTAATCGAGAAAAGTTTACTGAACAATTAAAAGGTGCAATAAATGACAATCAAGACTAAACATGTACTTGATGACTTTATGAATGTATCAGTAATTTTATAAGGTAATTTGCAGTCAATGGCTATAAATTCCTATTTAAACCTGGCATACCACTCTTTTTTGCCCTGCAGAGAGCTGTATTTCCTAACAATACTGATGCCTGTTTGCCTGGAATTCGGTTACTTTATCCTTCAAATTTCCCTCATGAAATATCGTATTTCCAGAAAAGTTACATATTCTTTGTGTTTTTTCCACCACATTCTTGAAATACATTCTTGGGGGTGGGTCAATAATCTCTATCCTACAACACTGTGGTGAGAGCAAAAAGACACGGTAGATGATGTAAGCAATGAGGCATTCTTCCTCTTCAATTAAACCATGTAAATGCCAATTAATTCAGTGGGTCCATTTTAATTTGGACTGTATACTGTAATTCTGAGTGTTTGGGATGGTCTGCCCAGATGAAATCCTTGCTCAGGCATGAAGAGGAGAACAACCACAGACCTCACCTACGTGGTACCCAGTCACCACTCCAAGGCCATATGCCTGGGATCCAAGACACACACGTGAGGATGCACACAGCTTCTGTGAGCAGCCCCAGTGGGTCAGGTGGGATGACTTTGGGACCAGGCCCTTTACCTTTCTGCTGCAGGGCCACATCCTGAGGCGGGAGAGCACCACGCAGGCAAAGGAGGCAGGTTCCTAAATCAGCAGACTGATGGGGGCAGCAAAATCACAGCCTAAAGCAAAAGATACTGAGAGGAGGACGGACCTCCTGGGTATCAGCAAGTGCCCACAGCACCATACCCAGGCAGCCCACGTCACTGGGGCATCCCCTGTGGATCCTTGGCAAGAGCGAGCTCCCAGCGCCCTCCCCAGCCCTCCTGGCATTGCCCCTATATCTGAAGCCCTACTTCAAGCCCCCTGCCCCTCTTGCATGCGTTTAAAACCCCTACAAGAACAAAAAACTCTTTGCCTCACTTTCCCTTCTCATTTAAGGAGGTTAATCTAATGTCTATTTTAAAAGCCTGTTCACCCAGAGATTTAAGAACCTCAGATGAAATCCAGGATGGTGAGACCCAGAACTGTAGAACACTGTTTTTATCACTTCTGCACTGTTTGCCCAATGAGGAATTTCTGAGGGGCCATGAGGAGGGGATACCAAATGCTGCTCTTGAAAAAACAGGTAAAACCCAGGAAAGTGCAGGAGGAGGTACCCTGATTTTCCAGAATGTGAGATGTATTATGTCATTCCCAAACCATCTCACCCAAATGTTATAATGCGCTCCAGTATTTCTGGGGTTGGGTCAAATGCTGTGGAAAGACAGTTGGACCTGGCTAGGAAGAAAAGGGGAACAAGAGAAGCAGTCAACTGACCAGGAAGGGAAAAACTCCTTGTGATTTGCATCATCTAGGGATTTGCAGATACTGCTAGTTGGCTTATGACCTGCAGGAAGAAGACTGCACAGGGCCATTGCTTTATTCACCCCTGAGCATTTTTGGTTTGTTTGGGCTGCTTTGCTGCAGTCTGCAACTCAAGAGAGCTGTCTCCATGATAGGACCCACAAGCCCACCCTGACATCTGCTGGGGCCACCTCAAATAGATTTCTGGGATGCACAGGGTCCTCAGGCCCCCAGAACAACCAAGATCAAATCAGGAGGGTAATGGCAGAGAAGGAAAGACTATTTCACTGAACCAGAGAGTTATCAGACAGCACCTGATGGTCAAATAACTCTAAAAAAAAAAAGAAAAGATGGGGGCTTGCTTCTTACACCGGAACCCCCTGCCTTTGTAAACGTATGGTACCTTAGCAGATATGTTCCACCCAAAGGGGCATGCATCCACAAGACAAAATACACCACTGCAGTTGCTGTTAATTAGTCACTGCCCCACCGCAAGTCTCAGCCCAGAGGTCAAGGACTGGGTGAGCTCTGGAGCCTAAACTATCCTCTTAGGCATAGTAATGTTTTCCCCACAAGATAAATAGCTTGCATGCGTGCAGAGAGGGGAGAGGGCCCTTGGAAAGGCACATGGGGCCCTTGCTAGTTGGGTACCTGTGCAGAAGATACATGGGAGGTCATTAGTCTTCCAGTGCTCTGCTCTGACGTCTTCCTTTAGCCATACATAACTTTTAAAACTTTAAAGAGAGAGAGGTCATTATCAGCTGTCCTGAAGGAGGAAGGCAGCAGAAGCAGCGGGCGGCTTGCCAGCCCCACATGCCGGGGGGGGCTCCCTTGGGCAAGGTGGCATTGACCACTGCAGGAGAGGTGTGTCCAGGAGATCGGGATGCAGAAGAGGGCTTTGCTTGCTGCTCTCTCAGCTCCCCCAAAGTGTAGCCAGCACACTGTGGTACTGTATCAGAAGAGCCACAGAAGCTGCTCTGAAAAAGTCTGATGCTGGCACGTAAGTATGCATGGGAAGAGGCGAGGAGCAGGACTCAGAGAAACAGATGGAAATACATGGCTCAGGAATAATCTAGAAAATTCAAACCTAGCAGGCCATGTTTCGGGATTCACAGACATCATCTACAAGAAAGTTTAACATACCCAAATATTTTTCCTAAACTCAATTTCTGCTCCGATGCCAGTACTAACAGGATTAACAAAAGAAACCTGTCTTGTCTTGCTTTTGAAGAGGATAATCAAGGAAACGATAAACAAATTGATCAAGAGAAAGACATTCTGTGTCATTCTGCAGCAGGAAAGCCAAAAGACAGAATTCAGAGGAAAAGCTTCTCTCTGCATTTGAGAGCTGTTTCCAGTGAAATGGGATTTCCCCTTTCTGCTTTCATTTGAATGGCATTTGAAAAACACAGCTGCAGAGTCCCATGCACACAAGGTACAGAGCCAAGCGGGGAACCCTCCCAGCCAGGCCGTCACAGCCTTCAGCAGCGGCTCTGCAATTAGCACTTTGTCCTGTCTTTACAGCACGCAGAGCCCAAGTCCTTGATTCAAATGCTCCCGAGCTGCAACAGGCATCTTGATCCTCACCTGGACCTGGGTTCTTGAGCTCACCCATAAATCAGCAGACAAAGGCTAACTTCTGCCCCAGGCTGGGGCAGGAGGCCATGTCAGTGCAAACACAATGCACCCGGCATCTGAGCCACCCTCTGCCCAGCTGTGGATTATACCTTCACCCTGAAGTTCAGAAAAAGGCAGGATCTGGCATCGCAGAGCAAGGCAATTACCTGCCTGCCTGGAAGACAGATCTAGTCTTTTCAGTCATGCACTTAGCTTCAGAATTCGAAAAATCTCATAACTTTTTCTCATGCTCTTGCACCTGAAGCAAGCTCCAGAGACCTCCCTTCCTCATCCCAGCCCCACTGTCAACTTTCCCCATCCTTCCACCCACCTTGCATGCTGGCTATTCTTCTTCCTGTGCCCCCCAATACTCTGCCCCCAGAATCCACAGATATTAATTGATTTGTCAAAAGAAAGTTCAGGCAAGGATCTATTAAATCAAAACATTCCACTCATACCTTCCAGGCTTCTCCATGAAACTGAGATTCCTCAAATATAGTAAAAAGACAAAACAAGACAAAACAAAACGAAGAGGGAAAGAACAGAAAGAGTGGAAATAGAAACCAGACAGATGAAAACCAGGAGGAAAAAGAAAACCAACAACCAAGCACAAATAAATTGGAGGACAGCACTCACTAAATGCTGCAGGTTGGGGTGGGTTGGTATTTTTTTTGTTAAGAATTTGGCATCATTGGCTTTCTGTGATATGTCACTGCATGAAATAAATACAACATAGCAAGCATTATAGGAAACAATTGCCATATGTGAGAGTGGTGGCAGCCTGTGCTTTCCCCGCCACCCCCTATTGCTTTTGTCTGCACTAAAGCTGCGTTTAAACTAGTGAAATCCATCTCTCTCTGCCTTAATGTATAAATACATTTTCAACCAAGACCCACCACTGGCTATACTTGTATGGCAACTCTCAATCGAAATGTCTAAGCAGGGTTTTGACTATATCCCCAGCTCATTGTTAATGCATTTAACAGGATTTCCAAAAATTCCCTTTGCTCTTTGAGGTGATACCCGGTTCTCCAGTGAAATGCAGCAGATCTCTGATGCAGTACAGCTCGCTATTGAGTGTTAAACCCTTTTTGCCCACTAGTATAGAAAAAACAGAAAACATCATATGGACAGGTATAAAAGCTGCAGAGAACTAGATCTGAGAAAACTATAATCTTGTTTGCGTTGGAGGGTATTTCACGTATGCTAGTTTTAAAACTGCACAAGTACATCTGTGCACAGAATTGGCCACATACTAAATGGCCTGGGATTGTTGAAATGGCAGCTCAGATACACTGCTAAGGAAGGTAATTAAACTGGTGAGTACGTGAATGACCTGGTTAAGAATCTCAAGAAAACAGAAAATTCCTCAGGAGGCAAAAACTGGAATTGAAATATCAAAATTTATCCTGTAGCAAAAAATAGCCTCCTTTCATTCCTTTGCTGCCAATGCTTTAAAAAAAGAACAAGGAAAAAGAAAAGTGCACAAAATAATACATGAAAACATTCTCCAAAACTAAATAGGCATAGAAGCACAAAGCCCTCTATATAGTCAATACTATTTTTAGAAAACATTTGAACCCACAGACTTCAAAATTAATTCTCTAAAGTACATTTCTATAACACAATACAAATCTCACTAAATTCCATGGTTCACAATATTATACAAGAAGGTACCCTTTGCTATTAAATGCTATAGGACCTGCCCAGAAAGGTTAGCAACTCTTTCTAGGATACCAAAATCTTTTCAGTTCAGTTCATCACTAAAAAAACCCGATGGACTGATTTTAATTTGATCAGACTTCAGTTGTTGTCAGAATAGTTTACCGAACAGTTACTATGAAAAATAGGGAGGGTGTTTGTTCACAAATGAAATCAACTTTCTTAGGAGTATTCATAATGTTTCAGCCCTTAAAATGTCATGTGCTCCAAAACAGTACATGCTTTGTGGCAAATAATGTATTGCCAACTTTAATAGGAAAAGCTGTATGTGGAATTTACAGCAATTACTTCGTGGGGAATGCAGGCAGCTTTCCCACTAAAGGTGACTGGGGTGATGAGCCCCATTGCATAGGTTGGGGCAAATCAGTCAAAAACAAGAGCTAGACAGGTATGTTGGTGCCTACATTTTGAATTACATCAATGGAAGTGAAGGATTTACATAGCAGTTGATGTTTACGTGTTTAACTGCTAACTTTGTACCAGGTTGCAATGATAGCTGTTCTCTTTCCAGCCTTGTCAAGTATGGCCAGGATTATCGAGTCGAGCTGTTCTTTTTCCAGCCTTGTCAAGTATGGCCAGGATTATCGAGACGACCTGACCCTTTTTGATTGCCTTCTACGACCTGATTTTTTGGAGGACATCATGAGCCTTCATCCCTCAAAACCTCACCTAGAATCCACCTGAAAGTACGAAGGGATATCAGAGGGACTGGGCCAGCAGACAAAAACATGTGCTGACACTCATTATACATGTTCAAGACTCCCTTCTATGTTTTGCCAACACTAAATTCACCAAGACTGCCATCAGAAAAATGCAGTTGGAAAATGAGAAAGATTATCAGACTCAAGAACCAGTACTTTAAACCGCATCCTATATTGGGTTTTTGTTTCCTCATTCCACTAACTTACTAAGGCTGATTATAACAATGGCATGAAACTAAGTGAGAGAGAGGAGAGGGGGGAAAGGGGGGCTAGGGAAAGGAAGAAAAACACTCTTTGTTTGTTTAGATTGGGTCACATTGTGAATTTAGGTTTCATTTTTCTCTTAATTTTGTGCAAAGATTGGCCTTAAGAAGAAACACATTTCTGGAATTGGGAACCTACACCATGGTACAGCTTTCAAGACACCATGCCAAAGTGTCTCTTTAATTATTTTTTAGATGAATTTTCCTTGTTCTGAGCTAATGGGTAACAGACCATGTCACAAAAATATTCCACATCCCTATTTATTCAGCAGAAGAGAGCTTTTTCTAAGAGTTTTTGAGGGGTTTTAAAAACTATAGGCAAAGAGTCCTCAGAACCGGTACCTACAGGCTGTAGGCATCTAGTTCTGGTTCACTGGAGCCACATTCAGCCAAGGACATCCAGCTTCAGCTGCAATTTAGGATTAAACTCAGGATGCTCATGAGGCAACAGAGCCGTTTGCTTTCCTCTGTTCCCTCACTGCCTTCACAACCCAGAGTAAAACCATAAGAGAGCTCCCAGAAACTACAGGTATAGCTTCAACAACTGTTTAAATTTTACAAAATAAACCTGCTTAAGCAATTAAGATGTTTTTGATGTTTAAGATTACTGAATGCATGAAAATTAATAGATACCCCTGAGTCATCTTCAGCCAGAAAAGCCATCAGACACCCTGGAACAAGCCATTTTCAGCTCTAAAAGGCGCTGAGGTCCATGGCAGGAGTCGCTGTGGGAAGCTGGCTGGGAAGCTCTCAGCCCCTCCAGGTTCATCTTTACTCTTCAGGAGCCACTGCCAGGGCAACGTGCTGGCTTGGGGCACCTCAGGCGAGAGAGACGGCTGAAACTGGTGTAGGACGCTGATGCTGGGGAGAGGGCAGCCGCCCAATGCCTCAGCCAGCCTGGCTCTGGGGGCCCGAGTGGGATCCTTTTTCTGGAGGAAATCACACTGTTCTGTAACATTAGTCCTTCCCAAAAGGGCTGCTGAAGCCAGCCTGCTTTTTGTTCTCAATAATCACTTTACCAATATTTCAAAGGCATTATGTAACTGAAACAGTGTAAAGTTATTGCTACCGACATTGTCAATAAATCATTAACATTTCTTAACAGGAACAGCACAACTGTTCATGTCATGGCTGTCTCATTCACTTTCTCAAATCAAAGCTTTCAAATTAAATATTCATTTAATATTAAAATATTAATGCAGTCCCACTGTTTCTGTAATATTAATTTCTTATGGCATTTCCAGGCAAATGCATATATTATAAGCTTCATCTCCCACAGGAGGTCCCTCAGCCTTCCCTTTCCCTCTTCCAGCATTATCCTGATACTGGGCCAGGATGGGACTTTGAGAGAAGGAGGGGCTGCCTGATGAAGGAGCAGCAAGGTGGATAATTTAACTTAAAGTGTACCCCATTCCTCCCCTCCCACACAACCTCCCCACCCTTAGATCAGGATATCGAAGGCTGCCATTATATCTCCCGCCTACAGAATGAGTCATTCATACATTCAGCAATTCCTGTTGGAAAAACAGTGAATGCCTCTGCCACCAGAGCCCATTACAGAAATTAAACTTTGCAAATCATCAGGGAGGGGCAAGATTTAAAGTCTTTCAAGGCACACTCCTGATCTCTCCGGTCTCAGTAAGAGCAGAATTGATTTGACAATAAGCTTTTACAGCCTTAATGTCTACAGTAGGCAGCACGCACATACCCGGGTAAGAAGCAGGTCAGAGGAATAGAGTACTTCTGAATATTATTTTTTTTTTCCAGTGGTTCATCTCAGGCAAAAAGGCACTGAATAGAAATCCACAGTGGCATTTCCATTGCTGTACTACAGCTCAACATCCAAGGCTCGCACGAAGAGCACCCCTGGTCCATGGTCCATCAGGCTCTTCCTGGCTGCCCCCGCACGAGGTTCCCTGGAGGAAGTGAGTGAACTGGGGGGGAACCTGCAGCACCCTAAGGAAAACTTGGGTTTTCAAGAATTTCACTCTGCAGGAAGCTCTGATTGGGAAGATCCAAAGCAGAAGCCAAGTTTATTCACTGACAAATGGTCAAGACAAAACCCCATTCTGAAATACTAAGTTTCTGCACAGTTGTGCTGGTTTTGCCTGGGATAGAGTTAATTTTCTTCACAGTAGCTAGTATGGGGCTGTTTTGGATTTATGCTGGAAACAGTGCTGATAACAGAGGGATGGTTTAGTTCCTGCCCAGCAGAGCTCTGGGAGCCAGGGGCATCTCTGTCCCTCCCCCCACCCCACAGCGAGCAGGCTGGGGGGCACAAGGGGCTGGGGGGGACACGGCCGGGACAGCCACCCCCCCTGCCCCGAGGGCTATGCCGTGCCATGCGGTGCCATGCTCGGCATGGGAACCGGGGGGCAGAAGGAAGGGGGGGCGCTGGGATGGTGGCGTTTGCCTTCCCCAGTGCCCACCAGGCGTGCTGGAGCCCTGCCGCCCTGGGGGTGGCTGCGCCCCTGCCTGCCGTGGGGAGCGGGGGGGTCCCCGGCTTCGCTTTCTTGTAAGCATGACTTTCGCTTTACCTATTAAACTGCCTTTATCTCAACCCCTGAGCTTTCTCACTTTTACTGTTCTGATTCTTTGCCCTATCCCACTGGGGAGGAGTGAGTGAGCAGCTGTGAGGGGCTTAGTTGTCAGCTGGGGTTAAACCATGACAACAGTTTACTATAATTACTTCTGTTGCTTGTAGCTTCCTTATCCCTCCTCCTGAGACCATTAAATCTATGCTACTTCTTCAGAGTGAGGAATAAGAGCTCTTCAGCATTCAGGCTCTTTGGTATGTTCTCTCACTGTTCCCTTCTCCACTCGTGAGACATCCTGGGTTTTGTTTGGGGATTTGTTTGTTTGTTTGTTGGGTGTGTGTGGGTGTGTATTTTTTTTTTTTTTTTAAACCAAGTGCTTCATCTCCATAAAATTCATTCACTTGCATTCTTCAGGGGGAGGGAAATTATTTCTTGTTTCAATTTGCCAGTGGCACCAGACCTCCCTCTCTTTACATCTCTTAAAGGCCTGAGAGGTCTTTGAAATAGGGAAAGCACTATCAAGGTTTAGCAATGAGCTTCTAACAGGAGTAGACACAGGCTGCAACTGAAATACTCTGGTACTGTATTTCAGGTTGGTTGTTGGATGCTGACTTTAAAATGATGTTGGGATAATCCTTCCTCAATAGGAAGAGCAGGAGGTGCCACCCTGGAGGTACCATGTCTCTTTATGCCCTTCTAATCCTGCTACAAGCCAGGCCTTTGTGCCTGGGTATTGGTAGTCTGAGTGCTCAATGGGACTACAGGAGCTACTTTCTCAGTTTACCCTGAATACAAGAAAATCTGTTCACTCAAATGGGTTCTTGCCTTTCTTTGAGGTTTGTCATCAGAGGGCATGTTGCCATATAATCACTTAGGATTAAAACCACAAAGGACTATCTTTGAGAGTGATAACTTTGGATACTTTAATTAGTGAGAGAGGAGTTTGGATGCTTGGTCTACCTGAGGGTGTTTCTGCTTAGCAATCTTTCTTTCCCTGCAAATCCCTTACAGAGAACATCTTTGGAAAGAGTGCTTCTGTCCAGAAACTAGTGGCATGACCAATGAACTTAATATTAGAACTGTGTTCCCTTAAATTCCCAGAAATCATATACTAGGGTACACATCACCTCCAGGAGAAGCACGGAAAGCCACCAATTTAGCTAGACAAACGTCTCGCCCAGCCAACATCCCTCCTCTGACAGTCCTCGCCCCTCTCAGCAGCTGCCTCCCACTAAACCCATCAACTCTGTCATCCTGCCAAAACCTGTTCATCTGCATCTAGCCCCAATGTAACATTCACCTCCCCTCTTCTTTCCCTTTCTATAAATTGCATCCTTCCCCTCTCATACTCTCCAACTCCTCCACATTTGTCTTCTTTCTCCCATTAGTCTCACATTCCATTCTCTCCCCTCACCCTTCCTGCTTGTAAATGGTACCTGTCCTTCTTTACATACCACTTCACCCTTTCCCTGTCCAAAGCAGCATCCAGCTCCTGGAAGCATTCACTGATCATTTTACATCCTCCCTGTAAAATATTTTTTTTTACTTTTTTTTTTTTTTAAAGGATGCTACATAAAAATAAACTATATTCGTTTTTGAACATGCCTGTGACCATTAAACCACCACACTCAGCAGTGAGTTTTTACAGCTCATCATAAAGCCTCCTGCAGTCCCATTATAGTTGACTAAGGGAATAAAACACGGTTTGAAAAGTATCCCAACAGTCTACCATTACTGCTTTCCTCCTGTGCTTTTTAACCGATTAAAAAAATAATTAACATATTAGAAGTACTCTGTCCCCAGGTTTTCAGAGCAGCACCCAAAGGAGACAGGGGAAGGGAGAGCACGCAGGGCAGCTCCTGCTGAATCCATCACGTTGGCTACCAGTCCTCACACAAAACGGAGTGAATGCAACGCTCCCAACCACTCACTTTGCCCTGCGACACAGAGACATCCAGTCACACCTTTGCTGCCCATTAGGACACCTTTGAGGGGCATCAATCTAGTTTTTCAGCCAGAGATTATGGAGGGTATATCAAGGCCTCCAAAAGGGATTCAAGAAACTGAAAAAGAAAAGAGCACAGGAGCAGCCTCAGGAGCAGCTGGCCACGCTGGAACGGGCCCTGGGCTTGGCTGCAGGACCAAGTGGACAAAGGCACCGTGGGGCCGCGCTCCACAGACATGTTTCGGGGTGGGCGTGCAGGAGGAAGTGGCGCAAACACGAAGCATGAGTCAGAGCCACACCTTGCAAGTGGCTGTCACCAATGTCTGTTATTGTTATGCAGGAGACTCTGGCATTACTGGGAAGGTTCTCTGGGTTGTGGCCAATGAAGTGATTGCTGTGGAGGATATTAGGTGTAACAGGATGTTTTTCTAGCAAGGGCTAAAGGCAGAAGCTATGTCATTGCTTTGGCTTCCCTTCTTCCACACGAGGGATGAAAATGGATCCCAAGGTGGGGAAAAAACTTTGAACGTGCAGTCAGCAACTTACTCCTTCATTTTGAACAAGTTATTTAAAAGTACTAATAATTGTATTAGGAATGAGTACATTTTCCAGCTATCCAGCTCACTTTCCCTCCCTAATGCTGACATTTCAAATAGAGTGTTACAGAGTTATACCATTACTAGATTAATAGGATGTCACAGGCAGCCTCAATTATAAAGTCAATTGATTGCATTGAGTGAAAAAAAGTCTTCTGAAAATAATAATGCTAGTTTTATACCATTATTCTCTGCAGTTGTAACATACTCCATGAGCAGTAGGGAGAATTAGCAAAGCTCTACACCCTGTATCAGAAGGTGGGTAATGCTGGCCCAAGTTTCTCCTACCTCTATGTGATGATTCTCAAAAACTTTCATACAAGAGAAACACATGATGACCAGCAAAATCTGTAGTAGCACAGGCTCATAACTTTATGTCACCTGATATACGGCTTCTGTTCCTTGAAAAATAATACAGCCAAAGAATCTGCCACTAAACCACCAAACAGCTACCAGCAATACAAAGAGTTCAAAGGATCGTGCTACAGTACCAGAGCACATAGTGAAGCAGGGCAGGTACACGCGTACCTAGACGTGCCCTTACGCTGTCTCTCACCAAGGCCTCTTTTCCTACCTGTGCTGCCTCTCCAGCTGCTAGGATCCTGAGCGTGGACCAAAGCTTAGAACCTGCATTCCCACAGCTACTGAGCAGGGTTCAGCATGTCACATTAATGTCACTGCCCTGCTAGCACTCTGTGAACAGCTCTGGTTTTGCTTTTAACATTAGTTATATTTCCTTCAGCTATTAAAAGTATACAGACACTCATTTCCCCATTTGCTCTACTATCCCGTATAGTGTCTACCTAGAAGGCTTTGGAATAGCATAGGCCACAAAACCAACAGTCGATTAACAATAAGTAAAAAGTATAATCTTTAATCAATACACCACTTCTAGGTAATTGCTATGCAAAGTTAAAAGGCAGACCCTTTCTGCACAACTTATAAAGCTATTTAAAGGTAATTATGATGGGTAGACATAATTTAGAGCAGGAATATTTCTTTCCAACACTGGAGAGGGAGGGATTGTTCCCTACCTTCGTTCTCTAGTTTTCTCCAGTTTGCTTATCCCAATATCAAATAAGGTAAACTCTGACATTTCCCTTAAATCACTTACGATCCCTCAAAAGTTCAGAGGTTTGGTTCTGAAGGACTCTCTCAAAAAATTCAGATGTTTTGCTACCTCTGCTCTAGGCTCTCCAAAATTCTTCAAAATTCAAAGGAGGGCAGAAAACCTTTCCTAGGATTTACATCTTGCATCTGTTTGAACTATGATGCCATCAAAACAGCCTCTGACATGACATTTTGGCATACCTGGTGCTGTGAAGCCAGGAACTGCATTGGTCTATAGAAGCTGAGGCTTTCTGAAAAGGTAACTTGAATCTCCACTGAAACACTGGGCTCACAATGTACATTGAGTTAAGCCAAAGTTTTGGGAGAAAAGTTGCATTTCCTTTCTCCAAGCTCGTATCCCCTATCCTTAGCTTGCAGCCTGCAAGACAGACAGGATTATACCTTCCTATCATTTGTGTTCTGTCTCAACTCAGTGTAGACAGGCTATGGATGATGATGATGCATCCATATGAAGCTGCCATGGCAGAGCTGTAAAAGCTACTACAGTGACAAGTGCCTACTACCTGGTCACTACCCAGGAGAAAGTAGTGAATTGTGAGCTATATAAAAAAATAAGCAGGGAATTTTATAACATTGATTAGGAAAACTGCATTTTATAGCCAGGTAACACCAAATGTATATTCATATCAAAACCTGACTCTTCACAGTGTATAACATCATAGATCACAAGACTCTCAATTTTTTACTATTTCAGTTTTTTGCCTTATCATGGTTTAAAAAAACTCCTGCCTTCTGTTGCAATTACAGCAATGAATTACACCACCACAGATGGAAGAAAATTCATAAGGTTGCAGAGTCAAGATTTCAGTGATTAGGAAATCCCTGAATTATGCTTGAATGTGCAATCAATATTTGTTCCCCATGTGCACGCACACTACAACAATGTTCCCAACACTACGATCACATGCTCCTTTATCCCATGCCACTTTGGTCTGCCTCACTCAGTACATAGATCCTTACTCCAGGAATGAACTGGGGTGGAGAGCAAGTGAAGCTCTATTTTTGGCATGTGAGCACTGACAGTGGGCTTTTCCTCTACCATACACTGATAGCTTGGGAGCAGGGGCTCCAAAACCAAGCAACACGCACAGTTGGAGACAGAATTAGCTGCAAATTTATGACCAGAAAAATGCACATCAGCAGAGTGAGGCCCCCACGTCCTATTAACAAATGTCAAGTCTTTTTGTGTAGAGGTTCGAGAGTTTCACATTGAAAGAGCTGTGAGTTTGTTTGGGTTTTTTTAATGGGTAATACAAAATAATTTCCTCCCAATTTGTTCCTGGAAAGAGAAGACTACTTTGGCTCAAACATTTTAAGAGATGAACCAGCAGGAAAAATTTCAGCCTACATGAGTAACTGAAAAAAAGTCCAGTTTTATACTAAAAGCACTAGAAAATCATAACCTTGGCAGTTACATGGCCTATTCCCAGAAGCAGCTACACCTGAGGGCATTTGTTTTAAGGTAGGTTTGGGAGGTTGTTTTGATTTTGTTGGGTTTTTTAAGCTGTAAGAGAAATTCTGGATCATTCACAATTTCTGTTGAAGCTATATAAAATTAAGCTAATAGCTTTGGCCAAAAGAGATGAAAAAGAACAGAAAACAAAAGCTTTTGAAAGAGTCCAAGTGTTTCAGTTCCAACTTTTCAAAATTATGGTATTCAAGTTTTCACTCCATGTGAAGTTTTAAGTCCAAATCACCTCCATTTACTTTTAAAGTACTGAAGGCTTACATTCAATGCTTTATTTTGAGCTACATAAAAAAATTTTGCCTAATCTGATGCCCTCCACATCTTGAGGAAAAGGCACTTCACAAGGTGGCAGTGACAAGAGGCCATGCAACAAATGTCAGCAGAGCTTTTCTGCAGGCTGAAATCTGTTCTATGCAAGATCTGCAGGAGTCTCTTTCCAGGAGTTTTTGGACACACATTAGGCAGAGGAAAATATTTCCAAGGCTGGTTATCTGAGAGTCTGCTTTCCCTTTCTGGGTGTGGTTTGGAAGATACTCTCCAGAGACATCCTCCTCGACCATGCAGTCACTGTTGCCTGCATTAACACCTCTGTATTTGGCTAAATTGTTGGTTTGAGGTACCTTCTGGTAGTTAGTTGTCCAATGCTGACCTCCATTTGCAGCGCTTGGTTAGATGGGACAGTTCTCTGCAAGAGCATTTTGGTTCATTTCTGGAAAGCTCGCAGGAGAGTGGGGAAAAGGTGTTCACTGAAAATACTTCAGTGGGGTGTTTTGCCTGTCCTTAGAGCAGTCCAGGGATCACTGCTTCCAGGGGTAACTTATTACCCTCCACAAGGTATTTCAGAACATGCATTTCTTCCCTCTGGGAGGGGAGGAATCTCTCAAATTCATTGTACGGCTCTATCGTCCTGATTCTAATTGGGCCTCTTTATCAATAAAGGCACCTGCCACCTTGCAGAAGAGAGGTCAGCTCTAGGCTTAGGGAGGATGCTCATTCCCTTTGCCACGCAGGAAGCACAAGTCAGATTGTGCTATGCTATCAGTACACTCAGTCTATTTTTTCAGGAACAAACTATAATTTTTTCCAGCAAGTGCACTTAGAAGTTTGTTTGCTAAGTGGAGTGGTGTTGCGTCCCTCCTTGATTATGGTTGAATAGAAGTGTGGGGATTTTTTTTTCAAATGGAAAAACAAATGGAACAGATTCTCTGGCCTTCCAACCCTCGCAGGCACCTTTGGTATGAGGTTTATCACTCATCGAGGGAGAGGAAATAACTTTTTTGGACACTCCTTGTTATGATATGGACAGCTGATCATAATACAAGATAATCAGAATGAATTATTCTTGACAATGTTTTACAAAACTGTCACAATGGTATGCGAGTCAGAGAATAAAGTTCTAGGCGAAATCCTTAGAAAACAAATAGATTTATACTGGAGAGTATGCCCCTTTGCCTATAGCTTACAGAATTATTCATGCCAAATCACTTCATAGAGAAGTTTGGGCTTTTTTCTTGTTGCTGGACAAGTTACTTTAAGGGATATAATTTTTCTGGTTTCTGCATAATAATAACCTCATGATCAGATCCAGTCTCCATCTAGTTGAGTATTCTGCCTCCAAGTGTGTCCAGGGGGCAAAAGGCAGCACCTGGACCAGGAGATCCTTCATGCATGTGACAAAACAACATGAAGGTAAACCAGAGCCTTCCACTCCTTACCCCAGAGGAAAAAGAAGCCATGTACCTGCATCACGATGTGGCTTTTGGCATTGTAGTCCACAGGCATCTGATTTCACTTCACATTCCCCTAACAACTCTCCATTTGCTAGCCATGCATTCATTTCTACCTGCCACCTTCTGCTAGATCAATGCTCTAAGTGTGTGTGCACATAAAATGCTGAGCTGTGGGCACCTTGCTTCTGGGATTTTAGATGAAACAATTACATTTCACTGGCAGAGTTAAAAGAAAGCATTGCCTATTTCTGTCATCTGAGACTGCAAGAAACAGTCATAGTGGGATTTCTTATCTACTAAAATTTCTGAGGGCTAGCCTGAAGGACACGGGCTCCCTTTCCTTGAAATAGCACACAGCGTATTACTTCAGGCTCGTGTCTGTCCCAAGCTGAACTACAGAGTAACTGGAGAATGGAAAAATGCTGCCAGCGCCCAAGTTGCCTGTTGCCACCTCCCACTGTAAACTCCTTATCTGGGAAATGCCTTGTGAATCGGATGGCAGGGTTTCAACTGCTGCTTCTTCTGGTGCCCATCCTGCCCCGAACTGTCCACCGCTGCCACAGCCCTGATCCCGGGCAGGACAGCCCTCGTGCCACGACACAGGAGGAGGGACAGGGTGAGCGGCCAAGTGCACAGAGGATTGCCCCTTTCAGGCTTTCATTGCATTGCTTACAATGCAGGAGAATTTTGATAAGGAGGGAGGGGAATGACTAATTTTGCCATCAGATGGAGTAAAATTAGCTTAGGTGAGTAAGGGTGTCTGGCTGGCAGACAGCCATTTTCAAATACAGCCCAGTGAGCTCAGCTCCACGGCCAAGAAAACAGTGGGATTTGTATTTTAAAGTGCTTCGTTAGATCAAGTGCTTGTAGCCAAAGCTGAGAGCAAGCCACAGGGGGAGGAACAGGGTGGTGGCAGCTGGGAGTCTGGCAGCTGTGTGATCTCTGGGGGCTACAAATGAACATGTAAATTTCTATATTAAGCAGCAAAAGCATCTATTAGAGTAAAATTGCTCCAGCTTAATTGTTAGATAGGCATGTTTGTTAAAATACAATTTAAGCAAGATCGTATCACTCTTCCTCACTCAAAAGTGTATGCTCGATAACGTCGTTTGTCAGCAACTGCCTACTATGTTAAATAGCTGAGGAATTGCTGGATATCTTTCTGCTTAGATAATAACATTAAAGTTTCTTGAAGCATTTTAGAAGTCTGACTAATCTCTCTGTCTCTCTATTTTATTTTTCTAAAGTGAATTTAGTGCTGGTGAAAGGTTCCAGATTGACAGCCCTGGAGACAGGAGCTGATTGCTTATCCACATAATAGGTACAGTCCAGACAGCTGCAGAGCACGTACCACTCCCTCCCAACCACCGGCTCTGGTTCCTGCACCTTGCGCTGCCACCCTGAACGCTGAAGAGTGGCTGCAAGGCTTTGCTGCACATGTGATGGTGGTGGGCATTCCCACAGGTGATCCATGGCTTTATCAGGTTAACCTTCTTGGGCTCCCTTTATAGCCAGAGAGCAGGCTATAATGAATCACCCTGCAGAAAAACCAGCAGGAACCTAATTTCATCTTCTCTGCCTGCTTTGGATTATTAAGGGAGCCTTGGGACCTCAGGCTTAAGGTGCAGTTAACAGGGAGTGGGAGTCTACGAGGCTCACTCTGATCTGGGAAATGACAGCTTTTACGCAGGTGCCTTCCACAACAAGCAAGCAAATACCCACAGCCTCAAACCAGTCTTGAAGTCCAGGCCTTGAGAAATGCCTGCAGCTGAGAACCGACAAAGACACAGAAAATACTCTTTGGCTGAAACTGCCTAAATGTGTAGCAACCGAAGCCAGCCAAACATCAGAGATTTGCTTGTTTGCTTCTGACACATACAGAGCTGAAACTACCTGGGTGTTCAGACACCCACAACCCAAGATATATTCGAATGACAACTCAGTTACAGCACCCTAATGATACATGGTACTAAAGCTAACCAAGCCCCTGACTCAAAACGTCACTCTCCATTCAGCTCTCATTGACATTCCCACATTCTGAAAGATCTGTGCACTAGTAGGAAGAATATCATACTGCAGGAGATGTGACAAATTGGGGGAAAGTGCTTTGCTGAGGTTGCAAGGTAGAAAGGGCACCTCTGGAAAATTCATTGAGCTAGAAAAGCCCTCTTGACTTCACACACTGCACTGTCAGATTTTCTCCTGCTGGCAGCATTGGAAGGTCTGCTTTGGCAAATCCTACTAAATCTACACAGTGCATGGAGCAAACATGTAAAAAAAGCAGCAAACCAAACCAAAGCAGGTAGATCTGGATGCTGCTTTAAATAAATGAGGAGAATTTTTCATTTTGCTGTCATTGCTCTTTCCAGTTGTAGAAATGTTACTGCTCTTTGGATACCAATATGGCAAGCAAGGAGGTAACAAAGTAAACCAGGCTATTATTTCTTCATAGTGGACAAAGCCTTTTCTTTCTCCAGCCAACTGCCTTCAAACATCCACATTCAAGCTCTGTATTAATAACCTTGCTTCTACAATGAATTGGGGCAGTTTCCAGCATCAAATCTTTGTGGCAGCCAGACTGAAAAGCAATCCTAGGGAACACCATACTAGATAAATGACTTTTACTCAACAATTCTTAGGTTGCCCTTGAGAAACTATTGTTGGAGGGGGAGGAGGATAAACCACAAGCCTCAACAAGGAGAAAACTTTTATGCAAGAGTTCCTTGTTTTCCAAAATTGCCCCAAACAAACATCACAGTGGCGAATTCTATACTTCTATTTCATTCTGGTTTGGCTCTCAAAGGGACAATATCTACATCCCCAGGCCTGTAAAGACATATGTACATTATTAATATATACCTTATGATTGCTGTTTCATGCAGCTACTCCCAGGATGCCAAGTTTTGTTTACACACAAAAGCCTTCACAGAATTGGGGTTTTGTCCTCTTATATGTAGTCAGACCTTATCAGTTCCATTCCCTACCATTGGAATATTGTAATTGCAAAGAATTTCTCTTTTATCCCAAATACTGACTATTTCAGGACAAAGAGTGAAATTGCAAACGTTTTGGTTATAGCTCTAAGCAGCACACACATCGTAAGCGCAATGAGCTGAGCTCACTCCAGTCCCAAAATTGATTTGGCTTCCACACCTCTGCAAATTAGGTTACATATTTCCATGCTCAAGTGAAAAAGCCAACCTGCAACTTTAATACTTAATATTTAAACAAGGTGCTTAATGTTTACTCACTAAGTTCTTTTTCTAAATTTAAGCCTTTGCCTAAGTTAGACAGAAAATACTAATGGGTGAACCTCAAACCATTGGAAGGTTGGGTCTGGTTCAGAAGCTTATCCAAACCCCTTCTGTGTTTAAAGAAACTGGCTTTGAGACTTGCAAGAACATGAGTCATCCAAATGCCACTGTGACTTATTATGGGCGATCAAACTTTGAGTGATGGTCCCCAAATTCTCTTTCTGATCACCAATTTGGTTATTGCTTTCAAGTTTAATGATGCTGAGTCACACGGATGATAAAATCTTTTGGAAAACCAGTTTAAACTGTCGGCAGAGCCACAGCCAAATGTAGGTCTGTCTGAGCCATGCCCTGATTTGCTCCCAAGTCAGCTTATTCCAGTCTACCCTGGAACATTCCCCAAGGCCACGGCTGACGCAAAGGTGATACAAAATTAATAGATCTGCATTTGACTCCCCAGTCCTCCTGTTACCAGGGGTATTCCAAAAGCCCTAAGCTTTTTCCTGCAGCACCTCTCTGTCAGTTCAGTTTATGTTAACAGCCACAGAAAAAAAGTCAAATCAAACCTTGTGGCTAATGCAAGATGGACACAGTTTATGCGGTGGAGTTACATAAACTCATGACAAGTACATTCACCCAAACTGCACCCCAGAGCTGGGCAGTGCACCATAGGAAAAACAGTTTTTCTCAAAACTAAATGTACATCCACTGTAAATACAGATTTGCATGCTCTGCAGCCATCCTTAGTGACTTATCTTTAGAGACTGTCCAAAGCCTTAAAAGGCAGCCATGGCCAGGTTTGGGTGAACTCAGGGGCCTTCAGGACATCACAAGGAACTCTTGTTCTGTTAAAACTCACCATTAATCCACCAGGTTGAAGCATCCCATCTCACTTTATCTAACTGTTTATTGTAGGATAATATGATCCACCACAGAAATCACATCAGCCTTTTTACACCAATAAACAATTTAAATAGTCTTAGCTCAATGGTCCAGAAATAATAACCATTCTTATCATTGAGAGATAAAAGTAGACAAGAAAAGTTAATAAAAAGGGAATAACCAAGCTTTCTGGAGCCTAAGCAAAACTTGATACAGCTCAGAGTTTCAGTTAAGTCATGTTCTTCTTCAGCTTCGATCTTAATGGAAATAAACTTACATA
The DNA here is from genome assembly GCF_023638135.1 of Falco biarmicus. Lineage (NCBI taxonomy): Eukaryota > Metazoa > Chordata > Aves > Falconiformes > Falconidae > Falco > Falco biarmicus. The sequence continues at coordinate 11,235,415 of NC_079296.1, read as the reverse complement.
GTTAGTGCTACTGAGCTCATAAAAAAACCCCCAAACAACAAACAAATCATTGGGCAGGGGTGTTACAGATAACAGTGATCTGGTAAAGCATGTTGCTTGAAAGAAAAGGAAACAAGAAAAAAAAAAAAATCCTGTTTATGCTTATCCAAGTCTGTATTCAAGGCCATTGATGTTAGCAGAACTTTTCACTGACTTTATCATCTTCTCCATCAAAATTGCTTTTCCTTCATGGAATTACGTAATTGACATCTAGGCCATCCTCACCAATCTGCTGTCATTCGTTTTAGGGCAGAGGACTGTGATCATTCACCATTCAATGCTTCCAGAAGCAGATTGCTTCCACGGGCAGACTCTCAGTTTGCTTTGACATGATGAATCAGTTGTGGACAAAGTCCACCTTATCAGGAATTTGTCCTTAGCTATTTATGCTTATGGTTATAACATTCAAAACCAACAGAGACCAACAGAAAGAGCCAGAATTTAAGAAAAAAACAATACTGCCTTTAAGTATTAGCAGTAACTACATCAAAATTATCCATCATCTATAATGCTTCTCCAGGAATTTCTGGACCTATTCCTGCCACAACTTCAGAGAGGAAACCTGGGCTATGAAAGGACCTAAGTTGCGTCCTCCGATGGCAACATCACAGAGATCAAATTAAATCAAGGGAACCCAAATAACCTATTTTTATTCCTGCAACTTCTGGTAAATTTTATTTCTGTGACTTGAGGTGATTATTTTTCCCTTTTGATACCATTTTCAGTGCATGCCCTTCATCTCCCCTGTGGAGCCAGCCCAAATGTCACAGAGACTATTAGTGGTGTATACTTAACACACATACTTCCAGTGTGTTCATTCTCAGGGAGACTAAACATTATTGAAAGGTTACAGCATTTATTTTGATGTGTGTCTGTTTAACCAATTCTAGTAAATGTTACACAAACACAAAACGGGCTTTCCTTCCCTGTTCCTCACAAGCCACGCTGAGCCACTGATTTTTAAATAGAAATCCTCCCTCAAATCAATGAGGAATTAAAAAACCTGATGCCACAATATGGCACATGGAGATAGTTTGATTGTAAACAGATACATAAAGGAGAAAGAAACATTTCATCCTTACACCTAGCCCTACTAACACCAATTTCAAGCTTCAAGTCCACCAGTTTCTATCAGCTTCTGGCTGTTTCAGGGACCACCTCTCCAGCATCAATGTGCTATCAGGAAGACTCAGCAGTTTCTTTTCTCACTATCTTGATTCTCATTTAATGGATGAGATTTGGATGGATTTCTTGTGATTCCTAAGGATTTCCTGTTTTCATTGGGACTGGACATAACAGTCAATAAATACAGCCCTTCTCATGGCCAAGTCCCTAGCAAGTAGCACAAGCATGGAGAAAAAACACCAAACCTGTAAACCACTGGTTCGAATTCAAATTTGCATATTATCCCAGCCATGGTTTATAAAGGATCTAACCGTGCAGTTACCACTCATCTGCAAAAGTGAGCTTAATAATCCCCACTGTAGTTACTAACAACTCTTTTCATTCTTACTCTTCTTTCAAGAGTTAGACCTTTAGAAAAAGAAACAAACAAAAACAAAACAAAACAAAACAAAACAAAAACCACAAACAAAACCAACCAAGTAGTTTTCCCCCTCTTGCCTCAAACTCTGTATAAAATCACAAAGATTTGGTGCCAGGGAAACCCCACATCACTCCTCAACTGACTGCAAAGACAGTCAAGGGCACGTGAGGCCATAGCAAAGTCAGGTTCTTCTATTTATCTTGTTTTACCCTTCCTTCGGAGTTGCTGTTGGGAAAGACGTCCAATGCCATCAAAGCAGAGTGCTAGCATAAACACTGTTCACATGAAGCCAGAATCATAAAGCAGTAGCAGCAACTAATATTCAGAATATTAGGAAAGCTAATTAATAAGTTCCCTCAGTATACATCCCCGGTCCAAAAATACAACCTTCTGCTGCTGGTCACAAAATAAACTCAGTGTCTTTTCTTTATGCTGGAAGAAATTGAACTGACTGGACTCCTTCACCAAAAGGTCAAATGTTAAAACAAACTAAGGAAAACCGGGCTGTCCTTTTCTCAAGCATCGTGCTACTCTGACACCTTGTCCTTGGACTCTAACCTGCTCTTCCTCTCAGAAACTCATCTTCAAGCAACCCACCATTCACCCACTGCTTCTTACCTTCCTTCTAGCTGCCAGCCAGCACAGGCATCTGCCCAGGCACTCCCTAGACCTGGAGAAGGTGGAGCAGAAAGGAGGTTTGCTGCTGCAGGCAACTAGGAAGTGGTGTCAGAGGCCTCATGGCTGCCCTCAGTTGCTCCCAGAGAGCCCTGTAATCCTACCTGTGTCTTCCCCAAATGGACCAGAATTCTATCTTTGGTGATATTACGGGGTAAAGATGGAGCTTGGAGGTAGGCCAGTAGAAGCAGAACAAAAGACAAGCCAGTTCTCCACCTCAGCCACTCTTGCTACTCTCCATAGTGCCCTTGCATTCACATTCATCACATCCCAGCTCCCCCAGTCAGCCAGACTGGGAAGCTCTTCTGTACACTGCTTCCAGCCAAGCAACCTTGGAGGAGAGACTGTCCCTCATCTGAACAGAACAATCTTTGGTCCTTAGATGACGACCTCAAAAGAAATGCCCTTCTCAGGGCAGACAGCCCAGTGGTGCTATGGAAGGGAGCTTAGCAGCTCTTGCACAAATAGTCATTGGCATTTTCCTATTGCCAAGACTGCAGCCTTAAAAATAAGTAAATCAAATAGAAAACAAAGACTGGTAGTATCTCCATTCCTTGCCAGTCCTCAGAGTAACAGGGAAGGTTGCACCCTCTGCCACTGTAGAAGACGTCACTTGGGCAGTGGTTTCCAAATGTTTTACCATTGGCTTCACTGCTACCTGGAAGCATCATTTCACATGAACTTGTTGCAGGCTCATAAGCCCCCATTGTGCCAGATCTGCTAAGAACACAGCAGCACCCTCAGGGGACCAGTGCACAGGGGGTTCACAGTGACCCTTTCCTATCATGGCATCCCATGTTTTCCCCATTCGCTAAGGACATGTAGGGGCTGGACTTGTGGGGACACCCCTTGCATAAAGAAATGCCCTTCTCTCACCTGAAAAGGTGAATGATTCAGAAAACTACAAAAACTTCAACCCAGCTGGAATAAAACAGAAACTATTCCCAAACACGACACCAGAGCTATTACTGAAAGTTAAAAAGCAAATATTTTCATAATTCATTTTTCAATTTCATGCCACCTCTGCACTAATTATTTGTGGCCAAGAGATGGCTTGACAAAACATTACAAAATGCTACCAACTAGCACTACAAGAGAAAACTTTTGGGAGAATTCTCACACAACAGTCCCACAGCCACATGAAATGACAGAGGCAGACACACTTCGAAAGAGCCACCCAGAGAGAGCCCTTCCCCTAAGCAGGTCTCCAACCCCCTAAAGTGCCCTCCCTCTCCTCCACCCCCTCCCCATGTTTGCAGCAGGACTGGTCCCTGGCAGAGGCTGCTCTATACGGTATATAGGGCCCTACAGGGTGTTAGGCGGCTGTATGTGTGCAGGGCTGTTTAAGCAGAGGAATCAAACAGCTGCATAGTTTCTGACCATCTCAGCACAACAACCTCATGTTGATATGTGGAGAGGAATGTGGAGACCTCAACGGTGCCTCTCGACACCCATCTGTTTTTTAGAGTCAACTTCCCCGAACTCCTCTGCAAACTATTAGCACGTCGAATGTCCAGTCAAAGGCTGTGTTTTGTGTGTGCGCTTTAATTCCAAAATAAACTCTTTTGCCTCGAGAAACATGCAACACAAAAAAAGCTAATTTGAGTTTAGCTTAGTTTAATCTTTCTGGGTTTTTTGTTGTTTTGATCTGATCCCAGAAGTGGAAGTCTGGTTTAGGTATCGTGTTTTTGTTTTGTTTTGGGCTTGAGGGTTTTTTTTCCCTCTTTCTGGGATTTGCTCTCCACAAGCCAGATTCCTGGATTTGACAAGTTCTGTTTTATGCTACTTACACTGCCACCTGCGCAGCCGGGGAGAGATTTAAAAGGCTGACTTCCCTGTTGGTAAAAGCAACAACAAGCAAATACAGAGCTGTGCTCAGGACAAGCCGAAAGGAAATTTGCTTCCTTTCTTTATATTAATTTACAGATGTGTCCTTCCCCATTTTCCTATGCCCTGTCCTTCTACCTGGCCAATGCTTTTCCTCCACATAATAGACTTAAGCAGTTCTTCTGCCACATTAATTTTGTTTAATAATCCTCCTTTTTACACTTACTAATTTTGCCACTGCCTGAAGACAAAGTCACAGGGAGGCACACAGGCTGCCTCAGGGACAATGCTAGGGCAGTTTCTGCTGAGCAGCGTCACCTCCATGTCATCTTACCCCTTCTCTCACCAGGCCAGGAAGACCCAGAGACCACAGCTGTCCCGCCAAGAGCCCAGTGATGTCATCTGCCCGATATTCAGGTGAAATGAGGCCAAACTTCGCTGACTGGTGAAGTGACTCATGTTGTAGAGTCCTGCACGGGGTCGAGAGGAGGTTCAGGAGTTCTGATTCAACATCTCTTGCGTGGCTGAACAGACCACAGCTCAAACAGGAAGGGTGGGGAGTAAAAGTGAAGGAGCAGAGAATAACGAGGTTCACTGCAGCCCAAACCCAGCAGCACCAGCTTGGATATTTAGGCGATAAGCCTAACGTCCACACTTCTGCTGCAAATTTTAATTTTGGAAAATGAAAGGTCAAGGGATTGGAAGTTTTTCTCAGTTCCTAGTAAGGTCTGCCAAGCACTACTGTAACAACCCAGCTTTCTGAGTATGTTACAGGAACAGTAACGCAAGAGGAAAAAATAATAATAATACAGGAACAAGTAATCCCTTGTATAAAAATAAAAACAAATAATGCACCGTAAATATAAAAGTTATTCAGAGAGTTGAGATCTGATGTTACAACTCAATGGGATTCTCCAATACAGTGTACAGCTCAGAAAGCTGTCTTAGGAAAAAATAGTGGCTTTCTGTCCTTCTCATTCTTTCACAATTGTAACACTACCTAGAGTAAGTGAATGAAATAAAAATAATCTTAAAAAAAAAAAAGTAAAGACCAACTGTTTCTAAATGTAAGTGGGACCTCTCCTTCAATGTGTGTACCCTTTCCACCCCCTCCAGGTTCCCTCCCTCCCTATTCAGATAAACCAAAGTGAATAAGCACACCAGGATGCAAGAGCAGAACAGAATGACTAAGACCTCGATATGTAATAATACGTCTGTACCGTAACTAAACATAAACCTTTTAAAAATTCAAAATAGGTGACTAAAAGCTATGGAGACTTTTCCAAACATCAGACAGAACAAAAAAACCTGCATTAGGATTTTTCAGTTAAAGCAATTACATTTAAATAAAGCTGCTTATTAGTGTAATTGCAGAAAAGCTCTACAATTCAGCTTAGCGTTGATAATGAGGCGCTGACTGAGAAGCATCCAGGACACACTCCGCCTTGATTTGACATCTATCTCCCTCCAAGTCACTCATCTTCACCCACTGGAGATGGAAGGACAAGACTGTTATTTCGAGCAACTGTAAATTAGATGCTGTTTCAAAAGAGCTTTGGTTTCGCACATAAATCACAGCTTCTTGTAAACATCATGGTGCTCATTGGTCTGCAGAGCTGGAGGCAGTGCCAACAGGTAGGAGGAGATACGGTGACTCCAGTGCCGCAGATACTGCATAAACCAAGCATGAGTTGCTAGTCTGAGCTCAGCGTAGGACAAACACATAACCCTGTGTGCCAGTCATGAGCAGGCGCTGCCCAGCTCCCTCAGCAACGAGTGGCACCCAACGCCTCAATCCCACAGAGACACAGCTTCACAAACTAAATTCTACTTGACAACAGTCAGCTTTCAGCTAATGAACTTGTAAGAAGACCCACAGCCATGAGATGTGATGCAGAGAATAACTGTCCTCAGGGTGAGTTGATTAGATAGGCCCTAAAATACCTTTAAAAAAATTAAAAAACAAACAAAACAACAAAAAAAAAACCCACCCCAAACCCAACCAACCCCCCCCCAAAAGGGTAGCATAATTTAATATTCAATCTACGGTTGACAAAAGGTAACTCCACATCAAGGTACTCCTGGAACGCAAGAATGCAAACTATTCTGCTCCAGGCCTAATCCTGATTAGGTGTCTTGGGCTAGAAGGAAATACTTTTTATTTCTGTTACAAAACATGAATAAACAGAAGGCCTGGTTAACACAAAGTGAAAATCCCTTGAGTAGGGACTCCAAGATTTACCCCATTAATCATACATTACTAAGAAAACCAAAATATAAAATAGCTCACTTTGTTTTCCTTTGGTTTTTGAAAGAAGCAGCAGCCACAAAAACGTAAGCACAGATGATAGAATAACAATGATTGTGTAGAAATTGCATCAAGGATGTGCATGGTTAATTGTTCATTAGGATGGCTCACTTCCTAATGGAAGGGCCAGGTTGTGCAACGTCGTCTTACACAGGGAAGGATTACCGACACAGTAGTCCCACCCGTGTCGGCAGAGCTGTGAGCCACCCGTCATGAGCGTAAGGGGCCACGGATCCAACCCAGGCGCTGAAGTGATTCAGGCAGCAGGGCTTCAGCTTTCCTTCAGGGAGGCTGTGCTCCCATCACCAGAGCTGGAGGTGGAGAAGTCCAGTTAGATCACCCAGCTTGTTTCCCTGCCAGCACAGGTTTGTCTTCAAAGACGTTTTCTAGGGTTTTATCCAGATTGCTTTAAAAAAGCCCTGACAATGGGATTCCCCGTTGTGCTGCCGTGACCGTTTCATATCCCAGTGCCCTTCACTTGTAAACATTTCCTGATAACCAGGTTTATTACATTTCTTTCCTATGTTACTCCATTTTTTTTGTAGCCCCATAGTGCTCCCTCTCTGGCAATGGGGTGGTACAGTATTAAAATCCAACAGGATTCAACTTGTTGGGATTGCAGCAGTTTATCCTGTGGTGACAGTTTCTCTTTTAAGGAAATAGGTACAGGATTTTGCTCCAGGATATTAGATGTCCCCTGGATCCTTATGATCTTGGGAAGGCTTGGTCATGAGCTCAGCAGATCTGGAAAGGGGCCCTACAACTGCTGTTTTTTTTCAGTCCTTCCTTACATGTTTGCCCTTTGATTTAGGAACATTTGGGAGATTCTGCTCTCTCTCTGCTCCCCCTCTTCCTTCTTTACAGGCTCTATAACCCACAGTGATGTTACACACTCACCTTGGATTTCTTGCTGCATTTACTCTACAAAGTCTCATCTGGCCATGTCAATACAGAACTATTATTTTTTTGCTTTGTTCTGGACTTAGGCATTTACACCCAAAAACCCCAGTGCATACAGTGTAGCTGACTCAGTCTATTTAAGCTCTCTTTATCAAGCAGTTTTCACCACAACATTGTATGAATCCTAAAACTCTTACTGATAAATAATGCATTCTAGCAAAATATAAATCCATTTCCTTCTATTAGCTACAATTACAGCCTAAAATAGTAATGGAGGTATTGGGTTACTAAAGCAGCCATGCTTTCATTAAGAGCATTCACCATTCAGATTGCACTTTGAGCCCAAATGGGATAATTTCACATTTACCTTTCCTTTGGTCATCGTCTCCCTCCACTTATTGGCACTGAGAGGTTTACCCTATTTGCTCCCGCACTCCTTCCAGATCCTTGCAGGGGCTAATGACTGAATCAAGCCTTCCTTTGCTGGGGTTATTTAATCCCACCTGGGCATAATAAATGGGAAATCCCCAGCACTCTTTACAATATTTGTAGCACTGGGACACTTTTATGACATTATTACAACTGGAGCATTGTTGTACCTTGAGATTTTTAGAGAGGTCTCACTACTAGGAATTCTCTCTTGATTTTCAGCCTGAATTTTTCTTATTTTCCTTCCACTGCCTACAGGTTTGCCTCTGTTGGCTCAAACCAGACGTTTCTGTTTCTCTCTAGTATTTATGTATTTGAAGATAGTTATCATAATACCTACTTAGTAATTTTAAACCAAGCAGCCATATTTAGCTCCTTTTAGTCTTCTGCTCATAAATCATCCCTCCCTGGTCTCCTTTGCCAATGTCAGAAATGTTTTCCTATAGCTCCAAAAGAGAAATATGCCTCTGTTACAAAATAGCTTGTATGTGATTGCAGAGAGAAGAAAAAATGGATTCAGAAATTACAAGAAAAGGAAATCCGAATATCCTCTGGCAGGTAAAATTCCCATGAGTCCAGAGCCTCATGCCTTACGTTCCCTGCTTCAACATCCTTAAAGAACCTCAGAACTAAGCAACAGTGTATCAAAATACCCAATAACGCACCTAATCATTCATGTCACTTCTGACCCTTGCCACTTGAGATCAGGGCATTTCCTTCCTTGCACTTTGTTAAATGTGTTTTTAATCTGCTTAAATTGCATGACAACATGGCACAATATAAATGGGAGCATGACCGAAGTGATTTTTAAAAGACCTTATTAACAAAGGTGGTTCTTTCCCATTCGGTCAATGGAAAGGATTGGGCCACATCTTGCCTTGACCCTGTTTAGGCTCTGACTGAAGGGAGGAAAGAAGAGAGTCCCAAAATCCTTCTCCCACATTGCTGACTATGTACTCCCCTCCACCTACCATCAGACACTGCTGCATGAGCAACTAGACTGTCTGTCCTGCCTTGTGAGTAAGGCCAGTGTTGCCCCAGGACAGTGCTTCTGTCCCTTCCACAGATGTACAAAAAACATAACTCCAGGAGGCAGAAACATTTCTCCATTGCTCTGCCCAAGCCTGGCCCCAAGGATGTGCACGCTTGCCCAGCTGCTGCTTGGGTCCCTTTCTGACCTTTCATCCTCACTTTTCTACTGGGATGGCAGGTAGGGACCAGGGATCCCAAGGTAATTATCCTGTAAAACAACCCACTCTATATTTCCTTTTTCTCTTTCTTCTTAAAATTCTTTTAAAAGAACTAATACACTAGATTTCCGTATGCAATCAGCCAAACACTGCAGTACAACTCTAAAAGACAAAACAAGTTGGTTTTTTTTCTTAATACATTTCTCCCACTGTTCACTTGTTTATAGGATTCAGTCACTCTCATCAAGCCAAACCTGGCACGAGTAACTCTGATCCCACATTCAACAAAATCGCTGCTGTGTTTATATATCCAGGGGGACTTTTCAGAGGGGGAGAAAAGCACCTCCAGTATGTTAATTCCCAAGGACTCAACGATTAATGAACTAATCTTATTACACGTGCCGGGGGCGGAATCCTGGTAGATGAAACCTGAGCTAATGAATTAAAGCCCAAAAACTCCTTTGGCTGCATAAACGTGCTTTTAATTTCAGCTAATGTTTCAATAATAATCCTTCAGGACTTTTTTCCATGATGCTTATACTTTCTTAAGATATGTGACTCCTCTTGGATACAAGCTCCTTTGTTATTTTATTTCTTGGAAATATTTAGCAATGTCCCAATAACTTTCTTGTTAAAAGTGTATTTGCTTTTCCTGTCCTGAAGGTTGTAGCTGAGTTTTCCTCTCTCTGTGGAAGGCCCTTGGCTTTTTACTGAATTTTTACTGCTGGGAGTAAACACAGAATAGGAGAAATGTTTGCCATATGTTGATATAATGGTCACACTGTGGGAGGGGAGCAGAGAGGAAGGCTGGCCCCCTGACATCATGGTAGAAGTGCCTTTTTTTCACAGTTAAAAGTAGGTAAATAAGTTATGGCAAATAAAAACCAACCTGAACTTTCACTAAGGACTTCAAAGGAAACCTAAATACCATGTGATTTTAGAAGTTGAGGAAAAAAATCAATTAGCATTCCACATATTTAGAGACATTGGTCAGAAAGACACCTATGTTATGAGCAATTTATGTTCACACAAGGACTCCCCCAAAAAGTCACTTTTTCCCGTGAATACCTTAGATGCCATATGGAACAGCAGTAGAGGGAACACAGGGGCAGATACTTTCAAAAAATTTTTCAAACTTATTCCTATCTCTGCACTTTCTGTTCAGTTTAGAACCTTAGCACTCTCCTTTTATTTGTTATTTGTATGTGTCCATGACACTGCACACAATACTCTTAGCACTTCTGTATATTTTCATAGTAAATCATGACTGATCTAAGGAATTGTATCAGAACATATTCGTTGAGCCAGTGATTAACACGCTGACATGGTCTTTATTTGAAACAGTTTGAAAGTTTATTCTGAGAGCATCAAAGAGATTTTAGTGTCATACTACGTAATACAAGTTGTGAATTAATAGTAAACGTGAACACCCTCTGCCTACACTTGGTCCATTAAATGGACTGGCAAAAGATTGGTGATTTTACCTTACCTGGGTGGAAAGAAAAAGAAAAGAAAATGAAAATTTTCTTTGCAATTTTACACTTAAGAGAACTGTTACCGTGTAAAACACCAGGCAGACAGGGAGGAACATCGCTTTCATATACACCTAGCTAGCTACAAAAAAACCCCTGCCTGTGAAGAACTGACATACAGATCTCAAACTCTTGAAAGAAAACTTTTCCTTTATGCTCTGTGTATACTACAGTTGCACCTTGAGATAACCAACTTGATGTAAAACATTTCCTTTCTCTTTTTCGAACAAAAACAATGAAATGTTTCCCCACAAACATACTTCACCTTTCTGAATCCCACTCTGATGTGACAGAAGCACACCCACACACTGTCTTCAATTCATTTTGCCTTGGTTAACAGTTTTTGATAACTTACATTTATTTTATATTTCCTGGCCCTGTCAGCCATGATTTTCAGGTTTTGAGTTCTACAGCCTCATTTTTCATGACTGGGAGACAGATGGGCAACTTTTGGTCAGGCATAAGATAATTCAAAATGCTAACCTTTCAAAAAATGCAGAAAATTAAGAACTAAGTCCTATGACATGAGGGAAGCACCAGGGAAACAGATACATGAGTGGTAAGTGCATGCATTGAGAGTCCGCTGGTATACCCACCTGCACACCTTCATTGCTTTGATGCAGTTTAAGGCCCTAAAATACACTCTTACAAGAGGAAAAATGCCAGCCTTTTACAGAACAAAGCACTTGACCGTGGGAGAATGGGGCAGAAACAGCCACACAGACACACACTGAGTGTGCAAGCTCACTGAGCAGCCTCCGGGCACCACGTTTGGCAGCAAAGCTGGCCCAGCACCACCATCGGGCTTTGCCATGACCCTCAACGAGTCGCACCAACCTCCCTGCACGTGGTTCACCTGTCTCACCAGCATAGACCTGAAGGTCAGAACAGCAGGACCTACCCCAGGCCCTGATTTCCACAAGGACTTCAAGATACTACTGCAATATGAGTATTTGTGACTTTAAAAGCCCAGCTTTGGGAGTAAATGCTACCCCACAGATGCGGGCGGGTCTGCCTTTTGAGAATAAGGGAGGTGTTTCCTCACGGCTGCCCTGCCTCTAACCATATGGCCAAAGTCTTCAGCAAAGTATTAAAACACGCTAAAAGGAAACGAACGGGGAGCAGGAACGGACAGTGTAAGGGATTCCTCTGACATACAAGAAACCCAGATGCTGCTGCCTGTGTTGGATGGGGCAGCAGTGGGGAGGCCCTGCACCCCGAAAGCCGGCAAGCCCGCCACAAAGCGCACAACTACACCAGACTGAGCAGCTCTGGCAGCACCAGGGAAACCACCATGCTCATTTGATACCCTCTTCCCACATGTACACACGCTTCTTTTTCCAGGCGTGCCACTAGAAAATATCACTTCTAATGATATGTCTCTGCTGGCAAAGTTTACAAATAATTCTTTCAAGGCGGGACAGCGGGGGCGAGGGCGGCTGCCCTGAGCCCTTCTCACGGGCACTGCGTGGGGAAACGGTGGTTTTTGTTGGCAGCCCCAGGGCCTGAGCCCCCCATGCCGGGGAGCCACGGGAGGAGGATGGGGGCTATTGTAAAAGCAAGCACAAGCTTTGGCAGGCTTGCAGCAGCCAACCTTCCTCCTGAGGCACATGCACATTCACGGGTTTATTCCACATGCTGCTGTTGACGATTTCAGCTATTTTTTCCCCCTAGACTCCCCCTCTGTCAGCTCCATAAAATAATGCATAAGTATGTGATACCTCAGAAGTTGGACAGGGTAGTTGCAAGCAGAAAAACCACTATTTTAAATTCTCTGGAAAAACAGGTTATAGATTCTATATTTAAATAAAGGTTAGAACAATAAAGCTTCAGGGTTTTTCCACAGTAACTCTCACCTTCTCAGACAGTAAATGCTGAGTAACCTCTCAGCCCTCCTCGCCCGCTCCCTCCTGCGCCCCGGCTCGCCTCATGTTTACTGAACATCTGCAGCGATGTCAGGGCAAGCCACAAGACCGCTCTTTTTCGGAGACCATTCCACTTGTCACCACGTTAAAAAAGAAAATAAAAAGGAGGGAGGCAGAAGCAGCCGCCCACGTGTGGGCTGGCCCAGGCAGAGGGCTGCTCCAGGCCAGGCTGGCGGCACTTCCACCCACCTCCAGCTGGGCCGCCGCATGGCTGCACTGAGGGCCAGGAGCACGGCGAGGGATCCATGCGGACGCGAGAGGGGCACTGCCTATTTTTAGGTAGCTGGAGTTTCCACGAGGATTCCTGAATCTCTAGTTTCATTAGGGCGTGTGTGCTTTTTTAAGAACAGGTCATTTAAAATTGTGGTTGCGTTGCTCTGCTTCTTTCCCTTCCACGGCAAGAGGCTCGTGATATAAATAACAAACCTATTAAATAAACGTGCGAGCCTGCTGTAAGGCATAAATAAGGCCCGGCTGAAAGGCTGGAGCCGGGCTGAGTACCGGGGCTGATGGTGGGGCACAGACAAGCACAGGGGCTGGTGGCAAGTGGCCTGTGCAGGCACTGGCCACGGCTGGTCGGTTTGGCGAGGGACTTTTCCCTGCTCTGGGCTGTTTTTCCCAGGCTACAATAAAGCAGGGTTTACCCACTCAAGCCACTCATTGCCCAAACCTGACTGTTTCCCATATGCATGCAATTTCTGTATGCTTTGAAATAAACAATGTACATTAAAGTCAAGCTCTCATGCCAAGGCCTGTGACTCTCTCACTGGGGTCTTCCAGTTTTTAGCCTCACATGGCACTTACAACTGCCCAGCGATTTGGCTTGTCAGCTCACTGGCATAGGCACTTGTGCACATTACCCTCCTGACCTCAAAATGACAATCTGTCCCCTCCCACCCTTTCTATTATTTTTTTCCCCCCTCCCTGCCTGACAAGGCTAAACTGTCTACTTACCGTTCCCCACACAGCAGCAGCAGCTGGGAGCATCTGGCATGGGACATATGGAATTTAATTTCCCGATATTTACATAGATTGAAACAATTCCGACTCCAGACTTCAGAAGGCCCATTGCACCAGACCTTAAGGCAAAAGCTTTCAGTTCATTTCATTTTCCTCCTCTTCTTTTGGCAAATGAGTTGGGAATACCAGTTTAAAGTCTGCACGGGCTTTAGGATGTTGAAAGATACTAAAGTCCTTGATCTATAAGGCTTACAGGGTAAATGCTGCTTTTTTGCTTCTGGGGAATCCAAAAGGACTTTTAAGAGCCCTAGCCACTTTAAAAATACCTTTTTTCAATGACCTTGACTAGATTTGAAACAGCCCATTTGAGAGTTTTGCACATGTGGCTACAGATAAAAAGTTTCTTTGTAAAAAATGAAATAGCTAAAGGGAAATATTCGGTCATACAAAGGAGAATGAAAAGGGACATGTCTAGTGCTGACTGCAGGGCCAGTGCCGCTGCTCTGCTGCTGTTGAGCAGAGAGTTAAACCAGGACATGCTCCTGAGCAAGACAGATACTGTATGAAAACGGCAAAGCAAAATGTGGCTGAAACACTGTAGTCCTCCAAAACAGTTGGTTGTCTTTACTTTGCTGGTCAGTTACCATCCATGACATTTCCAATAATTACAGAAACAGAGACTTTAAAGGTGATGGAGTCCATTATCAACAAAGAATTGCCAGGGATGGCAGCACACCAGTCCAGCTTTGCAAAATCTCTCTTGTAACAACACTTGAAAAGAATGGCTTAAAAATCCCACCTTATTTTAAGGACGTCCACAACAGATTCATCAGTTAGAAAAGCAGATAGGATAGTTTGTGTTCTTTATGGCCATAATTGACCAGATTCTTCAAATGGCAGTGGTGCAAATGTGAATACCAGCAGTATCAGTCATGGAGATCCATGCTCCAACATACAGCATCTGAGGACCTCACACATTGATGTGCAATTTGCCAGTAAAATCCCAGTGGCTGAGCTAGAAAGATACTATGGTTTCCTGGGAGGGTTCATCCAACAGAAAATATGCCTGTTGCTTGGTGTATACACATTTTTTAAGACAAAGGTAATTTATTTTTTTTTGAGAGTGCATCAGGATGAGGCCAAAATAGGACTTGGATCTTCAGATTTAGACTCCTAATTGAGATTCCTATGCTCAAAATGGCAACCTAAAAACTTCCGTCAACCCTAAAGGCACCTCACTCAGTTCCTTTAAACTCCCCAAGCTCCTCCAGTTTTGCTTCTTTGCTTGCTCAGCTGTTCCATGAAAAACGCTTAAACAACCTTGGAGTTACGGCTGGAACTCAGGTCTCCTACCACTGGCAAAGGCGCTTTTTACAAGGCCTCAGATTCCACCCCCCCACCCCCCTCCTTATCCAGTGACTCCTGCATTCTTATTATGAGCCCAGTAAAACTAACTGCAGTGCTGGAAAATGCACCCAGTGCAGAGCAACCAGCTCCCTGGGCAGAGATCTCTCTGAAAAGGAGATTTCAGTCTGAATTCTCCCAGACAGAAGAGAAATCTGGGTCTCCAGCATCCTGGGTGAGCATTCAGACACAGGGCCGTTGTGTAAGAACAGGTCACTTCAGGGAATCTGACCCTCCATGAGAATCAGGTCTTCAATCTTTTCCTAAAAATGCCAGCCTTTCTGATAACGCCACTGTTTAGGTCTGGCCATCACCAGGGAGGGTTTGCAATAAACAATGCAGATTTCCACTTGTGCTAAATTAGAGCAGTCAAGACTGGAAAGAAGTTTAAAATCCCCAGTCCTAATTGCTTATTTAACTCGCTTGTTAAATTTGATTTTGTACTTGTGCGCCAAAGGATCTCCTTGTTATGGACTTTAAAAAAATCTAATAATAAATAGTGTTTTAATATTGGGTTCGTTCAACTTTAGTTACTCTATTTAGAGGACCTTATTATACTTTTATTGCTATTAAAGAACTGTATTCTCCTTATGATTATTTTACAGCGCTCTAGACAGTTGATCTGGATGCTGTCTTATTAACTGTACCAGGTGGTAGAAACGCCAATTATCCTCTTTAATATCAGTAATTCAGACTACATGGCAAGGCTGACCTCAGCATCTATCATGCACCAGGAGGAACTACATTATATCACTGCATAAGGGGTCAGAGATGAGAGAGCTTTTGGCAAGGGACTTTCACTGTGTAGATGAAAGCATCCTGATTAAAAATAATGCTTCCTGCATAACACTGCTGTTCTCACACTTTCCAAACCCACAAAGGCTGCTTTCTAAAGATGAGTAAAATGATCCCGGTATGGTTTATGTAATATATTTGCTGTGTAGTTTTAGGGGTTTTAAGGATGAAAGATGGATGGAGTACAGTCAGGCTTCAGGACAGGTTGTTTAGCATCCAAAAGTAATTGGTACTGAGAAGGAATAAAAAGATGGCGAGATGCCCCTAGGCTGCTCTAAATTGGGCTTCAGAATTGGTACATGGGATTAACATTGTCTCTATTAACTTAGTTCCCAAACACTTTTTATAACATTAATGCATTTGTCCTCACAAATCCCTAGGAGGCAAGAATTTTAAAAAGCAAACAAACCAACCAAGAAGTCAAGCATACCAACTGGGAAGGAAACCCTGAGCAATGACTATGAGTGCCTCCACTCTCGCCACCTAATTTGGGATAGACATTAAAGAGCAGAGGTAAGTCTCAAAATCAGGTTCTTTCAAAGTATCTTATTTTTAGGACTGAAAAGCTGAATTGCTTCCTTTTGACCCTCAAATATCTATTAAGAAGCCTCAAAATCCCAGCCAAAGACCCTGAAGGCCATCTGTGGTGGAACAGGGAATAAAATGCCCATCTCCCATATCAGAGGCCCCTTACCACTTCCTCCTCTAGCATCCCGCAGGATGTCACACCAGCCCGGCCACTCACACTGGATGGCATCACTCCACTGGAAACCCCAGGGCAAGGAAGGCAGAATCAAGCCCAAGGTATCCCCAAACATTCGTTGTTTGTCCAAGAACAAGAAATTTGAGGCCAGCTTTCTGAAAGCCTTGAGCCCCAGAGTAGATGTGAAATGTAGACTCTATTTTCACAAGTGTTCAGCACGCAATCTATTGAGTTCTTCTGAAAATCTGGACCTTATTTAGACAAGTAAATGAGAGCCAAGCTCTTTTTAAAAAAGAGGGTTTAATAGAAATGTCTGCCGCCTCCTATTCTTAGGCTTCTAAGTAAGTGGTGCTGGCTGTGGTGGGAGCTGCTGGTACATGGCTGGTGACTTGCTTGGTCATCCCAGGAGATCCTATGGGTTGCTAAGACATTCGTGAAAAGCCAACAGAAATTTTTGCACAAGCAGAGCAAACAGGAAAAAAACCCAACAACCAAAACCAACCAACCAACCAAACAGGACCCCAATCCAAAAAAAAAAACAACCCAACTTCGTGCTACAGCAAATGTTCAGGAAAAACATTTGCATAGGTCTAGCGTGAACTGGTTAAAAGTCAAATCTAAGTGCTGGTCTACTGGCAGCTAAACCCATATTACAAAACCCCATTGCCTTAGTTCACTTCAGAATTGTCTCAGCTACTCATTCCTATATCAGTGGGAAATTTGGAAGTGACTTTGGATTTGCAGTTTCCTTTTGATAAATGTATTAAAAATACCAATATAACAGCTTTTTATATCATAATAAAAATACATGGAGGATTAAATCCTGCCTAACTCTTGCTGACTTGGAAGCAAGTTTGCATGCTTTCCTCACATCCAGATTCGATTACACTAACTCTTAATGTACAGCTTTGCCAGAAATGTTTTTATTAGAAGAAATTGCACTTGGTCCAGAATGTGGCAGCAGGAATGATCTCTGGCATGCATGGTAACAGGCTTTTTTCACCAGTCTGAGATCTCTACATGGGTTTCTAATTTCAGCTGAAATTGAGTTGAAAAATTGGGTTTTGGATCAGCAAGAGATTGGAAGATTATAGGTAATGCTGGACTCTGGAAATCTTGGAGAAAAACTTCTGGCCAATAGGCCTTGTGCATTATATTCCTCAGCTGGGAAGCTCTCTCAGAGTGTACTCACATTCACTTTTGACTTGCCTCCTCTTGTTACTAGTGTGTACTTAATTCCTTAAAACAACTTTTTTAAACCCTTTCTTTCCCAAAATAATTCAGCTGCATCTGGAATTGTGCTATCTATCCCAACCAGCTTTGAAAAGTATTGATGAATTTGTGAAGGGCTTTGAAGTAGCAGCAGTGAAATATACTGCAGAGATGAAAAGAGATTGAATGGTTGACAGCCTTGCTTCTATTTTATTGGCTTACTTTGTAGCACTAACTTAATATCGTCAATCAACCAGATAGCTTTCCAAAGCAGTTTTTTTGTGCAAGCATCTTTGGTGTTATGCACAGCTAACAGAATAAACCAATGATGGTTTTGAACAGCAAATCATGATTATTGCATTAATCTTTCTATCAGGTGTATAATTTTAAATAAAAAGTACTAGAATCATTCCCATTGTTTTGCTGGAAGTTGGCAAAGGCGAAGTGAATGTGCCTCTATGTGTTTGCACAGCGATTCCCCTTGTCTTCCTTGGGGCCTGTGGACAGAAGCCTACTACCACTAAAATGAGACAGTTGCAATGCCAGACTGGAATTAACACAGTGCAGAACTGAGATCCATCTAAATCTTCTAGTTGACTGAATTCTGCACGGTTGGAAACTCTGAGGAGCACAGGCTGCAGGATCTGTAAGTAACTGCAAGAATCATGCTGGGAGTTAAGATTAAAATGAAGGACAGATTGAGGTTTCTGAAAGCAGCCAAGAAAGCCTAGGTCTCAATCTTGCTAGATTCCTGAGGCGGTCGTAAGACACTTTAATTACATGATCAATACAGTTTCAAAGCAAGCACGGAAGCCACAATGACTCTGAGGGCACAAACATTATTTGAAGGGTAAAGTGAAAACCCGTTGAAGAAAAACATGAGATCTCTGCTTTAGAGAAACCAATCAATGCCTGCTTAGTCTCCTATGTGTTAAGTTAAGAAACATTTGAAGGTATCCTAAATGGAAGTGTAAAGACAATTATGCAAAAAGTCAGCAGTTTCCCAGATCCCTGAGAAACTGTACAGTGGAACAGACATTCACCAGCATCACATTCATCCTGCTGAGGCAAAGCAGGTGCCTGAAAACCTGGCATTGCTTGTTGCAAAATCATCCCCACCCCACCCCCCCCACCCCCACCCCCCATCATGCAGAACAAGGCTTGTAAGTAGCTTATCCCCCTCTTTGCAGGCTGTTGCTGCCTAGGACAAATTAATGAAGATTTCCCTTTTCACTGAGAAAGCTCTGGAGCCAATATCCCAAGAGAGACAGCAGGCTGAGATGCTGCAGCAGCAAATATATAACCTATCCTGTCTTTACCAATTAAGGTAATATTCCATAATTACAGGACATACAGAAGAGGACATAAAGGAACAATAGCACTAATCCCTATTGCTATTTATGTGTTTTTATTAAAAAAAAATATTTGTGGAACCAAATGCTGTAGTGATAAGTTTCAGTTACGGTATTGTTTTGAAAGAAGACCAAAATTTGATTCAAGAATCCATTCCAGAATGCCCTCTAACATGATTAAGGTACCCACCTAGATTTGACTCAAGGCCCAAATAAAGAAAAGAAGGACTCTGAATTTGAATTATCTCATTCCAAGCCACTGGACAGTGATGGTTTCAGATGGATGTAAACATAGACTTCCACCTCCCCCATCCTGAAAAATGTTAATAGTTTTAAATCTGGAAAAAAATGAGAACAAACAATAGAAAGTAAAAAAATGTTTTCTGTTGAATTGAGCTCTTATTTTCAGGCCAACTGTAACAAAAACATTGTAGAAGTACATGAGCAAAGCCCAGACTTTCCAGGCTGGAACACAGCACTGGTCCATCAAGTCAAGGCCATCACATTTACGTCCCTCCTGCAACAGACATCTGCATCATTTAATCACTTGAAGAAATCACTCTGCATCCTAAAACCACTGTGGTTTACAGCAGTTAATGACATCACATTATAATGTTAGAAAAGTGGTGTCGGAACAGCCGTAAACACAAGCCTGAGAATGAGAGAAGTTTAGTTGATAAGGTTAAAAAAAGACAAGCTGGTAAAGAAGAGCTTTTTCTGATATGCAAAACCCTCTGACCCTGCATTCCCTCTTCCAATCCTTTTAATATTCTGCCTACTTGACAAATAAAGTCTTTGTGGCAGGCACAGTGTCAGACTATACATTTAAAGCAATCAGCTCCATCCAACATGCCACTCTAAGTCAAGTCCCACTAAGCCCTTACACAGAACACACACACACACACACACAAAAAAAAAAAAGAATCACATTCATCCTTGGTCATGCCCCATAGGGTTTTGCTGAGGCTTTGAACAGAGCAAGCAGCAGTAGAACGTCCACTGAAATTCCACAGGATCCAGGTGCCAGCTTTTCAAGGCTCCTCAAAATACCCCCACTAGTATAAAAATTTCAAGGTACTTTTCCCTTCACTGTTAATTTCTCTTGCCCAGAACTAGTCCAGAGTTAAATTTTATGGACTACGGATTTAAGGACAGACACATCCAACAGAACGAATAAAACATGTCCCTCCCAAGGTGTCCCTAATTCCCTGCAATTACAGAAAGAGGACACTGCAGGTTTTTATTGCTGATGAACTCCAAGAGCAAGAAATTTTCTCTGTACTTATTGAGAATGATAAAGAAGCAAGAGTGATTATTAATGTGCATCTCATGCATTTGCAATTATGCAAATACACACGCAAATGAAGCACAACCTTTGGGCTCCTGCCATGTTGCCGATGCTTCCCTCTGTGGCACAAATTTTGGCTACACTCTTAGCTTTAATATCAGGTCCTACACACAGGGCCCAGATGCTGTAGCATTCTGAGCATTTCTCAGCCAGCCCTTAATGGCATGGGGGTCCCTCTGGGCTCCCTCTGACTTCAACAGATGCTCAAGGCTTTTCATAGATCCCCATGTCTCAAAACCTCTCTGGGGCAGGTTAGGAGGACACCGAACTCACCACTCGCAGGGGAATTGGTGAGTCAAGTCACTGATATGTGAAGAAAAGCAGCAAGCAGTGCCCCAGTTTGCTGGGTCTGTAATCATTCAAGAGATTATTTAACACTGTGGCTCACGGTGAAGCTGGAGCATATGCCCACCTTTCTGTTTAATTAAAGCAGAAAATGTAATTGGTAATTTGTTTGGAGGTTCTCTTGGGATGTTGAAGAGCAATCCTGCTAAGGAAGCCAAGGCGATGCAGTGTTTGTGCTGAGGTGAAACTCATCCAAATGCACCTCGCAGCATGCTGCCTTCAACGTACAGAAACTGTTCTCTCTCTCCTGCTACCCACCCCCACCCAGGAACTGCTGAAACAGGATTAACCCACCTCCTAAAGGAATAAATCTCTTACTTTCATCCATCTCCAGCCATGCACACGTTGAAAATCTTGATAAATGGACAGGTTACAAACTTTCTACAGGAACCTCTGGCTATACATCAAAGTTACTGTACTTCCACCACCCAGGGAAGGGGCGGGGGTGGGGGTGGGGGGATGTGTGTGTGGGGGAACCGTTGCTGAGATGGACCATGATCCTGGACATCTGAGAGCCAACAAGGGCTGGAAGCATGTCCCAAGCATGTTCCTCAGCCCCTGAAGGTGAGGGGTTGATTAAGTGACTTGGGCAGAGCCTGAAGCTGTGCTTTGCCTTCTGGCCCACTCCTCAGCCAGAAGCCCAGGCAGACTACATGCAGGGATATCACAGCATGCTGCAGGTATGATAAACATGGAAGCCCACTGTTTCTTCCAAAAGTTGTGCAAAGCACAAAAATGCAGAAGCGAACAGCTCTCCCTTGTTACACCAAAACAAGAACTCCTCTAGCTTTTAGTCACCCCTCTGGTTCAAGGACTTTACTCCTGAACAGACAAATAGAGGTTGGTCCCTCAGCTCGAGGAACACTAGGAACAAAGCAAAGAACGGGGAGTGAGCAAGCACATGACATGCTGGGGATATTTTTTCCTGCAATGCAGTCTGTGCCATGCATTCCCTGTCTTCAAGAGATGTTGAAATCCAACCCCGGTTTGATTCCCATCAAAAAGTGCTAAATAAAACTCCCAGATTACAAACGTACACAGAGAAAAGCATTGCATGGGAGTACTTGCAAGGCGACTACTGCTAAGACAGTCTGTGTACAAGTCTCTTACACATCCAAATCCTAAGGGTCATTCCCCAGAAGGGAAACATTTTAAAGGGAAGACAGGGACACACACACTGACACCCAAAAAAACCAGAAATCAAAAGAGGGGTTAAATACAAAAAGACCTAAACCCCCCCAAACTAAAATGCAACTGAGCAAACTTTTGGCAGAATATTTTTAAACTTTCTTTGGTGACTCTGGGACTGCAAGTGTGGGTGGAGGTACAGCATAAGCCCTGAAGAAATCCTTTCCCAGCCAGTTATCTGCAAGGCAGTGTCAGTGTGCAGTTTTCTACTGTGCTCAGGACAGCAAGGGAGTTGAAGCCCTAGCCAGGGCCAGGAAGGATTGTGCAAGCATCTTCTGGACTGTGCTCTCATTGTCCCTCTCCTCACAGCAATGTTAGACAAGTCCCCTAATTCTGCAGGGCCAAAAACACACTAAAGGTTTCTTCTTAAAGGGACCTGGACCTGGGAAGAGCTCTGCTTTCAAAATGTCCCCTACAATTATGCCTGGTTCCTAATTCATGCATTTCTGGAAATCTTGCCTTGCTTCTTTAAAGCCTGTAAAACGATTTCTTCCCCTCATAGTGCTGGTGTGTCTAGGAAGAGTCTTCCCTACTTCCCCCATCCCATCGGCTCAGATGAAAACAAACCAACAAAACCAGCAGCAAACAGAAGATAATCCACATCCTTTTCATAACCTTCCCAATCATTCACCTTCTAATGCAATTACAAGGGCTGTGAAATCCCTGCTGAACCATAACTCCATCCTCTTGCCCTTCACTGGGACTGCCACGGTGCTTACTGCTCCTGCAACAGTGCCACCACCAGTGACTGCCCCACCTTTCAGGCAGGGCAATGCACAGACACATGGCAGAAGGAGAAAAAAGTGCAAAGAAGTAAGGCAAAACTAAAGACCTTTTCACAGAAAAGACCAGACACACTGCTGCAAGCTACACTGACTCAGTCAGCATGGTGTCTTCCTCAGCTATGCAAAACAGTTGAAAGGAGAACACCATGCACCAGCCAAAATTCTTCATGTAACAGGATGTCATCACTAAAGCCAGAGACATCAGAAATGTGCCAGATGACACCGGGATTTGAACTCTGAAGCACTGCTGCATTGGAACGCACCCATCAAGATAGCCCCTTGGATCAACGTAGACCAGTGTGTATTGAGAAAGTTGTCATAGGTTGAAATTCAGAAGAAATGGGCTCTGTCTGCTGATATACTTTGTTGAGTCTACACTTCACAAAAAATGCAGTGGCACCATTCAGAGCATGAGCAGCATAATTCATCATCAGCTAGATACCATATATGCTCAAATAATGGATGCAATTTTGCTTTCAAAACCCCAGGTGCAGCAGTGGTACATGCTTGCTTAAAACTGCCAGAGAACTATTGCTTGCTATAAATCAGGTCTTGATTCTATACAGGAAAACATCTTGCTCTTATCCTGAGCATCTAAGCACCCATGTCTCCTCAAACTCCTGTTTTGCCTGTGTCCCTAAAAATATTATCAAGATCAGTAGAGAAAAAACTGGTCAGAAACCAAGATTTTCGAAGCAATTACAGGTCTAATTCTCAAGCACTTACAACTCATTATCTGAAACAGCATTTCAAAAGATCTCAGAAACAGAACCAACCAGACTTCATTTTTTTGGTCCCACACAACCAATTCCATAAGCCAACCATTTTTCTTGTCCCAACAAATGGAACAGAGTGCTGAAACCATGAAAATACACAGATGGTTTCAAAACCTAGTATTGGGAAACGCTGAGCATATTTTAATCAAAGCAAAGTTGTACTTTTGTACAAAATTTCCATTTATAAAAAATCATTACACTTAACTGCAACGGACAATCTTCCTTCCCTTTCAGAAGTGTTTGATTCGGTCCAAACCGTAACATGTTCTCAGGACATGCATCTACAATGGTTCAGCTGAAGCCTATTTAAACACCTTGGATGGGGAGTGTTCAGCTCTACGACCTCCAGTTGAGACACGACCTCACTGTTCATAAAGAGCCTCACAACATGCAACGCCACATGGATTTCGATGCAAAAAAATAAAACTCCAGGAACCAGAACAATGGCAACTTCAGTCTTGCAGCTCTTTCACGTTCACTTTCAAAAAGGAAAAGTAACAAGCCTGGGAGGCTGCATTACCGCAGGCACCGATCCCTCAATATGCATGTGAACTCCAGTAACCTCCTATTCATCCAGGCCCTAAAATAGGAAGGCACAGTTCTGGACAAGCATATTGATCTGGATTCCTGTAACTATCCCTTTGAAACACAAATAAACTATTGTTAAAAAAAAAAAACCAACAGATCTCAGTGTGTGCTCTGGTTCCTTTGCAATGTGTACTATCCGACTAAAATCCATCTTGGCAATGGAACAGCTACGCAGACATTCTTCTGAGCCAGCTCTAATGTAAAGGGATGCCAAGTATGTCTTCCCTTTTGTATTTACAGTAATAGTTTCGGCTTTCGCCACCGCTGGGAGTGCTGTTGGGGGACCAGCTGGCAAAAATATACTTATCTAAAAGGACCACTGTAATTCCACTTGAAGCTGAACTGTTTTGCAGGGGTTGTCAGCAAGGACCTTCTCCCACATTAATCTATAGCAAGTAACGTTGCGGTGCTGTCACTGGCATGAAGCTGACAGCAAATCCTGGGTTTGTCTCCTCCCAAGCTGGACTATCTGCTGACAGACCACTGGCCTCAGTTTGCTCCCTTACGCTGGTCTATGTTTGGAGTGAGGCTCTCTGGTGTGTCTGAGCTGTGCTGTCTGCTCTGGAAGTGGAAAACCAAGGGCGATCTATCACAGAAGTGGGTGCTTCAGAGAGGCAGGTATATAAATTTTTGAATCAAACAGTGCTAAAATGCAGCCAGGGTATTCTGGCCTCCAGGAACTATCAAGGAGTAGAGATATGGGATGTGTGTCGCAGAGCTGCACTGAGCAACCTGCAAATAGAGCTGTTTTGTGGTAGTAAAATTTGCAAACTTCAGGGCTGCTTCCCACTACAAAGCCTAGAACATGGTGTCTCCAGCTGACCTGAAAACACAGGTAGCCAGTGCAACTCTGGCAGACAGACCGGCCACTAACATTCATGACGACTTCCAATACCTCAGCAACACAAAGTTTTGCTGCTGGTGATCTTAACTACGTTAAGAGCAAGAGCTAGCCACCAGTTCTCCACTAGCTTGAACTATGGATCAACCCACAGGTCCTAGCACTGCCCTAAACAAAACACCAACAAGGACATAGACGACCGGCTGTGGGTTTGCAAGCAGGAGAATAAGCTCCTGGCGAGGGCTTGGACTTGGTGGACTGCTGAGCAGGATTAAGATTTCTCATAGAACATAGATGAGCAAATCTGCTCTGGATTTCTTAGGAATCTCACCAACTCTACATCTTTTTTCTGAGCTCCTACACATGCCCAGCAGCCTGGATCCCAAGGTCTTACCATCTGTGGCCTTATTTACACTCATATAAAGGAAAGGCACAGATCCTACACCAGCATGACTCCACATCAGGCTTGCTGCAGCTCTGTTGCACTCTTCCACTCTGTCACACCTGAGCACCTTAGCATTGCATTCTCCTTTAACAAGACAGACAGAGAATGCATTGAAGATCCCTCTGAGCAGGAGATGAAGGAGGGAGCAATTATTTTATCTTTCCAGGATATATTCCTGGATGTCAAAACTCTGCCCAAAACACTGTGCAACCCAAAGCAATCACTGAGGTCTGTAGCAAGGAAATGCAGGGAGTAATTTCCCACTGCTAACAGCAAACTCAGAACAGCTTCGGGTGCAGGAAGTCTGAAACCATTATAAAGCTACAGAATGGCATGTGTTCGAAGGGACCTTAAAGATCATCGAGGTCCAATCCCATCACCATGGACAGGCACACCTTCCACTAGCCCAGGTTGCTCCAAGCCCCATCGAGCCTGGCCTTGAACACTGCCAGGGATGGGGCATCCACAGCTTCTCCTGGAAGCCTGTCCCAGTGCCCCACCACCCCCGGAGTGAAGAATTTCTTCCTTATCTCTAATCTAAATTCACCCTCTGTCAGTTTAAAGCTCTTCCCCCTTGTCCAGTCACTGCAGGTCCTTGTAAAAAGCCCCTCTCCAGCTTTCTTGTCACCCCGTTTAGGTACTGGAAAGTGCTATCGGGTATAAGAACTGTGTCCTCTCCATTAAAAAGGGGCACAACCACCATATGTCTACCCCATCCTCTCAACACTGCAGAATGTACAGTTTTTGCCACAAAGCTAAAACTCCCACCAGGATTTCAGAAGACTGTTTTGTTTAGGTTTTTTTTAAAGGTGATAATTCATGTAAATAAACCACCCCTCACGACCATTTAACATTTAACTTATTATACCATTATCCTAATTTATATTTTGTTAAGCCTTAGGGGATTTAGCTGAGAGCACAGATCCATTGCAGCAAGTGCTGTAAAGACACACAGTAGAAAGCAGTCCTTGCTTCAATGAATTTACAGTCTGAATAGACAAAAGGCAGGAGAAAGGCAGAATTACTCTCCAGGCCCCACCAAAACAGCCAATAAACTTACCCCCGCTTCCTGCTGACTTGTGCTCCAGAACGTCAGCTTTCATTAAAAAAAACCCAACAACAACAAAAGATATTTCTAGCTCCTGTGGTTGCAAAAAACTCATGAAGACATGCTAAATCAATGCAATCACATTTACCCAACTATGCAGATGACTTCAGCAAGAGACATAGCCATTCACCTCTGACAAGACGCAATTACAAATTTCTGCAGCTACAGATCTCTCCATTTCAGTGCAGCGACTTTTAGTCCATATTTCCCTGTCTTACTTCATCCTACCTGAAATTGTGACTTATCCTCCAGTTTTCCCACCCCAAATCCACGTTAATATACATATTCCCATCACTATTGCAGGCAGTCCACGACTAAAATTCGGTTGCCAGAGCTGGTATCCTTCTGAGGCTCAGCAGTAGAAGCCCAGCACAGTATAAAAGCAGGAATTCTGAAATGAGCTGCACTGGAACCAGGACCCAGAGGAATAGATAATGTGAATGAGCAGAGAGGGGAAAAAACACAAAATCGTCCACAGCAATGCCTCTTCCTGAAAGCACCTGTCCATGAAATGTCCACAGTCTGGGGGACAAAGAAAATTTCACGTAAAGGAAAAAAAGCAACCTTTACCATACTGTTTAAGTTTGTACCGCAAAACATGTGAATCGCCAGTGAGCATCCCCACCACACAGACAGAGCTCGGGTCACTTCAAAGTCAACGCTTGAGCCAAAATTGGATCTTCCCAATTGAAACCAGCAGTGTACCCACTACCTTATCCCTTTCCAACAGAACATGCTGCGCACCAGTAAAACCTTCCAACCCATAAACAATTACTTGTGTTGAAAGCACAGACAAATCTTCAACAAGAAAAAAATCCAGTCCTGTCTTCCCGTCTTGAAAGGACTTGCCCAATCACGGTGATGTTGGGAACATTACACACTTGGGAAGATACCGGTGCTTTCACCACCTGCTGGCACGCTCCAGGCAGATCTAGCTCTGCGAGCTTCACCTCCCCTGCCAGCAGGAAATAAATCTTGTGGTTTTAGAGTTGGAGAGTGAATCCATATTCAGTTAGGAATTTATGGTGACTTTATGGATCCCACAAATGTTTCACTACCACCATTTTCTGGAAACTACACAATTCCTGCAGTTCATTCACTGCGTTCAATTGCCCTTTTTCAGGGAAGTACTTCTAATTGCTTTTTTACAGATATGGGTTTCTGTAAAGAATAAAGCATGGCTCATACTGTATTAAATGTTACCATAGCCTTTTCAACTATATATAGCTTTTATAGCTAGATTTAATTTCCCCAGAGTATTCATCCCAAAGGGTCAAATCTGTCCCTCGTGTAGCTCCCATGGATACACACCAAAGTCTATTTAACACGATAATCACAGTGCTACAATTCAAGCAAAGTTTTCTCATACAATTTCTACCATCTCACAAGGGCCCTTTCCTTTCAGCTGCAATGAAATGTGTAGCAGTAAGCGAATACCTGTGCAATCTGCACTGATTTACAGATATTCAAACATTGTTACCAGCCCCTATTATCCCCCTGGCTGTTTGTTTGTTGTTGGGTAGGTATATTTTGTTTTTAATATTGCATCAGATTGTTCCACTCTTTCCCTGGGAAACATTTGTACACATTTCTTCACCACTAACACTGCAAAGCCAGTATCAATTTTCTTCCTTTATATTAGCCCCTCTGGTACCTTTACATTAACCCAAAATGAATCATTGGCCTCCCAGTCATTTCTTGCTACATACAGTTTTGAGAAACGGTGTAACTCACATTTCAGAGAGGGCCTGGTTTCTGCAGATGGGTTCCTCGACTGCCAGATAGCCAGTGTGATGGCTCACGCTTCCCATCCAGACAGACCCTGGCAACTTGTTCACTTTTTCTCCCAGCTCTGCATCCAGTGTGCTGGCAAAAATCCTCCACTGCAGCCAGTGCAACACACAAGGAATGGTGAGGTGACTCCAGTCCTCCCACCAGCATTATTTCTTTCCACCAAACAGGGTCAGCTCATACTGTCAGTTTCCACTGCCATCTCGATGTCCTTTTTCTATCCAAATTGCTCATCTTTTTCATTAACTGACTCAGTTGCCCTATACAAAAAGAGACATGTTTACCCCATACGCTCCTCACTGATAGGGCACCCAGCTCTATCGAAACAAAAAGACACAAGCTGAGCCAGCATTTAACACACTGCCCACCCACAGCAAACTGGGCAAGCTAATAGTAACAAAGAGCCCGTAAGTGTCCGTATTAGAGCAGGGAAACGCCAGTTGTGTTTTAAATTGTAGCAGACTCAGACAGATGAGATTTGTCTTTAGGCCAGCATAAACCCCAAAGCACATATCCTTCACAGTGGTGGAAGAAACGTGGGAATACAAAGGACATTTCAGTGACCTGAGGCTCTAAGTCCTGCTTGGTGCCCTCCTGCCTGGCCAGCAGGAAAGCAAGCCCAGCTGTGCGTGCAGCAGTGCCCGCGCTTCTCACAGGAGACCCAGGGCAGACAGAAGTACTCGACAGTCAAGACTGAATTTTTGGCATCTTCCTCTGCATTACCACCAGCCAGCTGTAGAAAGACCCATGTCAAATTTGCTAACTTCAGCATCTCTGCCGGGCCCTGTGAATGGCACCCTCCAAACTTTCCAGGGTGTCTTTTGCCCTCGCTAAGGGAACGGCAGCAGCAACACAAGAGAGGCACCAAATTACCCACAAAGCTGAAGAGTGTCTAATAGGTGTGCCTTTGCGTACCAGAACAAAACTGAAAGGAAATTAAAGGGACTATTTAAGAAGCAATGAAAACAGCAAAAAAAAGGAAAGAATTCATTTAAACAGGATAATAGGGCCTAGCAGAGAAAAGACATTTTTTTTTCCATCGTGTTCAGAAGTCTCCTTATTTCATCAGCCTTATGCACTGACTCTCAGAAGTGTTGTTATCCCCATTTAACTCATGAGAAACTGGGGCATAATAGAAGTAAGTTGTTTTTGAAAGGCCAT
This sequence comes from Falco biarmicus, assembly GCF_023638135.1. NCBI lineage: Eukaryota > Metazoa > Chordata > Aves > Falconiformes > Falconidae > Falco > Falco biarmicus. The sequence goes on along the minus strand of NC_079296.1, from coordinate 11,206,242 downwards.
GCAAGGTTTGTATGGCAGAGCAAGAATGAAATATTTATGGCATTAAACACCCAGGTCTTTTTTCCTTAAGGCACTGGCTGGCTGAGGTATTGACTTCTACAGCAAATCAGTCTTGACAACTACAGTAAATCTGTCTCACGACAAGGGTATTAGGATCAGCCCAGGACAAAACATGACATAAATCTGTCCCTTACAGTTGAAGAGAAAGTGCAGATTTGGGTATTAAAACCATTGAAATCTCCCATTACAACCCCCCCAACCTCATGACACACATCTTTTCCTTTCAGGGCCCGACGCTCAGATAGCCGAGGTCCATGAAAACTTTGGTTTGGGTTAAGACATTTAGCTGGCAAAATACAAGACCGAGATTCAAGAAATGCAGTTTTGGCCCATAGCTTTGACATGAATTTTTTGTTGCTTTTGGACAACTGAGCCCCCTTGCCTGCCAGGTCGGAATAGCTGCCGTCTTGTCTCCTTAGCTCATAAGTTCTTCATGGAGAGGGTGATCTCTACAAGAATACATAGCGCCCTGGAGCTCCAGCCCTGAACAGGATCTGGAAGTTGGGTCAGCTTAAAATGACATCAGATACATCCTAGCATCCTGCACAATTCCACTATTAGGTAAGTTTTGGGTTGGGGTTTTTTTTGGTGAAAACTCTGGCTGGAATCTCACAGAAAAGGTCCGAGGACTCCCCACAATGGGGAGCCAGCATGAAGTGAAAGAACAAAATCAATCAGTCCATGCTGGTGCCACAGCCCCTGGCAAAGCCACGCCGCTGATGCCTGCCTGGCTCTCCCCGAGCCCTCCTCACCTGCACAACACGCTCACAGCAATGGGCAGCGGATTTCCAGGGGGGGTACTGCGATACAAAACTAAGTGCATTTAAAAATGAATGTGTTGATAGTAATTCCAGTTGCATTAAAGAGCCAGTGTGAGTACTCCATTGGTAATACATTGCATACATTTGTCAACAAACACAAATCTGTTTGAATAGATTTCTTGTGGCCTGTTATTTATGAGGGGAAAATATCCCCTAGTCTGGGTTGATGAGAGCCAATACTTTCCCTTCTAATCTTAACTGCCTATTATTAGCAACCCCATTTATAGAATGCCCCTCTGCCTTGTATATCCCAAGTACCCCAACTTTCCACTCTGCATGGGCATGTGGCAGGGGAAGACACGGAGCAGTCAATTACTGGCATTTCAATGTGCCTTTTGCCGCACACTCCTACACTTGGGATAATCTAATTACACAGGGCAGAAACCTCACCCAACCATATATTTTCCTTAGACCCTGTTGCCACCAGCTACTTTTACTCCTCATTGAAACAGTCCCCCTCTTTTTTTATTTCCTCCTCTTTTTTTTTTTTTTTTTCCACATCGTTAAAAATTTATTATTTAGACTGATGATGACATCATCTGGAAAGGGACCCAGGCTGCGGTCATCAGGGCCTTTTTCTGCATTACAGAGAAGCAGTTTCTCCTCTCTCCCTTGCAGATCATTAATTTTTAAAATAGAGCTTTGCTTTAAATACATACAGCTCATTTTGCTTTCAGCTGATGAGTCAGAGGAGCTGTCTTTCAACCAGGTCAGGTGCCCTCCGTGCCATGCTTCCTGCCCGAAGCAGCACGCACTCTCCCCGATGAAGCTCTGGCTTCAGGGCTCTGCAGGGAACAGAAGGGAGTTTCTGTGTAAATAAACAAATAATTACATTTGCAGGCTGACCAGCTTTGCTCCGCCATGCATCCTGAAATGGCTTGGAGAGTACAAGCCTGACCCTGCAGCTGCTCCTCAGGGGTAGGATCTGATTTGCTTTGCCTGAAGATACTTTAAGGGAAGGCTCTACGACATGGCTCTTCCTCTAAGAACATGAGCAGGTTTCAGCCTGGTACGGGCGTATTTCACCATACCACGCGGTATTTTTATGGTGACTATTCCATGAATCCTGACACTGCCCTTTTGAGAGCTGTGGTTTCCTATCCCCTGTAGACACCGAGTCAGGCCTCTGCATTACCTGTAGGATTATGCAAAGGATTATTAATAAAGCACATGCTAATTGTAGGTATTCACTGTTTGCATCCCAGACCTAAAGGACTGGACCACTTGGCTTTCAACCCCGCAGAGTGGGCAGACGTGTATATGAGCACCACAGCTCTGCAGGTTGGCTAACAGCAGAAGAACCAGCACTCAAGGCAGCACACAGAGCCCTCCAAGAGGTGTCAAAGCTATCTGTCATGTGCACCTCACAGCAGAATCCAGGTTGGAGCAGATGGAGCCTGGCAACGGAGAAACTGCATATAGTTGTATGCCTGTAGTGTCCTTGCAGAGAAACGCCTCCATCCCCACAGAACCCACCATTCAGATCTCACCTTGCTGGGAGCAGGAGCTCTGGTCAGCACAACTCAGCATTCACTCTTCTGACCTTTAATTCAGCCCTACATCTACAAGTAGTGGTTGCTAGCTGTATTACCTGGGGGGCAACCATGATTTTCCTCAACTGCTTATACTTACTCATCCTTTAGTATGCACAAATCCTTGCAGACATTTCTCTCTTCAAGGCAGTATTTTGCTGCTTGCAAGTCCCTTCAGATAAAATAGATTTTACTACCCCCATACACATCTGGGTATTCACAGAAGCGCTTGGCACCATGATAGGTGTGCAGATGCCTTGGAAATGCTTCAATGACATAGGAATTTAGGAGAAAGGGTCGAGGCATATCTTATCTGAATGTGGATGCAGGACATGCTTAGAGAATGGGGACATAAGCACCACTTACTTTTAGATACCTATCTTAGCCTACATTATGCAACTAGCATCTCCAGACTTCTTATATACTTAGTGAGGGGAAAAAAACATACTTCCAGAAGGCAAGTAAGAAAAGAAACTTAATTTAGATGCACTCTTCTTTCATGGACTCAATGAAGAAAGAAAGAGATGGAGAGTGCCTCCTAAATAAGGTGTTATAAATAGCTGCAACCAACACATAGAAAAGATTCACTCAAATAAATGTCTGACCAGGGCAAGGTGTTGCTCATCCAGCACAGTAAAAGCTGCCATGGGTTCTTTTAATGAGCGCAAGTGGCTTCAGCTTTGGTTTTAGGTTTACTCCAAGCACAACACCCGTCCTCAAACTGTGCTGGGGCACGAGTTCAGGACAGGTCCATGAAGAACAGTGCTCCTCATTCAATCGTGTCCAGCTATTACTTTCTTTAATGCCTTGTTTTTCACTGAATTTTCCACATCTTAGAACAGGCCCATCCCTTAGCTTATGAGCACTCAGAAGCTACTGAAACCCTAGCATAGCATGCAGGGATTCAGGTTTAAGAAAAATAATTTGATAGTCCTTTATTAGATTATCATATCATTATTGTTGTAATTCCCATAGCTCTCTAGTAGATAGAAAGGGCTGTCAAAGTACATACATAGCAAACAGTATTGTACATAGCTTTTGAGAAGAATGTGAAAAGGCTAGAAGCATGAACTGGCTGTTACATGGACACGTGCTGTACTGTTTTCTTAGACTCAGTAATGCAGTAACACAGTTCAACAAAATCTGTCAGAACAATCCACAATGCCTTGCTCACTCTCAAAATCACTGCTTTCCCCTCCAGCTCCTCACCCTGACTGCTTGCAGGACCTGAGCTCCCTCCCCACCCTCCAAGCTTCCAAGGGATGATCTACAGAGCACTTAATAATCCTTCCTTTTTGGCTGAAACAAACAAAACTGATGGGAGATGGAGAGAAAACAAAGAACAAAAGTAGACAGCACAATCAAATACATTTTTCCTGCACCTAGAGTTACAACTACAAGAAGTATTCTCCAAACACAATTTCTCCAGGTAATGGCAAGGGCAAAGGAGGGAGGGTAAAATGCCAAATGATCATAAAATGCCAAGAGGCAGCCTGTAAGACAGTCTCTGGGTCTAAGTAAGCTCTGTACTATGGAAATTTTTAAGGAAAAAAAAATTAATTTCAAAGTACAGCAGAGAGCCTCTTTCAAAACTCACTGCTTTATCTACACATCTTGGCTCCAATTCTCCTACTCGCTCTTCAAATTCCAAAGCCCCCTTTCCTAGACCTCCTGCTGCACTCCAAAGAAGAGCTCTGCCGTCTCTATGATTGCTGCTCTGCCCTTCCCAAGGGCCTCCTGCTCAAAACCTCTCAGCCCACTGTGCGGGAACCTTCCCATCATCTGCCACGAGCTTGTGAATTGGGCCCTAAGTGTGCTGCTGGAGGAGGGAGAAAGGTTTCACATGCAGCAAAAAAGAAGTTAAAATGGATTAGATTATGGTTGTATTAATTCAGGGCACCCACCCAATCCTTTCATTAGCTTGATTCTCCTGCTACCGTAGCAATCCTTAAGTGTTATAAGCTTTAAATGCTTTATGTACTTTAAGCTTTATAGGAGACTACTACTATTAACAGTTACACAAGTTGGGAGGAAAGGGGGATGCTGTGCACATTATATATGAGTCTGTCAAGGCTGTGAATGCACAATCTTAGGCTAAACATGCCCAGAACTTGGGATGAGACTCCCAGATACTTCACATCAAACAGCTCCCAAGGTGACACCTAGGGCTACGTTTCCAAGAGTGCTCAGGTCCCACCAGCAGCACGTGAAGCCTTCCACCTTTTTGGCTATTCATTGCCTTGAAAGAAGACATTACATGACTGTGACCAGTCCAAAACACTGGGTGATTCAACCTAACTCTTCACCCCGCAGCCCAGCCAGCCACAAGCATGTGGTTAGCAACAGTGTTCCCTGAACTTCTGAACTCTACTTTTTTCTCTTAGGTGAGGAATTAAGTGGACATAGTCACACAGAACTTTAGTCAGGGGTCTTTGAAGATGAGGAGCTGGCAGTGATAAGGTTTTGCGTGGATGTCAGAAGGCCTTTTTTCCTCTAAAGTCCTGAATACTATGTTCAGCTTCTCAATGAAAAAAAAAAATAAAAAAATCCAGGCATGAGGGCAGCAGCTTTCGTATGGCAATGAAATCACTTCTTCCTAATCTTGGAGCCTTAGCAGCAAGAGACCATCAGGTCACAACCAAATACCTTTTCCAGTCATAAATTTCTAGGTATCTCCAGTAATGGGTCTGATCTCAGTTTACTGGAGCTGGGCTTTTTTCATTCGTTTTTCTCAGAATAGCCTTATGGAAGAACGCAGGCAGTACCCTGAATTTAGAGAGCTTGATCTCAGCCACCGACTGACCATTAAATTCCATATTTACATCTCTAGCCAAATGGGTAAACAAGTAAGTACAGTAATTTAAAAAGTCAAATCTCCATTAACTTTTATGTAACTGAAGATGAGATGAAAGTACATAGGCATAAAGCCTAGCCTCGGCATGCTTTCCAGGAATAAAACTATGCTGATTTGTTACCTTCCATAAAGAGATCAGGGTGGAAATTAATCAGTAATAGTTTCACTCCCTTTTTATAAATGAAGAGTATATCTCTAAACCAACGTTTTCTCCCTTTATCAGCAGCTGCATTACCAACAGATGCCCATTCTCAACCTTTCACCTGAACAACAGAAAGTCTCAAAAAAACCCAGTTTTGGCATAGGATACATTTCATAAGCAAAACACACAGCAGCAAGGGGCGGGGGGGGGGGGGGGGGGGGGGGGAGGGGAGGAAGAACACACACCAGAAACACTTGCTCACAGTAATAGCTATTTTCCTTTCCTCCTAAGGCAGCACAATGAAGCAATTACTGTACATCACCCTTCCAGCGGCTGTTCCAGCCAAAGCAATTGGCTGAACGGCATGGAGGGGGCTGGAGGTGTGGCATAAGAAAAAGAAACAACTCCTACCAGATCTGATTCACTAACAACAAAAACATCCCCATGGTACCTCTTACTTTTCATCGGATGAGGACAGGTTTTCCACCAGCAGGGTTTTCAGATTAGAGGAATTTTTCTGTATAGAGGAATTTTTCTGTAATGGGATTGATGACATAGGTGTTGGTATAAAAATAGGAAGGACCTCAGAGGTTACAGCTAAGCTGGGAGTCTCCTGGTACCTGAATGGTTGCAGATTCTCAGAAAACTCCTTGTGGTCTCAGGACGATGTACCGTATGGGAAACCCTTTCATTTACTTGAGAAAGGAGAACGCGTTCATGGGTAATTATCTCTCTGGAATTACACTAAACAAAGAATATATGAACAAAGACAGAACAGCCCTTGTTAAGTGAGCCATTGTGTCCCACACAAACACACGCCATCTATTACTGGACACACGGCATGGGGAACCAACAGATGAGACCAAGGAACATCACACAAATTAGAAATAGATTAAAAATATAATGTAAATGTGTTCTGTCTCCAGGCATCAAATTATGTAAATCATCAGACCCACTTTATAGGTATATATTCTAAAACGTGTATTTAGTTCTGATGGCCTTTGGCACACAGCCTTGGTATGAGTATGCCTGTAAATCTGTATTTGTTTTAAAAGTATTAAAGGCAGAATTGGCAGCAACTTCCACATTTAGCTTGCTTGGCACTTTCTTTTAGAAAAAAAATCTTCAAGACTTTTTTTGGAAACTTAAAAAAATTATGGAACACCAGCTATAAAATTAAATTGAAGGACAGGCAGGTGGGAGAGAAATACTATTACCATTTTTCTCCATGTCAGCAGGCACTAATAGTCCAACATTTTGCATTAAAACACATGAGCTTTTGTAATTGTCTCCCAGAGATGAAAGTTTGATGAGACAGAGCTGAGGTTAGGGGTGTCTGAGATGTCTCTCTGTCGCATTGTGTAAGTTTTCCTAACATCCTGGTTGTTGTACCTCAGCAGGGAGGCTGATGCGGCAACACTGAATGCAGTTAAAGCTTGTGTTGATCTGACAAATTATTAAATTACTGTATAATCTTTAAGATCTCTTCCAACCCAAACCATTCTATGATTCTATAATCCTATGATAATACATTTGAAGCAGTATTTTGATATGAGGTTACATGTTTTTGCAACTTCGACTCACGCACGCTACTCGCAGCTCCCGGTGAGTTCAACCAGAGATGTGAGTGGTTGGTACGTCTTAGAGCCAGACTTTTTTAAACCATCAACCAGTGGGTAGTATTCCTGTAAACAATTAAACAGATGATTTCTTCTACCCTACAGCTGTGCTACCACAGCAAGTGGAATGACCATTTTAGATCCAAAATGTGCTTTTGATAAATAAACAAAGAGAAGCATGAAACTAAGATACAAACTGTTAATACTGCCTGAGTTGTGTTGTTGTTTTTGTTTTTTTTTTTAATAAGTAACAGAACAATGTCAAATAGTGTAAGCAATAATTTAACTGCCCTTTCAAATTAATGAATCTGCCATAGGATAAAGGTTTATTAATATCAGATTTCTACTAATGGGTAAAACCAAAGTTAGATAGAATAATTCATAAAAGAGAAACAATACCCATGGCATTGGCAGGAATAGTACATGCTGTCAAAAAATGGCAGGAAACTTCATAAAGCTGCTGCAATAAAATAGTATATAAAGATTATTATCTTATAAACATATAAGGAAATATGAGAAAATATATGAACATACAAAATTTCAAGTAAAAAATGCTATTGCATACTGATATTTATTTTCTAGGCCACCTGAAATTGCTTGCAAACTCTGTATACTGAGGAGTAAGAAAGCAGAGGAAATGGGAAAACATTTTCTTACTTTTTCCTTTCTCCAAAACTCATAATCTTGATGGTATTTAGAAGAATGAGAAATTTCTATCACCTCAGTCCATCAATTATACATCAGTCAGTGTAGCCTAAACTTTACATTTATCATCTCTGGATATTCCACCCCAAAACAAGCACAAAAGACCTAAAAGATTCTAATGCAAATGACTACGTATGTCTTCTATGTACTTAATACTGCAAACAATACCTTAATGGAGTTGTAAGAATCCCCCCTGCCTGCCACAAACACCTAAGAGCACATCACCTGGTAATGCCATACTGAAATGGAGAGATATGCAGCACTGTCTTAAAAGATCTGCTGATTCATTGATGCTTATGCTTTCACTTCAATAGCAAATATCTGGTTTTGTCTCCAATAAACACATGCAAATAAAGCCACCTTTTATGTCAATAAATTATGGTTTGCGTACTTCATTTTCATGCCAATGGGAAAGAGGCTGTAAGAAAAGTAGTTCGAAGATGGTCAAAGAGAATTGCAATTAATCTGCCAGAAAGAGTTATGGTAAATATTATTATTATGATTATTGATGATTTGTAAAGCGCTGTAAGTCTCCATGACAGTAATTATGATGCTTTGTATATACAAATTTGGCATTCTGCATATACAAGCACTTGGGCTTGAACTCTTTCTAGATCATTAGGAAATTAGAGGTCATATCATCGGTCACTTGAAAAGTAATTTCCTGCAGATTTTCAGGCAATTCTCAGATTTATCCTTACTGTAAAAAAGGTACTAATGATTTCTCCCTAGACAAACAAGCTTTCAGAGAGGCTGTGATGAACAGCCTTTTCAGTCCAGTGACCCAGAGCTGCAGCAGACACAGTGAGTCTGGAACCCCTTTCGCATCAGCTGCAAGGACAAGCAGGGTGGGCACAGCCTGCCAGGGCCGCGGAGGTGGCAGGCTGAGGGCCCATGTTCTGCGTATGTTGGTAGAGTTTCCAAAGATAAACTGAATTTATGGAAAGCATTAATCTTCAGGGGCCTCCTCTTGGCCATGTGTCACTTCATGTATTGAGAAAGGCAGTGGGATTGAAATGATCTGCCATTCTCATGCCAATCCTCCATGTGGAGAAAATCCTCCGAGAGAGGGATCTGCTGCTTCCCAGCTTCCTTTCTGGAGACTCACATCTTTGGAAATCTGTGATTCCAGGAAGGGGATTCCCACAAAGCATGGCTTGCTGTTAAAAGAGGGAAGAGGTAGCTTCCTATCTCCTTTTACAGGGAATCAATAACCTTTCTGTTGGCAGCTGTTCAGCTGCATTTGGTGCTCTGCCCTCTTTTTCAGTAGATTCCTCCTCTGGTAATAAGTAAAAAGGACATTACGAGTCAATTCCATTGAAGATTAAACCCTGGCGTCCTCTGCTCAACTAAATAAGTAGTTTCTGCTGTCTAAATGCCAGGCAGATGGAATTCACCTATTCCACCTCTTTTAAAACGCCCTGCCTTCCATCCCACTGAAAAGCACTGCTCCCCCGTGCTAGCAGGAGCACCCATGGGAGCAGCTGGGGATGTGCAGAGGGAACATACTGGTCGGAGACACACAACCGAGCCCGGCTCCTGCAAAGCAGCATGCACCCACAGTTCAACGGGCGGTGCTGGGTGTGAAGCAAAGCAGCGATACTGAGGTTGAATCTCACTACTCAATGTCGGCTAAACAGGGAGTGCCCGAGCAAACTGGGCTCCGACATGACATTATTTCTCTATTAAAAAAAATTATTATTATTATTATTATCATTGTTATCATCATCATCATCGTTTATTATTAATTATTTATTATTATTATTATTATTATTATTATTATTATTATTATTATTATTATTATTATTATTATTATTATTATTATTTAATACCATCGGGAGTACTTTATCCGCTCTATTATGACTGAGTTCAATAGTCTTGCAATTCCAGGCTTTAGAGTGATGGCTTTATGACAACATCAAAAGCAGTGAGCCTGACCAACCCTCCTGGATACATGCACGATTCTCCTACAAGGAGCCGCAAGCGGCTGCAGGCAGCGTCTGTTGGGAGCTTCCCAAAAGAGAACCCTTCCTGAATTATGAGCAGGCCCACACACACACACCCTCAACTTCACAGCCCATTGCTTTCCCAGGAGCAGAGTCTGTGCTGTCTGAACCAAGGCAATATATCTCTTTATGGCCTGCCAGTGACTTTACAGAGAGATAAACAAAGCTTTTAAATCAAAAGGAGACTGAGCAGAAGAAAAAGTTTGGCACCCCAGAACACATGCTGCTATTTATTTTTTAACCCTTCATGACAAATAGAAATGCAAGGAGTTTCTTACATGGGATCTGCCAACCGACAACCATGGGAGAAATAGGAAACCCAAGGGTGGAAATGTAAAGAATTCTCCTAAACTTTAAAATTTATACTGAAATCTCTGTCCAGTGAAGAGAGGGTCTGCATTAATTTCAAATAGTCTGAGAAATTGGTATGGCATTAAATTGAGCTGTAGGATAAGAGGTCTTAAAGTATTGCATCCTAGATTTGCTACTAACCAAGGACATGATGTAATACTCTCTTTGCCTCACCTCTATTGACTGTAAATTTGGAGGGGTCGTGGGGGGGTGGGGGGAGTGTAAGGCAAGGAGGAACATCAACTTCATGTATGAATACCAAATCATCGCATATTGTCCTGAGCTGCTTTTCAGCTGCAGACCCTTTCAGGCAGGCAATAGACAGCAGGACCGTAGCTCCAGCAGTGACTTAATTTAATTAATTAAATCCAGGATTTAATCATTTCACAGTTGCCTGGAAAGTTGAAATTTTCAAAGAATAAAAATCCAGAGCTAATATGAGTCTGAAAACATCAGGAGGATCCAAGGCATTCTGGTGCTAATTTATTTAAAAGTTTCATCATTTCCCTGCCCTCAACTTATTTCATGGATCTGGGACATAGGTTGTGTATTTGGTGCTGGGAGAATGTCTAAATCCATTAAATATCCCTCCCTCTTCATACAGAGGCTCTGAAAACTCCTTCACCTTTTCACTGAAAGTAAATGTACTTGAGGCATCCCTTCTTTCCCTCCTAGAAAACTTCTTCCATCTGCAAAGACAAAAACTCCACTCATATCCCAAGAGGAACTACCCCAGATACTGCTCAGCAGCTACTGCTGTACAAAAGTGGAAAGAAAGCTTGTGGGAATAGATTTCACAGGACCAGGTCATTCAAGTTCACAAAAAAAAAAAAAAAAAAAAAAAAAAGAGGATGATGGCTTGATGGCTTAGGGGTGCCCATTGACTCATTTAGGCCAGGATGTGCTTCTTTCTTCCCCACTAGACCAAGGCAGATGATTTCAGATGTGTGCACAAACTGCCTGAGAAGCCATCAACTTGTACGTACAAAGCAGTTATCTGTGTGAACACGTATACAGGCCAGTTCATCTTCAGCTCCCTGTTTGCAGCCAAACAGTCTTCTGCTTGCAAGAGAGGGTATTTTCTAAGGCGGCAGGTTCTGGCACTAAAATTGTAGCCCATGCAAACCAACCTTACGTCCACCTTCCCAGATCCTAGTCCAAGCCACACTGATACAATAAAAGGCTTGCTTCAGGTCAGGTTCCTGCATAAGATGATTTGCAAAATTCAGAACGAGAATGGGAACAAAGCTTCAAACCCTCTCCCACCTGCCTGGATGCTCAGAACTTACCCTTGCTCCAACTGCACAGCAGCTGAGCCCCACCAGCTTCAGTAGGACTATTCCTGATTATACCTGTGTAAAAGTCAGAAGCCAGAAGCCCAAACTCAGTTCAAAATAGAACAGACTCTCCCTCCTGGCCATGACCACAAATCTCAACAGAGCAATCTCAGCATTAAAAGCTGCTTTTCAATATTTCTAGCTACTTTCACAATTCTTATCACCCAAAACTTGGAGTGCATAAAAGCAACTCCATACTCTTCTGATTTTTTATTATTATTATTATTTCTAGCATTTTAGGGTGGTTTTCTTCTCTGTGATCACAGCTGAACTTCCTACTGGCCCAGAGGGAGTAGAGAGCAATAACTTTAAATGGCCTCATAGATGCAGCCATGGCCTCAAGCCAGCACTAATTTCCAATCTTGTTATGCTGAAGAAAAAGGGTAAAGAAACAAAAAGGGGGAGAAAAAAAGGAAAAGAGGAAGAATGGATGGAAACCAGAAAACATAGAAATAGCCCTTAATGTTGGTGAGAATTGAGAAGTCCTATTGGTGGTTTCAGTGACAGGTTTAAGTTTCTATTAAAAAAAAAAAAAAAAAGAGAAGAATTGATAGTATCTGTTTAAAATGAGAGTTAATATTTTTCCTTAGACACAGAACATCCTTGTGACATTCAGGTCTTTGCATACTGCAGGCAGGATGGAATTTTACTGACCAAATAAAGCATTGTCACTACTTGAGTACAGCAAACATTTTAAAAAATATATTAATCGTGTCATAAATTAACTTGATTTGGGAGCCTGTAAACACTCACTTGAACTTACAGTTCTTTGATTTCACCAGTATATACAGAGATCTGGATACCCAGAGGATCCCAGGTTCATCCCTTAACCTGCGAAAGCATTGGCTTTTTAATTCCTTTTGCATTTTCTAAATTCCTTTGGGCCTATTTAGTCTAGTCACCATCCCCTTCCCTGACAATGGATGAAAATTAAGAGCACTGGGGAAAAGGTAGTGTTCTGCAACACCTTCCCAGGAGCTCTCACTTTCCAAACTCAGGCTTTTACCACAACGGGGGAGGCAGAGGGGCTGCAAGTGCTAGTCAAGACAAAGTAAAACTTTGTATCACACAAGGAACAGATGCAAGTCAAAATAAAACTCCAAGAGGAATTTAGCAAGGAAGTATGGAGTTACCCACATAGATACTTGGCCAAGAAAAGGGAGCTATCTTGTGGAGAGCACTGTGACCACAGCCTCCGAGAGCTGAGGCGCTGGGCCGGCAGCAGCGATGTGCTCAGCTTTTATTCCCATCGAAGGAGACATGGGTTTGGAGAACAAGCTGCTGACAGACAGAGAGAAGCACCATTTCCTTACAACGTGGTCTCCTCAACAGTTCGGTCACATAGAGCAACTCAGGCGAGGATGGCTGCACCGCACAGTAACATTGGCGTGAGGCGATGGCACTTAAAGATGCTGGCAGACTTAGAATTTGTCTTTTGCCACCCAAGCGCTGCCTGACCCCTACCTGCAGCACATGTTTGTCTTTTCCATGCAGCAGCATCGCCCAGATGGATTCAGCCTGCAGTCCTGCTCGCCTTATATCAGGATTTCTGTGCATGAGTAGAAGGTAGGGCTGAAGCAAAACCGGAGTCAGAGTTCAGCATACTACTACAAACACATCACAGAGTCAAATCTAAACTGAGTAGGTCTGGCAGGTAACCCAGATTTGACCCAAAGGGAATTTACACAAAGAAGCTTAATATGCCCAAAGGTGTGAGGAAATGAAGAGTATAAAAATTAACAACTCATTCTATAATATCGAGTAAGGGACAAGGAAAAGAGATTCTCCATCCTTGTACTTTGGTCGCTTTCTGCCCTGCATTCAAGCTTTCCAAATTCACTTGACAGGCTCTGACAATAAATGGCGTTTTACTTTGAGGTTGCATGTCTTGCATCCCCTGAAAAGGCAGCAAGCCACATTGTCTCCTTTTAATCTCCATAATTAGTCTTCAAGCCTGCCAGGCATTTTATTGCCTTAGGTGATGCAAAGCTGAACCTGGATTCCTCAGTCAGGGCCATCAGATCCAAAGTTTAACTGTAGACAAAACAACCAATGTTAGATTCCCCAAAGGCTGCCACTAAAGCCAAGGAAATTGCTGCTACTGCTTTTAGTTCAAAGTCTTCCTATCCGCCTCGACAATCCTGGGGAACACTGGAGACCCAGAACAGCAAAGCAGTAAAATACGGTCAGAAACAACCATAACAGCAACTCCTTGGAACGGGGCTGTAGGGCTGAGGAGACAGTGAATGTTGCGTGACAAAGTGCTGCTTTGCTGTCAAAGGCACACCAGCATTACTCCACCTGCCACCTCAAGTCCTCAAAAGGAGGGAAATTTCCAGGCACCCAACTCTTACTGACTTCTCCCTGGTTTGCATTGGAATTAGAGCCCAGACAGCAGCAAAGAAGCACTTACACCGTCCTTTAAGCTTTTAAGTGCATAAGAGACATTTAAAAAAAGGAGCGACAAATATCTTTGATGCCCAGTTCCCTTCCAAAATTGGACTTTGTTTGCCTGCTTCCTTTCCTCTTGACTTATTGGACAGAGAGAAAGGACTCAAGATCTGGGCCAGCGTGCCTAAACTTCCCACACAGACACCTTGTTTGCCCCAGACCCCCTTGCACAGGGGCCCACGCTGCACGCAGAAGGACGGCGCAGAAGCAGCATCACACTCTTGTGGCAGCAGACTCCAGGCCAGCACTCAAACATGTGGCCCTAGGACCAGATGTTGTGTCCTAACATGCACATGCATCTTTTCCCTCCAAATGCTGATTGCTCCTGTTGGTCTGATGCCAAAGCTCCCCTCACGAGCCACACACACGCCTCCCCTGTTTTTGCACCTTCCTGCACTGGGGTAAGTTGCGAGTCATTAACATCATAATTGTTTGGGTACAACTGTAAGTAAATCCAGCTCAGTATGCTAAAATAAACTGCAGGTTTTAAAAAAATAAATAAATAAATCTGAACACCCAAACAACAAAAATAGTCATAATTTCTCAGCATTTTATATCAGCTGTGGGCCCATGCAGAAACTGAGGCAATTTGGTCAAAAAAACAGATGTTAACTGAGGAGACGCATCCTGCACTGCAGGTCCTTGGCAGTCATGAAGAAGCTGTACTAAGAATCTTGTGCGCCTAAATTGCCTTTAGAGGATAATTGTCCCTGAGAGCAACGACTGGACGGTATTTGGGGCAGGGGCTGAGTCAATTGCTCTTTGGATAGGATGCCGATGTCCAGGCATATAATTCCTAATTGCAAACAAAACAAAATATTGTTGCCAGGCAAGATTACCCTGTAGGGAGATTCTATGTGGAAGGGGTGGGGGTGTGTAGGTGCCTTTCCTGGCCCTGCCTGGCACCCTTTAAAAGTCACCTGAGTGCTTTGAAGAGGCTGTTTCTGCACCTGTGGAGCCTCACCAATGGCCTCACTTCAGCAGAAAGCTTGTGAGCCTCTTGCTTCCCATGTGCTTTGAGATCCCCAAATGATGAGGCTCAGTAAGAACAAACAACAAGACAAATGACCGATCACCAGGCTTTAAGCTTCTGTTTGAAAACCAGCGCCGAGATGTGCAGGAGGTGCTGCCAGGCGAGTAGGAGTGAATGAGCAAAGCTGCATCCCTCAGGGAGCCCAGCTTAAGCAGCAGCTCACCCGAGAGCAGCGGCGTTTCTCAGGGGGATACCACTTGGGGTTTTGGGGAAGTGCCTGCACAGGTCTGTACTTTTCCAGGCGGATCTGAGGCCAGCAAGGAAAATGGTAATTGTTTCTTTTATTTTTCATCTCTCCCCTACATCTCCTCCCTAGCAACTTCAGCTGCAGCCACATTCTATTTTTTCCCCTTACAATTGTTTCAATAGATTCTTTATGGTTTATGGGTTGGTTTTTGGTGTTGTTGTGCACCCCCCCACCCCCCTTAAACTGAAGCCTGAAATATGCTCTGAATTAAGAAAAAGCTCCATGTCACTGGGGATTGGACTGCTGCTGAACTGTTCCGTGTGTGTGTGTGTGTGTGTGTGTGTGTGTGTGCGCGCGCGCGCGCGCGTGCACAACCTCCTGGCCAAAAATGCCTCAGGGGCTCTCCCTGATTGCTGGGGTCCTAAAAAGGGTCCGTTTCTCCCGAGTGCCCCCCCTCCCTGACACGGCTCGGGGGGAGAGCTTTCTCCACCCCCACTAACACCACACTCCCTCTTCTTGCACATCTGTCCAAGCTCGCTCACTGCTGGCCCTTTCCTTCCCCATATGCTACAGGCATTTTTGGCCTGACTGAATCCTTAGTGCATTAAGCAGGAGGCCCCTGGTTCAAGAAATCTCCCCCACTTATAATATGTGGTGCAGAAGAAATGGTGTGTGCAGGGTGAGAAGGGATCAGCAAGGAGAAAAGGGGAAAAAAAAAAAAAAAGGTGTGTGTGGGGAAGGGGAACACCTCCCCTGCTATCTTTATCAGAAAAAGAAGTAAATTCACTGCAGGAAAGTAACACACGGCTTTGGCTTTTAACCTTTTGTGTTCCCCAGGCAAAGTGTGAATGCGGGGTTGTAGAGGCTTGCTGTTTGTAAGCACCGATTCAGATACACAGAGGTCTCCCTGGTCCATAAGGTCTCTTTCTTTAGTTAGGGTAGTTTATTCTGGGATGTTGCAGCTGTGTAGCAAAACAACACACATGAACACACACACGCCCCGAACAAGAAACCTTCTGGATATCACTTTGTTTGGTCCCAGGTTTAAAACTGGAATTTGGGAACTGGTCGGTGCAGCTGGAAAACATCCCATCTGGATCACACTGGTCCAGCCCTAGTGAGGGTCATGTGCTGGGGCAGCCAGCTACACTGTGCAACTTCCCTCAAACCTACCATCAGGCTACCTAATTCTGCATCTTAACTCCCAAGACATGAAAAACGGCAATCCCAGGGCTAAACACACACGTCAGTGGTCAGGACTTAGCTCTTGTTACTTGGACAATTGCTTCCTGCTGCTGAGACACACAAAGCAACATCGTGTAAGGGAAGACAGGATGCTGTGAAGGCAGAAAAGCTGCCAACCTCCTCTTCTCCTCTCAACTTGTCGTTAGGGTGGTCACTTCACAAAAATTAACTTAACCTCCAGTCCACAGGTACCCAGCGTACCTCGCACTGCTGTGCCCAAATGACCGTGGGTATTTAGTGGGGATGGTAGCTTTGCTGTGTCTCCGTTTCCCCTAACTGCACAAGCTGAGCTTCACAGAGGCCACGAGATCCCCGGGGAAAGGCAGTTCAGAGCGGGATAATGGGGGACTGCACCGCCAGCCCCTGCTCAGCAGGACCTCACTGGGCAGAGCCTCCCCACGGAGCCAGCCCAGACCCGGACTGGGGAAACGCAACAAAGCTCTGCAGGTGGAAAGGCCAGCGGCGTGCTTTGGTCTTTGTTTTTTTCCTAAGCAGCAACATGAAATTTCAAATGCAAATGGTTTTAGGTATTTGGCCTCTCCAGAGGCCGCTTTCATTTACTCAAACCCCTTTTTAGGTCCCTTTTACATTTCTGGATTCATGCATGAAAAATTAATGGCATACAGTAACATTTATATTCTTCTATTCACAAGTCTAGAAAAAAAGGGGGAAAACAAGATTACATCCTAAGTTATCCTTGTTTCAGCAATGAGGTGTTCATCAGTCTCAGGAAGCTCTAAGTGTCTGGACATCTCAGGCATTTTGAAAAAACCCTGCCTCCTTTGCCTTTTGTATCAAAAAGTCATCAGTGAGTTCAAATGAGAGGACTGGGCGCCCAGGAGGTTCACTGGCTAGTGGTGAGCTTGGGATGGAAAGCTGCGTATGTATCACTGAACTGCTCCCACTCGATCAGTTGTCTCACAGTCAAATAACAAACTCAGCCATTTAAAAACCTAGGCACGTTAATTACTAATCACAGCACAATAAAGAACAAAAGTAAAACAAAGGCTGAGAAACGTATGAGAACCACAACGCAGCTGCTGAGGAAGGCTACGATCATATTGAACAGTTATTCCCAGTTGTCTGCTGTCCAAATAACAAGAGATGAGACGGGCACAACACTTCTCACACCACCTGAAGGATATTTTAGCTGAAAGGGCACCTGGCCTGGTTATATATACCGGTTAGCTGACATAACACAGAATAACCTTGATGGAACTACTCACTCTACCTTGTTCTCACCTACTGTAAGAAGCGTAACAGTCACTTACCTTGCACAAGTGTTGGATGAATAAAATTGTTCATGATTGTAAGAACTCAGATTTATCACCAGCATCATGGCTCTGAAAAACACGGCAGACAAACGATCAACACTCCATCTACCTGCCAGTTGCTAATATTTTATTCAGTCTAATCTTGAAATGCACTTACAATTACAGAGATGTAAGAGTCAGAAGTTACCCAAAGCTGCAGTCTAGCCTGTTTCTGAATGCAGAAGACAACACCAAATATTCCTAGACCATCCCTGACAGAGGAGTAACTTACTTTTAAAGACCTCCAAGGAAGCAGATCCAGGAACCTTCTCACAAAGCCTATTTTAGTACTGAAATATCCATGAAGCTAGAATGCTTTTCTAGTATCTAAACTAAACCTTTTCTGCTACAAATTACACCAATTATTTTTCTCCTACTCATTGCTGCTATGAAGAACAATTCATCACGATTCTCTTTCTAGCAATGTTTTACATATTGGAGGAATGTTATCACGTCCTGTCAGTCTTCCCTTCTCTAGACTAAACAAATCCAATTCTTTCAATCTTTCCTCATAGGTTGCGTTTTCCAAACCTCTTATCATTCCTACGGCTCTCCTTTAGTCCCTCTCCAATTTGTCAAGATTTTTCTTGAACTGCACAACCGAAGTGGAACGCAGCCAAGGCTGTACGAAGGTTGCCTGAAAAGCAAAATTTACCCCTTGTCTTTTACCCACAAGTCCCACTAAAACTCTCCATTGTATAAGCTGTCTTTTCTGAAGCAGTTTTATGGTGTTGTATCAAATTCAGTTTAAGATTTTCTAGCATTCTGCATCCTCAATTGTCTTAAATTTTTAATACTGCTTCACTTGCAAATTATCCTCTGTTCTGCATTTTATTCTGTACTTGCATTTATTTCATTAACCATTATGATTTGGTTTTATCACATTTCAAGTTGCTCATTTCATATAACCAGGTATGAAAATAATTCCAAGTTTTGCTTCTGCTTTCCAAAACGCTGTGTTCCCACCCAACATGACCTCAGAAGATTGTACTGGTATGCACTTCATATCATCATGCAAGACGGTCACCAAAGTGCTGAGCACTTCCTGACCCAGGGCAGACCCTTGGGGTACCCCACCTGACATGCCCTCACCTCCCCCCCAATCTTGACGGGAAACTATCTACAACTAGGTTTTGAACCTTAATTTACAACTAGCTGTGCCCCCACAGCGTGGCAAGATGAAACTGAGCACGTACCTCTGCTTTGACTATGATGATGCCACAAATGAGTGTTCAAAGCCTTACTAAAAATCAACCACCACCATATCCACTTCTCAGGTTTTACTTACTAGTTCATCCACTCTGCAAAGAAATTGTACCGGTTTGACATGATTTGCTCTTGACAAATCCATATTTGCTGTTTCTTATTAACTTCTTATTCTCTGAGTGCTTGTAACAGCTAATTCTAGAAACTTCTTGGGTATTGAAGTTAGTTTTACTGTTCCATAATCCCCCTGGTTCTCATTCTCCCCCTATTTAAAAATAGACCTTATGTTTACCCTTCCCTGGGCCTCTGGCTCTACCTTGGTCATCTGTGAACTCTGAAAGATAATCTCTAATCACTCTGGGATAGTTTCAGCTAGATCCTGAAGTACTCCAGGGCAGATTTCATCAGGTCCTGCTGAATTACAGAACATCTAAATTATCTACGTTTTAGCCAGCATAGCCTTCTGCTGTTTTAGATGATCCCCTTGTTAAAACTTACTACATTAATACAGAACCACGATCAACCTTTTTTTTTTCTTTGGAAAAGCAACCAAAAAAGTCACTGAATACTTAATTCTCTTTATCATTCGTTATTTTCTCTCCTTCCTTTTAAAGTAATGGACTAACCAGCCTAACACTTGCTGTTTTAATGTTTGTATTTATGTTTTTAAGGGGGTTTGACTCAGGGACTGATTTATGTGGGATAAAATAATGCAAGAGGAGGATCTGTGCTATCAAGAAACTCAGATACCGTGAGCAAATGAGTTTATGCCTAACTTTTGACTTCAAAAATAACCCAGAGCCATTTAAAGAAAAAAAAAAAAAAGAGACTACAACATTCTTTTAGAACTTAACAGAAGTTTAAATAATATAAATACATATGCAAAAGCTTCTGCTTTATTTTAAGAAAGTTTATCGTGTAACTGGAATACACAAGACCATGCGTGCATGCTTGTGCCTCTGTGTACGAGCTGATGATCAAAAGCATTTTGAAAAGCGAATTTATATGCTAATGTGCTCGATATATAATTTCTCTTCTAAATGACCAAATCATCTCCAAATACATTTTGTCCACAGATGTCACAGAGAGAAAAGGAAGATGATGACAAAAGTACATAGTGCACTTCGAAAGAAAAATAACTCAAAGTACTTTTTTTTTTTTTTTCAAGTGCAGCCATTAGCAAGAAATCCTTGGAAACCCTGCGGGTTTTATGAGGTTTGATGAGCTTTTAATTAGAAATGGATGAAATCTGAACTGAGGACTTCTGAACACTGTGCCTGGATGGAAACAGAAGGCTTGCTTCTGCCCCATTTCCTACTTAAGACAGGCTTATGTGCAAATTCGAATAAACCTGGCTAAGAATGATAATACCAGAGCGGACTGGTAGCACAGGGCCAAGTGTTTCTGATACAGGCTGATCAAAAAGAATTTCTTCCCAAACTCGGACCAAAATATACTCTGATCAGAGAAATGGGTTCAGAAGTGGTTAGAGGCATCGAGAAAGGAAAAAGGATGAGGCTGGGGCAGAGGAGGCCAAGAAAAAAAAAACAACTTGGCATTTGAGAAATAGAGTCAGGCAATTACAAAAGATCTGAAGAACACCTAGGAGAAAATCTTAGATTTTCAAAGAAGGTTAGGTGCCTAGCTCTCTTTGGAGGTCTGAACCTGATCTCTTAACTGGTGTAAATGAATGTTACTGGAGTGGAGGCAATGGAGATGCTGCTAATTTCCAAGGCAGTATTGCTAATATAGAAGCTTCAGATAAGCTGCATCCTATCAGCACAAAAGAAATCTGACCACTGGACTTTTCTTGCCCATAGGAGGGTGTTGGAACATCTTCCATCTCCTGTTTATTAACTGGAACGCCCCAGATACAGAAACCAAATTACAGAGCACCTGGAATCACTGAAATCCTCTGTGCACCAACAGGAGCTATTGAATTATCTTACAGGAGCTCTGAGAAAGTTTCCTGATAGATCTGCGGCTTTTTATCTATTTCCAAGCTCTACCTGAAAGCGATGCATTTATCGCTTGCATGTACATCTTAACTGTTCCCCTTTTCTTTGAATTTCGGGCTGCATTCAATTAACGCTACAAAATATTGTAGGATGTAGTCATGCTGGAACAACATATGCAGGATGGATTGTGATTAGACAGAGTGAAACAGATCACTGAACATGAGACAGATTAGCAGCTATACTAGACAGCCAACCTATTTAGTTCTTCTGCATTTCATTGTGATTTAATTTCATTAAAATACTATGCAGTTTTTCCAGTGTATTACTTGAAAATAGGATTTCTTTTTTATCTGGAAGATTAGCATTCTCATTTAAGGGTGTTCCTGTTCTGGACAAAAGCCCTCTATTTTTGGTTAAAACTCCACGTTTTCAAGAAATTCCAACTTCTAACAGTTATACCTCCAATAAGACTAATTACTGTTCTCCATCCCAAGTTGAAACACAAAAAACTTAGAAATTAAAGGTTAGAGACTCAGTGAAAGTTGGTGAAGCACATCTTAAAAAAAAATAAAATAAGTTACAGGCCTAGAAGAGTTATTGCTGTTTCTACTCTTAATTTATTAATATTAATATTAATTAATTATTAATATTAATAAGAAATATTAATGAAAAATATTTGCTAATTTCACACTGTCCTTTTGTACTGGAGAGCTCACTGGATACCGTTCAGGTCCTTCTGTATCCCCTGAGCTTCTGTACTGCTCCTATAAAACGTTTGGACATGTGTGCTGACTGTAGCGTCCCTGAACAGCAAGTGTGATCGTAAGGAAAAAAACCCCTTTAGATGCAGTATTCAAATGGTCGCATGCAAAGATTTTGGAGGGGGAGAGGTGGCCTGCTCTGGCATGGCTGGCAGCCACCGCTTTCCAAACACCTTCGCTGCCTTGTTCAGGCTGTTATCCTGTGCCAGGCTGCTGGATGCATATTTGGGAGACCCCACTTGGCTGCAAACAGGCTAACGTGGAGCCAGCTGGGGGGAACACGGAACTGCATGACAAGCAGAAGCACTCTCCTGTAGCTTTTGATTTCAACCTTTTATTTCCAAAAATGGGAGATAAGTATCAGCAGCTGGACCCTGGGCAAGCCACAGCCACGGCGCCTGTGTAAATACGGAGGTTTCAGAAGAGGGAACTTACGCCAAAAAGCTTTGTGCCAGAGAGGGGGGCAGCAAGGCTCTGTGTCTGCTGGAGGAACTCCCACTTCGTTAAACGCCCTGGACATGTCCGAACAAGCCCAACACTCGCCAGAGGTTAAAACCAAACAGATATTTCTGCCGGTTTAGCCTGGCCCCTCTGTTTAAATTGGAGTGATGACATCAGAGGAAATGAAGGATCAGGGATGGCGAGAGGGAGGGAGCCTTCAGGGACCGAGACCTGCTCACTGCAGAGTGCCGCAGCTCCGCCGGCTCTCACACATCAAATACCTTGGCTTTAACTTATGCATAAGCTGGCAAGAAAGTCAGTCCCCCTGTTGAACTCATGGACGGAACAGAAGAGTGATTTGATTAATGTGCATAGACATATACATGAGGGGAGGGACGGGAAGAAAGAGATGGGAAAGTCTGCTCTGGAGGCTCTGTGTTAATGAAGGACTGCTCTCCAATGAAATAACCATCTACAGAACTGTATTCTAATTGCAAGGCCTCCTGTAAGAATTTCAGCATCTCCTGACTACGCTCCTTGAGTTTTTGCCATTAAGCCAGCCAAAGCTCCTCACTCCCTCCCATCACCCTCGTCCCTGGGCTTTGGGCACAGCTCCTCAAAGCCAACCAAGAGGGTTCCATAGCAGAAGAGAAGAGCCCACAAGCGAACACAACAGGGTTCACAGGAAAGCAGGGTGGTCATATTCATTGTAAACCAGGGGCCAATAATCAAAGAAAAGCAGGAGTCGGACTCGCAGTAAAAATCAATGGGAACTGGGGCATTGGCTTAGCCATCCTTCTTAAACATGTCCTCTGCACCACAGGGATTTACCTGTGGAAGGCTTGTGCACTACAAAGTAAACCTGGATTATAGGAACTATAGGTTTAATAGTTTTCTCTCTGCTCTAAAAGATCTTTAAGTTTCCTTGTAACTTTATATGTGTGGGTACACCCCTACACCTGGCTGAAACTCCCCTCTGCAATCCAGAGGTGTCCGTATGAGAGCAGGGTCTCCCAAACAGATCCTGTTTCAGGTCTTCCCCAGCCTAATGTTAAAAAAAACCCACTTATTTGTTTCAATTTCATAGAATCTCATTTTACTAGAGTTTCCAGCATCCCCTGGGATCATGGTAAAATTAAGCTTTACCCATCTTGTAACATTTATTCTGGTATCTTGCAATGTGCTGGGTATTACGACGTGAGGGGAACTAAGCCAGCTGCTCTTTCCTTCTCTTTTTTTTTTATTTTTTCCCCCGATATGAAGACAACAGATGAAAACTGCTTTGGGGAACTACGAGACAAGTCATAGTTCTTCATGCAGTTCCTGAGAAAGTTGCTCTGGCCCAAAAGATTGCTTTTCTTGCAATGTTATTCTACTCAAGAGCTTTATACTAATTGTTCTGATCAGCAATAACATCTTCTGTTTTGCCATTTTATGGACATTATGTAAAGTAAAAGGACAATGAAATAAAATGGATTTTGTCAAAGCCACCAAACCATTACAAAAGATTCATTGCATAATGGATGCCCTTTTCCCCATAGGGAAAGAAAAATACCCTGGCTTCAGCTTAATTTTTTTGTTTTGTCTGTTTGATATCTGATGCCTACCAGAAGGATTTGTAAAGAAACCTAAGGCATTTACAGTCCAATTTAATGGGATTTAAGCATTTACTTCTGTTGGAAATGTTTGAAAACAATATGCTAAAGACCAAGCTAACTGCCGAGTTCTAATCACCTCCAAACTTCGATACCTTCAACAATAACACGTTGAGAAAGAGTAGAAAATTTTGGGGCTGGAGGCAGCAGAATGCAAAGGAACCCTTCCATGCCTTGGCTTTCTAAAACATTTCAGACTACTATTAGTTCTCAATAATTTCCGCTGGGGCTGCAATTACTAAAGGCTTCTGAAAGTCAGCTTTTAAAGGAGGGGAGTTTTCCCCCCAGTAATAACAGATGGTTTGGAGATATAGTGGCTCTAAATGCTCGCTTGAGGAACCTGAAAATTCCAGAAGTAGGAGATTTCAAAGCTGACAGTCAATTGATAAATTTTGAGACTATTCTACAAAGCTGAGAAAATGCGACAAGAAAAGATCAGGAGGAGACAGCAAAACAGAAAATACGAACAGGCTTTCTCAAAATAACCAGAGCTCTGTGGCAGTAACAGGGGAATAACAAAACCTGCTCGGTGCCTGACTCCGCTACTTCTGCCTTTGCTCTTGTTGAGTAGTAGCATTAGTTTCACTGAAATCAATCAGCCTGCCTCTGGAGTCAGTTGTTATTTAATTTCACTGAAGGGAAAGGGCAGATTCAAGCCAGTAAATACTATCACGTTTATAGATACGTTTTGTTATGTTACATGAGAAATAGTAGCATGGGACTGCTGGGAGTTTTCAGACTGATAAAGCTGTTATCGTATTTCTATTTTTCACTGGGGAACTGCAGCACCAAGAGATCAAGGTCATGTTTAGCCCAAAGAGCTTAAGGCGTATTTTACATATGAATAACTTCAAGCATATGTTTAAGTGTTTATCTGAACTAGAGTCTCTACAAATGGCCTAAGACAATCCAGATCGAGCACAGTCCACAGCAGCGAGCATCAGTGAGCCCCAAGTACCTGTTCAGGGCTATAATTACAAAACCATAAACTCTTTGCGGCGATAGCTCTATTAACGTCGTCATTTTCTTGTCCCTAAAGAACGTTCCTGACCCTTATAGGCTGTCTAGCAATGGGACACGAGCTCCAAGTTCCTCTCCATTTCTTATCTAAATACAGCCTCTTAGTTCATCAAGAGCGTCACACTGCCCTAAGCCTCTCATTTTAACAAGGGATGAGAGCTTTACCTGAAGTGCTTCAGTGACTCTCTTAGACAAGTCTGCAGCTCTTGAGACTAGTATTAAATGCACTAGGTGTTTCTTCTGCATTACTCAGATCCTTCAAGAAGTCAGAGGGAGAAATGAATATGTATTCTATATGTCAGCTGGTTATATCAACGCCTATCTGTGTCTAATTATGGAAAACAATCTGCCTATGTGAAGTTAACAGGGAAAGCTCTAAACAGATGTTGATTAAAGAGTGCCTCTGTAGAGTACTTTTTGAGAGGTCATTTTGCTGAGTTTAGATTGAGATGGATGAAGGTGAGGTATTTGGCACTGAATTGCATCTTTGAAGTGAGTGACGAGATCAGGTTTTAGTATGGAAGCACAGAGGTTGCGGTGACATTCATCCACAGGGGAGGCAAGTGGAATTATTATGAGAATGAACAAACTAATGCGCACAAGTGAGAAACCTTTCTGAAGTGAGTAGTCGCGTTTACTTTAAAGGTACGTATGAATGTAAAGGTTAGTCCAAGTCATGCAAGAGAAAATCAGTGAACTTTTTCCTGGAGATAATGGCATCAAGAGGATATTCAATTTCCAATCTCTTAAACTATGAGCCTTTACTTCAGATTAAATTCTTCCCTACCTTGAGCAACATTACAGTGACTATGTTCCATTAAAAACTTCACAGCCCTGAAGGTACTATCGGAGGTCAATCATCTTGCCCAAGAAAAGGGCCCATTTTTTAGTTCCCCTAGAACACCGGTTGCAGAAATAAAGCATGGTATTACCCTAAACAATCCACAGAGGGTGGGCCCAGCCCTTTGGTGCTGGAAAATGATCGATCTGCTGGGCAGAGCATTTGGCCCATGTATTCAAGCCTCTGTGGAGATGATGCTCGAGATGGATCAAAGGAAATGCCACAAGTTCTTCACTCTCAAATGATGTTGGCACTCCTTGTGACAATCCCAGCAGATTTATTACCTCTCTGAAAACATCCTACTGTGCTTTATACCTCCTTGCGGAATAGCCACCATTTACTGGTAGCCAGAAGCCATTAGGGGGAAGTAGTCCTTTCTCTTTGAGTTCAACAAACACAAATCCGATGCACAACAAAGCTGCAGATAAGAACTCCACTGAATGTCTGACTGTAAGTGAAACTCTCAATAGCTTATTACATGGAAGTGAGAGCAGAGTTTGAAAAGTAAATGCATTTTGTCCAGGGCAGAGCATTGCAAAAATAATTTCTGACAGCCTGTGCCAAAGCACTGAAGGCAATAGACTTGGCTAATCCGCCCTGATAAATGCAACATTTATAAAAATAAGTAACTTTAAAAAGCAGTCGGAAGCTGGCCAACTCTAACAATCAGAAGACAGCCACATTTGACACCCCTAAACCCTGAAGCAGTTGATAGAAAAAATTACCTTTCCAGAGACATTTCTATCAGGCATGGACAGCCCCTGCTTGCTACCCACCACGGCCACCTCACTTGAGACCAGCCTACTCGCTGCTCCAAAGGACTCTTTGAGGGTACCAGCTGCACAGCTGTGGCTTAATTCCATGAGTTTCTTTACTCAAAAAACTACTAGTTCTAAAAAAGGCCCAGTATTCAAACTGCCCTACAGGACCTTCTGCTTGCTTTGCTGCTTGCTTGGTACTGTTGTCACCTCCTCACTTAATGAGAGATGGGCAAGAGAATTTGAGGTGACCTTTGAGCCCTCTGCATCAACACTGGAAGTAACATGACTCACGTATTTACCAGTACTGTCGTACGTGCTTTCATATAGAACGGAGAATGAAAATTTAACTATTTTTTGGCAGTTTATCTTACTTTTGTAGCAAATCAACTTACTTCAAAGCATATTTCACTAAGTACAGAGGAAGAGTTGCTGTGGAGAGAAACATACAAAGGAGAAGAGTGACACAGATAATATATTTAAGAACTGTCTTTTCCTTTGGCCCAGTTCCCATGGAGTCTTTCCATCTAATTTATGTGGTACTGTGAATCTCAGAGAAGTCAATGGACCTCTTTGCGATTTCCAGAAGAAGCCAGGAAAGAAAGATGCAAGCACTTGTAAGGAAATCCTTGAATTTCCAATAGCTTTTTATGCAGTGGCTTAATGTCTAGACTCTTTCTTGGAATGAAGGCTCTGGATCATTTTCCTTTTTTCCCCCCCAAGTACTGCCCTGCATGACTGCAAGGCATGAAGAGCCAGCACCTCTCAAGCTCTATTCATTGCTTTCACTAAACTTGTACCTCACTTTCAAACTTTATAAAGTGGGATATTATAAAACCAGATATAAACAGAAAGCTAAAAGGATATTTTAATCACAACTTATTTTAAAGATTTCTGA
The DNA here is from genome assembly GCF_023638135.1 of Falco biarmicus. NCBI lineage: Eukaryota > Metazoa > Chordata > Aves > Falconiformes > Falconidae > Falco > Falco biarmicus. The sequence continues at coordinate 11,179,048 of NC_079296.1, read as the reverse complement.
CTAATTCTGCATTAAACAAACCTTCAGAACATTGCAGTTCAGCAGCTGATTACCATCTCACAACTGGGCTTTCATTTCAGAAATTATTTTACGTATCTTTTCCTACAAGATCAAGATCGAACTCTCCATACAGCATTGCTAATCTCAGATTCACTCCGCTCTCAGAGCTTGTGCACCCTGGTTTCGCTCCATTACAACCATTGCGGTTAAGTATACAGTGTTCTGTTGACGGCTGTATTGGTACATCACCAGCCTTGCTGCAGCCCTATGAACACAAAGCTTTAGCCCTGTTGCTGAGCTGGCTTTGCAGGTCCATCTCTGTGCCTTGCAGAGGATGGCAATTTACTACAGTTTTGCTGGAGGAAACTTTGCTCATTCTTCAAGTGCTAGCAGCTCCTGCTTTAATATTTCAAAGACAAGCACCCACTCCACTGTAGTCCAACCATGGACCGAGCACAATCTGTTTGTGACCAACAAAGTTACATGATCAACACCACACCCAGTTGCCTTTGTGCTTACATTGAACTTTAACTATTGCTTCCAAGTATGAAACCAGAATATATGAGCATGATGATATGGGGAGGAAGCATCATTTATCAATATTGCCCATTTATAGAAGGAGTCAAAAAAAAAAAAATCATATCCCACCACAGACTCGAACTCACATCTCAGTAACCTCAGCAATGCTGCCCCAACACGTCATTTCAGCACACAAATGTCCCTCATCCTGTCTTCAAAGGAACGAACACAGTGTGGGTCCCAACAGAATAACTTAGCCCTGTAAAGCACTTTTATATACTTTAGCAACTGTGGTGTCACTGTACATCCACAATAGGAGCTTGCAGTGATTTAACAACCAGAGGTTCCAAACTATTCTTTATTTTAACCACGGCTTCCAAGTTTAAAGTATAGAACAAAGTCATGGTGGCAATGGCAGAACATTGCTTGTCAGGCAGCCCTAAATCTGGGATGCATTAATGGTGGTTGGGGACAGCCTATTTGTTAATTCTCGCTCTAGGTTCACAGAGCCGTTGTCTGCTAATCTATTAATTCAGAGAGTCGTTGGCCTGAGCTTGAAGCACCGTGGGATCATCTAAAGAGTGACTCCAGTACCTAAGGCAGTGATGAAATTGAGAGGCTTACATTTAGAGAAGACACAGGTCAGCTTTGTTGGAGGTACACGTGCTTTGGCACTGCTGCTTTACTCTTCCCAGTTCACGTCACTGGAACTTTGCAGAGGTTTTTCAGACATCATCTCCCTTTAGTCATGGAGGCTTATCATGGTTATTAACACTGAAATAAGATAATCAAGTTATGAAAGGCCAGCTCCAGTTATCTCCTGCCCATAATGCACTTCATCAGATGAGCCAGAGTGACAGGGCAGAACCTCAGGATACATTATGCATTATGGCTCATTTCTTGCATCTCTCAGGCACTGCATTCTTACATCACTTCTTTACAGGAGGCATGAGACAGGGACTAATATATGCGTGTCTTAGCACAGTATGTAATGCAGTGGAGTCCTGACCTTGTTCAAAGTTACTAAGTGCTATTAATATATATAATGGAAATAAATATTAGCCTTGCTTTGCAGATCGAGCAACCTGAGACACAAGGGCCCCGAGTGATTTGTCAGGACCGACAGGGAGCCAGGTATCCTGACAATTCCTTTTACTCTAAGCACCTGACAAAGTTCATTCCCATCCATCCTAGGGCTCCTGCAGGGGCGGGGGGAAAATCACCTCTAAAAATGTTCCTGCTTTATCAGCAAAAAGAGGGTGATAACAAAAACAGCTCAGGCCAGACAAAAGCTAATTGAAGCATATGGGCTCACATGGATACTTAGAAGCACTGCCTTAAAATAGCCCAGCAAGACCGAGGGATGAATCTTCCTCGAGGACTGCAATAGTCAGAAAGGAACCAGCAGTAAGGCTGGAAACGAACCACAATAAAGCATTTCCAGGCAGGTCAGGCACCTGCTTCAGACTTTCTGAAAGGACAATGTGGTCCACTGTGCTGAAAGCAGCAGCGGTGAAGAGAACATATCCCTAAATCACTCTTCTACAAGAGATGGCTGCCTAAACTTTCCAGTGGGCAGTCTGAGTCCTGCCATACTCTTGCCTTAGAGCCAGCCTCAAATATATGTATGAGATCATGGGTACGGAGGTGCTATTGATGCTGCACTGAAGTGACCTTCTCTAGAACCTTGAATATAAATGGAAAACACCATAGGCAACCAGACGAAAATTTGACACATTGCCTGGAGAGAGAACAGACTGTTTCAGTGCTTGAAAGAAGAATGCTGTATGGCAGTAAGTAATAGGTAGCATCCATTAAGCAGGATCTCTTTGGACACAGATCTGGGGGATAAGTTTTCAGTGTGACATTGAATTCTTCAGACACTGTAGTAGGCTTAGCTTCTTTAAAGGAAATTTGCTCAGAGGAATATAAGCCATTTCCAAGCATGAACAGAGTACATTAAAGCACTGACTCAGGCTTTGATTCAGAAAAGCACTTAAGCACCCTTCTTGTAAAGGGATACTTTTCGGCACTCGGACCTTGGAAAGGAAGGTGTATTGTGGTCTCTTTGGCTCAACGCCACATATCAGGACATAAAATAAACCTCAAACTAATGCAATTAAGGAAGATTCTTTCACAGTGGACGTATTTAATCCATTACTGCCCACCGCAGCAGTTCTTGCACCTAGAACTGGTCCCTGCCAGGAAAGGCACACTGACTAGACAGAAGAATGACCCATTGTGACAAAAGCTGTGTCTGAAATATTGAAGAAAAAACCCCAAACATCCCTATTGCTTTGCACTGTGAATTTGGAAGTCATGACTTTGCTCTTCAGCTGTGATAGTTTGGCATGGGTTTATAGTGTGACACAGACACACAAATGGAGGCACAGGGAGCACAGCACAAAAAAACGGCTTCTATGGACAAAGGAGCTTCTTTCCAACAGCATCAATGGGCAACAGAGCCCCAGGGGACTGTGGAATTTTGCACATGAAAAAGGGTGTGGGAGGTAGGAGCAGAGGTAGAAAAGTGTTGATTTCATAAAAATTGTTTGATGTAGAGGAGGAAAAAGAAGCAAGCCAGGGAGAAAAAAAACCCCACCAAACAAAACCACTTTTATTTCATAGCTGGCTGAACTCCTTGGGAAGAAGAAAGATTACAAAGAATCTCACCAAAAATTTACCCTTTCAAAATTGTGCAAAAACTTCCAAATTAAAAAAAAAAAAACAAAAACGAAACCAACAGACATTCCTGTCATTGCATTCATCTTGATCATAAAAGCATCAGTGTTACTGATATCAGATTCTAAATCACAGACTCATTCCTCTTACAAGCAAAATTCATTTGTAATTCCACAGCATTTTATTTCATGATGCGCTAGTAAGTGTTCAGTAGTGCATTTTGCAATAATAATAAACTAAAAGCAACATGAGATGTCAGTGCTGTAACTTGGCTGTTAAATCTTTTTTTGAAAGAGCTACGAGCTTGCCAGAATACTTGGTGAGCGATGTCAGGGTTGCAAATTGACACAAAGAATTAACCAGGTTCTATAATATACTATAGACTTTTCTTTTAGCTATTTCTGTTATGATTAATCTTCCAAACTCTTTGTAAATGTTTATATTATAAATATTATTATTATTGATATTAAAATTCTTATAGTAGGACACCTACAGTTTTAGTTCAAATTCCAGTTTGAATTTGATCCTCATCACACATGCCATAGACACAATTTCCTCATGTCTGTCCCTTCAAAATATTATGTAGATGAAGCAACATCATGCAATACAATAAAATGAGATTAATAATGTAGGAAAAAAATTCCTTTCAGATGAGAAAACTGATCTGCAGTGTCATAGCCAGGGTGACATGAAGAGTTAACAGCAGAATTAAGTTATTCCTGTTCCAGTGCCTTAATGATGCAATCATCCTTCCTTGCCAGTTAGCTCTCCTTATAATTACAGTGTACAATGACGCATGTTTTAAGAGTAGAGACAAGCACAGAGCTAATATCATGTTAAGTGGTCTGTCAAGTAACTGCATCAGCTCTCCCGAAGTCTGTCCATCTAGGGATGTACTCAGAAGAGTGTGACACCAGGGCGGTCGTGGATGAAGAACATGCAGTCAAATGGCTAAGATTTCCTTACGGCCTAATTCAAGCAATTTCTGTAGCTCCTAAGGAAGCAGAAAAGGTCCTCTCGAAGTGTGAGAAAGGCAGGACTTCCCCTTGGGACATTGATGCAAAGTCAAGGGATGCTTTTCCATGGAAAAGAACTGCAGATTTAGCCATGTCCTGGAAAGCGTATAAACTGTGTTTGCTCATATGCCGTGAGAGGCTGATCCCTCTCTGGCTCATCCCACATCTCTGTCTTTAGCCACATGTGACCACAATTACTTTTGGCCCTGGCTGTATGAGAAGGACAGTTTGGCTTTCAGTTCCTGAGAATCCATCCCCTATCTTTAAGTTTACATGAAAAAAAGATAGCAGTACAGCAGAAGGTGATGTACTGTTCTACAAATGGGGGATCCTCTTACACTAATGAAACACTCCTGGGCACAGTCTACCTACTGGTAAGAAGTGTCAGCTTAACAGCTCTTCCAAAGTCATGAAACCAGATAAACCTTCTGGTCTGCATTGACTTTCAGCTTCCTGAAACACCGAGCGAAAATATCAGCACTTATCTTTTAGATGTTGGTTTAGAGCAAGGGTTGGGTACACAGCATCTCGAACTCCCTTCCACCCCCAGCTTGCTAGGACTACCTGCTACAGATAATGCACAAGCTCTCGTCTTCACTGGCCTTGTTGATACTTTCTTCAGCTTCTGGACACAGACTGTCTTGTAATTTGTGGTTACAGCTTCTCGTGCTGCTCTTCTTCTCCAAAGGTAACATGTTTCTCCTTGCATGCACAGGCCTTTTATGCATTTTAGACTTACATCCTCTGTCACTCATTTCTTCTTAGATATAACAAATCTAGTTATTCAGGATTTTTTCTTAGAAGTCACCTATTCTGTCTGACCACCCTGTCGACTCCTAACCCAGATTTATCTGGGGAAACTGGAAAGAAAATGTCTCATAGCTTTGCCATGGTGTTAAGGACTTCTCTTTTAAGGGCAATGAATGTCTTTGCTGCCACTCAAGTTCCTGCCAAGGTCCTCTGCAGGACAGTTTCTTTCTGACTGAACTTTTAATAAACCTTCGTTTTTCTAACTTGGTCACCTGATCAGTAACGGCTATTTGTCTACTTCTGTAAGCACAAGGACGAAATATTAATTGGTGAGACTACTTATGCAACTACTTCATTTGCACAAAACAAGGTATTTGTTAGAATGTCTATATACCATAATAAAGGCTGAGCCAAATTATATTAAGTGCTACAGAAATACATAGGAAGGAGAGCTCCTTCCTAAAAGATCTAAACTAAACTATGTCAGAAAAGACAGGAGATGTAAATATCACAATTGCTCTCATTTCACAGGTGAAGAACAGAAAATAGAACCCAAATATTTAGAAGGCTTCTAAGCAGCCAGGGTAACAGGCAATTTCCTAATTGGATCCTAGCCTTAATGAGTCCCCTTGGAGGTCTACTCAGGCTCAGATCAACACTTCAGCCACACTCCTTCCAATCCTTTACAGTTTAAAGAGAAAAAGACTGCTTCATTCTTCATGAAAACAGCTCCATTTTCAAAGCCCGAAGATGCTAGGAAGGCCATAAACTATATGAAGACTACAGTGATGATAGGAAAGCTCTGTGAAAGCAATGGAAGGTATGAAGATAATCTTGAGAAAGGCTGAGCTAAGATCATGCCCCTTATGTCAAAGAAACCTCTGTCAGTTTATCCTCCAATTTTTATATCCCATTTCTTTAGGCTTTCCAAATCTCTGCAAACCAAGTCCAGAGTTTCATTATTTATTTGGGATGCTGTGTGTCACAGTGACACATTGAGAAACTGGCATTTGCAATTTTCACATGTCAGAGTGACTGTAACTTGAACTGACAAAATAAATTGCTGTTCACACACTCCCACTGACTTTGTTATGTCCCTGAAGCCCTAGGCCTATTTTTTCAATTAAGATCCCCCTTCTTCCATCCCCCCTCTTCCTACTGCAAAAGCACAATGAACGGCTGGCAGGAGGGAACGTGACTTCCACAGCTGGCAGTAGTTGACTGGGAAAAGCAATGGCATTGCTGATACAGAGAGCAAATAACTCTCCTTAGATTTCCTGGAAAAGGCACACGTCCTTGCTGCATCTGATATTGCTACCAAAGCTTGCAGAGCTCGGTGTGCAGAAGATGACAAGACTGTATCAGGTTTGCTGTGGCCTTTTGGCTCACCAAAAAAAAAAAAAAAAAAAAAAAAAAAAAAAAGTGGAGCAGTTCTACCAGGACAGAACGATTCTTAGTTAAAACCAGTGGAAAATTTCCTAATCGGGAGATTAAATTGATCTCCTGATCACAGGAATGTCAAAGATCTGAGTGAGTTCAGTGAGACACTATAGCAGTCTCCCTAGGAATGGTGGGTGATAAAATCTAATGTGGGGATATCTCATTTGCTACGTGGTCCAGCAAGGGAAAAAAATCTTACAGACCTGAGAGCCCCCAAAGTTTTGGCTCACTGAAGGCTCAAAATGAGCAGTTCCCGTCTCTCCTTTACCTAATTTCCCGTTAGTGAGCCTGAGCCATGACCTCACTTCCGACTCCTACCTTCATTCCTCCTTGTCCTGTCACAGCGGGCATGGAAAACATTCCCTTCTCTGCCGCAGCGCAAGCCAAAGCAAGCAGCAACTATTTCAAGCACCAGAACTAGTAAGGCTCATGAAGCAACACTAGCCAGCATTCTTAGTCCTGTGACAATTATACCTCGCCTGAGCCCCTGACTTGGTTTCCACACAGTCTTCTTCATTTGGTAAAATGCATCACATACTCCAAGGTGCTACCGTAGGAAAACATATTTTGTTTAATACTCCAGGTTGAACCAAGTTGTTCCCTCATTTTGTAATCCTTTCCATTTATATGAGCTGAATTTGGAGCAACAAAACCACAAGTGGCTTGCGTGACATTTAATTGCAAGTACTTCACACACTTCTAAATTCCTTCCTTTCGTGTGCAGCACTACATATTTAGTCAAGGACAAATGGTGGGGAAGGTCAGTGGGAAGGGAGAGACAGAAGAGAAAACCATCTTCTGGAATGGCCAATGCACTAGAAAGAGCCCTGCTCAACCACAAGAGCTAGTCATAGGTATGAACAATTCTGTGTTCCTATGGGCAGAGCCGCGAGGGCAAACTCAGCTATCTAACAACAGCCACTGACCTGGCAGCCATCAGCTCAGGGATGGATCTGGGTGCCTTGTGGCCTAGGAAGTTATGAGAATGCAACATCACTGGATTACAAATAGGGTTATTTGGAGTCGTCAAGGTCTGTGGTAATGACTAGCTCACAGAAAAATCTCCTGCTGGGCTATGAGACTACAAAGAACATCACGGTTCTGCCTGTCCCAGATGAGCCATGAGCAACAGAGCAATGAAAAGAGCAAGGAAAGAGGAAAGAGGAAGGGAGCCCAAAGTCTCCACAGAAAGGCACTCTAAAGGAGTGAAGTACAAAATACAAACCAAATTGGTGATATTAAACTAATGCAATTGTTCAGTTAATTACATGAGAACAGTTATTTTGTTTCCTAATCATAATTCTTAAACGATACAATCAAAACCAAGATAAAAATCAAAGAACAGATGTTATGCTCCTGCGCCCACACCTTAGTACAGATACCAACTTCTGCTCTCAGGAGTAATTGCTCGTAGCCTCTAGTTCAGCACTCAGTTATCACCCCAAAATTCCTGTGCTGTCAGCTCCTGTTCAGCTTTTTAAGGACCAGTCAGGTGCCCTCAAACTTGTTTCCATTTCATTCCAAGACTTAAATGCACTGGGGGAAGAAGATTTAAAATGGGAATAATTCTTTTCCATGGAAAAATTGACATCTTTACTTCTTTGGTCAAAATAGATAAAAAAAATTTCCTTCCCCTAAGGCTTTTCCATTAAACATAAATATTAACCCCAACCCTTAACTTCAAGGTTCCTGAACTGAGCCTGCTACTGCCCAAAGAGGGCTGCCTACACATGCTCCACTCAACCCCATCCCCAGATGTTCTCACAGCCCCGTGTGTGCGCAGGCAATCTGGATCTGCTCTGGTTCTGCCCTAATTTCCACAAGAACAAATGGGAATAAAGCCTTTTTAGCTAACTGAATCTCACACAGAACGGATGAGAGATGAGTGTTAAGAACAATGTGTTCTGCTCACCAAAGTGATCGAGCATGAACTGGGCAGCAAGCAGGCAGCGCAGGTGCGACAGGGAGAAGAGAGTGCATGAATAGAGACCTCTGAAACACCAACAGCATCCCTTGGGCACAGATGCCCATAATTCTTGGTGTCATTTTAAGCCATGGAAATGAAACTTTCTTCTCAAAATGACATTGTCAGGGCCTTTGCCACTGGTTTCATGCTAAGGAAATCAAGGGCAGTAGTTGCTCTGCCTTTAACCTTGAAGCGAATCCACTGAGAACAGAAATTGCTAACTTGACAGTTGATGAGAGTATATTCCTCTACATGTACACAGCAGGTAGAACAAAAATAGCAATAGTATAAACTTCTTCCCATCGACTCGATTCTCCTCAGCACTCACCTTCAAAATACTTGTGGGCTTTTTGCTGTGCACGTAAGGCTCGGCTGCCTTCTCATCCCCCCTGGCAAGGGTGGTGGATCAGTGGGAGGCGTGCACAGGATAACCAGAGGAACAAGGACAGACCAGAGTAAGCACACACACCTCCGTACAGCAGCCCAGGCTCTAGAAAATGTCCTGAGAGCTTCTGAGGTCTGGTGCGCATGTAAAAATTGTTCCTGTACAAAAGCATGAACTGCAGATGCATAATATGGAGAAATTTTTGAAAAATTCCTCTTCAGAAGGACTGTCCAAGGAAGAGCAGCCTGATTCATGCAACTTAACCATGACTAAAGCCACTGTTTGCGCTTTGAAAACGTGCTTAGGTGTTGGCAGCCATCTCAGATCTTTGTAGTGTGTCAGCAGGTTATAGATTTCAAGACCAAATTAAATCTTTCAAACTCAATGCCATTCCAGATGAAGGCCTTAACATTTGAACTCAGCAAAACACACTAGAAATACTTTAAAGAAAATACTGATTTGTCAAAGATATTTTTCAGAGGTCCATTTGTTTCAGCAAAAGCAGAGAGATATTTCTTACTGCCCCCTAACTCAAACTAAGCAGCAGTGGCTGAGTGATTACAATCAAATTTGTGCAGGCTGAAGACCTGTCTGGTTTACAGAAAGCACCTGAATTCAAGTACTTGCCACGGTACGTGAATGCCCTGACAGCACCATACAGTTTACTGGGTTGGGGAGTGGAGGAAAATAGCAAAGTTCCTTCTTGGAAATAGAAGAAGGAAGGAAGAAAGGAAAAAGAAATCTAGTTAGTGATTTCTTTCTATACCAGAATATGTGTCTGAACCTCTGCACCTCCACGCTAGACCGCGTGTCATTCAGCAAGCCCCTCGAGCAGAAGTACAACTTTCCCATTAACAGCGCATTCATTGAGGAAGCAGCAAGGCTGAGGCTGCCCCAAGGTGCTTATCAGTCAGCAGCAAAATGCGTAAGAGACCCCATCTTCACTAGATTACATCCACCAAATACGTTCATACAGTGTTTTCCAGGACGGAGCAAATTTTGGTTTTTCTGCTGTGATGCATGCTGCTAACAGTTACCCACAGATGGTAGTTTAAACAGCATCTTTTCCCCAGAAAACCTTTGTATTGTCCCAGATTCTTTGACTAGCTCCCCTGGAATAAGAACAGCCATCACTGTAATGAAAGTCTCGATTCCAGGGGACTTGGACTTGCATCTGCTCATCTCCAGACATCCTGCTAAATCATATCGCTCCTTCCCCACTCTCCTTCCAGAGCGGAGCAGATTGAAGAGCAAAAAAAAGAATTTCAAGGTGAATAAAAGTCCCGTTTTAAGCAGAAGGTTAGACACAGGGGTTGTGGTATCACAGCAGCCTTGGAAATGCCCACGAATCCCCAAAGCTTTGATTTCAGCATTAAGTAATGCTGGCTTGAACATTCATCCGGAAATGTGCACTGCACAGAACTTTTTATGTAGAACTTTTCTTTTTCAAAAGCTTCACTTCTCCCTTCAGGTCGGGAGACTAAAAAAATGCCAAGAACATTGGATTCACTATTCGGGTCAGTCCAGTAATACATCTCTTTCGGCACCCTGCCTGACAGGTGAGTTGAGCCAGCACCAGCTGCTCCAGTGGTAAATACGAAACTCTGCAGTAGGCAGTTATGAAATAACCTTGGTAAGAGGAGGTTTCTTGCTAGCCTCATCCTAACCCCTATCGTTTAGAAGTTGGCTTACACCCAGAAGTACATAGCACCCAGAAGGATGCATAAACCCCTTTTTAAATTATCCAAACATAATTGGATGCTCTCATTAGCCTTACGTATTTCTATCACAGTCAATCATCCTATAAATTGAAATGCCAACTGCTTATTTACACATCAGGGACAGAATATTCACAATATTTAATAAATACTTGATGTTTATATTCCAGTCCAAGTCTGACCATGCCTTACACATAGCAAGAGACAGTGTCTGCTCAAGCAGGACTATAACCTGCCCAGCCTGTGCTGCCGAGCACCACTGCCCCTGGTGAGACAAAAGACAGATGAGTATTTTGGGCAAAGTTAGCTGTAAGAACAAGGAACTGGAGCAAGATCAGTGTTTCCCACGCTACCTAGAGCAACAACATTTTTGGACACTTTTGTGGCCAGCTCACCATGGTCTTTTGGACTGTGGAGGAAACCAGTTTCACAGCTTGGGGACAGCTGCTTTGTGCAAAAGCCTCCCCGCTCAGCGCAGTAACCTCAAGGCAGACACACAGTGAAAACTAGGATAAATTTATGGACAATTAGCAAAGCAAACATGGCTGAAAATACTAGGAATATTTTTCAGAAGTGGTTCTGAAAAAAGCTGGTCACAAAAGGAATCAGACATGTCCAATATATCAAGAAACTCCTATACATATGTGCTTGTATATAAATATATCTACATCTGTGGATCTGTAAGTATTTGTATGCCCTGGCTTTCTCAACCAGGTGAAAGTTGTCCAAGCAAAACTGCATGATGTTTTTCTCCGCTGTCATGCACACATTAATGTTGATGAAGAATTTTCACTGTTTTCCTCCTTCTCAGAAAAGTTAGAACAAGGATATTTCTCTTGCCTGGTGAAAAACACTGTCAATTATCTTCCATTTATCTGCAAAATTCATAACAAACACTTCCAGTGGTTTTTGAGCAAAACTTAGCTTTTTTATTTATTTATTTAATACGCTTCTCATTCCTTCTCCAAAGCAGAGGTAAAAATAAAACTATTTTTGCTTTCTTTCCAAAACAGGTAAGATTTTCCTTTGCTGGCCTGGTGCTCCCCCACTCCAATTTAGCACTTGTTTCCACTGCTGGGAAGATCCATCTTCCAGCAGAGCTACTTTTCCTGGTTTACATGGAAAGCATACACAGATGAAGGCAACAAGCACTGATAAGAATAGTTAGGACTAGAAAGGAGCCATCAGCAATGCAGCAGCTATATTACGGCAGCGTAGCGGGGACTGAGCAAGTATCAGGTCCCTTCACTGTATTACAGCTGTACTCACACACAACAATGACACACTCCCTGGGACAAGGGCTCAGCATAAAAAAACAAAAAAATAAAAATAAAAAAAAACAACAAAAACCCACAAGAAAATAAACCCATGAAGCACATTCTGATCTGAAGTAGTCAGTACTTCCAGAGTAAGAGATTTGGTATCAACTTTTTTTGGTGCAAAATAGGCTTCCAAAGGATTTACTCGAATCTCCTAAATGCCTTGTTATTTTGGCCAGGCTCAACAGTGAAACAAACACCTATGAGCATCCTGCTCCAAGTCTTGTTACCCTTAATGTAAAAGGCTGAGCCCTGAATCACAGTAAAACCTGGGAAGTACAGAGAAGATCCAGCTACAACATGCTCAATTCACCTTCTTCTTTATAAGTAAACAAATATATAGCCCTTCAGACATTGTTTAGGCTCAAACCTTGGTTTGAGGGTTTAGCTTCACTTGCTACAGCTTGCCACGCTTTCAGAGAGCCCAAATTTCACCCAGGTTTGAGTCTGCACAGAAACCAAGGGAAAGGTGACTGGGGGGGTGGGGAGTGGGGGGGGTGGGGGTGGGGGTGGGGGCAAGGGTAGGAAGGGGAAGAAATAAATAGTTTTCTTCAGGATTTCAACACACAAACTGAAACATGGTGACACCATCACCTTTCTCACAGCTACATCATATCCCAAAGGCAGGAGGAGAGCAAAGTAGCAGCTCTGAACAGCTCAAACATATTTGCAGATGCTGAATCAGTTGAAATTCTTCATGATCATAATACAGCAAACATCATGCTCATTTCTATCAAAACTGGAGACCTGTGAGTTGAAAGGAAAAGTCTTCCTTGCATTTCCAAGACCTAGGAAGACTTTCAGGGTGGCTGTACAAATTTTTTCCCCAAGTCTCCCACCTCCCTCACATCTCACTGAACAAGAGAGGTTTTCCCTTTAATCTGCAATGCCACCTTGTGGCTATAAACAATGAGAACATTTAAAATACATGTTCCAACGTTTAAAACAAAATTCTAGGTCAGTTTGACCAGAGGTGGAAGTACTACTTCTGCAACAGAAACACATGATGTAGGAGGGCAAAAGTCATCTGTAGATGCCTGCATTTTCTTGAAGTTAGTGTTTGATCTGTATGGGTTTCAGTGACCCAAATTCATGTTTGCATATGGACAAGAAGCTTATTACATTGGTCCAGTGATGGCTAATTTCATTACATCCTCTCCCTACCTGCTGTCAGGAGGCAGGTGGGTAGATGGTCTCCCTGGGAGAGGGATGCAGGTTTTTTTCTGAACCCTTGTCTCTTATGTCCTGTAATCCTTTCACACAAGACCTTTAGAGAAGCAGCAGCAGCTGAAGCACAGAGCCAGAGCGTGCAGCCAAGGCATAAACAGCGCTCCCAACCCATAGCATTGACATCTGCTGCAAGCATGCAGCAACTGCCTGATAACCATGGGCATGTGCAGGTACTGCTTTCCAACTTGCCCATTAGTCACTTCTTGCACCAGCAGGGCTCCGTCCCACCAAGGATTTACAACCCCTTTCAAGAACAGCAGTCACAATGACTTCCCCAGGCAAAGCAAAATTTATCCCAGGTAGAACCAGCCACCTGACAAAGACTGGTGCTGAGAGAAGATATCCCATTTGTAAAAGCAGCAATTACAGCCAGAGCTTGTAGCTGCATGCTACAAACAAAAAGCCCCAGCTCCAGTCCTTCCCAACCCTCCTGGATGCTGGCTGTGCCAGCAACAGCCCAGTTGGACTCTTCCCTCCTCCCTCATCTCGCAAGACAGATTCATTCTTTAGGAACGTGTGCCTTTATCAATAGCACTTACAATCCAACACCACGTCGGACATCCACTACCTTTACCTTCTTGTGTTATGCTGGGAGATGCACTGAGCTCCCTCTGGACTGCAAGACCCAGCTTAATTGAAGTTGGACACTGTTAACCTGTCACAGGGTCCAGTATCTAAAATCTCTAGGGCAATTCAGCCGTCTTCTTCTGAAGGCTTCAAAGATGTATTTTGAAATAATTTAGTCTCAAAGTCGCCTTTTGAGCAGACAAGTATTCTTCCCATCTCACAGCTGGCAGGCCAAGGCACACAAATACTAAACCCTTCTGGGTAGGGAGTAGCTGCCCTGCTATGCACAAAAATTATTGTATTTTTAAGCTTTAAAATATGATTCTCTCAGGCAAATTAGGAGCAGCTGTCCCTCCCTGGGACAAGCTGGCTTCTCACAAATATTTGGCATTCATAATACTCTCGTCCTTCGGCCACTGGGCCTGGTTTGCAATTAGGCCTGATTTTAAAACTTACCAACCAGGCTATTGCTCTGGGCTGCTGGGGCACAAGAGGTAGTACAAGGTTAAATCCATCAACAGTGCAAGTCAGGGCATGTTCAGAAGCTAGATGGAGGCGCTCCCACCTCCATGTCACCCCAGCTCCCTAACCCAGCAGTGGTTTCATTCCCTACTCCCTGTATCCCGTGGAGCTCTTTGCACCTGGGAAGAAGCTGGTATGAACTACTTATGGTTAACACATACACACCTGCTCTACCAAGGTGCCTTTCTCCACCCATGTTCAGCAAGGCAAGCACAAATCACCTAGAGAGAGGGGGTCCCTCTCTCCTTCAGGAGCATTTAACATGTACCCACAGGATTGAGTATGAAGAAATCTCTATTCATGGTTCTGCTGGAGACTCCGTGGAGCCAATAGACTTCTCTAAGCAACAGCACTGAACACGGGCTTTGATTTGTCCCAACTGACTTTATACACTTACTGAAGCCTTTAAGTAAAAGTCCAGGAGGTAAAGCCTAGGGTAAGCCTTCTAGATCACCACTCTAATCAATAAAGAGACAAAAGCCCTCCTGAAAGTAATTAAGATCATACATGGACTAAGACACTGTTTCTGTAACTTACTTATGATGTCAGTGAGATGCTGCCAAAGACCTATCTGAAATCTGAATACATAACTCTGCTGCTGCTTCTCTGTCCGCAAGACTTATTGCCATGCTGCATGAGGATGTTAGATGGCTGTGATGAGATTTTTGGCATGTTATTCTTATCCCTGTTACCTTGCAAGTGTTTAAAAAAGGTTGTTGGATTACTTGTTCATGCACTTTTCCAGAAACCAATGTTAAGTTGGTGGGTCTCTAGGCTCCTTTTAGTTTTTTTAAGAATGTTCACTGTGCTTGTCTTTTCGCAGGCTTCCCATTCTCTCCTTAACAAGTTAACCCCACTTGCAGCACTGAAATACCATCTTTTTTTCTTTTTTTTTTTTAAAAAAAAGTATTCTAAAATTAAATTCACAATCCCAACCAATTTGAAAACACAGAAATTATCCACATTGGCCCTAACCCATTTTCAAATATCTAGGTTGGGACCTTACTGCTTTATAACTAGTCCTAATTACAGAAATCATCTAATTAGTGTTAAACTTCATATGAAGAAAAGACATTAAACAATTATCTTCAGTGCTGATATGTCAAAGCTTTCTTTCCCTATTGTATAGCTGAACAGCCTCTTGTAACAGTGATACCAAATGACATCTAGTTACTGCCAATGGCTCTTAAACATTATATCTTTATTTAGTTCTTTGGCCTTTCTGATTTTGTCTATCTATACTCCCGCTACACTCCTGTTCTCATTCTGGGAGCCTGACCTAGTTTCCTCTTACTGCACGTTTCTTTCTTGCATTTGAGGTCAACGATGAGATCATGATAAACCAATTAAGTCCCCCACTATACTTCCCGAATGGGATAGCTTGAACTCGTGGCCTTAAGACTCCCTAAGGGTCTCCTGGCTTTCCTTAAGTCACCTTTCCCTTAGCTCAGCCTCTCAGGAGATCTTTTCTCCCAATTCTTAGTCTATTCCAGTTACCTTGCTTTCCTGAAAGCTATTTTTTTTTTAAGTTTTGCTGTGATTTTTCACCGACACACTCATTTTGCCTTTCCAGTCTTTGTAAAAAGCATGTAATCTATCAATAAACATATTTATTTACATAATACGCACTTAATAAAATACGGCTAGGAGTAGGAGTAGAAAAATAGTGTCAAGCAGCAAGTAAGAGCAGATTCTGTGAACACTCATGTACTTTAGCTTACCAATATACTGTGTACAAACACAACGTTTGCCAAAGCCGTTTGTTAGGCAGAGCGCATCGAACAGATAACTTCAAATTGACAATGTGGACTGTTTTGGCCAGAGGAGATACCTAGCCAGAGCAGTAATCATTCATACCTCTAACTCAGGCAGTGCTATTTTGAACACTGGTATTTGATGCAAACTGTGCAAAGCACAGAGAGAGGGCAAAAAAAATCTTAAGTAATCGATCTAATTAATCAATTTACCAATGCTCCACTCACAGCATCTTAACAACTGGAGGTGTAGTGAATTTTAACAATGCATGCAGTGCTCATTTGCTCACCTTCAGGATACAATGGGAACATAGATCCCCATCCGCAGCAATGAGAAAAGTCAAGAGCGTGAATAAAATGAATCTGTATGATATTCTCACACCAAGAATTGAAAATAATGCACAGCCTTTCTCGAGCTATTCTGCATCAATTAAAAACTGAAACATGAGGATCTACGCTACTGTTCTAGTTCAAGGGCTTATTACACTTGCTGTACTCTAATGCAAATAATCTCACTAGCTATAATGTAATCAGCAATCACACATTACCTGGAACCTGCCACAATGCTGCCAAGATAAACAGAAAAGCTGGGTAAATTCTAGCTAGTGTGTTAGAAACACCCGTGGTCCCAGAGCAGCCCTCTGCCCCATGGATTTGCTTTCTCTGCCATTGCCCAGGCATTCGCCCCTTCTGGTGCTGAAGCGATGTGCCTCTCCAAGAAAGCAACATGTCACCTCTTTAAGAATTAAAAAACAGTAAGACACCTCAGCTCTTTTTCATTTACCATGATTTTGTGCCCCAGTCATGAGGTAAGTTCCAGTGTTCTGGGACTCTGAATTAGAAGATGGTAACAATCCTTTATTTGTCTACCTCCCACTCCTCGTTCCCACCCTTATGACTTTAACAAGTGGGCTGATTGCCACATAACTCAAACTTCACAAACAGAAAATACCACTTCCAACTGCTATTTTCATTATTTCCCTGCTTTCTAAGAGCACCCTCACACCTTATTCCTGATCATCTTTACCTCCTGCCACATTACTCATATCTTCTTTTTCCTTAGGGACAGGGATAGCCAGCCAGCAGCCCCAGGTTTGGTGGAACCCTGAACGAGGATCTGATCTTTAGGTAGTCTGTGTTACCACCAAGCTGCCTGATTTCCCATCTTCTCACAGTATACTTCAATGGCTTAATACTTCAGTGGGAAAATATCCCAGGCGCAGTAAGAGCAACTGCTTTTTCTCACTTACTCTGTGATTAAGCATGGGTGCCAAATCCTGGACAAACAAACGAGTTCTTTGGATAAAGAGAAATGGAAAGCCACTCGAGTTGGCTGAGTTACAGATGTTGTCAATGGAGTATCGAAAAAGTTCATCTGGGGATATATACAAAAGTCTGCACTTTACAGTCACTGAATGTCCTTTAGCCTCCCCAAAGAGGTCAAGATGAGATCGACAAATAAATGCCATTCCAGCAGATAAGTGTATTTATTTTTTTCCCAATGTGTTTTTTTAAGTGCTGGATCAAACTTCTAAACTCTCTCATGCTGAGTACTCTTATTTATGCAAAGTTTGATTGGTCTCAGCCTCCCAGAGACACCTGAAGGGGATGCTGAAATAAGACAGCCTTGGCAGCCCCCTGCATCCCTTACAGGGAAATAAGGAGCAAAATGAAGCATTAATGTTGAAAACTTAAGGAGAATGAATCAGAATACATTCACTTGTCAGTAATGTCTGTACTGATTAATAT
This sequence comes from Falco biarmicus, assembly GCF_023638135.1. NCBI lineage: Eukaryota > Metazoa > Chordata > Aves > Falconiformes > Falconidae > Falco > Falco biarmicus. The sequence continues at coordinate 11,161,431 of NC_079296.1, read as the reverse complement.
AAATGCACGTGGTAGCCAGTATCAGAGCACACTATGTGGATTTATTTACATAATTATTTGAGAACTCACCCTCCCTCCTTGACTTTGATGCTTGGTACATATTTATTTACACAACATTGCACTGCCAAACAAGCCAAATGTTTTCCAGAAAGACATCAGAAGAATTACAATTGTTTGAGCAGTGGGTTTTCAGGATGATAAAAAACAAACTCAAATCAAATCCATTTAGCAACTGAAGCACTTTCCTCAGGTCACAAACAATGCTGCTGCTGTCCTTGCGTGGTCACTGACCTTGAGTGGCTCTGAAGTCACCGGTGCAGCTTCAGAAAGAGCTGCCCTAGGTATAACTCGGGCTGAAGACAACTGTGGTATTCAGCAATGTGGGGGCAAGGTAGGGGCAAAGCCCTGATGCCCACAGATGTTACAGATAGGGACGAAATTTTAAGAGATGTTTCATCTCTGCTCCCTGTAATATTAGGGAAGTGGCTTGTATGAACCTGTATCTTTACCACAGCTGATCTGCCCATCTTCTGGACCCAGCCAGGAGCACCAATGCCTGATTTCCATCAGTGCCCAGATAACTACGAGGCACCAGCGTGCTCGCATTACACCGATAGACATCACTGCAGGTTTGTGGTTCTCAACACCTTAGTAAGTGAGGCCACAAGTATCTCCTGCCAATAAGGGGACATGCTGTATGTTGTCCTCTATACATCCTCTAACACTCCCCTGCCCACCTCAGACACCTTCACAACACGCACAGCGCAGAACCTGACAGCATGGTAGAGAAACACTTACTCCAATGGCTCCTGACACCAGCCCATCCATCTCTGTATCCTGACACCAAGCCTCAGCCCATCTTTGCCCGATGTAAACACAAGTAGCGCAGCTCCCTGGGCTCAGCTCTGACCAGTGTGAACACAACCCTGCCACATTCCTGTCATGATGCAGCGAGAGGTGCAACTAGCCAGCATTCACTTGGTATTTCATTATTTTTATAACATTTCTCATTAGTTTGCTGAAATAAAAAGAAAAATACTCTCATAAGTTAAATCAAATATGGGGGAAGAAGTTAACTAAACTTTCCAGAACTTCCAAAGGTATCAGTTGGGAGTTTTTGGCAGGGGAGGCTCTGGTTTTACATTCATCTGGACACAACATGTTTTTTTTCCAGATCCTAATTGATCACTAGAGTTACTCAGCACACAAACAATGCCTGTTGTTTTGGAGCTGATTTCTCAACCTATTATGTGTATTCCTGTTTACAAACAGTGGCTGCAACATGCAGAAAGTCTGCAGGGGACTCGACTGCACCCACTTAACCCTTATGCCTGCCTGCACGTAGGCAACTCTGAAGTACTTTTCCATGGTCACACAGAGGATCTGGAGCAGACGCCAAAACCGAACCCAGAATACCCAAAACTGCTCTTGCCCAAATAGCATTGGGTTTGTGGGGGTGTAAATGGTGGAAGGAGCTGAGAGGAGAAGGGAGATAATATTGCAATGCTTTAAATAATTGTAACAATTGTCATAGTAACACAAGACTGTGACACATGCTTTAAACATGTCACTCAGCCTATATCCTGGAGCATATCTGTAACTCCTGATGTGCTCCTTTGGGGAAAAGGCAACCAAGCAAGAGACATCAAAAAATTCCACCTACAGGTAGAGACCTCAGGAAGCAGGGAACAGAGTTGTATCTATTTGCACGGGCTTGAAGTTTTGGGTTGCTCAGAATCACAGGTCCAGAGTTTTATCTTCAGCTCAAATGTGAACAGAAGTGCTCAAAAGCCGAGTGTGAAATATCAGCCAGAATCATGAAGTTTTGCCTGGCTCAGGAGAGGGATCAGATTCATGTAAAATAGTTCAAATTGGTTTCCACCCAAGATCATAAATCCACCTAGGTTTGCCAATAGGATTCTGACTGTCAGCAAATCCTTTCTTTTGGCAATGCTGGGTAATTTCAAGACCTTCAGAGTGAAACTCTGAGGGTTTGCCTGAGCCATTGGTCTTTGTGGGAAGAGAAGGGGGCAAGGGTTGCAAAGGACACCCCTAAGAAAAATGTACAGCCCAATAACCTACCCACACTGGGAGCATCAGGGCAGGGAGAAGGTGTCTGGGGCAGGTTTTCCTCCTGATTGGCATAAGCTATGGAACATGTACTCCTGCAAGACAGGACAGAGTCTGGGGACCATGTAACCCTCTAATAAGTATACTGGGGCTTCTCCTACCTGTGCTTCACTGCTGGCATCTCACTTTAGCAAGTTCTACAAGTAAATCAGCACCTAACTCCCAGTGGAATTTGAAAGCCACGCTTTTTTAACCTCTCTGAGGTCCTGTGGGTATAAATACCATTCTCTCCATCTCACCTAGTGACCTTTATCCTCATTTAGAAAAATACATCCTCTACCACCACTCCAACACAGGCCTGATGCATTTAGCCAGTGCCACGAGCCAGTCCCTCAGCAAGGGAAACACAGCCTGGGCTACCGAGGGGGAAATGGTGTTTTGAAATGAAGAAATGATTAAACAAAAATAACTTCTTAGAGCTGCAGGGACTTACTATTTTGCCTGCAGCGTATGGCGGCTCAGGGAAGCAGCATTCACAGTAGTATGCTGCTCTGATAAGTGGAAAGGGCCCTCTCATATTTCCACTTCTTTCTGCAGTTTAATACATGGGGGCTGAGGCTGTGACCATGACCTCAGCTGTCTTACAATGTTCCCCCTCAGGGAAGCCCCATGCTTATCGTTTAAGCGAGTATGAAGTCTGCACGCAGCTCTGTGCATTGAGAAAAATCCCAGCACACATTTCTCCTCTTCCACCCAATGCAAAACGAGGATTGATTTTGCTCCAAGCAAGGAGGAGCATTTGGAATATAATGAAGCTGGAAAGGGTGGAGTGGGAGTACCAAGAGATGAGTCCAAGCTCAGCATGACAAATGGTATACAGGACCACTTGGTTTTATTATACACTATCAAATATCCGTAACGTAAACAGCAGAGCTAATAAGCATGCCAATGTATATATTTACATTGCCTGAAATGTGCACAACCCTGTACAAAAATTAGAGTGCAACTGTTATGATCAACCCATTAGAGAAAACAAAATCAATCCAAAGTATAGACCAGCCTCGCTAACAAGCTCCCTACTTTGCCGGCTCCCCCTTCCTCAGAAACTTTTCAGCAGAGCAAAACTTTTCTGACCTCAGAATGAAGGAACTTCCACAGGAAGTCTTAAGAACTAATTGTAATGGTACTTCATCTAGCTAAAATGCACATAAAATAGCAGCTGTGAGAAATGCAGACTGTGAACCAGCAGCAGGGGTAAAGGGAAGTTAATTCCCTCTGTCTTAATGTAAAGGTAGACTAGACTTTCTGGAGTACCTTCAGTGGGTTCTCTCACCATTAGCTCTGGGTGGCAAAGATTTTCAGGATTTTGAAGGTCCTCCCTCGCCTCCCACCCCACCCTCCTGCCCAAACCAGACAAAAGAAAGTTGAAATTGCAGAAAGTTTGTATGGAGCAAAAAACTAATGAGGAAAGGGAGAAAAAACAGTTTGAGTAAAGTGGAATGCTCTCTTTTTAAACATTAAAGATATCCTGTTTTGCTTTAGATAATTTTTACTTGATGTTTCTTTCTCTAAATTTAGCTTAATAATAGTTATATAATTTAGAATTCTTTGTTGTTGGATAAAATAATATCTATAAAAAACAGAGCCTTTCTCATGAGAAATTTGGAAAAATCCAGATTATTCCTGTCCATGAAGATATTAATATTTTTATTGAAAATTTGCCAAACCATTTCTGTCTCTTTATGGAGAAGAAGAGCTCTTCATAAGTTTCAGATGCTCAGTTTTGCAGCCTACATGACCTTTCAGTTCTCACACATTTTTTATTTGCATTAAGTTATTCAAATAGTGTAAATATTCAAATAGTAAAAATATTCAAAAAAAATATTCAAATAGTAAAAAAGAGTCAATAAAAGACTCTTAAAAGGATTTTCGGGGACTGCATGTTTTGTGGGCTTTGCTGCAGTACTGGAGATCTGCACTAAACAGGGAAGTGCAGGCAGCCTTCCCTTGACAATGTGATTTCTCCTATTTCTGCCTGGCGAGGAGGACAACCAGCTTCACTGCAGGATGCTGCCAGGCTGTCTGTCTCCTGACACGAGGATGTCTCAGCCTCCACCCAACAGAACACCCTCTGTGCTTGACAGAATAGCACACTGCAGTAGCACAGGGATTAGCAACAACATGGAAGGGCAGCTGGACAAGAATGGGGAATTTTAAAGGTAACTATCTCTTGATCCAGCAAAGAAAACTTTTTCTGGACTCAGAAGGTGGTTTAAATGAAGAACCAAGTGCTTGACAAAGAGACCTTGGAAGACTGAGATATGCCCCTGTCTGATTACGACTTGAACAGTATGACCGAAGACATTCTGGACAGATTCTTGGCAGAAAGAGATGGGCATTCACTAATTTACATGTCCTGAGGATCTACTTCTCCTCTACTATCATGTCAACTGGGATATAAATAAATCTAATGTAAAGAATAAATTTGCATGGCATTGCTATCTGGAAGGACCCCAATGGAACATACTTAGCACTTTGCCTGCCATCAAAATGTGGTTGCTGTGAAGGTCGAGCATAGCAGCTCCTCAGGTACAGCAGAATAGATCAAGTCTATCATATCTATTGGAAATTGCAAAAAGAAGGCATGGTACAAATAAGGCTTCTGCCTTCTGGAATTCAGCCAGTAAACCAGGACTAAGCCTTTGACACTTGTAAAGACGTTTACGCAACCCAAGGGTAGAATTTTGATTTTACAGATTGCCAAGGTAACTCCTACCATCAGATGTCTCCTAAACAATAGCACCATGTGCTGTCAATATAGCATCAAATATGATGGAAGGAAGGAAGACTGTCTTGCTACTCAGTAACTCCTGCTCCCATCATCCATCCCGTGCATAGTTCATTCTGCAAACTTCTATCCAAGTTCTCCACTGGCCATGGTTCAGGCTCATATGCAAGCTAGGCAAAAGAAAACACATTTTCTCCTGGCTATATATGTAGGCCAGCAGATGTTTGAGCTGAGATTTTCAAGATGCACAAGGTCTTTTGCGTGTGTAACCCCTCATGTAAAATTCCCTTGCTTCTTAAAGCCAGCCTTGGAACTCTGGAATCACATACTGTCCAAGAAGAGGCATCCAGTGCATTTTAAGGACAAGGTGTTTTTGTCTGAAACACTAAATCATCTTTTCACAGCAGTGAATGACTACAACTGTTATTGAGCAGTTCCTGAAATAAAACAGAGGACTGACCTCTACAGCGTCGCCAGCTAACGTGAATTCAGGCCAACAGGGTCAACTAAGAATCGCTTGCACCCTGTGCATTCTCACAGCTCATTAGGAAACACAACTGAAAGAACCCTACAACGTGTCAGTGAATGGCACAGGAATTCAGGAAAAAAACCAATATTAGGTAATTTTGTCTGATCATTATCCTCAATAAGTGCAATTACTAGAAAAGGGCATTTGATGTCTGCTGACATGTACCATTCCTTCCCACTTAACATTAATATATCCATTGCTTTTATCAGGCAAATAACCAGAGACTCAATTTAAAATTGGAACCCCATTTTGTCAGGTATTACAAATACAGCTATCTGGACATCTGTAATGGTCTAGCAATTCAGAGATGCACCGAGAAGTGCTCCAGGGCTCCCAGCCCCCTGAGCAGTATTTTCTACTGCTCACTTAAAACACGGTTTTGTTTCCACAGGTTAATTTTAACTTCATGGGTGATTTCTATCCATTCCCCAAGTTTATCTAACTAGCTTTTGTCCCTCTTTCTGATGTATCAGTGTTATACCATAATCATGTAAAATTATTTACAGTAACAACAAAAGGGAGAAATAGAAAGAAATTATGATCTGTAGAAACACTGATGTGCCAAGTAAAGAAGAGTTTACGCTTATATTTCTGCAGAGAGAAAAAATGTTCAGTGTCTGCAAAACCAGCTAAAATTGTATTTTCAGCACATTCACAAATGTAAACAACATTATTTGACATGTTTGACTCACATTTTCTGGTATTTCTTTTGGATTTTTCACAGATTTAAAGGCGAGAACAAAATTAGCCATTAAGCCATCTATTCCGAGCAGCTACCATTTATCTCATGCACCAGATCTTGTCCACAAAGAATTTCTTGAGAGCTGGGTTAGGACAGAAAGAAAATATCCTGATATAACCTTAGTGCAGGAATCATTTAGATAACTGTAGCAGCAGTAGTTTGAAAATTTAACCTTCTCACAAATATCTGAAGTCTGGTATTGCAAGGACCTTACTGCAAGATATATAGCTCTTTGAGATATTGCAAATAAGGTTTCATAAATCGTATTTTCACACCAATCTGAGTCTTACTGGTGATACATCTAACTCAAAAGAACAGGCACTAATAGCCCATACTTTCATCCAGCCTAGCCCTTATTATAGCTTTTTCGCTATAAAGTATTTATTATAGAGTTAAGTTTTAATAAATGTTTAATTAATGCTTAAAATTAAACTAAAACATCTATTCAACAGCTCCCAGCTGCTATTAATATTCATACCAGAGCTCATTGATTAATGCACACAGGGGTTTTATGACCTTAAATTCAAATTCTGAATCACTGTTTGATTTGGCCATTGTTAACATACTTTTTGTTGGCTACTCATGGATCGTTTTATGGTTTTGAAAGCATTTGAGAAAGACTGGTTCTCTGTGCAGAACAACTCTACTTAATTAGCCCTCTTTTAAGAATGTAGCCTGCTTAAGTTTTGAAGTGTCTGAAAAGGCAACAAGGGACAATGAGTGTTATTGCATAATGTTTCTTTTGCCCAAGTGCTAGAAATCATTTGGATCACGGTTTTCATGATACCAAGTGCTGTATAAATACCTAATAAATGAAAGTCCATGTCGCAAGGAACACATCTTCTGAAAAGACGACACATACATAAAGTCTGCTGAGACAGCTCTGCCTTGGGCTGGTCTTGGCAGACGCAAAGGACCAGTAATAGTTTTGACTCCAACTAGAAATGGTTTGCTAGAACACACACTGGTTTATAAATATGCTAATACCTTAAATTGTATTGCTATCATACCGGCAGCCACACAGTTTATGGAGAATAAATGAAACAGACTGCCTTTCTTTAAGAAAGAAGAATAGCCCAGCAATCATACTCCCCACTCTTATGACGTTACTTACAATTGAAGAACATCAGCAAAGAATACATTGGGCTCGCCAGTACCGCATTTGCATGATCAATATATCGAGTGCTATGCATTTAATAAACAAACATCTATATAAATACATAATCATGCATAAATAGTGGTTCCTTATAGATGCAGAAGCTTCTTTCACCACAAGTGCTATACGGCCTTTCTTCAAAGATTTCCCTGGGGAATGACCTTCTGGTCAAATGCTGTACGTGTCTCACTGGTGCTGACTGTAGCGTGGCTACATGCCGTTACCCACAACCTCTGCGTTCCTGACAAGGACCTGTCTGAGCTGACCTCCAAAAGCCTCCGAAGGGAGTGCTGCCCTCCCAGCCAGCCGCCCAGTGGGGAGCCAGCCTGACAGACTGGGGGAGCCATGGGGGACATGGCGCAGTCAGCACGGTGCTGATGCTGCAAACGGTTCTTCCCTCCAGCTCTCCTGGTCATGTGCTGCAAGGTCAGGTCAAGAGAAGAGAAGCTCTTGGTGACCCCACGAGAGGCAGAAGTTAGCAGCTACAATGTGAAGCCTACGGCCACACAGACTAGATGCTCCCTGCCAGCGACTCCCGTTCGACCCTTACACACGGGCACCGAGCATTCGCCGCCCTTGGGGACCACGTACCAGCCCTGCTGACCCCTGGAAGCACACACAGACATCTCAACGGGGAAAAGTAGGGTTGGATTTGGCGTTATGGACACTTAACCATGAGGATAACAGACCGATGGCTGTGCCGGTGTCTCCGCTTCTATCAATTTGTAAATCAAAGCACAACTTCCTGATACCTTGAGATTCAATTTGTGGAGCTACCACGATCTGTCCTACAGATCTGGGGAACTGACTTCACAAGGATCACTTTTGGGTTTTGATCCTTGCTTCTTTATGCCATGTTACAACCTGCTAGTTATCTAAGGAAGTAAGGAATCCTTTCCAAATAGCATTTTTTTTTTGCAAGAGAGAATGCAGATGTCAATATCTATATGAAGAAGTAAGTTGCTGCAACACAAAGCGGTGCACTTGTAGGAACAGCATAGGAGGAACTGTGAGAAACTATGTCACCACATTGCTCTTTGGTTTTAGGCTGATCCAAGTTCCCCTCCCAATTGTTGTTTCAATTCTGAGGATTTTAAGACTCGCACATTAGATGGAAACAATACTCAGTGTACTGAAGTCCAGATTCCCATCTGGGATTTAATGATACTGTAATAATCATCTTAATACTGAACAATGTTGTAACACAGAAATTCAGCACTATGGATCTTTCCCCTTCCCTTGAGGTACCCAGGCTTACAGATAAGAAGAACATGGGAATTCAACTCTTCAAACTTCATGCGTCTCATTAAAGTAGTAATTTATAGTCTCTCATTAGAGAAAGTGATTTTGGTTTAAATTGTTGTGCATGAGAAAAAGCCAACTCTGAGAAAAGGAATTATTGAAGGTTACGCTCGCTCCTTTATCCACCAGCTCCAAGTGGGATTAAATTGCCTTGATACAGATTCAAATTTAATTTCAGAACAATGCATCATATTTCTCTGTGCAATATCAATCTGAAGAAAATAAATTACAATAAGCAAAAAAGATATAAAAATATGATATCAGATATGACTTGTCTCCACTTCAGCTGAATGACTTTATTGTTAGTCAAAAAAAAAAAAAAAAAAAAAAAAAAAAAAAAAAAGAGTTATTTCTCTATCCATGGAACTTCTGACTCTGATACATTTCAGTTGCTGATGCAAATGGATGGAACTCTGGGTGAGTCCATCTGCTTCCCTTCTTGGAAAATTTTGAGGTTTTGATCAGGGCTACAATGACAGCAAATTTTGCTGGTGTGATTTATTTAGTCATCAGGCCAAATATTCCCTCCATAGCCATCAATCTAACCAGATCTCATTTTGCAAAAACCAGTTTACTTGACTAGTTTAGCATATCATTGGTACTTTCCACCACTACAAAAGAACAAACCAACTCAAAAAAGTATTGCCACAGTAAGTATACTATCTGTTTGCTACCACTGAAGAGAATAATAACACTTCTTCGCGTTTAGAAATATTCTTATTATTATTCCCCAGTATTTGTTCAAGCTTGGACTTAACTCCTGGTACAGTTCAGCAGCCTCTGAGGGCTGCAACTGAAACAACTTACATTTGAAATGACCCTGTTTGATGTATCTGCAGTATGCCCCTGGTCTTGCTTCCTTAAGTTAAGAACGAGACTAGGGATTGATTTGGGATGGTACTTTTTAGTTCACATGAGGACAAGATTCACTTCTGTGCTGCCATCTCCCACAAATACCTTTGTTCCGTAAGGTACCTGAGTCGAACTTGTCCATCCCACAGAAAATGCAACTCCATGACTGTTCTCTGCTAAAGGATATTAGTTTAAGCCAAGTAGTAATTCATGCTTTTAGTTTTCCTTTCACAGTTATAGCTTCAAGCATTTGGACATAGTTTCAATTTCTACTAACAGCTAAAATTGTGTCCATCACAAGCATGGCAGTTTCAGAAAAAGAATTGCTGTGGGATTCAGTAAATTAGGGTGAATTTCTTTTGCCTAAGAGAAGCAATAATTTCACCAGATGATGTTTGTAACATACTCTTTCCCACCCCCACAAACCATGTGCCATGGAAAAAGTCAGTCAGTTCTAACAGCGAAAGTCACCTCCTAAATTAGGATGCAATGACACAAATTCTGGTGCTGGATCCCACTATTCAAAAGCAGCATTCTCACATCAACGATGGCTTTTTTATTTAATTCTCACATCAACAATGTTGGGGTTTTTTATGCAGGCTAAAGAGCAAGGCTCTAAAAAAGATAAAAAATAACAATTTGCATCCTGCAAGGTAGATTATGAACACCCCTGCTGCGGAGTTGTACAAAGATACTGTCCGTGTTGCCTGCACCTGTATAACAGGTTTCTCTTTGTTTTTCCAGAAACATACAGTATTCTCAGAGAAGAATAACAATTTTTAGTCCCCAGCATGCTTGGGTTACTATAGTTTATTGCGGAGTGAAGTTTGTGTCATGCTAGAGATGGCTGAAGTTATTATTCAGATTACACAGTTTTCTGATAGGGAAAATGCTTTTCCAAACACACTTTTTATTTTGTGGAAAATTGTTGACACTTTTGAATGCTTCTATTGGGAACAAGAATTGCAGCTTTAACTCATGGAAATTGAAGTGCAAAACTTCATGAAGGTTTCATGGTGCTGATTTTGGATTGGTTTGCTTTTGCCTGCTCTGACTCCTCCTTGTTTTTTGTTGCAATTGCAACATGGAGATCCACGCACAGCCTGCAAGCACTGCTGAAAAACCCTGAAATATCTGCAGAAGTGGGTGCACAAGAGATAAGAATTAAGCTTCAAGGCCAGGCACGAATGTGCATGTATGTGTAGAAATGACAAGAGTCTATGCCCAGCTCTCTCACACCCCTGAAGTTATTTGGTGGGTCAGGACAATGAAAGCTGTGACTGTTACACAAGACAGAAATTACTGGGTGGCGAAGAGAAGCACCATACATCATAAACACATATATTAAAAAGCAAGGATGCTTCAGTCTGCTCCCAGAGCAAGCTTTAGCATCCCCCAGAATAAAGTTTCACATTGCACGTGAAACCTGCACAGCTCTCAGCACACAGCTCAGCACTCAAAATGGTTTGTAAGTTTTGGTGCATTTTACTAAAGCACATGAAGATAAAGCTACGGCCCTGATCGCTGCTCGGCTCACAGAGACCCAGGAGCACCCGAGAAGGAAGGCGGCAGGACTCAACTGCTCTTGCACACCAGTGGCTAATCAGCACACCCACCCCACCGACTCCCTGCCCTTCCACAGGGCAACTGCTCGCCAAAGCTGGGCGCAGCTCCAAAGGGGAACGCAAACATTTAACTGCCAACACCCTCTGGTGCCGTGAAAATAGGATGGGCTTAACCAGCCAAGGGCAGGCTGAGCTGCCCCTCAAGCCCCCCCACACTGCGCTGGCTCCTGGGGACGCTTCAGCCCCACGGCTGCTGGTTCAGGCAAGATGCAGCAGGGAAATAAAATAATAATAAATAAAAAAAATTTTAAAAAAGACAAAAGGCATACAGTTTGACAGGATTAAAAATATCTTTCTGTCTTTTTCCAGCAAAGCAATAAACTGCCCCTTGAAGCTTTACCTCACATACCCCCTCTACTCAGACAAACGCAGGGTTTGGCATTAGCAGTCAACATCACAGGGGTAGCAGCACGCAGGCAGGGCTGCACACTTCCCTCGGCTCGGCGCTCTTGGCTCGGGAAGAATTCGTTGTGAACAAAACATCCAAAAGGAATAAACCCTCCCGGTGCTCAGAATAGGACTTTTCTCCCTCTTGCTGCTTTGTGCTCTCCTCCTCCCTTTCTTACTTTCAGAAATACAGAATATGTATTTTTAATAATACAGATTTCTAAAGAACCAAGTACGCAACATTTTTGTCCCCTAGGAACAGAGCAACTGCTGCACTAGCGCCGCCACGAAGGAGAACGCTTTTGAAATCCATCTGCCGGGAGAGTCAAATCAGTATTACATTGACCATAAATGCCGCAGTTATGTCTTCGGGTTGAGCATTAGTGCTCACCTGAAAAGTCTGTGCATGGCAGGGATAGCGTGACTGCATTAAAAAATATCCACTTCTGGAGCTAGCAGCACTCGGGGGCCAGAGGGCCATGAATGTTTCATCTCCCTCCGGCCCTGGAGGAGAGGAGCCACACGCAGGAGCTCCAGGGTGGAACCCACGCTGTGCATCTGTAAATGAGCATCGCGTTCAAACCTTCTGCTGCTCCAGAGGGATCTGCAGGAAAGCAGAGCAAGTCGCAGTACAGGGGGGAAATGTGCTGTTGCTGAGCTTCTAAGCCTGTGAGATGGTTTTGCAGCGTATAGAGGGATGCCAGAGAAATAAATTTCATCTTGCAAGTCTAAGGCTTGACCCAAAGCTTATTAAGGTCAGTGGAAAACCTTCCACTGATCTCTCTGAATTTTGACCGCGGTACACAATGCAGTAGTCTCAACTAGGATTGCTATCATTTACTTTTGCCATTACAGCTTCATGAATACAGTTAAAGTTGTAGTTGTTGGGTGCCTGCGACCTTCGTCCACTAAAATCCCAGGCTGTTCTGGCAGAAACAGTGGTGTCACTATTTTCAAATCCTTTCTGGTTGTAAGGAAAATAAAGTTGAAACTTTTACCCAGGATAAAAACAAGGAAACCAAGAAAAAAAAATAGACATTGATCTTAAAAATCTCCATTCTGTTACAAAGAAAATAACAAAAAATAAAATCCCAAAGAAAACAAAACAATACTTTTCTCTACTATTTAGCTAAGAATTATGTTTGAAAGGTTCTCCTAAAACATTTTTGTACTTTGACACTTCGTATTATAGATACTGGCTCAATGCTTCGATACCAGAAAAACAGACTAAAACACCTTTTAGCACATCATTAATCCTGATCAGAAAAGGAAGACTCAGTCAAGTTACTGGGGAAGACTCCAGTAAACAAATTGAAAAACTTCACTCAGCCGAGATTTCAACCAAGCCACTTGGGTACCAATGCAAAACACATAGCACTTGCTTGGCTTAAAAATAAATAAATATTTTTCTTTAGGAAAAAAAATAATCAGATAAATAGATTCAGTCTGTGCAAAATTAAACCCTAAATCTGGAAAGACAGGAAGTAGGAAATGGGTGGGAAAAGACAGATAATTCTATACAAACAAAAATATATGTCAAGTAGCCAGAAAAAAGTTCTGAGCTTAGAGAAGAACAGAGGGCCAGATCCTCGGCAGAGATAAATCAGCCGAATTCCTTCAAAATCAAGGGAGACACAGCTCTTTGCATCAGCTGCCAATCTCATCCAGCAACCAAACTCTCAACCAACTTGTATTTTGGGTCCTACAAAAAATTTCCTCTTGGAGTATAAAGCCTGTATTTATCCATTGGCCTTAGAAAGTATGCACAGCTGTGACATAAGTAACCCCTGCTCTGTTTTTCAATGTATGCAAACATAAAACGAAGAAGAAAAATGACATTAAAATAATGTTAAGGATTTGGCTTGGGGCCATCAAAGCTAGGACATTCCAAGTTAAAGCTGAAACGACATCCTTAACCTTAACTCACCCCATTGTGCCTGGGTATTGCAGCTGCTGAAAGGGGAAAATCAGAGCAGTTACGGTCTGGCGTGTGAATGAGTGCTGAGGGACTCTTAAATCCATGATTATTTGGCTGCCGCACACCACGCACTGGATCCACGTGCTAGCAATCCTTATGCAATCTTTGCTGGGAGAGGAAAAGAAGTATCTCTCAGGCTGCGTTTGTACAGTGACGGTACTTCTGGAGAAAGTAAAAAGGTCACTTTTTTAATTAATGCAAGATCTGTAATTGCGTTTTGTGGCAGGCAAGAGGAGCAACAACAATCTGACTTGCTAACCCAAAGTACCAGCGATTGATGCGTGCACTGGGGAACCTCCGTGTGGCACGTGATGCTGGGGAAGCAGCAGGTGAATCCTGCACCATTAAATTACTTTTCATTCAAGAACTTTTCAGTAGAGGGTCTTTCTATTATGTATATATATGTTAAGTATACAAAAACATTATGCTTAACAGAATTTTTTTTCATTCAAAGTTTCAATACACCAACCCTACGTTTCTTGAAAGTCAAAACTGCTTTCTGTTTCCAAAAATGAAGTTGAGACATTGGACACACTGAGGATTTGGTTGAACTGGATTTTCTCTTCTATGTAATTACTAGTTTGGGCACAGGTTCCTTCTCCTTTCTTTCTCCCTCTTTTTTTTTTTTTTTTCTTTTTTTCCTTACGGCATCCATCTCTTCCTTCTCTCTGTACTCCTAAACTGGTAAAAATAAAAATAGAAAATGACAGGAAAGAGAAAGTAAGACTACAAGAATACAAAGAAATCCTTCAAATCCAAATTGTCTGCCTCAGGAGGGCTGGAAGCTGTAGGTAAAAGCAATTGTAAAAACCTCCTGTACATTCACATCTGCATGCAAATAGAGAATAATACATGAATATTTGCAGTTTGGCTTAATGTTTGCTTGACTTAATAAACAACTGTGGCAAAGCTGGTCAAGATAGTCTTCAGATTTTTTTTATTTTTTTATTTTTTATGGAGTCAAGATAGTCCTTGAGTTAAAAGAGCTGGTGAATTATCAGGCTCAAAGGCTACACCAAAGCCCTCTCCAGCCCTGATCTCCTGCGGTTCTCCAACTGGCCACATGTACACACACACCTATGGGTTCAGCACATCCAACAAGCACTCATGTATTTGGGACAGTCATTAAGAGTTGTACCTAAAGTGCAAACTGCTACCGTGATGATCTCCAGGAACTTGTTTCTATATTAGCTTTGTCATTGTTTCAAGCAACTGACAGCACCCACCTCCCGGTCGGACACTTTGCCTCGTCCTGTCTTTGCCTTGAGATGACAGAGAGAATACTTCCCAAAGACTATTTTCCAACTCAGTGGTTTATCTTGCAGGAGAATGCACAGCAAAGGTATAAGCAGTATTTTTATGGAACACATTACTATGTCTGAGCCCTTCTGCCCCACCAGGGACAGGAAAATAACCGACTTGGTACAATGAACTCTTCATATTTCTGTGCTTGCACAGTACCGGTAGATTTATGCCTATGTAAACTCATCCCTGATCTCAGGGGTGAGAAGAGACAAGGAGGAATGGAATGAGGCCTGAGGGCTCTAGGTGTTCTGCATTGCCACAGTCTCCATCTGGATCATGCCCTTTTGAACAGTGCAGCAAACGGAGTAAATTAAGCAACCTACAGAAGGGCTTGGGGCAGGTGTCTCCACCAGCCCTGCAAGGAACACACCACGTTTAAGATAGCTTTAAAGTGACTCCAGGACACCGCTCCAGTGATTTCCCATAATGAGATGGACAGTCAAACGGAACCAAAATGCTCACAGATGGGTTCAGGGTCGTCTGTTGGGCTACACGTTTACTGAGGACTAGTTTGTTCATTGAAAGGACTTCAGCAGACTCTCCATCACCTCTTCACTAGTCTCACTGCCCGGTATTTCTCTGCCGCTGCTGAGAACGTTTCATTTCAATAGGAGGGTAGTGGATTGCAATAATAATGTAATCACCAAAAAATAAGCTCCATTGGAAAATACTGATGAGTGGCCATATTTAACTGCCTGGCTATTATGTTTGATTAAAGTAGTGCAAAAATATTAATTAATTGGGCTAGTTATATAGATAGCTTTATGTCCTGCAGCAATTCATGTAATAACAAATTGATTTTCAGCTAAGCGAGACCCTGCAGGCTGAAGAAAAGGAGAAACTGGAAATAGTGCCTGAATGCATTATGTATCCTTAGGCTGAAGTTATAATGTATGTGTGGCATAAAATGCTGGGGAGAAACACAGAGAACAGTTCCTTCAGTGGGAGAAAGAAACCTAATTCATTTAGTGGCCTTTGAATATTTTAACTCCTCCATTTCACATTCATGTAATTTCACTCTCACCAATACTACGCACTGGGCAGACTTCAAACTTAACCCCCCCCCCAAATAAATTTACAATACAGTGACAAGTTAAAGAAGCTTTTATATGGAGATGTCTCCAGCTGAAATAAGGGACAGTTGTATTTCAGCTCCTACCAGACAACTCTGCACAACCCAAGTCACTTCCAAATATAACACCACCTTCTACCACTCTTTACAAGCAGAGCCAGAAAAAAACAAAAACCCAAACCAAAAAACAACAAACGTTATATAGATAGAAATTTGATTCAGGTCTCTAAATCAAGTCTAATAGTTTTGTACTATGATTTCAGTGGGATCCTGCGAGCTGTGCGCTCATGGTGGGGCTGCCGTGCAGAGCTGCCGGGGACCGCTGGTGCCTGCACACAGGTCTCCCGTGCCAAGTCACCTAACGTGCTTGGGTCCGTGGGTCACCTGTGCCGTGGGGCTGGCTGGGCTGTGCCCAAAGCCTTGCACACCACACTGGGCAGGGGGGACGAGCCCGGTGAGCTGAGCCCCCGCACAAATCAGGATGTGGCCACATATATGCCCCAAAGCAAGTTCCTGAACTGCTGTTGAGCTTGGCATCAGCTGGGCTGCTCCGGACATTAACCCTTGAGAGCAGCTGAGAAAAAAACAAACAACAAAACACCATATCCAAAAAGTGGGAGGCAGATGAGGAACAATGACAAAAAGCTTCAGGATTCTGCAGCACTGATATTACTGGATGAAAGAAGGTGAAAGAACAGATCCATGTGTTCAGGGCAGAAGGTAGCTGCCTTCCTGCCACACTGATATACATACCCCAATGCTGCCTGTGCTTCTGATGATGACAGTTTTTTTGAGGGGAATCATTGAACACTGAGTGGCCAGAGAGAAAAGCAAAGGGTTTCAAGAAGAAAGCAATCACTCATGTGAAAACTGTCGCAGCTACTTAGGAAATCAAAAATATTTTCCACCCTTGCCTGAATGATGATTTCCAAATTTAAATTATTTCCCAATTGTCTCCGAGGATACATGGCTACCAACCTCACTGGGGGCTGAGGAAAGACAACTGCCAACTGTACAGAACAGATCTGATCAGATTAAAAGATATTTCAGATATTAAGCATGAGAATTTGACGAGGAAGCCATAACAGCGTATATGTTTGGGTAAGTTCAAAACACCAGAGTACTTCTGTAAGCTCATGCCTGCTTCACTGTGGTGCTTGCACTGAGTTACGGAGTAAATAGTTTAATGCTCTATACTTCTCTGTACTTGACTCTTCACTATTTCCACTCCCAGCATTTGCATAAAGCAACAGCCAGTTTCAAATCATCTAAGTCAAGCTGAAACTGATTTTAGCAAAAATAAAAGAACAGAAAAAGAGCCTCAAGATAGTTATATTAACCTAGAAAAGGGTCTCAGGCATAACCATGGAGGGAGAACCAAGGTCAGTAACAAGAGGCTGAGCTGGACTGAGCTCAGAGAAGAACATCTAGAATGGTAACAGAGCGTAATTCAGAGCACATGAAGTATGAAAAGCAGTGGGGAAAGCAGAGTTTGCTCTACCTGGGGACTAAAGGAACCTTATCAGAGTCTTCAAACACCTAATGGGGGGCAATGAAATGATGGAGCCAAGCTCTTCTTAAAGGTGCACAATGAGCAAGAGGAAACACACAGGTTGCAGTAAGAGAAATTCCAGTTAGAAAAGCAGGGGGAAATAACAGTAAGAGCAAGTACTGCAACATAGTTGTCCAGAGAGACTGCAATCTCCATCCTTGAAGATAACCAGACCCCAATGGTACACAGCCCTAAGCAACCCCATCCAGCTTCAGGCTTAGCCCTGCTGTGAGCAGGAGGGTTGGACCAGAAACACTCAGACACCCTCGCTCACACACAACCTAGTTTTTCTAGGATGTATTTCATCTTCTATTGAGACAGTATTTTTCCTAAGAGAAAAGGGAGCCAGTCTTTTAGCAACAGAAATGAATTTAAAAAATGCTATGACTTGAATATGAACACAATTCAATACAGGAAAAAAAAAAAAATCCCTTTTTATGTCACTTAGCATACAGCAGCGCCTCTGACAGTAAGTACACTTAACAGAACCCCCTGTGAAATAAAAACACTCTTTATAGTGGAATTTGATGCCTTTGGTTTGGTGATACAGACAGAACAAAAGCAATTGAGAAGAGATTGGCAGAGAAACTCAACTTTAACATGTTCTTCACAATGGCACAGTGGTTAGTTCAGATCCTCTCTGAACAGCCGCAGCACAAAGTCCAAAACTGCATGGGCAGACACTGGTTTAACTTCAACAGCAATCAGACACAAAGGGAGAAAGTTTACTGAGTAAATGAATATTTCTGGTAGCTCAGTATTTGATGAGTTTGATCCAAAAGCAAACAGTAAAGCTCTGTCCTTAATGCTGTCCTGCAGTAAGCTTTCCCATGGAGATAGATATATATATATATATGTATATATATAACACACTATGCAGAAAAGGAATGCGGTGCTCGGTGTGCCTTGCACAACCTCTGTTTCCTACACCCTCCTCCTCCAGCAATGCGTTCATTCCCCAGAGGAATTTTCCAGTCTGAGGAGCAAAACAAGCCAAGAATGTGTTAAAACAGGTGTTCCAATCAACTCCGGGTACAATCTTAGTACAACTGAGGTTAAAAATTTTTGGGAATGATGTAATAAAAAGATAATAAGTTATTGCTGTATATTCCCCTCCACCCACATAGTAAGACAGTCGATGGGGAGGTTGTCAGTTGTTCTTTCTTTTCCTAAAGTACAAGCTCAGGTTCAAGGGCCAGTCTGCTCTGACTTCTGCCAAATTAGGCTGGAACAGCCCAGCATGGCAAGGAACCAGCAACAGCAAGTCCAGACGTCGAAGGAAGAAGGAACCGTGTGCTAGCACAGCACTACGTGGGTCTGCTCCTGTGCTGGGTGCTGACGCCCACAGAAGTATGCAGTGACCGAATCAGCATTTACAGTTGGAAAGCTGCTTCATGGGCAGAGAATAAGGAGGCAACCAGGCAAACACACCATGCCAGTCACTTCCAACCCTGGCACACTTTAGTCTCACCAGCAATACACACCCCTTAAGCACAAACTGACCCTCTTTCTCCCACCCCACTTGTTACGTCCCAGAAAAGAAGTGCTGCAAACCTGCCTGGTTAACACACGCGTGTGCTGCAACACACATTGCTACAGCTGCCTCAAAAATCCTACCAGTGCCTGATTGATGATCTCTGTAGATGTAACTTAGGAAGAATAAAAGCTCTTCATATTCTCTCTACCTATCACTGGAAATGAAAGCTTTGTGGCTTTGCAGGCAGTTTTCCCAGGGTGTGAAGTTTGCTAGCAAGTCAAAGTGTACCCCTAAATCAGTACTGAGGTACGTGCATTATTACTGCTCTATTTGTTGCCTCCATAAACTGAACTATTATGCAGTTTGTCATGGCAAAGTGTTTAGGGAGACTCTCAGCACAAAAAGCACAATAGAAAAGTCTGTTCCAGCTGAAATTAAGGCTGTTAACATACAGCTCAGATCATTTCCATCCTGTATCCTGATCTTAAGAAAGACTAGACTGCTTCACTTGGAAAATATCACATCACTTTACATTCCACTCTCCCCAGCTATAAATCATTGTTTAAGACCTACCTGATTTAAATCTGGAGAGCATCCATCTGTCAAGCTCCACATCTCCAGCACCTTTTGTGCCAAACACCCCCAGGTGTTCTTATCAAATACTCACATTAACAGCTCAATTAATTATGAGTTAGCCAGATCAAACAGGCCAGTCTCTAGCTTGACAGGTATCTGATGTTCAGATATCCTACCTATGCAAACTTTACAAAGTCAAGCAAAATTCAAATTCCAGAGGGCTCAGATCAATACCACATTAAGATGCTGAGCTTATCTCTTCACTTGAAAAAATCATGAGAGAGAGTGTGTAGAACCTGCTGTTCATCATTCCATCTATGGAATTAAAATAGAAAAACCAATCTGCTAGATCTTAACCATTTGATATCGTAGTAAAGGACACAAACCGTGAGGCAGAGAAGTGTTAAACTCCATGAAGCCAACAGAAAGCAGTACACACTGCCTGCTGGATGCGTGTTTTAGAGTGACCGCAGGGATATAAGCCCTTTCAAGCTGCTCAGTATCTCAGAGGACAAGACATTTCCTGACAGGCACAGGATCTGCAAAGAAGTTTCACCACCCAGCTCTTTACAAATCTCAACCTCTTTAGAGAGAGGAGTTCCACAAAGACGATTTTTGTAGAGCAGCTTCATCAGCCTTCCCCACCTAAGAAACGCTCCCGGGAGCATTTCTTTGTGTTCGCTAAAGATTCACGACCTTAATAAAATCATCTACCTTCTGAACCCATCCCATTCACTCTCCAGGTTAATGACGCTGGGAAGGGTTTCAGCGCAACATTGCTCCAAATTTAAGCTCTGTACATGACATGGCATACAAGCTTCTGCAGATACCTACTGCAGAATGGGATCCTTGGAAAGCCTTAATGTTCACATGCCGTTTGGAGATCCCCGTGTTTAGATAGGAGGCCAGATAAAATCCAAGGTACTAATCCGGCCTGCAAAGATATAGGAGGAAAAACATACATTAAGATACAAAGCTAAAAGTCCTCGGCATTGCATCTCAGGCCTGTTCTGATGTTTGAGGATCTTTTCCAGCTCAAGCTTTTACTTACTTAAGCTTTGTCAATTCAAATTTGTCAATTACAGATTTGTAGTTGAGTAAGCCCTTATACATTTATTTTGCTGTTATTAATGACATAGGCTTTTATTTATTTAATACTAAGGAACTGAGTCACAGATGCCTCAGTAAGAGTAGTACTTAGCATTTATGGCAAATAATGCTTCCCCATTTCCCAGCACATTACAGGCAAAGACTAATCAATCTTCCCAGCATATGCATGAGATAAGAAAGTATTATCTTAAGAATGTATTATTGGTCAGATCTCACATGCGTATGAGTACTGAGCAATATTCCTTCGTTCCAGTCACTCCATCTAATTGCACTGAGAAAATACCAGGGGAAATCACAACTGTTTACGAATTTGCATAGTCTGTTACTTGATTTGTACTGTACCTCTCAGTCTGCACAAAATCAAGGTAGGATTTTTGCAGGAGCTTAAGGAGGGAGGCAGAGCCTAGCTGTGGTTGTGGCTGGTGGGCAGACACAGCAGCAGCTGGCCTGTACCCTGCATGTCCTTGACTCCCCCACGGGCAGCCCACAGGCTGCTTCTCTGGGAGCCATGCTGCCCATCTCACAGAGACCTGAGCAGCCAGGCATATTCAATCAAACGCTGGTCCACTATTTCCCAAGGACCACGCCTGCCTTGACCCCAGCTGAGCCTTCTGGGCTCGGTGCATACCACAAGCCCAGTCCTCAGCATGGCCCTAGGGCGGGTCTCCAGATGCAGCTCCACATGCCACACCGTCACCTCTCTCGGGGAGGCAGTGCCAGCTGTACACGTGCTCCAGCTTCCAAACCGCTGTATTTTCAGATAGAGACCAACTTCCAGACATCACTAATCTGTCCATAATGCTGAAGGAGTTGAGGAAGCCTGCAGACACTTGCAAACACCAATGTGCTTTATTGCAGTTAGAAATGTCTAATTTGATAAACCTCAGGGCCCCACATATTTGTTTTTTAATTCCCTATAAAGATATAAAGAAAATAGAGTGATTAACAGGTATGCACAGCAGGGTTAGGGGTTTTCCAAGGTCATAAGGGATTCTCTGGCAGACCCACCATCTGAATCCGAGGCACTGGGGTTCATTGCTTTGACCAACATCATCCCTCTTCCTAATTCATATGATTTGATGCCACTGCTATTTACTGTTTAAATGCAATCATATGCCTGAGTGCTTTGCTGGATCTGGGCCTTCTGATTGACCCTTGCCATTGCTAGCTGCATGCTGAGATAACGGAGAACTAAAGACATAAAGGCTGGAAACATCAAATGGGTCTAAGGTATTTCTATGGCCAATTCTTGCCAAAAATGTGGAATCCCCACTGCGTCTCTTGAAAATTTCAGCTCAAAGACTGCACAGCAGGGCACAATGGAGTCATCAAACCAGCCTGGACCAGAGAAAGTTTCTCTGCCTTAGAGAATCAATAGGGAAAAAGATAAGATCCTCCACAGGGTGATTCAGAGCTCCGGCGGATCCTTAAATCTCTTTGTAAAAGTACATTTACGACAGCAAAAAATAGAGTGTCACAGACATGCTAATTCCACCAGAAGCATCAATTTTGACTGCCACAGGAAAATAAGTCAAGTGAAATGAAAATAAAAGGAAGTAATTTTCTTTAAGTTTAGCTTTTCCTCATTCTTGGTTGTTTGTTTTATGATGCACTGTCTGTTATGATCTTCAGCTAAGAACCTCTACCATCCACAAGGGCTTTCCTCATGGCTGAAAGTACTGTGGTAATTGTTTTCCCTTTCCATTATCATTTATCTTTTATAAAGAGGTGTTAACTATGACACTTGTGTTTGAAAGGCAGTTTTTCTTATTGAAAGCTTAGCTTCGGAATAATGGGAAAGATTAGCATACCTTTAAATTGTCTCATCTCTTTACAAAAACATGACAGATAAAAGATATTTCACGCAGCCAATTCACTCATTCTAAGTATTGCATTTAATTAAATGAAGTAGAGCACCTATATTTCTTTTGCATTTCCCAACTACCGGTTACTCTCAAGAGTCTCAATCTTCAGTTTTCTGGTCTCTGACACTCAGCTCTGGAAGACATTCAGAGCTTTGTACAAAACTCTGCAGTGGAAAAAAAATTATCTTTGCCTCTGTGAAAAATACAAAGGCCAAAAAACTTTTTGAAGTGAAACAAATAGGGGATCTTTTTCTTTGCTACAGAAGAGTGTAATGACCACAAGTAAGCCTTTCCACACACACTTTTTCTAAGCCTGTCTTTTAATCAAAAAATCTGAGAAGAAATGTTTCTGAAATTACCTTTTTCTTATGTATTCGGGGTCGTTTGATTCTCTCCAAGGGAGGGGAAAATTGAGGTTGTACCACTTGAGCAGCAGCTTAGTGCAAACTGTAACTAGATACATCAGACTTGTAGGAAAGAGGTAGATGGGAATGTGATTTACCCAGGTAGCTTCTCTAAGGCAACTAAGCAGCACATTTCCTTTGGCGAATTTGAAATCCCCATGTCTACTCGACACAAAAAAAAAATGTAAAACTATTTGTCACAATGACTCCTAAACATAAAGAAAACAAAGTGAATGATAAAGAGGGAATAAAGGCGATAAATTGGAAGTTGTAGATTGCATACTCCTCTGGAAACACGAAGATAATCAAATTTTACGTGCTTACAGACACAGCACACATGAGCAGGAATCACAGTTTATATAACGCCAGGCTTTAAAAGATGCTTCGTGTATGAAAGTTCACTGCTAATAATTTTCTTCAATGGACATCATGAGGCTGAGAAGTGAAGAGCTCAGATGCAAAACTGACTGCATGCAAAGTGATTTCAGCTACAGAACACGAGCAAACTAAAAAGGCAATCTTTTTTCCCTACCCCTTCAAAATCTATATCCGTGACAGCACCTTTGAAGGTCATTTGTACAAAGTAGGTCGAGTGTTTCAGACAGATGTACGATTTTCAAGTGGGCACTGTGTCTCTCAGCGTATCTTTGTTTCTGCTTCATGAACATTGTGTTACACAGTTCTAAGGCACGATGCATTGTAATTTTTAACAATAGAATTAAAAAATTACTTGGATTGTAAATGCTTTGGAGCAGGGGACATCTCTTCGGCATTTGAACACTGCCAAGTACAACGGGGGGGTCTTGTCTGTGGCAGAAGTCCCTCAGAGCTACAACATTCATAAATTTTAATGTCCTATAGAGGTCTGGGTTTCAGAAACGTCAAACACCTGCAGCTTCCATTAGCATAACAGGGCAGTATGTTGTTAATTATTCTCATGCTTAAAATTCTTTGGTTGCCCAATTGGGGAGCAGAAACAACCCCACGTCACTTGGGCAAGCAAGCACACTGCAGGCGGTGGGACTTGAAACCAGAGTGGGGCCCGAAGCCCGAGCACGACCCTCCGAGCTGCCTCCCACTAACTGCAAAACAACAAACGCTCTGAAAGCAAAGCAGGGTTGCTTTGCACTACTTAACAACTATAAAGGCATTAAGTTGTTAATACTGTTTGTAATGAGTGTTTTGGCCAATTCTAGTCTCCAGCATTCAGGAGTCTTGAAAACAGCTCAGTGATTTCTGCCAAACTGCAGCTTGGCTAATTTCTTCCTTACATCCCTACCTCACAATTGTGTTATTTGTAGTAAGTCAAATGCTGAGCTGGGGTAAATCAGAGCAGATTCATCTACGGAAACACACTAATTTTTACCAGCTGAAAATTAACACCAGAAGTCTTTGCTCTCTGTGATAAATGTTAACTACATGAAAAAAGACTCGAAAGACTTAAATTAACAGAACCAATGCTGACTTTTAAAAAACAAAATATTTTGCACATCTTCCATTCTGCACTTCCAGAAAATTTGAAGTGTTTTCACTGAGCTAAAGCTCATGTCCAACTTTTTCCCCCTGGATGTCCTCACTCACAGCCCCGCGGAACTGGCAGGCATGCTGGGCTCACCACGGAGGTGACTTGGCACCGCACAGGCTGCGAGCAGCTCTCCGTGCGGTGCTGCGCTCTCTTCTACAGGAGGTATCACTTTTCACTCTGCTTCAGCTAAAGCCTGGAAAATAGCAGACCCAACAACTTCTGTGGCTTCGAGTTGTTAAGCAAGCCACAGTTCCAGGTAAATAACGTCATTATAAGGAACTAGGAAGAGCACGTGAGAGTGAAATTAATAGGAACAAAGGCCTGGGTGGGCAGTAAGGGGAGGAGGAATTGTACGTTTGACTCCAGGGACTTTGCAGTAATTTCTCATTGAATTTTCTTCTTTCCTCAGCACTAACAATTATTATCTATTAAAGTATGGTACTCCTTTGGTGAGTTTGTTTTATATCGTCCTTAAAATTCCCTTGCAATTTCTTTAGAATGCACAATTAGTAGAAAAAAATATTCCTTACACACTGCAAAGATACTACTGATAGCAGAGAACTGTGCACCAGAACAGAAGCCACTCGTTAAAGCCTTCAGCTTCACATTACCCTGATGCCTCAAGCGCTTATCTTTCAGTATAGAGCGGGGCTTGGTAGCCATCCTGGAAATGGAAAGTTGTGCATCTAAAGCAGGTAAAGAGAAAGAGTAAAAATGCTCCAGACCTCCAAATATGCAAGTTCATACAACAGAATCGGAAACTCGCTACCAGACAGGGATACCGAGGTGGTGGCACCAGTGGGTCCGCTCTGCACAGGGGTGCCTGGAGCTGGAGCTACTTCAGGGTCTCTAACACACATTATGTTCAAGTCATATGTTCTTTGACACCAAGTGATATCGGTCAAGCATTTCTGCCTATTAGGCGCCGACAAACTTTGATGGTGTCAAGAAATAAAAGACCTAGGATTCTACTAAGCTATGAGTAATGCAACTCATCTGAAGACCTCCTGGCATCAAGCAGCAATAAATAAGCAAGAAAAATACACCCAAAGCTGTAAGCTGTAGGTAGTAATAGCAGGAACAAAGAACAATATGAAGTTACCACTTAGCAACAGTGTTCTTTCTACCACAATCAGTGTATTCTCTGCTT
Source organism: Falco biarmicus (assembly GCF_023638135.1). Classification (NCBI taxonomy): domain Eukaryota; kingdom Metazoa; phylum Chordata; class Aves; order Falconiformes; family Falconidae; genus Falco; species Falco biarmicus. The sequence goes on along the minus strand of NC_079296.1, from coordinate 11,135,966 downwards.
TAAAGAGACCACTTCCATAACCTATCTTTTTATTATTACTAACACCACTATCTCTTTAAAACATACTAAGTGTTTTAGAGAACAAATGAAAATCATTGCGTAGATGGATGTTCCATACAGCTTATGATTCAGTGACACAGCACTGATCATTAGGCTCACAGAAGTAAAACACTTGAATATTCATCCAACTTGGACTCCCAACAGTTTCACAAACCCTTCCTCTCGTACCAGGAATGCCGCAAGAATGAAAGCAGCTGGCAAAACTGAAAAGCAACAGAGAAAAGGAAAACAGAGAAATAACTAACCACAGTTTTATGAAATGCAAACAATCAGAACAGAAGACAAAAGAGGAAACGATACGCATTTTGGATTAGCCTTACTCTGTGCTTGTTACATCCATGCTGGTTCTTTCACTCTGTATGCCAAACCTAACGCTACCCCTAGCGTCAAGCCATACAGTACTGCAGTCAGTGCCTGAGCAAAGCCCATCAAAATCTGGGATCCCCAGGCATGGCAAACTTGAGGAAGCTGCCTAGCATAGTTGCAGTTGTGGACGAGGGAACAGGATGATTCCCCAGCCCCAGAGGAAAAATGTGAACCTTCACCCATGAAAAGGAATTCCCCTTAATGTACAGTCTGTAGGGAGAGTCCTCCACCCTGATTTTGGGATACTGGCAACAGGCTGAGGGCAGCATCATGCCCTGCCATGGCCTTTATATGGTCGATGTGGGAAATGACTAATGGAAACCACCATTTTTGGCATCTCTCAAAAGCAGCTAAAAATAACAAACAGCTATGTCTATCCACAGTTCTGATTAGAGTAAGAACCCCTCCAAGGATAAGAAAACATGAAAACTGTGGGGACAGATCAAGTGGATTCCCCTAATGACATTCCTGCTCCTCCTTGAAAATTCTTCCTTTTTCAGAAAAAAAGTCACAGGGTAAACAGGACACTTGTTACAATGGTGCCTCTCCCCATTGAAAATAGACACATTCCTGTGAGTCCCTAAAGGAAATGGAGAAAAAAATAAACATGGATGAGACGTCAGCACTGAGGGGCAAAGGGAATATAACCAGAATGGAATATTTGTGAAGCAAAATATATAGGGAAAAGGGCTTTGCCTCTGACCTACAGCATCCCATTGAGGAAGATGGCTGCTAGGTAAGTCCCATAGCCTTCCCATAATGGAGTTACAACTAAAAATTGGGACAAAATAAAAGCTATTTCTATTTTTCTATTGAAAAAAAAAATCTTCTAGAAAAGACACCAAAGAAACCCCAGGTTATAGGAAAAAGCTCCAGGCTTTGACAAGTTCGCTGCAGAGGTGTGCACGGCCACGTAGATATGGAGAACTCAGCTTTCCCTGGCAGCCAGGTGCCATCCTGGTGCTGCCCACACACAGCCCCTGCAGTCGCTACAGAGTCACAACCATGAGCATACCAGCGGGCAAGGAGGGGGCAGCAGTGCCTCTGCCCCCCAAAAGCCAGGGAGTGCCTCGCACAACAACGCGGCTTCAAGCCTGTGTGGCAGAGCACAGCGTCCTTCCCCAAGCAGTAACTTCTCAATCCAGCAACGTTTGCTCTACAGCTCCTTACTCCAGTTTGCTCACAAACAGGAATTCCTGCTCAGCATCGCTATGAGGCTGTTAAGGACCCAAATCATCAGGCTGACCTTGCACCATCACACCTCGTGGTGCTGGTGTGGTTACTCCTGCACTTTCACACAGCAGCACAGATTTCACCGGTGAGTTATTTGCACATGGCAATATTGTTACAACACCTCTGTACTCTAAAAAAAGCTCATTCTTACCATGACAGATCATACAGGCATGTCACATAGTTGGACATGCTCCTGGCATCCAGCTACACGATACAGCATGTTCCTCTGCCGCACCACACGAGTAGCTCCGTGTGTATCACCAAAAGCATGTTTGTCACAGGGCCAGAAAATCCGGTCTGTTAAGCAAAGATAAGTATTTTAGAAAAGTAAATAAAAGCAGCATGTATGAGAGATGCAAGATAATCCCCTACAGCACCTTCAACTATAGGAAATTAAAAATCTGAAGTGGGAGCTATACCCGAGCCAACTGCAGTGCACGCAGGGCACAGCTAGCTCTGCAGCGAGGCTGGGGGGGGGCAGGACTGCAAAGCAGGCAAGGAGGGGGAAGCAAATCCATATTATTCTGTAGATTCTTTTATCCTGTGAATATTAGCATTTTATTTCGGTTTGGTCAAAACTGTTTAAATAGCAATTCCAAATACGTGCATTTTTCCTAACAATATTTTCCCTTCAGTTGGAGTAGGGGAAGGGCATTTTTACAAGCATTGTTCAGGTGCAGTCCTTTTTCATAATGGAAAGCTTTTTTTTTTTTTTTCTCTTAATTTTCTACTACGCACACCACCAAGCTTATCTGCTTTGCAAAGATGAATAACTAAGTCAACCCTGCTGGGATTCAGCCCCCTAGGCTTAAACATCATGAGTGCTTCCGTCTCCCTCATTATCTAAAACAATTAGTAGGGAGAAGAGAAAGCTACATTAGAGTTGGCAGTTTCCTATTCTCATCCCTTGGTACAACATCTCTCAGAAATGCCTGTATTTCAGTGAGCTGATCTTAAGCCACAGATATTGGATCCAGACACTGATTCATATTGCTATCAACTCCTCCAGCTCCAAGCTGGTCAGAATAAGTGATGCAGTTCAGACACATCGATACAGGAGGCCTAAAACGCCGTGCTTTTTTTTCAAATCTGTCTGGCAAGGCCCTGAAGTTAGGGAGAAGGGCTTTCTCATCTCCTTTAGTTGGGTGCATCTCCAATGCTCTCACATCAACACACGTTGTCAGACCAGGACAATTAACAATTCAGTAATTTCAAACCCGAAAAGCACCTGGCTTCCAGGGAGAAAAAACCCAGCTACAATTCAAAAGTTGTCCTGTGCCCTGAGCTGCAATGACAACAGTTAACGTGTTTCTGAGACATTTGCCCTCTTCTATTTAGCACATAACAGGTTCATTTAAAAAGCTCCATACTAGAGTTAGGAATAGAACAACTTAGGTTACAGTCGTTAGAGTCTAATATTCTTGATATAAGCCTATGTTTAGGGATCTTGATGCTTTGATAAAAAGTGAATTTGAATCCCATTTAAAGCAATAAAACCACTTAAGTAGTATCTTTCTTGGAAGTCTGAATCATTGCTCAAGCTGATCCTGATAAGTGTGTCCCTTAAAATTGCCTCTTTCTGCATTTAGAGCTGGTAAGTGCAAAACAGTGCCTTCATTTCTCAGAGAATGCTTTATGTCCAGTTATCATTTACTACCTTGGAAACTATTGTCAGGAGAGCATCAAAAGGATGCTGTGAAGGCTGTCAAGACTGTCAGTCTTGAGAAAGTACCTCATTAACCTCCCCTCTAGGACTGGCTGGGGCTTCAGGGAAGAGGATCTCAAGACAGACATTTAGCTGGAAGGTAGCAGGCTTTATTTAAGGGCTCTCTGCTGGGCTTGGGAAGGCTGGACAGCGAGTTACCTTTTCTTCAGAAAAGGGCTGATGAGGCAGTGAGCAGGATATGGAGTTGGCCTGTAGTTTGCTAATTCTCTGTAGATTCCCCAATCTCTTTTATTACCAGGACTTAAAGCTGTACTACACGGAGCCAAGGGGGATTTGAACTTCACTCAGCAAACCAGCTGACTTTGATGGGAATCACTCAAAGTTCACGTCAGGGCTGTAGGACTGGACAGAAAGAGGGGAAAGAGTGGAGGAGGATATTACATTCTTGGATGTAAGCTGTTGGCTAAAGAACATATGAGATGCAAATAGCCACTAAAGAGCATATTCAGGCTGCCTAGATTTCTCCCGAGTCCCTTTGCCTCTTGGCTGGCTTCAGATTCAGGTCTTCAGATCTTCATTCAGATCTCCAGAGGATTTCAGTAGTGCCTGGATTTTGATACAGTCAAGCAGAGAGAGGTAGGTGAAACAAACTCTGAATAAAAGCCTAAATGGACCATTATTTCAACCTCCCCAGCAAGGGCTGTTCAGTCTTAAGGGAATGCTTAAGAGTAGAGCCTTTGCACATTTAGCAGCTTCATCTGCTTAGCAATAAGGTGAACTTATTACTAGTCCATGCAGACTCTACTGTTTTGGGAAAAACTTCACGATGGCCATCCTTACAATATTTTTCACACCTCTTTGCTTCACATTAGTGTATTTTCTAGATAAATAGGAAAATAGAATTCATATCACCCATTATCACATCAGAAGTAAAAGGTGCAAATTCTGTAGTTGTGCTATGAAACTTCCATGTGAGCGTTTTAAGGTGGATCCAACCAGCAGGGCAGGTTTGCAGTCTTTATTCATGTTGAGCCATGGAACCCAACTAGCTTGGGGCCAAAGTATCAGGGATGTTTGTCTTAGTCTCAGGTAGAAACCAAGCAGAATACAGTGAGATTACAAACAGAGTATAGGAAAATATACCGACCAGAACAGTTTATGCATAACTTCAGTGTAAGTCTTTACCTAAACGCAGACTTGGAATTTACATACATGCACATGCATTGACCCTTAACCTATGGGAGCCATAAGCAGCAGCAGTGAAGCACAAGACATGATGCAAAGAAGAGGCAACTCCACATTCCTGGTCAGCATCACCTCTCTCAGGGCTTTACAGGTAACAGGAGGTTTGAGAATCATGACTTCAGGGCCACTGTACTGGAGCCTGGAGATAATATATGCTTTAGGAAATTTAACATTTTTTGGGTTTGATTCCCATGCTGAGTAGAAAACATTAAAATAAAAGCAGTCTAAAACAGGTGAAGTTTATCACTGTTTGTACACACTTGCATCCATTATTTGCTAGATGCTTTCCAAAAATTTAAGTAGATTAAACCTTGCTCTAAGAAACTCACAGTCAAACAACCGATAGGCATGTGTTAGAAAAGCGGGTGGGGGTGGGGGGGAAGGTGATTGTTTCACAGTAATCACCATTGTAAGTGTGGGTCTCTACAAAAATATATCTGTTATAATGACAGAGAGAGGTGTTAGAGCAAAGATACACAAGGTGTCTTGAATCTGGTTTGCTTGAGTACTGAAAGCAGCGAAGAAGGAGCTGCAAAGATTAATCCTGCACTTGTACAAAGCCTCTCAAATTCACTTTGTGCATCTTGCATTGAAGCCTGTACTACTAAGGTGCAGATCTATCAGCACTTGAGCTACCTGGACTACAGCCATGCTGCACGCATGTTTGCTTTCAAAGTAGAGTCCCTTTGAACGTGGACAGAAGAGGTAACTTGTAGGAACTGCACTGAACCTGTTTTGCAAGCTCAGTTTAGCTTACCTTGAATTAACTTATTTTTGTGTCCATACTTCCCTATCCCAGATAGCAAGACCTAGCTCAAAAAGAAGAGTCCAAAACTCAAACTGATCATTTGGGTTATGGTTTGTAACTATCTGACACAGAGGGAGCCTCCAACATCATGGAAAGCCTGCCCAGCAGGTGGGCTGGATGCTTTGCAACAGAAAGACTTTTGCCTGTGGTGCTTGATGTGTTTGAGGCCTCTGCCAAAGAGGAAGCATCTCTTTTCCCTGGACCCAGAAAATATCATCCTCGCCAAAAGGAGAAAGGCTGCTGAGAAGAGAGCTGTGTTGGCCCATTTCGATAATTGATGCTACAATAAGAATTTTGGCCTGGTTCCTGGGGAAGACACTGCATTGCACCTAGGTACCAGGGGCTGCTTTAAGTGTTCATGTTCCTTGGGACCTTTTATAAGAACAGTGCAGACAGGCAGGCATTGCCCCCCCCCAAGATTTAAGACAGCGACATTACTAAAATTATTTCTTCTTTAACCCTCTTACATGACACATAGGGCTGCAAAGGTGCCACATGTGATGAAGTTACCTGCTGCAGATAACCTCTCCCATGTTGCTGGACCTTCTCAAATAAAACCAGCTTCACCAGATCTCCAGCATGGAGCTTGTCAGCATTCCTGGTGTGAGAGGATACGCTGACCTGCCACTGTTGTTTCTATACTCAGGCAAGTCAGGAATAACAGTACCAAAATCAGGTTATATAGCTATACACACCATTTATGTTTGGTTTATTGAGGAGATCAGTTTCCCGGTTACCCTTTTGTCTGACAAAGCATTTTCCTGCGGGCTGGCATTAGCTCAGAAACGCTCTCTGTTCCCAATATACATATACTGCATATGAATGTATATGCAATGGAATACGAACTTCATGTATGTATATGCAATGGCATATACATATATGGCATATAGAAGGAATTACTTCCATGCATGTGAAGAAGCTAAATACATTCTACTTAAATCACGCTGTTACATCCCCATCCCCACACAACTCCCTCAAGCACTTTGCCAATTGAACAGACAGAAAATGAGCACATTCTCCTCACTGCAGTCCTGAGGAAGAGGAAGGCACAAACAATCCTGAATAAGGCAAAAGAACATGCCTTATAAGGCATATCTATATGCCTTATAAGATATATAAGAATATTTTTTATTAAAAATATACATATGTAAAAATATAAGAATATTTCCATACAGAATATGGAGAAAGGAAACATGCAACCTGCATCAAGCTGGTGGTTTTATAAGACTATAAAGACAGAGGAGTGTCCACACAGGTTTACATTAGGGACAGGCTGGTCTGATCTTCTCATACAAAAGCACATTGTTACAAAGAGTAGTGTCACCCAATGTCTGCAAAGTTTTTCCACGCAGGCTTTCTTGTTAACACACAGTGTGAAAACATGCCTGTTTCACCACGTTGGTGTTACTCCTTCCTCTGTCCGTTTCCAGGGGGGTTTCATTATTGATAAAGAAATATAGCTTTCGTTATCAATAAAAGAAATGTTTCATTCAGTCACGTTTCCTGAAAGGAGTAGGAGTTTTACACTCCCATTTATTGTCGTGTGCAGCACAGCAGCAATGGGAAGGAAAAGCCCAACTCATAAGGACAGCACTCTGGACACAACTTCCCCTAAACTTTGTTTCTCCAAACATCCAAATTGTAAGCAGGCTCTCTAGAAGACAGGATGTTTCTTAATTTGTGGCTAAAGCTAACAAATTAGTTTTAAATCTGCAAAAACAGCTGACAAATCTACAGCCCAGGCAACCCAGCAGCACACTGGCCCCTGCAGGTACCATCTCAGCTGCCTTCAGTACAGGGGGTGACCACCCTTCTGCAGAGAAGCAGCAGAACGATGGAACAGGTCACTGTCAGATGTCTCCAAGAATTCATTTCATGTCATTGGTTTCAGCTTGGTAGAGGCCAGATCTGAAAGACTTTATGACCTGCTTCAAATTTGCAGAAGATGCACCTGAGAAGAGGACTGACTAAAAGGGTCCAAGCAGCATTTAGTGTCTCAGGTATGGAAGATGTTAGAAGAGATCTTTGTAGTCTGCTTACAGATTTTATAAGCCAAGCTGGAGCATAAATGGTTTTAACTGTGTTTTATAACGTAGTATTACTAAAAGCCCACAGAAAGTGTCTGCATTTCAAATTCTAGACTTCAAATGAAAAAAAACTTTTTTTTTCTTTTAACTTTTCTTCCTCTCCATTTTAAAAATCCAATAAATGAATATACACTAAATGGGACTGATAGTGGGGGCTATCGATTCTAAACAAGATCTGCCTGTGAAGAAGAGAGCTAAATGGGTTAGAAAATTGATGTCTGAGGCCTCAGACAGGCGCATTGCCACAGAAATGTAGCTCAGGCAGGCAACACTAGGACAGGGAGAGAAGGAGGTCTGCATTCTTCTCTCTACCTGACTTGCCCTTAATGCGAGGTGAACGACATTTAGCACTGCCTAGTGCTTCAGCTGCAGCATCAGCTTTTTCAGACTAGCCTTGTTCACACCAATTACAGTACTGTTCGCACATGCACATGAACCGGTGTGATGAAACCCTAGGATACTCAAAGCCAAACTACTTATTACGCTCAGCTTTACTTTGAGCCACCTTGTCACTCGGTGTAAATCGACACAATGCCTCCAAAAATCAGTGCTGGAATTTTACCCCAGCAGCAATTTTAAGCCTTTGGTCCAACATGGGTAACAGAACTTTTCACAGCCACCGGCACTTTTAGAGGGCCCAGTTTAGATCTCACTGGCATCACAGTAAAGCAGAAGCAATTCCATTAAAGCTGACAGCACAAATTCTCAGCCTCTATAAAAAAAAAGTCGTCTCCTTTGAATTACATGAGCTGTGTCTGTAGAGCAGCAGAAGCATGTCAGCACAAGCATTTGAGCTCCTTCCTCAAAAAAAGTCAGCTGTATCCTTTTGTCATTCCATGATTGCAAAGTAGCAAGCTAGGAAATAATATCTGCACTGCCTAAATGCCCACTCTTCAAAAGCCTCTCCTAGGAAACTATGAGGTAGCCAAGAAAAATTTTAAGCTACCTAAATTACTTTCAGACCTGGGTTTGATATTTGCTGTTACGGAGGTCTCAATGCAGAGAGCTGTTCCACTTTGTTTCTCAGGGTAGAGAGTTGTTCCAGTTGTTTTTAATCAAACTGCTTAATTACAAAATGCTGGGGGACTTCCTGCTTGCTTTTCAAGTTTGTTCATTAATCTGTGTTAGATTCTGCTCAGATGATTATGGCACCAAGCCAGTCTGCTTCACAAAACTAACATTTAAAGAAGTAAATAACCGAAAATGGTTAAAAGGCATAATTATTTTTGTAATGCAACATCTAATTAATCCGTGAAGCTCACTGAAACAAGTGCTAATTGAAGAGAATACCTTAACAAGATTTTCAAAAGGAATGATTAGACATGGTTAGGAATAGGAATTTTGCCATGCCAGTAACTGAAATCAAGCTGCAAAGTCACTTTCACATTTCTATATATAAGCTAACCGCAGGCAGGGGCTGAGAACGGCTTCTGTCTCCCCTCGCATGAGCAGCCTGATGCAACGTGCTGGTTGTTTGTGTCTGTCTGAGGCATGACACGTTAGCCATTATCAGAGACAAGGTCCATCTAATCTTGTATCATTCATCTGTTTTCTTGTGGCAGTTCCAATATTGCTGGGTAACGTCAGAGGAATGTGATAATGAATAACTGACTCATGATGAAGCCATCATCTCAAAAGCCTTCTATGCAACTAAATGAATTAGTGCTTGGTATGAGCAATATCTTGATGTGACTAAGCTCCCAAGATAACTCAACCGTTTACCCATTAGCGAAGCAAACTGGAACCAGCCCAGAATTAGGCTTCTGGCAGAACACCTTCAAGGTAATTTCCCCACAGCCAGCGTGACAAGCATGCCCTCAAGAGATGTGATCTCTTATAAGAAAAATTGGAGAGAGGACAGTAGTTATTGAAAATCTGGCTGAAATTCTTGCTCCACCGAGGCCTCAGGAGTTCTGCCATTTCACATGGACCTTTAAATTCTATTCCCTATTTTGCAGCTTGGGACGATCCAATATAAGGGTTTAGCAAGCCTGTCTGCAGAAAAATATCTCCTCTTTCCTTTACAGCATCAGCACCAGGCTTGGACAGAATTTATTGGTCTTGCCTAGGATATCTGCTTGCTTGAGACACACATAGCAGGAGGACTGCCGTTGTGTGGGAGTGAACACGGCCAGTCCTTCACCCCCTATCTCTCTCGTGACTCTACAAACTCAGAGCCAGCTCACACTTTTCAGGAAGAGGGAATCTCTGGGAAATCCTGAAGATTTAAAAGCTTTATCACTGTTGTTGGCTTCCAAGTACGCATTCTTAGGTTTTGCTCAAGAATTTTTTCTCCTATATTCAAATTCAACCGTTTAGGCAAATTTTTGTAGTAACCATAACTGACATAAAAGACCAAACCAGCCTCTGGTATATGGGTTCCGATTTCAGCCACAATCAGCTGATTACTACACTTTGCTGTTACAAGCCAACTATTATGACACAGGGAAAAATATTGAAGCGAGTTCAAAACAAAAATCTCACAGTACGCACCCAAGTATTAGCTGTTTTCCAAATGAGTAAACATAAACCAAATTTTGTTTATACAGTAAATGTGCTGAAAATAAGAAACCCACAGAGTCTATGCTTAATTGTCTCAAAATGAAGAAAAGCTGAGAGATCCACTGGTGTATGGTTTTACATGTATGGGTAGCTATAGGTTAGGATGCTGCGGAACTTTTTTCCCCAAGCCTGAAATAAAATGCAGTGTCTTAACTTCTCATTCTTCTTTTACATTTTTAAGTTGTTCTTTTTTCCACATATTTAAGAAATGCCTTCCTCATGATTTCTGTCCCTCAACTAATTTTGTCCAACATTGACTATTCAAAATAAGTGTTTTTGCAGATAGAGCTTTTCCCTTCCAGTATCTCTTATCACAGAAATATTGGCTGGGAGAGACCTCTCAGCCTCCCACTCAGCACAGACCCATTGCCAACGCTGGCTCAGGTCAGCCACGGCTTCATCCAGCCAAGGCTCAACAACCTCCAAGGATGGTGCTTCCACAGCCTGTCTAGACAACCAGTCCCAGGCCTGCCCTTCCTTTCCAGGGAAAACTATTTTCCTGATATTTGTCTTGCAGCTTCCAAATAGCTGTTTTACAGCCACTGCCCCCTTGTTTTATTATCTGGCACTACTAACATCTCCCTCGTCTTGCTAACTGTAGATTGCTCGCAGGGAGCTGCTTCAGCCCCTCCGCCAAACTCAGCCAACCTCCTTGCTCGGTCACATACTGTAGGGTCCCGATCATCTCAACAGCTTTGGGCTGGATCTTCCCCCTTAGGCTTGAGGAACTGAAGCTCTGCATGTTCAGTGCCCCGGTACTGTGGGAGAATGGGGCAAACATGAAGGGGAAGGGAAGAATAAATTTTTTTGCACCTCAACAGGCACTCACGCCTGAAGCTGTGTCTTACTAAGAAGTTTCCCACTTCTTATTTGGGCAACAGTAGGATCCCAGCAGCCCATCCTCCAGCTGGCAGTACCTGATAGCTTCACCAATTGTGCATTATCACTTTACAATTGGAAATTATGTTGCCATTGGATCACCAAGTACCCAATTCATTCAGAAAAAAACAATGCAATACAACTGAAGTAGAATAAATTAGCCTTTATCCCAGTTTTCTCATATGTTTTTTTTACAGCTGTTACATTAACATCCATCTGTCTATCGTATTTCTGATGCCATTCACTGCTATCATTTTAACAGCTACAGACTCCTTTCATCCAAATGAAGGATTTGTGTGGGAACAGCTGGACCGCTACACATAGCTCCCAGTCCATCACTCCCTTATTACTGCGAAACATGGAAAGAGTCGCATAGCTTCGTGTGCTGCTTCACAAGATTTCAAAGAGAAATGTGGCCTCCATCCAAAAAGTTTATCACAGTTTTGCCAAACCAAAAAGCTCAAAAATCACAAATAAAGCCAGCCCAAAACCATGAGATTGATTTATTTAGATGCTTCATTTCAGCAACACTCAAATAGGAAAAAGATGCTGAAATACTTCAAGGATCTGGGTTTTAATACCTCACAAATGATAGTGAAATCACCCTCTCATTTCTGCCAGCATTTAGGGAGGATTTTTAGTCTCACTTTATGGATTGAGGACTGAGTGAGACGTGTCAACAAGGTCTGACAATGCTGGTGAAGCAAAACCTTTACTCCCTTTGATCTCTGCCTCAATTCAGAGACAAATTTTGCTGTATGATCCTTCCTCCTCAGTGCTTCATTGGCAGGAGATCTGTGGCAGGAGACACCACAGGAGCACAAAACAGCAGGAGGAATGCCCAAGCTAGATGACAGCTTCACGTACTTAGAGACAAAAGTGGAGGAGACTATGCAATTTACGGAGGATGCTGTGCACTACACAGAAAGGTCTGAAGGGCAGCTGCACAAAAGCTTGTTTCACAAGAAGGCATTCACCTTGACCTACCTACAGCAAACAACCCACAGCTCTACTTGTTTTGTCTCAGCAAAGCTACTCATGTGGTCCAAAATAGTCCCTGGTGACTTCATAGAATGACAAAAGTCCACACAACTTGCGTGCTGTTGCCTGATTCAGCATAGTGACCTCAGGTATACCTGCTCTTTGGATTACTTGCCAGTATCCTCACCTAGTATCAAAACAGAAACCTGCTGCAAGAATTGTTCTTAAAGTGACCTTAAAGAAGTTAGAGCAGAACAAGTACCGCTCAGCTGCATGTTTACACAAAAGCCAATTCCATTAAAGACCAGGTCACTACTGGTTTCTGAGTGGTCTCACACACAGCTACTAATGCTGCTTTCATGGGACAATATGCAGGACCTTTTCAAGTGAAGTTTCCAGCACCTCAAAATTGATTCGGAGTTACCTGGTCAACCTTGTGGCCTCAGAAAGTTACAGAAAGGAATGAAGCCTTTTTTGTTATTATTATTTTAAAAGGAGTCCTCAATTTTGGGGCTGTCTCCAGCACTTTCTTTGAATCCCTTATTTTTCATTTGAGTGGAGCTAAATTGTGTACTTCTTTTGAACCAGAATTCATGAGATCTTAGGGAAACAAATTGCTGTACAAAGCCAGAGCAAAGGTCTGATAGGGGTTCCTGAAAAACTGAGGCAAATAAACTCAACCGCCATTCCAAAAAAAAAATTAAAAAATCTCAAGGATTCACCCACAAAGCACATAGGAAAAGCAGACACATGCAGAAACAAACGTCCCTTCACTTGATTCCTGGCCACCTGCTATTTATAATCTAGTCCAAGGATCCACACACACTTTTGCCTGTTCCAGCCCCAGCAGTCATTGCAGATCCCACATCAGCAGGAGTAATGCTAATATACACACAGCTTTTCCAGTATTGTGGACAACTAATGCCTCATTAATTACTGCATGAGCACCCCTATTCAAATCAATAAAGATTAAAGCACAAGTCTGAAAACTGCAGTAACCAAAAACCTGCTCAGTGTGCACTAAGCGATGCATTTACCCTGCATGGCTCAGTCTCTCTTCACCCTCTTCTGACCTCTAACACACTCCATACATACCGTTTTGTTACTGACAAGTTAAAATTCAGTTAACATTCCTGGAGACTTCAATCACAGTGCTCAAAACCCCTGCATATCTAAGCAAATGCACTCATCTTCCAGTTCCAAGATGATCACAATTTTTATTTTTATTATTGTAAATGTTCTTGCCAGTTTCCATTGCAAATCATGCAATGTCTGGTGAGCAAATGAAAGGGTAGAATGTTCTCATGCTTGGGAAAGACATTCAGTGTGGGAGGAAGTTTCTTAGAAGTAGCTGCACTCTTTTTCTAAAAAGAAAAATACAGTACATACTTGGAATAGAATGAATAAAACAGAAAAAATGACATTAAGACAGGGGTGTAGGGAATATTTTGATGGTAGCCTTAACAGCTGAAGATGTTTCTCTGCTACACTGGTAACTGAGAAACATCTGGATGGAGAAGGAATCAGAGAAAGGCGCCTTTATTACAAGCACTGGTTTAAAAAGAGAGCGTTTACTTGCTAAAGAGAATACAGCGAGTTTTTATGCCCAGTTCACACAGAAAGTTATTATTAACATCCTTACATTATGGCTGCCACAGGCAGATACACTCAAGCTCCAAACTAAACCGACCTGACAGAAATAAACTTCACCTTTCATGTGTGGCTCTGCACAATACTCCAACTGTTGCCTCAGCACACTACTTGTGCTTAGGGATCCTGCTACATCTTACGAGACTGGGAACTTCGGAAACTATCCATCGTCAGCAGAATGAATGTCGGAGGCTATAGGTTAACAAGCCTTCTCTTTTGACTGCTTTGTGTATGTAGCCCTACAGAGCCACCCCGTCTCAATTTTAGTAACAAGCAGTTGCACTCTGACTTGTTCATCCTTAACCGTATGGACTCTGGATTGTAATAGTTCGTATCAGTGCCTGCTATGTGGGGCTGATTCTACTTTATGCATCTAGGCAGCATAAATTACACAACTCCACACAGCACATTGCAAAGCAGGACTAGAATCTGCATCAGTCATTTATGTTAAAGTGAGTGTAACCACCCACGGTTCCATTCAGTGACACATTAGATGACTTCGATGGATGTGACTACGACATGCAGGGCCGACAGAGAATCAGGTCGTAGCATGTTCAGACATTCGGAGAACAGAATAGCATGGTACATATTTAATGCTATTCTTTTCAGCCTCTCCTAAATTATAACCAACATACATGACCTATACCATGAACCACAGCCCAGCAAAGAAAACCAGAAGATTTGGGACCTGTAGAAGTTTCAGTCTGGCATCTCCCAGCAGCATGAAATGAAATGAAGCAAACCATATTTTATACCATAAGCAGGGTTGGGGATGTGTGGTTTCTCCTATTCAAAGAACTTCTGAACGTGATCAGCTTGGAGAGCCAAGCACAGGCTAACAGCAATTTCACATAAATACAGGAAGAATCGATGACAACACTTGGGAATAATCACAATGAGTCAAAGCTGCAGAAGTCTTCCTAATGCTGCAGGATCACTTGGAAAAACAATCTCTCATTTTCCACAGACAGTAAGTGACGATAAATGAGGACACATTTATTAAGATGGAACTTTGCATCCAGTTTCCTTCCCTCAAATCACAGCAGAGGATGGGGTCTCTGTATGCTAAGCACTTTTCTAATGCAATAATCCCAACTTTTCCATGGGACCAAGGTGCAACTAATAACCTCACTGACAGATTTGTTTAAACACCTTGAAGGACTCTGCACTTTCACAGAAAGAGCAAGCAGAAGGATACTTATATTGAGAAAACTCAACTTCTCATTTAACCTCCATTTCCAGAGGTTCAAACAGAAGAATATGCACGTCTCAAGGGAAACTGGTAAGCTCAAAAAATGTGTAATTAAAACCAGAATACATGTGAGTGCTGAAGGCTGCCCATTGCCTCTGCCAGGGTGGGCATGAGCTTTAGGCAATCAAAAGATTTTTCTCCCTTTAATCCAGTTAATGACGATGGGCCAAACCAAAACCCAGTAGCACAAATGAAGGAGGCAGCTGGCAGCTCTGCAGCTTTTCCTCCTGCCATGGATTGCCACTGGCTTCACGCACAGCGTTCATCTCTCTTGACCTTGTTTTTCCTCACTTACAGGACATAATCACACTTGGTTCCCATGCAGGACTACTGTGAATTGAAATTCATTCAGACTGGTTGAGAGATGATATGGGAATGTAAAGCATCAGCTGCGCCAGAGGAGCCTGCAGGCGAGCTTCAGCAGACAGCCATGTGCTAAACCAGAGCAGAGTATGCACAGGAGAAGAATTACATTCGGGTGGTGGCACAGGGGAAATTATGAAAGCAATTCAGAAGCATTGTAATAAAGTACAATGCACTCTAGTGCTGCTCAAATTCAAAACAGGAATAAATTCTTTCATATGTTAAGTGCTCCCTGAAGTACAGGGCTGCCTAAAGCGCGAGGCCCTGTATGGGGGCACAGTGGTACAGGCTTCGAGCTGGGTTTGGGTGCCTGACAGAACTGCAGCTGAAATACAAACTGACATGCCCATGGCTCCTTAGCTGTCTGAACCGCAAAAGCCAAATTAAACATTGCTTCAGCTGCAACTTACCCTTTGTACCTTTAAAACCATTATATTAAAGAGCAATGTCATTTATGAGCTGGCCGTGGGGAAGGGCAGGTGTCTAACACTGAGAAATCATTTCAGCTATGGGTGATAAATCCAGTCTATACACTGAAAGTGTCCAAAACGAGCTCCACATTCCGTCCCACTCCTTTTCGTTCTTTTTCATTTGACTTCGCTGGGATACTGAACTCCAAACCTGAACCACCTCCTTTAGTGGCAGTGGCACAGCTGTAACCTGAGGTCACAGCAGCGTGATGCTGGCAGCTTGCTCCAATACCTGCTGGATTCAATGGAAACCTTTCCATGTGCTTCAGAAAGCTTTGGTTTACTCCCTAGGTGACACTGCATGTCATTTTTTTTTTTTTTCCTTAAGCTTCACAGTATCAGGCATTTAAAAGTGTTATTTAATCTCCAGCCAACTTGAGTTGACTTCTCAGCAGGATGCTCTATCTCACCAACAGACCTTGGAGCTTTCCACTGTGAAGCAGCAAAGAGGAACACATGTCACTTGGGGGATGTTTTAATCATAATTTCCTTGGGGTTCAAGTAGATTCTGATATCTAAATGATAAGTCCACCAGGGCAGAGAAGGTATCTCCTTGCCTCCTAACTAGTCTACTGGGAAAACAGTCCCAGAGACTAGGTGGACCATAGAAATATGCCTGGCTGGTACCTGAGTGTACCAGAGCTGGCCCATTGCTCCTCACTGGGCATTCAGGGGCTGGGAGGGCACATAGCTACTGAGCACTGTGTCTTCAGAAGAAATATTTAGCAGCAATAATAATAGGCCCCCATCCCCAACAAAGAAGCTCAGCTTGTCAATGGGTTCTGTTCACATTCAGTACATCCTCATGTATTTCAAAATTAAGTCTTATTTTCAAAGGCCTGACAACCATGCACAGCACTGCCTGTACTCATGAATATACAAATGTATTTACATTGCAAGAAGGTTACTGTACATATAGAGCTTGCAGAAACTGAATGTATTTTTTCTTCCTTTCATAACAGCCTAAACTGAAGGTGACATGAAAACTAGGATGCAGGAGAAAACCAAACCAATGTTTTTCTGTCTAGAAAACTAGAGGAGTGACCCGCTACTAGAACCAGTAGTGGGTCAACAGCAATACCAGCAACACTTCAGATAAATGATTTTAGACCATTGCCTAAGAGGACACACACACACACACCTGCCCCCAGCAGCTTCAGGTTCCTCTTTCCATGATGCTAAACAAAGGAAGATGGACACGGCTGCCTGGTACCTGCTGGCTGCCCTCTTCCCTGCCACCTGCGTGAAAGGGGTCTGCAACAGCCTGATACAACTCTGCAGTCCCAGCAACCCCAGAGCTTGCTCAGCTCCTGAAAAAAAGCCATCAACAGCCTTTCTCTGAGCACAGGGCAGGACCCCTGTACCTGCAAGCTTTTAGGTCCTTCTTTCCTAGGAGGAAGCTCTCCCCTAGAATGATCAGTGATGGGGAAAGAATATGCACATGGTAATTCACAGGTCACTCGTAGTAAACTATCCCCATTCTTGCATCCAGAAAGAGATGGAAATTTGCCTGCTGCCTGAAGGATATTCAGATTTGTGTTTGTAATTTAGCTCCTCCCAGAACTGTCAAGATGACAGAGCCACAAAACCAGGGGGCACTTGAGCTTCAGTACCTCACAGCTTGCACTGTTACTGGGGGTGCCACTTCTGAGGTTGTTATGAACCACATGCAGAATCCACTTCCAGCAACCTCACAGCCCCTGCATGGCAGCTCTTTTTCAGAAAGACATCTGGGCCTTGCGTTAAAATACATGTGCTTTGCTGTTAAGTGGCTTTTCTGCAACAACACTTCCAAAATATAGTCACACTGACTGAACGTGGTTTGTAAAATGCAAACTGTGTCTCAAACTACAATGTTAAAGGGGACTTCTGCCCACTTTGAGTATCAAGGTCTATAATTCTTGAGTGGCATTTTTAGGTGTCATGCTAGGCATACATCTGCATGAGTGGTCTCATTTCCTTACATTTACAACCTGCAAAAACCATGAATAAACTTTGACTTTATGATTTTTTTTCTTTCCAGTAAACTTTGGATTTGTAACTTGGCAGAGGGAGACACTGTATTTAAGCACCTGTGCAGACATTAACTAAACACTTGAGCTTTAAAATCAAGAAAACACAAAGTGCTAACACTGCTTAGATGGATGCTTGGGTACCTTCCAACTTCTCTTAGCAAGACAAGGCTGTGAATGTGCAGCACCTTCATGCAGTCACTGCTCTCCCTTACTGTACAAGAACATGGGAGTGCTGCCCGTGCAGGAGGATTTACAGTATTTGAGTGGTTCCCAGGCAAGAGGCATTTCAAGGAAAGGTGCACACAGGGCTTTGGGGAGGTCGCAGCCTCTCTCTGTGCTGTGCTTACTTGGCAATGATTGCTCGCAAACTGGAAGCCACAGAGATTTCACAGCTAACTCCAACTGGGAATAACTTGTGTTATTCTTAATATTTCACTTAAAAAACACCACCAGGTCTGAACAAAGCAACAGCCTTGTTCTGCAAGGTACTTCACATGCACTTGGTCATGGATGGTCCCATCCCAAAGAGCTGTAGCGACAGCAAAGAGAAGACAGGCTTTGTTAACCACATTTCATAGGTGGAAAACCGAAGCCCAGAGGCCATCAGGTGCCTTACTGATGGCTGCACCAGTCACTGGCAGAACCAGTGTCTGAACCATGGCACACTGATTTCGAGATCCATCCTTAACCTCAATGTCGTTCTTAGCTATTACTGGAGAAATAAAGACCACAAGAACTGGCAGCAGAAAACCAAATTCTTCCAAGCTAGAGACATAACACAGAGGAAAGCATTGTAACTGCAGGAAAGGCAAATCTATACCATACCCTGGCCCTTATTGGACTCCCTCCAAGTCCTTGCTGTTTAAAACTCCAGGGACTTTGATTTCAGAGTTATCAAGTTTCAGTTAATTATCTCTATTTCATTAGGGTCTGATCTGCCTCATTTCTTCCATATAAGCCACAGCAGTGTATGTTCAGCCCACCTGTGGGCTGGATATAAGCAGCATTACCTTGAGGTGAGTCCATTGGATAGGGACAGAGGTAAGAGGCTGCAGTCAGTGTCCTCTGCACCGACTGCCCCGGGCTGCGCTGGCCCCCCCCAGAGCAATGCCTGCTGACTGTCGCACTGCACAGAAAACCTGCATCGTTACAAGGCTCTTCCCTCTTAAGCCAGAGCAGAGAAGCCCGTCGGGCCTCCGAGCGAGAAGCCCCTGCTAAATGGTCAGTTCAGAGTCAGTACAAATAAACTGACATTGCTTGAAAGTGAGATCATTGGCAATTTATTCCTGCCCGAGCCCTACCAGAAAGAAAACAGTGTTTCATGTTGGGGCTTTTTCCTCCTCTCTCCCGCTCTCATTTCTCATCTCTTTGCTATTTCCATGTGCTTCCCACCACACTGTGATTAATCTTTTCTAAGGCCTAAGGGACTGGAGTAAAGAGGTAAGTCAGACTGTATCAAAGACCCTACACAGAGGCAGCCAGGATCTGCCCCAGCCTTTGTGGGGCTGCAGCATTCCAAGAAACATTTTCCATCCTCAGAAGTTATAAAGAGTCAGAACTTTTACAGTTCATTAGTAAATCATTAATGAGATATTCCCTTTAACTCTCAACAAGCTCCTTGCTTCCCTCCACCAAACCAATCCTAAAATCCTCCTGTGAAAAAGAGCATTTTGTTTTCAAGGCCCCGTAAACGCCAAACTCCTTTTCTTCCACTCCCCAGCACATTTTCCAAGAGCTAAATTCAAGCCCACCAAAGCTGCTGCCAGAGAGGTAGAGAGCTGCAGCCAACCTGCTTGGCACCAGCAAGGGGATTACCACACTACGCCACACATACACCATGCTTAAGTCCTGGCTTTCCAAAAAAAGACCCACCAAATTATTGAGAGCTGGAGCCCTGGTGAAGGTCACGAAGATATTTGATTCCAGCACTGATCCTAAATCTACACAAGAAACTTGCCAGTCTGGCCATCGATGTCAGTTAAAGTAAGGAACAGGGTCAGCTTTTGTGATGTGTGCCAGTAAAAGCTTTTTCAACGCAGTCATATAAAAGCACATTTATTAGCACTTTTCACTCACTGAATAATCATCAACTAATATCAGCAGAAGTCATTTCTGTCGGTATAAATTACGTCTATTTGGTGAGGATCCTGGAAGAACAGGTGTATTAGAGGAACAGGTGTAAAATACATCTTGAGCTCCTGCACTGAGAAATAATGCAATATTTTCCAACATCCAGTTGCAAAAAGGGTTCTGTGCAACACGGATGAGTACTGCAGGATCTGAATACTTGACTGAACTATGTGAAAAGAAATGGGCTCCTGCCAGGTACCCAGCCCCGAGAAAGCCTTCCACAGTATTTGCAAAGATTTGGGTTCTCTATCAGATCCATACCTTACAACATTATGCTTAGCTTTAAGAAACAAAAGAAAAATTTTGAAAAATTGTTTCTCATGCGACTTGGAGTTTTCTTTACTTTTTATTAAGTAAAAAAAAAAATAATCTCCCATATGTATCTTATGACATGTAGCACTTACTCCTAGCCTTGCCACAGACTCAGAGTATCTGCAAACATTTACAGTGTTTTGGTGTGGTCATTCTTGCAAAATTATCAATAATCTCGCACTACTTGACAGTATCCCTGAAGTCTGAGCTGCTGACACCTTTTGATGGAAAACAGAATTCCCTGATGAAGAAAAAAGTCCATCCTTGGTTTCAGAGAGAAGTCAGAAAGTATAAGGTTGCTGAAAGATTAGAAGTAAAAGCAAAAGAACTCCAAATATGTTATATATTTATATATCACAGGGAGTATGGTACTTGGCCATAAGGTTTTAACATATCACCGATAATAATGGGACACATAAGCAGTAAGCCTGAGTCAAAACCTATCAGTGCCTAAAAGGCGACTAGAAATTCAAAGTTCAATTTAGTTTTGTGTTTTAAATGTAAATCTAAACCAATTATATTCCACATAGATTTGTCTGAAGAATTTTAACAAAAATATTGTCAACAACAGAATATTTCACTCAGGACGTTGCCTCCCATGAAGTACCCTCCAACCCTCAGAGATCCCCCCTGCCTGAGTCAGGGAAAACGTGGTTAAGCCCTGCGTGGGAAGCACAGTTAATTTTTGCACGGGGCAGGAACTGTAGCTTTGATTATTCAGAATAGACAGGCCAACGTGCCAACAATAGTGCAGTAGTCATAAATGTCACACAAACTAGGATCTTGCATTCATTATATCCCTTTTCAAATTTGAGGGAGACAAAAAAATAAATAAAACAGTGTCAAAATGGACATTGTCACACAATGTCACAGGAAGGAGGGACTGCTTAACATGCAGTTTCTGGTACTGGTAAAGAATGATGCCAAACTGGGACCACATTTTAATGACATGACAACACCCTTTCTCCAGATGCCCCTTCTGCTCTGCTTTTACCCATCATACTTGTGTTTCAGTTGAACCCAGGTCTCAGAGCAGAAAGTCTGCCCTTTTCTGCAATATCGCCTTATCAATAGTTTCACAAAGAGCTGGAGTTAAATCCCAGAAAGACGACGTCTCATGCATCCTGATAAAGTGTCCAGCACCCATGCAACAGACTTTTCAGAATACATTTAATTAAAGGCTGGATCCCATAGACTCCCACTTTAATAAATGAACACAGCAGCTGCAAGTCAGCACAGAAAAAAAAATTATATCTTTGAGACACTTTACTCTTTTGAGACCATTAAGATGGCAGCTGCCAGTTGGTTGGTTTTTTTTTTTCTTTTTCCTAAGAAACTACTGAGATGCCCTAGTTATTCAATGGAAAACTACACAGAAAAGCAAAATATTTCTCTACTTGCCAAAGTGCAAAGAGGGAAACCAGACAAGATTGAAATCAGCAATTTTATCCTGACAGTGACATCAAATCTCTCCTAATGGAACCACATGCAACATAAAAGTGATCTATTGCCAGGATACAAGTGTTCTGGTTGGTTTCAAATCAAACTAATTCTAATATCAAATATAATTGGTGGAGCCCTTGTTTATGTATGGCAAGAATTAAATCCAGAACAACTATTTGTTGGAAACTGAGTACTACTTATGCTTGCTATCAAAGTTCTTTGGACTTCCCCTGCTTTAATCTTTCTGGTTTTTAACAGAGGGTGAATTCTTTGGCCATCACCTGTAAAGGTGGACAGAAATGCTGTGCTAGAAGAGCTAACACAAGGGTATGATCAATCCTGGCAGTGCTGCTGGAGACAAAATGCAAGAGCTTTTTCAGGTAGGTTGTAAGCTAGACAGATAAGGTCCCAGAGTGTCGTACCTCTGGCCATGGTGCCCACCACATCCATCTCCCCGCCCAAGGGTCCAGCACGCAACCCCCCTGCCTGTCCCGCCTCCCCAGGTTTCTTGTGCCCCTACACCACCCCTCGGGGGCACAGAGCGGGCACCTTACCTGCTGTTCCCCACATCCCTTGTCCTTAGAGGGACAAACACCTCATGACCCAGCAGCGAGACACATGGCAGGGACAGGCACCAGCTCAGGCACAGCCACCACTGCCACTGGCTGCACCAGCAGGCCAGGCAGAACAGAGACGAGACATGAAGCTATCAAGGAAATAGGTAAATGCCAAAATATTAGCACAGAAATAGTAACAAAAGGGTACATCAGGAAAAAATAGGTTTGAATTAGGCCATGGTTATGCAAACCAAATGAAGCAAGAACAGCTACAACTAGTTAACAGCCAAGCAAAACCTGCCCATTAAGAGATATTTGCATTTTGCAAAGGCCCAAAGAGACCTATTTTTCTACTTTATTTCTTCAAACATCTTTTTTTGAGGGAAAGGGTAATTTAGCTCAAATTTTCCTTAGATTTTTCTGTAGTGAGCACAGTCAGGTTTTTATTAGGAAAAGAATAATCTTTTCAGGAAAGTTATTAAAAAAAGCAAGCCACGTATGTTCAATTAAAATTTTAAATAAGGTACGAATTCATTTGCAAAATGTGAAGTGCTAATAACCTTGGCATATTTTAGTCAGATGCACTTTAAGAACAATTCTTTTCTTCATGAAAATCATTTTTTATGAACAACTTAAATCAGCTCTATTAGCAGTTTTAGAAACGGGGACGTGGTTATGAAGACAATTCCAGCCAGAAAAGGGCAGACATTTGTAGGGGAAAATTAAGGGAATGTAAATCATTTTCCAATAAATATTCCATGCAGAATATTCAATTCTGTGATACACAATACTGTCTTTTTCCAGAGATATTGCCTTCCCTCCCTGTGGATGCTGAAAGTGATTGCAGTATTAAGTTTCAATTGATTGTTAACAAAACCCCAAGCCTGTTCCCACTTTTGAATCAATCCACTTAGAATAGCAGGCTGAGCTTTTCTAATCTCATTTTAATTTTCCATGGGGGACTAAGTGTCCAAAATCCTTGTGAGAGGGCTGGAAGTTTCAGCTGTAGGATGCAACAACCTGATTCAAAGTCAATGGAGAAAGACCGTCATTGAGAGTAGGTCCCCAATGGCCTCGGTAGGCTCCAGAAACTGCCCCGAATTACCATCTTTCTCATAAAGCAGAATATCATTTCACCCGTATCAGGCCTCCAAACATAGTTAACGCTCAGCCTTCGAAAGAAAAAAAAGATCACAAGAGAATAGTCTTACATTGCAGCTGCCTGTTAACGGGCAGCAGAACTGTTTTTCCTCGGTTCACTGTTACCGAGGGCTGGTTTGGAGTCCCCCATGCCATGCCACCTTTCAAGGCTTTTGCATATCTAATAACTGCCTGAATCCTAACCTGTGCATGCATCCTGTGCATGCAAGGACTGCAGGAAAAACACAACAACTGCTCCCCAATTTTTTTTCTTGACTGACCCTGCTCTACCAGCACCACCTCATGCCTTCTCTGTCCTTCTGCCCCCCTCCGTACCCATCAAGGCAGCCAGGAGATACCTGTCGGGGCAGATTCACTGTCCTTTCACTGGCTTTCATCTTCCAAAAGGGAAATTACAAAAGCGGAACAAATACGCAAAAAAAAAAAATCCCAAGCCCTTTGGCTTCTCAAGTCCCATCCACTTAGGCTTGGTTCCTGTAAATCTCATCCTGCCTAGTGAACACAAACTCTCCGGCCAGTCCCAGCGGTGCCACGGTGGTGTTCAAAGGGGAATTTCATACTTGGCAGATGTTTGGGGACAGCCTTGAAAGACTTGTTCAAATAGCCCACATCCTCCTTTAAAAAAATCAACCCCTTCACCTGCAATTTCACTCTCCCCACCCTACCTTAACTCCCTTCCTCTCTGCATAGCTTTTCTCTGCAACTTCGACATTTTCAACAGTAATGGCATAAATACAGGAAATTCCTGTTGCACGTTAAAACGCAGAGGTTTTACAGTAACGTTTCAGACCAGCCTATCAAACCGAAAAGAAAAAAATCTTTACAACTCAACACTTGACCCCATATACAACTTGTGGAGCGTATGACAAGACACACCGTAACCACAGGGGTCACATTCAACAACTCGAGAAACAATCCCAGCAGAGCAGTGCCCCAGCCACCCCACAGCCAGCACCCTGCTAACCAGAGCCCTGCAGTACCTCTGCTCAGCAGCTTTATTCTTCAGACTTAATGAGACAGATGCAAACAGCAGGCACTTATTCTCTAATTAACCAATTTGGCTGCCACTTTGTGATCATTAACCCAATGTTTCTGGGTCAAGATTGCACACAGAGTGTTTCTTCCTTCCCTGCACTCTCTGCCTTTCAATCCTAACATATGCCAGGCTTTGAAATCAGCCGCTCCCCTCCGCTCCCCAACCTCCGCTGAGTACAAACCATCTTTGCTCACTCACTGCAGCACCTTACAAGATGTATTCCTGAGGTCTAAAAATAAGCTTGTTAGATTATTTGACAGTCAAAAATTAAATGAAATTGGAAGTAGTAATTATTTTCTTGATTATTTAATATGGGCCAGACTTTTATCAAAATATTTTGACATGAGAAGGTTTGTGAAAATAAATAGGCAATCAGCAAGTCATTGCTAACGGAAAAGATTTTTTTTCAGGGAAAGAAATATATATTACCTGTCACTGCCATGTGGAAGTCTCATGCTTTAAAAGATGATATGTTAACAGCACTTTATCTACAAGACAGCGTAACAGACAGTTCAACATCATCAAAAGACAGATTCAAGCGGTGCCACGCTGAATGTGGCAAAGGCACTGTATTGTACCCGAAGATTAGTGAACTTTCATGTATGTAGAAGTTCCTGGGGGGCAAAGGCTGGAGAAAAGGTCTCTGTGCAGCTTGATGAGAACTCTAATTACTAGCCTAAAAACATTTAAAAGAAAAAATGCACATTCATCCATCTTCCTCCTTTCTCAACCCAGAAATTCTGGCCAACCTCAACAGGAGAGTAAGAGGGCACTTCCTTCTCAAAATATTTACATCAACCATGAAGAGGGGACTTGACAACATTGTGCCATCTACCACATCAGTACTTTATACAGCACAAGCTTAAGCAATCTCTCGGCCTTCCTCCTTCTAGATGAGGTATGGGCCATCTCCTGCCTGAGCCAGAGACCTGTCACAGCTGGTTATGCTCATTTTGACTTGCCATTTGTACTCCGAGTTGGTGAGTGCCAATGCTAGTGGAGCATTTCTTGTTTCATATCCAGGTAAACCCTGTCTTTCATGACCTTATTATGAAGAGTCTTGGGATCTGCAACAGATCAGCTGTTTAGTGTTAGCTATGAACACACAGCGCCAGTTTGTTATAGCACAAACAGCTGCTATAATTATTTGCTTCTCCTTTCTTAAAAAGAAGAGGAATAACATATGAAATGGATTTTATCTGCTTTAGGGATAGTATTAATATCATTTTTCCTATGCTTGCCTCTTTTTTGGAACTGGTTTGCATAACATTTCCTAGAAATACACTCCACATCTACACCAGCTAGCTACACCAACTACACCAACAAGAGCTATCGGCTGGGGGTGAAGCAGAGGCGGGGGGGCAGGCGCACATCCACACACATTAGTTAGCACCAACACACAGAAAGATGGGCTGTGGTCGAGCCAGGTGAATTGTTCCAAAACAGCAGGACAACTCCCATCAGACTTACACAAACTAGGTCTGGAAAGATTACATTCAGCACAGAAAACACACACCTCCATTTGGAAAGGCCTCATTTAGCATCTGGTGTGGTGTGTCAGATTCCATTTGAGATACTGGGCTCCAGAGACCAGTGGGAGAAAACAACACACTCCAGAGTACATGTGTAACATGAGGAGTTAATCCCACACAGGCATTCATCTTTTCAAAGCATATATTTCTGACAGTTTTGGAAAGAACGCTTACAATTTCCATAATGTTTGAAAACATACAGACACTTTCTCTCAGTGTCACAGCGTCTTGAACTTCTGAGGCCCTTTTCGTGACACCATAAACTTCTCCTTGGAAGCACAGTATGATGTCAGAGGATGTAACAGTACAAGAGGTGAAGAGGAAAGCTGTGGGAGCATTCAAATAACTTTTTCTGGCCTAAAAAGAAATAAAATAAAACCCAGAGTTTGATCCAAGAACATTTTGTTCATTTGCTATACAGGGGTGCCTTTTGTATGAGCACAGACTGTTTTGTGGACTCTGGTCCTCTGTAGTCACCATGAAACGGAAAATATACAATGAAGCTAGTGATGTGTTATCATCTAAGATTTCTATGAATGCTATTTCTGTCTTATGTTCACAGTGACTGCTGGTCAAACGTTCATCCACTACAACTCGATAAAACCAGGAGTTTTAAAGAATTACCACAGATATTTATAGGTTATTTTCTTTTCTCTCTTTTATCTCATGTGCACAGCTGGCATGATAACGCTCATTAGTGTTCAGCATTAAATGAATCATCCAAAATAGCATTTTTTTAAAGTTGCTAGTTTCTCACACATTCATCAGGGTTAAAAATATCCGTATTTTTAATAAAGACATACTTTGATATCATCCAGGTAAGCCAAACAAATTTTATGCAAGCATGACCGAACTGCTGCATCTGTCACCTTCAGACTTGACTTGTGCCATAGTTCCAACAGAGATTTAATGAACAATTCAAATTCGATGCAAACTTTCAGAAGTTTCACAGCTCTAATCAGCAAAATAAAAGTGTGTTAGATAATTAGTGGAGTGTTAAGCTGATATTTATCTCTGTAATACCCCAGATGAAAGAACTAGATTTCACAAGAACAGTCTTTAAATTTAACACCATATGCAGAAAGAAAAAAAAAAAGACAATATAGCAACTGATTGAAGACAAACATTGAGGTGTTAACACTGGACTGTTTATACCTTCAGCCCCGCTTACCCCTGTGAAACGCTTCTCTTACATGACCATGGTGGCTGTCACCAGGATCAGGCTCAGGACTAGCAATGTTCATGTATTCCTCTCTGCCTCCCTCAGCACTTCAACTTCCCCCACCATTTATTTATTCCAAACTCTCCAACCTCTGTTCTCTCATTTCATCACAGCCTTTTCTGCTGGAAACCATCATTTCAGGAAGCAAAAGCTCCCAAATACTACCCACACAGGCATGGCGCTGGTGCTAGGAGAGAAAGTCATGCCCATCACGTGAAGTAGCCTCCATGGACACCTCTTTATAGGGCTGTGCTGGTTTTCAGACCTGCACTGACGAGGAGGCTGAAGCTGCACATTTTCATTACATCCGCAGGACGGAGCTCATGACCCATCACCAGGACCCTTCTACTTATTTCATGTACTCCAACCCTCTGCAGATAAAAATACAGTTTTAAATATGGGGGAAACATTCATCTCTATCCATATGTCAAACAGATCAGCTGTCTCAAGATTCCAGAAAAATATCGGTCTGCTTATAGCATTTACCCAAATGACTACTGCTTCAGCAAATTTATTAGCCTCTGAACACAAGATACCATTAATAACAGGACTGAACAACCTTAAAAGCAGTTGATGGTATTATTTTTACTCAGTTTCATCTTGCAGTTCCAAAAATGTACTAAAAATAAAGCCCCAGAGGCGGTAAATACATTTTGGACATTTCAATATATTTTAAAACCCCAGGTAGAGCACAGCTGTTCAGCACATCAGCTTTATCAACCACCTTCCATTGTATCATTATACAGATATTCACACCTACACAGACACACAAAAACTTGTGATTAAAAAATCAAATATAAATGAAACAAAACAAACACCTCAGGAAGCATATGTGGGCTTTAGCCATAGAACATGCCTCCATGTGCCGAAGGAAGAAAAGGAGAGAACAGATGGCTTTCTCGCTTTGTCTTCGTACTGCTTTCATACTTACACTACTTCATACTTTGGGTTAATATTTTTATCCAAACTCAGTAATTAACAGTAAAGAGAGACAGACGGAGGATTGTATTTCACTCTATAATTAGGCAGACACAATGAGGTGAGTTCTCAGCACGATACAGAGGAAAATAAAGCCTCCGTAGCTCCATTAGTGATATTTCCAATGCACAGGGGAATAACTTTTATTCCAATATGTGCAATAGAGATGAGAATTTTAAAAACCCTCAGACCCACAAAAACCAGGGTTTACAGTGTTATTAATGAAACAAAATACCACAAAGCCTTCTTTCAGGGCAAGACTTAACTCTTCCTTAACTTTAAACACATGCTTACGTGCCCGATCACTTAGAGAACGAAGACATGGACAGTATCTTATTCCAATGCTAGAAATAACAATGGACTTGCTCTTTTTAAACAGTCTGGCTGAAAAGCTGCCATAATCTTAGTTTTAATCAGACAAACATCCTTCATAAATGTTTTGTGCAACTGAAGCAGTACTGGATGAGTGCTGACTATTCCTGCAGTGTGCCTGGGCACACTGCATGGAGGACACCACTCATGTCATGAGATCCAGTGACAGACTTGTGGGTAATCACACATGGAAAACAAAAGGAACACAGCTCTAGGAAAGGCACAGGGCTCTGCAAACAGGGCACAATCCAGGGGCCAGTCTGCTGAGATTCCCAGGCCATGCGCAGAACAGTCTGCCCACCACCACTATGAAAGCATTTTGCTTGTACAGGTTTGCTCATGATGGAGGTACTGTCACATGAATAAGTTGGAAAGGACTGGTGTCTGGCAAAACACTTGAGATTAAGTTACATACATAGCAAAAAAGCTCATGTACCACATTAATGAAGATATTTTTAGTTTCAGACCTAAAGGTAAGAGCACATGCTTATGCGAACTGGTTCAAGAGACTTGGCACAGACAAAGGCTGTCTAGAAGTGACTGCTTCTGTTTAAGAACTGATGTGGTACTAGGACTGAGAAAACCCGTGAAAGGGTCTACAATGCTCTAATCTCATCAGTCTCCACACCGATGTTGGGGCAGTGCCTTGGTAAGCTATACACGCACCTCACCTGCTTGCCACAATGTTTGCTCTCAAACAGCTCGTGCTTTATGAATGACAGCAAAATGATGGCTTAAGTTTATAAGTTTATCACTTAAGTAATAAGTTTATTACTGCCAAGGCAAAAAATACAAAGGAAGTGCAAAAAATAACTTGAGGTCTGTTGCGGTCAATAGAAGTTGTAGGAGCCCAGAGCCAAAATCTGAACGGAGGGTGATCGCCAGCAGCCTGGACAGGGCGTACTGGAGGTGTGTAGGACAAATCTGATGATTCAGCTCTTCCGACAAACTCACCCTGCTCTAGTTACAGCAAAGTACAACGACCTCTTACGTGCCTTCCTCTCCCCTCTTAGCAGCATAGGGATTGTCATGGTGACTGACTAGTGGCCCAACAGATTTAATACTTTGCTGTCAACAGTAGCCGGTACTCAGTGCGTCAAAGGAAAAATACAACAGCTCTGCAGCAGGCAGTTACAGAACAGCTAGTCAAGGGGGAAAGCTTCCTCCTAATCCCCTTGCCATTTGATATTGGCTTATGGCTTCAGTAGCAGCAGACTCAGACCCTGCGTGAGGAAGTATTTGAACACAAACATAGCATTAAACACGGGCTTACAGGCACATGCTCAAATCCGACAAGCTTCAATGAATGGAGCGTTTCCCTGCCTAGAGCCATGCTCCTGAACGGCAGTGTAGGAGTTCAAGTCATGAGGGTTTGTTCTTGCCCTGCAAGAAACACAGCTCTTCCGTGAAAAACACCAGTTCCTCACATCAGAAAGACCTGGCCCATAATGACAATACAAATGCAAATGCCACTCTTAGTCTGCCTTAGCCAATTTGACACAAATCTGCTCTGAAAAGGTCCAGAGACTTCCTGGGGGCTGCCCCCGTTCAGAGCTTAAATGGATCTACTGGCAGAAACAGGTAACCCACATCAAGACGAGATTTAGAACTGGAGTGGGAGCAGGTTCGATGAAATTATCACTGGCTTTAGGTAGACATCAAGGGCTCAGCCAGTGGGGTCACGGTTTCCAGAGGATTCAGCACCTACCACTGCCAGAGATCTGGTCTCTCTTGGAAACCTGGAATTGCCTCTACACACCAACACCAGTGAAAGACAGCACTGGCCCAGGCTGATGTGAGAGGTACCCGACAGCCTTTTATAAAACTCTTCTGGACCAAGACTTCTTTTCCAGTCGTGATGGAGCACTCTCTCAGTCAAAGCAGCATATGGAAAAACCCCCAGCACTGCATGTTCTCATAATTTTTGGAACACTGTAAATATTTGAGTCAGTAGATCTTAATCCATAAACACAGCTGGACTTAAGAAACAATGATGGTAACTTATTATAATTTAAACAATTGTGTAACAAAACAAACCAATGATAATCACTTTGGTTTTCTAAGGACAATAGGCGCAACCTTTTCACAAAGTTAACATGATGGTACACATAATTACATAAAAAATAAACTTACATATGCTAAGATAAATTATTCTCGCTTTTAAAGAGCGCTGCAGAGGAATGACAGGGGAAGAGAAAAGCTGTATGGTGCAAAGCCAGCATTTCGTATAATGTACAGAGCTGGAACGGTAACCGCCAGCCAAAGGACATCCCTTTTCCCTTCTATCTTCTTCCAGAACATATTAGTTTAATTGCTCTATGACCAGGAACATCATTCCCCCAAGTTTGCCCTCGATGTAAGCCCTTGTGCACAGTTTACATACAACAAACTAGCAGCTGATCTCTGCTCTGATTAAGGAGAGGGACATTATCCAAATGCATAAAAACAGACCTGGGCAGTCAACTCACATTTTAAGTTAAATGGGGTTTAAGTTTTTTCCTGAAAGTTCAGATAAGTTTGGTTCCTTCTTATTTCCCTTGCTTCTTTGCATTTTCACAAGCATTTGCATTCAGCAATATAATTTAGAAACAGAAGTGAACACAACATGGTCCAAATCCATTTTGGAATTGTGCTAAACAGGGTGCTATTCTGAAGTTTTTACCAGAGATGTAAAGTGGATTCAATTAGCACCAAAACACACAGCCAAGACAAAAACTATATGAAAACAAAATAGGATTTAAATGCACTGACTTTTTTTCAAACAAAATCCTGATTACAGCTATAAACCCTTTATTACTTTGCTAACACCAACACAAAACCATTTTCAGCTTTCATGTTTTATACCCAATTTTCAAGATATACGATTCCTACACCAATCTTCTAGAATCCAGAGTTGAAGTGAAAACTACAAATAAGGTGGGCTAAAGCTCTTTAGTCAAGCATTATAACAGCTTGATATTCCAAAACTGCAATTGTCACACTACCAGAATCTGCCCGCCTTGTGTCTCCTCCTTAGATGTTTGGGTGAATAAGCCTGTACACCAGCTACATACATGGTACAAGCCCCAACATCCAGTGCCAACATCATTGCCACAAAAAATGATAAAGCTGACATCTGAACTAATTCCTTATACCAGGCAAATTCCTAGTTCTAAAATTGCTAGCTCAAAAAAGAGCATATGAGCAAAACAGTATATTTTCCAGCTCCCTCTCTTGCGATGAGACAGATGAGCCATATTAACTGCAACTTTTGGAAAAAAAAAAAAATCAAGTATGGAAAACATCAGCTCCACAGTACAAATCTGGCAAAGTTATAATCAACTAAAATCAGGATCTTATAATAGGAACTGA
This sequence comes from Falco biarmicus, assembly GCF_023638135.1. Classification (NCBI taxonomy): domain Eukaryota; kingdom Metazoa; phylum Chordata; class Aves; order Falconiformes; family Falconidae; genus Falco; species Falco biarmicus. Next base: position 11,104,235 of record NC_079296.1, on the reverse strand, counting down.
CAGGGAAATTCTAGCTACTTGTGCTGCTTATAAACGCTAACATTATCTGGCAAAGGGATGAAGCCACAAAGCTGAAATCCAGTTCTGGACTAGAACTTCCCAAGTTTTCAGGGGACTTTGATAAAGGAGTTCAGTTTGGCCCAGGTGGAAGCATACATATGTCTTTCAAAAATAAATCATGAGAAGGTCTAAGAAAGGTTGCAGGTTCAAAGGAACGCTTACCGTTCAGATTAAAACACTTTTTTCAATAAAGAAAACCACAATACAGGATAGTAATTTCAGCGCCTGACTTGTGACCCCTAAATCAGTATGCTATGCTTCACACTAGAAATATTGCCTCTGCTCCATTTGAATATAAGAGCATTCTTTAAAAAAGGGGAAAATAAATCTAGAACAAGGACCACATTAATCCAGACCCTGTTTGGCAGGGTCTGCCAAACAACCATTAATAGCCATTTATGAAAGTTCCTAAATGGGAGATCATTCATTGACTTGCAAATGATGTCACCCTCCAAGTGATGGAACATCTCTTTCCTTTTGTGGTTTGCCCATCCTATTTCTGCAAGGCTGCCAGACAGGTAAACAGAATTCCACTTATCTGTCTGCAGCTTAAAAAACACAACCTGCAGCTTGTCCATTGAGGCCAGTGTTTTCAAAGATGAGTGCTTAACACTGGCCACCTAAATCCAAGTTTAGGAACATAAATAAGTATCCTGGTTTTTTTTAAAGCCTTTAAACAAGTACTGTACGCTCCACAATGTTTTCCTATTCCATGTTGCTCTTCAGTAAGGATCTCAGGGAGAGGGAGGGGAGAGCAGGGAAGGGGGGCATGGTGCTAACCAGATTTATTGTCTCCCAGACTTCAGTCCACTCACATAGCAGGAGGACTGGCTAGAGAACAACAATTCTTCCCCACTAAACCCACCCCCCCGCCCCCCCCCCAGCATTTTGAAATTTAGCTTCATTCCATTCCTTATCACTGGTTCAGTACAAGAACACTTCTGCAAGAGATTTAGGGGGAGGTGAGAGAGTGACTGACATGGTTGAGAACAGCGACTTCAGCCTGCTTTAATCAGAAAAGCAATTGCACCTTATCCATCTTTCCAAGCCAACAACTCTGTCACAGAGCTGCTCTGAACCTGAGGAAACTTCCTGATGAGTATTTCAGGAAAATTCTTACTCCAACTACTTTACCACAAACAGGAGACTTCAAACAGTAAATTAACTTCTAATTAAACCATTCTTGGCCACTTCTATTTCAGAGAATCACGGAATGCTTTGGGTTGGAAGGGACCTTAAACATCATCAAGCTCCAACCCCTGTGCCATGGGCAGGGACACCTTCCACCAGCCCAGGTTGCTCCAAGCCCCGTCCAGCCTGGCCTTGGACACTGCCAGGGATGGGGCATCCACAGCTGCTCTGGGCAGCCTCTGCCAGTGCCCCAGCACCCCCATAGTGAAGAATTTCTTCCTTATCTCTAATCTAAATCCAACCTCTGTCAGTTTAAAGTTCTTCCCCCTTGTCCAGTCACTACAGGCCCTTGTAAAAAGCCCCTCTCCAGCTTTCTTGTCACCCCCTTTAGGTACTGGAAGGAGCTATGAGGTCGCACTGGAGCTTTCTCCTCTCCGGGCTGAACAACACCAACTCCATCAGCCTGTCCTCACAGGAGAGCTGCTCCAGCCCCCGATCATCTTCATGGCCTCCTCTGGACTCGCTCCCACAGGTCCATGTCCTTCTTATGCTGGAAGCCCCAGAGCTGGACGCAGCACTGCAGGTGGGGTCTCACCAGAACAGAGTAGAGGGGCAGAATCCCCTCCCCCGCCCTGCTGGTCACGCTGCTTTTGATGTGGCCCAGGGTACAGTTGGCTTTCTGGGCTGCAAACGCACATTGGCAGGTCACGTGGAGCTTCTCATCAACCAACACCCTCAAGTCCTCCTCAGGGCTGCTCTCAGTCCGTTCTCCACCCAGCCTGTATTTGTGCTTGGGACTGGCCTGGCCCACGTGCAGGACCTTGCACTTGGCCTGGTTGAATGTCATGAGCTTTGCAAGGGCCCATCACAAGCCTGTCAGGGTCCCTCTGGATGGCATCCCTTCCCCCAGCGCCTCAACAGCACCACACAGCTTGGTGTCATTGGGAGACTTGCTGAGGGTGTGCTCCATCCCACTGTCCATGTCACTGACAAAGGTGTTCAACAATGCTGGTCCCAGTACAGACCCCTGAGGAACACCACTCATCACTGGTCTCCACTTGGACATCAAGCTATTGACTGCAACTCTGAGTGCAACCATCCAGCCAATTCCTTATCCATCAAGTGGCCTATCTGTCAAATCCATATCTCTCCAGTTTAAAAACAAGAATGTTCTGTGGGACAGTGTCAAATGCTTTGCACAAGTCCAGATCAATGATGTCAGATGGTTCCCCCAGGACCCACAGTCTCTACCTTCCCACTAATCCTGACCCATAAGCTTTCTCTATCAGCTCCTCTTCCACCACCAGGCAGAGCTCCATACACTTCAGGTGGTTGCTGACACAGAGGGTGACACCCCCTGCTCATATCCCCTGCCTATCCTTCCTAAAGAGCCTGTATCCTTCCATTCCAACAGTCCAGTCACAGAAGCCATCCCACCACATCTCCGTGATGCCAGTAAGACCGTAGCCCTGCAGGCAAGCACACGTCTCCAACTCATTTATTTCCCCATGCTACATGCGGTTTCACAGAGACATTTAAGTTGGGCCCTGAAGAAGCTGCCTTACTGGCTGGAATTCCTTTGGGCTGCTCTTCAGGCACTCTTCTGCTGACCTGTGATCCCTCCCCAGGCTTTGGGCAACTCTTGCTAGTACTGGTATCAAATTGGTAGGAGTGGGATGGATTGAGGTTCCCCTCCCCCAGAAACTTCAGTTTATAGGACACGAGTAGTTTTCCTCACAGATAAATTTGCAAATGCAAGCTGAAACCTGACAACATGACAGCACGGCTCCGGCACTACCACCGTTAACAAGTAGTCACATGCAGGAACATTTTCTCATCATTTTCTTCACAACAGATCAGTGGTGAGGGCTCAAGGGAAAAGAAAGGAAGTTGCTTGAACTTTGAGAGTTGGAATGTCAGAAGTACTCACCCTACTCCCACTGGGGTCAGCAGCAGGAGAGTGGGCCAAAACTTCCAAAACTTTTTTGCCTTATATGTATCAATTTCAGGAGTCAAGAGACTGAGGGGTGATCAAGAGATGTTTTCTCACAGGACGACAGCACCTAAGTCTCTGGCAGAAATGCCTTCTGTATTGCCCATCTAGGATGGTGATGAGCGGCAGACCACCCTTCAGCTTCTGACCACCTTGGCATGGGTCCGCATTCATCCTTCCCAAGGTACCAGACAGAGCCATGCAACACCTTAGACCCCTTCATTTGTCAGTGTAGGGGCAAAACATCTTCAAAAAGAACTTCCATAGTGCCAGGATGTGTCTACCTACTTGTATGCCTCTTCTCTATAGTAGGACACTACAGTGTCCTAGTCAGTGAAGTAAGTGCCAAAAGTTAAAAGGAGTTAATGCAGATATTGAAGGGTTTTTTTCTCCCTCTGCTACACAATAATGAAGTTTTCTGCATCTCTACCACCAGCAGGAACTTACAAGCACTGGTGCAGTTTTCTGTGGACAGGCATATAGGAATGGGGATGTTGCTACTGTCTTCAGTAGGGTCAGTTTTAGGTCAACACTAAAATTCAAATGAGTTCATCAGGCTACCTTAGGTCCAAAGTTTGATGCAAAGCACTCTCTTTCCTCACTCAAAGCCAGTCTTTCCTCACTCTGATTTAAATGTTTAACTTGCCTAAACCCATTGCCATTGAAAATTGCAAACAGTTCCAGTTGAACCTAACTTTTGGATTTTTCCTTTTCAGTTCTTGTACTTCTCCTTATTTCGTCTTCCCTCATTACTATCTCTGTAAGTTATTCACATCAGAAATAGTGAATCACAAAAATGTACATGAGTAGCTACTTAAGTTGCAGGACAGAATCCCTCAGTATTTGTAATCTGCTAAATGATTGATTGTTGGTTCTCTCCACTTGTTCTTTCCAGAGTGCACCCACCCAGCACCCAAGACTAAGCAAGTTTTGGGAGTGAAAAGGCAATGATTTTTACTGAAAATAATCCAGAGCAAAACTGAGTAAAAAGAAACATCAAGCAACTTGAGACAATGCAAAATTACAGATTTTCAAATAATTCAGATATAATAAGATGCCATTAAAGAAATTAAATACCAAACCATCCAGGTAAATTTGAAAATCTCAGGCTGTGTACCTGAAGAGTAGCTGGTTTCATCTAATTCAGTCCACACTCAGCACAGTTGAAGGATTTTTTTGATGGCTTTTTTTCCTGAAACACATACACAGCAACATGTAACAACTCCGTATTTCTATGCTTAAATAGGTCACAGAGGCAACGAGCATGGCGATCTCTGCCTTTATACCACCCAAGTCCTGCTTTGGCATTTCACCTCTGCATAGCTAGGCCTTGACCTCACGCATAGCTTGTTTGCAGCAAGACTTTAACAAGTCTGAGGTTGTCCACGCATTTAGGAGTTTGTTTCTATTTTACATCCTGAATTCATACAGTGGTTTGGCCCCAGTTTCCACAGAAACTGACTTGGGAAGGCTGCTGCTCCTAACAGGATGGTCCAATGCGAGGGCTGTGCAACTCTGATCCCAAATAGGGGTTGCTTTATGTCTCCTGCTTCTTTGGGGACTGCATTTACCTGGGACAGGCAGTCTGCCTCTTCTAAGGCTGAAGTGGCATCAGCTGCCTAGGCTGTGGGCTTCACATCAGCTACACATCCTTCTCCGTCTAACTCTGTGGATAGTTTGTTGGATAGGACTCCTAGGCTAAAAGCAGAGAGAAACCAGGTCCCCGGAGGTGGAGATGGGATGTGATGGCATCTCAGTGCAGTGGAAACCTCCAGTATTCAACAGGATTGTGTTCTGACTTTGAAGAGCTCCCCTCCCCCTTAATGCTTATTCCAAAATGATTTGCAGATTTTTATAGAAGTACAGTAGAGATGAAAACTAAGCATTACCAAAGAAAAAAGTGAAAATACATTTTCAGTTAAATTTTGAAAAGTCAATGAGACAACAAAATATGGTAAAGTTGTTCCAGATGGCAAGAAATGTAGTTGAGGAATTTCATTTAATCACATTCATGCAAGATGTTTTGATTTGGATGACATATATCAATTGCATACTTAAATTAACAGTCCTTCCTACTGAAGTAAATGTAAAGCTCCCAGGAGCAGGAAAGGGTCTCCGTGCTTTTACTTTAAGTGCAAGCACACTATGTATGGAGCTGAGAGCCTTTTTGCTAGTCTCTTGAGGAAAAGCAACGGTTCATCAAGACACTGCAAAAACATGTCCATTTTGAAAGCAGCCTCAGGCCGTTTGCCCACCTGAGTCATCAGTTCTTTGCCCTCTGCGCTACCAAGACAATTCCCACCTCCCATGCCCTAGCTGATCGGATGGCCAGGTCCCAGTGCCTTGAAAATAAACGTGATGAGCTGAGAGAGAGAAGGAACTCTACATAAATATGAAGGTTCCAGCTTCTATAATCTGTTTTACATTCAGCAAGCCCCCAGTGCTCTTGCCCCAAGGTAATTCACCAAACTGATGCTCCAAAGGTGCGTCACCAAGACAGCCCAAGCCACTGAGCTCTTCTCAAGCAGACAGGCAGGGTGTACAAGGCCCCTCCAAAGCCTCTTTGAAAAGTCAAATAAAACACTGAGGTTCTGGCTGGAAGGAAAATGTCACATTCTACCCAGGCTTTCCCCACACTACAATCATTTAACCCACCTAATCATTCCAAGATGATTATTATACATACACACACACTGCATCCCCATAATGAGACAGGTAAGGTTCCAAAGATCCTACCTGCCTTAATTTAATTTATAAAGCCTGGGAACACAGGTAAGAAGACCCACCATATTAACAGGTCAGTATCAGAACTATAGCACACATTTTCTACATATCAAATAAAAATAATTCTATCTCTGAGGCCGTAGCACCTCTCAAATAGACCATTGGAAGCAGATTTATTTAGACTAGTTTTTGTTAAAAGTTGAAACTCGGTTTACACCTAAAGAGCGCACCAAAGTCTTTTAAAGATGTGGAGAATTTCAGTCACCTCCAAAACACTGCAAATGCAAACTATCTTTTTGCACAGCTTCTTCCTGCAGCTGTACTCTGAAGGGAGATATACATATACATACAGGTATGTATATTAGCTATTATAGAATAACTGTAGTAAGGCCTTTTGTTTGGTGACTGTCTATTTCTAAGGAGTGAAGCATGACAAGATTTAGCTTGCCAGCTGCACAGTTCACTTTCCCATATCCCCAAACAGAGATTTAAAATAGCCTGTTTATCAGATGTGTATCTAACTTGTATTCCACTGTGAGGTCTAAAAAGGAATTTCCATTCTTACAGATATCCCCCTTGTGGGGCATTACCGTCTGTTCCGATCATTGTAAAGGGTCCCTCTTTCCTTCTAGTCCAAAACCCACTGAAGCATTTCTTTAGTGACAATAAAACAAAAGGCTAGAGGCTTTCTTGCCTTAATTTATATACAAATACATTACCAATTAAAAAGGTAACTGTGAAGAGCAAGCTGATAATGGAATGCCTTCTGCAACCTGAACTGTAGCATCGCCACCATGACATTATAATAATTAGTTAATCTACCCTCTAATTTGTCTCAATTTGCATTGGCAGTCTAGAAGCTGCTGTCTACATGATTTCTCATTGAGAACTGTGGTAGAAGGAAAAAAAATAATTTTCCCACCACCCACCCATTCTATGCATAATCTTTTCCCTCTTCCCTCCACCACCACTGTAAATCCAAAATACATCTCTATTAAGACAAATGGAGTTATATTCCAGAACCACTACGAAAGTAGAATTTGGCTTAGTACCATACACCAAACTCATGCATCCAAAAATGCCTTATCATTGCAGCCAGCCTGCTGCCTGTGTTCTTGTTCCACTGCCAGGGTTAGCTCAGTGAAGTTTGCAGCAAACTTCTCCATTGAATAGAGACCTTTCTCCCTCCTTTCTATGCAACACCACCCCCACTTGCAAAGGGTTTGTGATAAGTTCATCAATTCCCCAATTATTCCTCTTGCTGTTCAAAATAACAAAGGCAAATCCTCCCTTCTTACCTAAGCTGCTCAGATGGATGGAACATCTGTGCATCAGAAACACAGGGTGTAAAGAGGAGTTCAAGGCAAAAGTCTGTACTTCAGCAATGCCCTCATATGACTTAGATGCACATTTCTTTCCATCAGGAATCAACTATTTTGCTACCACACCTGTGCAGCCAGATGTCACACAACGGTAATTCAAGCCATTAGAAAGACATTTCAGGATTTGTATGCCTAAAAAAGGCAGAGAGACAAAAACTGATAAAAAATTTATTTTCCAATTAGTTCAAGACTTTGCAAAATACATCTTGCCTTTTCAGGAGTTACATTTACCTATATGCAGAAAAATTGTGATACCTATTATTTTTCAAATCAAGCTTCATTTTGATTGCTTCCATAAAATGAAACCCACCATTATCCAAAAATTCCCAAAACAAAACAACACAGCAACTACAAAGCATACAACTCATAGTAAGCATTTGCCAAAATGTTAGCCTTTGGCACTTCTTTTTAAACAAACATAAGGAAATGAGATGACCTTCAAATCACTTCTTGACATGTACTAAATCTACAGAAATTAGCAAGATTGTCTGGAAAAAATGGTATAATTTTAGTACCCAGGGTATATTTTTAGCATATGCTAATAATATTTTGTATACTAGAAGAATGCTGTGTACAGTAACACTGCAGGGATTTTGTCAAGCTTTGGAAGTCTAGTGATTAGGTTAAAGGGCAGTAGAAGTAGCAGCTGGATGGCTTGAAGCAAGCAGGAAATAACCACCATAAGCTAATCAAAGCTTGCATCACCTGGGCAACACCCTTTTATTACCTCCGTCCTCTTGTCCTTTAAAAGCAGAGCTTGGGGATTCATTAATAAATTAATTCCTTCTTCCACCCTTCTGCTCCTAAGATGCAGAAAGGGGCAAGGGACAAGAGTCCGATCTGCAGGCTGCCCAGATAGGCAATTGAATCAGAGCCCTAAACTAGGATGAGCTCAGTCATCCAGTTTTCCCTTTTTCCAATGAGATGAATTCTGTATCCAAACAGAAGGTGGGTGGCAGAAGAATAAGTGTCACAGGAACTGCTGATGCCGAGAACAGCATAATGAAGGAAAGCAGGCAATGCAGCTGCTGCCTAGTGAGAACCCCAAGTGACCCATTGCATGTGTGGGGTGCGTGAGTTGAAGCGTATGCACACAATTGTGTAGTAGAGGATTTGCTGAAGACCTCTGCTTAACGTAAGCGCTTTGCTTCGAAGAGAGTTGTTTCATCGGGAGGGGAAGGATTGCAGCTAGTTGTTCCACCCTGGATGCCATGAGCGTGGCTGTATCCCTGACGAGGTGCGATGAGCAGCAAGCTTCGCAGGGCGAAGCCTAGCTCCATATGGTTTCACAGAGCTGCATTTGCACCATCACTGAATTTGGTCACGGCATCACATGAGCTGTTTGTGAGAGAGGTGTAAAGGAGCATCTTGTACTGCAGTCCGAGTTGCAATAGTGTGAAAACATCATCAACTTCCACACAAAAGACAGATGGAAACTGGATCCAATAGATGCAGGTGACCGCAGGTGTTTGCTTCCCATCACAAAAGTGCCAGCTCAGACTGAACTAGATGGGCTTAATATCACAGCTAAATCAAAAAGACAGAGCAGTGCAAGCCTGAAGGGAGAGCACACAAGGACGAAGTAGAACACAAGGAGAATTTGAAAGAGATTACATTTCCTGGACCATGAGAGCAGTTCTGGAGAACTAAAAGGCACAATTAGCAACTCTTCAGCTAATACCAGTTAAGAAACCTAACATGAAGACTGAAGCAAAGTCAGGAGGGTTAGATGCCATCCATCAAATACACAATTCCTAATGGTAAGAAATTAAGAACTGCCAACACATTTCTCCCTATTTCTCACTCACACATGCATGCATTCCCTGCAAAACTCACACAAGCAAAGCTTCCAGAGTTTGGAGAGGCAAGCTGCACTGTCATTTGTTCCTGACTAAATCAAGGAATTGCTCTGCTCCGTTTTCTAAGAGCAAACGTGCTGGCCAGAGACACATGAGTTTAGTAATGCCCAATTCAAGCTCTGGCAGCTACGAAGTTCATTGGATTAATTTCCGCCCCCCGCCCCCCCCCCCCCCCCCCCCCGGGCAATTATTACTAGGAAATACTAGTAGCTCCCAACTCCCTATACTAGTCTCTGTGGATCCTCCTGTGGAATACTTCTCTTTAGTGCACTACACCCAGGAATTTCACTTCATAACAAGATGCATAACAGTAGGTCATTAAAATAGGCAAACCGCATGGGTGAGAATACCAGGAAAAATGAAGAACAGAAACGAGGACTTGAATTACACCTGCCATGACCTTCCAGGCCTGCAGTCTGTGAAATCACTGTCATTGGAAGCAAATGTGTTAAGCACAATGAAAAAAACTTCACATCTCCATTTTTGTCCTATGTAACAGGCTCCATAACAGTCAGGATGAGAGAAACTCCCGTCCCCAGGTCCTAGCTCTGCACCACCATTTCAGAACAGATCCAGCCCTCACCGCACGTACCACCCGCTCAGGAGACTTCAATGATGCACACTGTCATGACGTTAAGGCAGAGAATGTTCTGATTGTTAATTCAAGATGCCCTCAGAGCTCTGTGGTGACCCAGCTGGTCATTTCTGCTCTTGTTTGTCCGAGCAGCAGAGCAGTCCACAGATTGCAGTGGTTATGACTAAGCAAGCATGTATGCATTTCTGTTGACAGCATCTTCCCAGAAATGATTGCAGATCCCAACTGCTACGCATACAGTCTTTAGACTTTTTTCAGATATGTTCTACATACATATAAAACTCATTTCAGACAAAAACCTGAAATGAGAATTATTTTCCTCAGCCTTTTGATAACTTCCTGTAGACAAAGACATACAGAAGCTGCTGCTTAGCACAGGGTGCACTTATTGCACGTATTTAAAGATTGCAAATCCTTAGCCAAATATTTCCACCCATGGGGTTATGTGTTTACATACCCTGTGGTATATGATCAGCAGCTGGGATATACTGTGCCTTTAATGTCTGAAGCCTAGCATGCCACATGCTGGGAGTCAGGTAGCCTCAAACTGTTTGACTTCACTGAGAAACACTGCTCCAGATGTGAAAGAGCATTATCTTCCCTTTTTAGAGATGACTTCCCCCATGATTCCCTTTTTCCCCTACCTAGAAATCGGAAAACTAAAGTTAGCAGAGGCATAACTAAAGTTAGCAGAGGCATAGTCAGGAAATAGAAATTATATAGCTTACGCAATATGGAATACATTCAAATAAACCAGCAAAAAGCTACCAAAATAACTGCAAAATTTGCAGTTCTCTGGAAAGACAAGGGCTTATTTTTCAGAGCACAGGGGTGAACCAACACATTCCTAATACACAGAGATGCCCAAAGATGAAAGCATGTAAGTTTAAGTTGTCCTTGCCATCCCAACCCCCGTATTTCTCAGCCTTTGGCGAGACAGAGCAAGACATTCAGCTTGTACATTAGGGCTTATGGCAGACCCTGCACAAGGCAGAGAGTACTTCAGGAAGAACACTCTTGTACTATGAAGTCACTGGCTTCCACAGCAATATGCTGCTCTCCCTTTCCATCCACAGCACTTAGATGTAGTCCACTGTCATTGCACCCAAAGTACTTCTTCAGGCAAGGGGTGACATCTTCATATATGGGAAACTGCAAAGAGGCTCAGATCTTGAGGAAAACACTGATCCAGAACAGTATTTAGCCATGCTCTGGTTCTGAGATAAAAGCTGCCACTGCCCCCAAATGACTTGCCCAACCCTACAGAGTTCACCTCTGTCATTCCTCCCTCTTGTCCTGCAAAGCACACTCCTGAGCAGGTCCCAGTTCTGCAATGTCAACCGTGCTGGTCTGCCAACCTGAGCAGCAAAGGCCAGGCTGTGTTCAGAACAAGGCACGCTATGGGGGGAAAGGCAGGCAGGGCTTATGGGCTTCTTGTCTACCTCACCTCTGGAGAGTCTTTTATGGTTTGTTCAAGAAGACATCTGCCTACGTATGAAACCCTCAGGCGTTCAAGTACCAATGGGTCCTTGTTAGCTTACACAGAAGTCTGAAAGGCCAAGACTAATTTCTGGCTATATTCTGACACAGATCTCAGTATGTAGCATTTCTTAAATAGTGCCTTACTGTAGACTTGCACACATATCCTAAAATGATTAAAAAAATCATTGTTTACCTGAAAACTGGAGTATGCTGCTCACTACTCACCTTAATTGCTTAGAAAGGCAGGCGTTACCAGCCAAGAGAACTGGCAATAGTCACAAGTAAGGATTTTGAGAAAAGAACTTGATTCTTCAGGAAAGACAGGAGCCTGGACCACCCCTTGCAATTGTTGCTAAACATTCAGGGATCCTTAGAAGGCAGCTCAGTCACTGTCGTGCTATGGGAGAGCACAGCTACACGCTGGTTAGAGATAATTAGGCAGAGAGGAGTTACTGCTGTTTCTGTACAAGACATGGGTGGAAGCAATAGATCAAACTTAGATCTTGAACTCCTGTAGTAAACACAAAGCATATCAGGAGGAGCTGCTGGCAAGCCAGCATCTGAGAAACATGGGAATGCGCTTGTGACCCCATCTGCACGCATCCTAACAGCTTCTCTGAAATTTCACAAGCAGGGGGATGTCCTAGATAATGGATGGGAGCCCAGCTGCCCCCAGATGAGGGAGTTTCCTTTGTGCACGAGTCCCTAAGTTATTTCAGCAGCATCTGGCAGTGACGCTCTTGTTAAGGCTGCTATTTATAAAGCCTGATTGTTCGTTCAGGGACAGCTCTTGGCATACGAGGCCTCAGGAGAGCTGGAGTGATCTGGTTAACAAAACAGCCAGCAAGCTGGGAAATCAAGTCTGCTTTTGATTTATAACACAGCAAACTAAAATTATGATTTGCCAGGCTCATTTTGGCACTCTCATAATTCAACTACAGTTCTGATTATTTTTTAAAAAAATAATTAAAAACCCACCAAGTTTAATTACCATAATTATGGAAATACTCAGAGTGAAAAGGACTTGAAAATAATGAGGCAAACTCGAACTCCACCAATTAACAGTACGTTAGGTCTGCGAGACAAGACTCAGGAAAACTTCTCCATTGGCACCATTGCAGCAGAAAGGACGAACCCACTACATGTGTAGGTTTTATTACAAACCTATTGCACCCTCTTGTGCCGAGGTGTCAGAATTACTTTGGCTTGACTGACTTGAAGCTAATTGCTCTGCAGCACTTGACCTTCAAATCGGCTCTCCTGCAGCAGGCTACAGCAAAGCATACAGCATTGTAGCAGCAATATGTTGAGGGCTGCTATGAGTGTCCAAGTTATGAACTAATTCTTTCTGCAAGACTGAATATCACTAATTCCAAGCTTTTATGGATCCCCTGCATCTCTATTTTGTATATGTGACCTTAGATTTTTGTTGAACCCAATAACGGAAACTTTGTAGAATCACTTGGTAGATACAAATCCGCCTGGCCAGACAGAGCTGACCTGTGCATCTTTTATGGGTTTCCTAGGAGGGAAAAAAGCTAAACATCTATAAACATAAAAAGGAACACTGTAAAACACAAATATTTCTCCTCCTGCATTGGCTCGGGCCTCAGGTAGTGGTACTCCATCCAGTGTTTGGTGCTGCAATTTAAGCAAAACACAGGGCTGGAGCAAGTTCAGAGGAAATGACTAAGAATAAGATGTCTAGAAAACGCTGACTGAGAGACAAGGCTGAACAATCAGGGAGTGTCCTGCCTAGGAAAGATCAACGAGTTCCCCTCAGTCTTCAACTAGGCAAGAGGGAGCCAAAACAATTTTTTCTCTCTGCTCCTGGTTGATAGGACAAGGAATAACAACACTAATTTGAACCATGGGAGATTAAGGTGAAATACTAGGAAGACAGAAATCTCCTCAATCAGTCTGTTAAAGTAGTCCCTCACTGCAAATTAAAAGCAGATTAGGCAGGTACGTCAGGAAAAAGCTAGGTAGAACAGATCCTGCCTCGAAGCAGCAGGCTGAATTACATGATTTCTTGAGGTCCCTTCCAGGCTCGTTGCTATTGTGTTCAGCTTTGGAATTGTTCCTCTCCGATTAACACCGGGGCTTGTTTTCAGAGTATCACACACAAGCTTGTCCAACAGCTAAATACAAAAGTTTTTCCCTGGCAATCACATACACAACCCCCAGCACTGTATCTCCTGCTGGTAACACCAGTGGTAACGCTAATTTGCGGCTCCTGATCACTGTGAAAAGAAAACATTTCTAAACAGCTCACTGTCTTAACTGCAAATTTCAGCCTGAGTTAAAGCTGGGTCTGCTACAGCATGAGAAATATTTCAGGTACAGAAAATCCACAAGTGTCTAAAATCAATAGACTAAATTGAAAGCAGGATGCTCAGCTGCTGCAACCAGCGTAATACCACTGCTCCCCCTAAGCCAGTTTTGGCCCATTCTTTCCAGAGGATGAAAAACTGAAGAAAATACACTAAATAGCAAAATTTTAAAAAGGGAGGTGTGTATGGGGGAAGCAGGACACAAGATCACCATAATGCCTTGGTTTAACAGGAATAACCTTCCCTACATCTTTTCCTCATGCAGCAGGAACGGGTTTGGATTTGCAGGGTGCTGATGGGGAAGTTTCCAAAGCCTGGCTCAGGGGTGGGTAGGACAGGCCTGCAACAATTGAAACTAAATTGCATTCTAATCCATGAATCAAAGCACTTGCAATTACCATTTCAAGACAGGTGAAACAATAACAAATAGGAACAAAGAGACATTTCAAACCTTTGCTGATGCACTCTCTGTGCTTACTGCAGAAACTGCTAACTGGACACATTTCACCCAGAGCCAAGGTGATTGCCTTAGATAGCTCCAGTTAATCAAGCCTGAGAAAAATGAGAGTGTAATCTCCTCTATTGTAAAGTAGTATTTCAAACCTCCTCCAGCACGTACCCAATGTAGCTTTTGTAGTCTTGGCTTAGATTTAAAGTGGGAGAACAGAAGGCACATATGAATCAAGACAAATTGCATGTTGGCTTAGAAACAGTGCAGTCCTTTGAACCCTCAGTATGTGTTAAAAACACACAGGTAAGTAGCAAACCATATACATGTCACTTTACATGGGTTTTTAGTAGACAAGATGAAGCTCTCCTCATTGAAAACTTGACAGTTTTGACAAGATCTACATAAAAATTCACGTTACAGACCTAGATTATTGAAGTGAGGTTTTGTAATATTTATTATTAGTCAAGTTCCTAAAACACAGGTTTCTCGCCTGTAAGGCAGATCTGCACACTTATGACAGGTTCCTCTACAAATTTCTTAGCAACTCCTTAGAAGTGGTCACAAACCACAAGCTGAAAAACAGTGGTTTCAGTAATTTCCTGGTATGCTTTTCTTTGTCTCTCAGTCCATCTAACCTCTGGGCCACAGCCCATCTCTCACAGATCACCCATCTCTAACACTCAAACTTTCTCTTTCCAGCTCAGGAGTTCCATAACTCAGAAGGTGGAATCGTTACCCACAGCCAGCACCACGGAGGCCTTTCAGTAGCAGCTGCAAAACCTCAAACTAGGCCCTGAAGTCAACAGAGGAACTACACAGAGGAGAGGCAGGAGCACAGCTCCCTGGCAAGCTGCATTTCTACCCTCAGGCTCACAAAAAGGAGCAGGGCACAGGACAGGGGATCAATGAGTCTGAAACAAAACTGGGATGAAGGCTCCGAGATGCAAGTGGACCTCTTGGGTGTCTTCAGCTGCTAAAAGTTAGCCCTATTTTTACTTTCAGGTCCATTACAAGGGTAAAGGCTGCTGCTTCCACCATTGAGCTACTGATATTGCCTAACCCTGCGCAGCAACTCACGTCGAACGGCGCAGGCTGTCTCGCAGGAGTGACTACTTGTCCATACTCCGTTTTTGTTATTGGATTGAATAGGAACAGCCTTTAACAGTGGGCTTTTGGCAGGGCAGGCACAGAAACCCAGCAAGTGTTATTCAACCTCTGGTCCTCCCAGCTCAGCCTGCTATTAATATATATGTTAAATCCCCTATGAACAGTACTGGAAGCCGTGTAGGTAAACCGAAAACAAAGCTGGCCCTTTCAGATGAGCTGATGGAATAGGAGTGCTTGCCTGCAGGAGGAGAGAAAGGGGAGGGGAACTAGCTAAGCCTGAGACTCCAGGGAATCCGTGGCTGGATGATTTCTGGGCACCCATCCTGCTCTTGCTCTCCTGGAGTCGTAGGGCATTAAGTTCACATCCATGTAGCACTCATGCTGCTTTGGATCTGGTGACAGTGACACCCTGTCTAGCAGGGAGAGATCTCCTCTGCTGACAAGCTGCTGGGTCAGGAACCAGCGATATCCTTGCTGCAGCCCCCACGCTGGCTGTTTGCCTTGGCCAGGGCTGCAGGCAGCAGCTGAGCTCAGCAAGTTGCATTTTGAGCACAGCACCGTTGCAGCCGGGGCTCTTTGCTGGCAATGTGACTCATGATCCAAAGGTCACCTTCTCCTCCATCCCCTGAGCCAGGGGGGAGGAAAGAGGGGGGAAAAGGAGGAGCAGAGAGAAAGGGAAGCTGATTCTCACCACAGCTGCAAGCTCCAACTCTAAACTGCTAACCCCTTTGCTCCTTGGAAAGCTGACTCCCAAATCCCTAGGTGTTTCATCATCTCTTCCACTCCCTCCCAGAGTTTCTCTCAGGTAATTGTTCCCACATAGCATCTGCTTCAATTTGAGCCAGCTTCCTCCTTCACTACAAAGTTTTTCAGCATAAGCGAGGCGATGGCTTCGCTTCAGCTCCGTCATTCCCTGCACAAGCAGTAAAAAGGCTGAGAAGCAAATAAGCAAGTTTATGCCGGGACAAAACTCATACCCAGTTAGAATGGGAACCACCATCCCCAGGGGAAGCTATGTTGTTTGCAACACCAAGAAACAGACTAAGCACAGAATCAGAAATAACCTTCTGCCAGCCAGATAACATGACCAGACACTCAAGGACTTGTCTTTTGACCCCATCTTGCTCACACATATGCCAGTAAGATTCCTCCAACTCCAGGAAGAACAAAGGAATTGTCATTCCTGCATCACTGCTGATAAAGTGTTGGTTTTCAGAGAAGTCACCATTCCTGCTATGAACAGCAGTCAAAAGGAGCTGCAAGAACTTGCATCTTTGGTCCTGGTTAGGTCATCGTAACCCTCACAAGTGAAGAATCATGAGCTCATCCCTTGGCAGGAAGGGACAGACTGTAGTTTGCAATATTCATAGTAATTTGTGTAATATAATGCAGAGGGTGAAGTTCTCAGCCAGGGTAAATCAGAGCAATGTCAATTTTGCACTATCAAAGCAGCTGGGTCAGCCTGTTAATAAAGAAATTAACTCTTTGTAAAAATTTCTTCTGTTCACCTTGAAGAAGCCTCCTTCAAAACTATACACTGTTTTTAGGTTGCTGTAACAGTCAGCTAATTGCTACCCAGTCAGTGCTGTAAAAGGCAAAGTGCTCTCCATCATGGCTTTGTCTGATTGGATCTGGGTAGAATGGGAAAAAGCAGAGAAAGCATGGTTCAAAGATATTTTAATCAAGTCATTAGAATGCACATGGATAATCATGAATCTCAACAGGCAGCTAGTTATAAAAATAATTCAATGACTAGCTTTTTTAAAGTGTAACAATGTTCATTGGACCAAATTCAATACTGCTGTAGATTCTTGGAAGCACCCTATAGCAGAGGGGAGACAGTCTGTCAGACATCTCCAACTTTTCCCATGAATAGAGACTTAATAGCAGGCAGGAACACTTTTCATTGCTTTCTGTATTAAGCAAGGAGTATTACTAGAGTACGGGGCACTACAGTGGAGCACCCACAGCAGACTGGGTTATGAACACTGTATTCAAAAAAGGTCAAAGAGATAAAGGAGACTGAGCAATGCAACACATGTGCTGGTCCATGAATAAATCCTCCCTCTCATCCATTCAGGCAGCACTACCCATATGAAAAGGCAACAGGCCAACCCAAAAAATCAGGCTCTGATGCCGGGCATGTACCTGCCTGTGAAGCTCCCCAAGTCTGGGTGCACATCGCTGAGTCTGTACTTCAGTCCCCATTGTTTTCTTCTCCACCTCCTCACACAAACAGGCTGCTGTGGAAGTCAGAAGGGTTTGTTTTCTGACATGCAGACCCGAGCAAGCCCACCGTTCCCTCCTCTGCTAGGTTTTGGGAAGACCACACTTTGTCTAGCTCTCTTGTAGAAGCTTTAATATCACCTCCTAGTAAAAGGCCATTATTCCTCCTGCCCTTGCCACCCATCCTACACTAGCAGCACTCCAATCATGGCAAAATCACCTCAGCTTACACACAAAAGCATCAGGCCCAGAGGTTTTACACTGAGCCAGAGGCTTACAGCCATGACCTATAGCCACCACTGTGCCTGCGAGTAATTTGCTTTCGTAGATGCAGGCTTTCGGATCTGCTTTTAAACTGAAGTCCAGCAGCTGAGTAGGTGGCCACTTAATATCTCTGGGTACTTTCAGAGAAGATTAGGTGAAAGTCCAAATCCAGGTTGACATTCCCTCTCTCTGAGAAACAGGCCTGCAATAAATAAGGCTGCGTGCAAGTTGTTGTTCCTGCTATACTGCTCTACTCAGCCACTTACTGCCAATATGTTCCTCATTAGCACTCTGGGAAGCTGTGAGTGCATAAGGCACTCTGTGCAGCCCCATTTTTATTCTGTTCTCAAACACATGGAAACACTTTAAAAGTAAGAGCCTTGGGACCTGTGCAAGGGCGACAAGTGACAAGATGAGGAGAGGAGACCAGAGCCAGCCCCTGACAAATTTGAACCATCCAGTCTTTAATCCACAACAACCAAAAAAATTGATGCTAAACAAACCTAGCCCTTTTCAGAAAGGAGATTACATGTGTAATGGAAAAATTATGGGTATGGGGAGTCTGGCCTACAAAAATTGGTTAAAATTAAGAGCCTTCAGCTTGCTTTCCATGATTAATGGAACTTCCCCTACATGCAACTCAGTCAACATTTCCATCCCCCCTTGGAGCCTATTGAGAGCCCCCTATTTTTTTAATTTAAGGAAAATGGAATTTTAAGACTTCGTAACATTTCCATAACTTACTGTGACCAGGTGATTGGCCATTTCCCCCTTCAAATACAATCTTCCTCACGAGGCAGAGCTGGCAGCCAGGGGAATGGAGGGGTATTGCCTTCAAATCTTCTACTTGGGACAGCATTCAGAATCATTTAGGTTGAAAAAAAGACCTATAATTTTCCTCATAGAGCCATTGTAGCAAGAGGCAGGAGCAGTGCCACAAAGCAAAGCATAGAGCTGGCCTGGTTCTTGGAGAAGAAGGTGGCATCCCTGTACTGTCAGGCCCGATAGGGATGACCAGTCCTCTCCGTAAGTGAAAAGGAGCTTCACATAAGTGAATTTCTAATGAAACAGTTGAGCCCTAGCACTGGACAGAACAGAAATAGGCCCTTAATGCCAACCCCACAGGACTTCAAGAGTTAAAGCTGTTGGAAGAAATATTTGTGCATGTGCTTTCACGCCAGTGGAAACATAAGAAAAAGCCTTAACTCTCTGCACTGGCACAGCAGGTTCAGCTTTGATCTCTCAGGAGGTTCATTTCCTTCATTAGGCTTTTCTTAAAATTCACTTTTATGAACCCTTTTAATTTCCCCCCTGCATCCCCCCCCATAAAAGCCTTTTTAGATTCATTCAACAAAGGGGCAGGGGTGGGGGAGGAGAATCTCATTTAATTGCCACTAAACTTTACCTGAAGCTGCTAGTCATGTACAGGGATGCTGGAGCTGTTCATTGTGTGAGTCACAGGAACTGAAGGAGGGAAAAACCCCACTAAGGCAATAATAAACCACTAAAAGGAACACAGGGAGGAGAGAGAGGAACAGAACCACAAAGCACCAACAAAGGGAAAGGTGAGGCAGTACAGGGAACAGCAGGGAGATCTCCAGCAGAACTTGGCTGGTCGCTGCTGCAAAACAGAGTACTTCTAACCCACATCACCCACAGCCTCCCTCTATTTCATCTCTGTTGGTGCTGGATAGCGGATCAAACCAGAACTTTGCCCCGTTTCAGGTGTCTGCTCTGTAAATACAGTATGATGACACAACCCCTTCCTCATAGCAGGGCTGCAAGGCTTAAAAATCCTGCACTGAAGGGGTTTAAAGGAGGTTCAGCATCCCACTATCCAAGTTATAGCACCAAGCTGATTACAGCATTTGAGCAGGTGATTTATGGCTGCTGTTCCTGTAAGGAAAAGCATGGGAACAGAGGGCCACCCTTTGAAACGCCTTCCTCCACTGACTGCGGCAGGGAAATAAACACAGAGTTCACATTTTCTGTTGGACTCCTTGCACACAAAAAAAAGTGTACACATCTCACCTGACCTGCATGCAAGCTAAAGGTAACAGCATTGAGTTCACTTCTCCAAACAGAGATCCGGGGCCTTATCAACAGCATGCCACCTTAAACCACAAAAGCCTTTTAATAGGCAAGGGATGGAAAGGTATTGCCTGAGTTGCTGAATACAGCCCCCCACTATTGTAATCTATTGGACTGTATAATTGTATTCACAAGAAGCAGCTTCATTTTAACAGTAGTTTGTGGCTTTACCCCCACTATTCCTATTAAAAGCTTAACTTCTTATGATTAGCCAGTTACTTGGAGTAATTTAAACAATGAAACAATCAGAGCAAATTGTAAGACTATTCACCAGCCTGTTGGTGTAGATGAACTTGCTTAAGTCCTTGGAAGCAGACACTGTTCTTAATGAGAAAACTGTGTCCAGATTCCTGCTTGGGCTGTAGTGAACCCTCAGGGGTTGTGTCCTCTGACACGAGGGAACAATCCCTGTTTCGCTCTCTCAGCCTGCTTCTACTAGAGAAAGAAAGAAGTTGCCGTTTTCTAGACAATTTCCCAGGGACAGATTCTGACCTCAGACAAAGGAGCATGAAACACAAATCCACACAAGTTCTTCTAGTTTTAAGCCTGGTGTAGCAGAGATGAGGTTCTGCCCTGCCTTTTCGTTTCTGATGTTCACTTAATTCACTGTAACATGAACACAACTGGATTTAACAGGACTCAACAACTGCAATAGCTCACAGTATTTCTTTAGCCCTGGAAGCACAGGACTCTGGTTTTCTGCTACATCAACCTCAGGCCTAGCCCCAGCCCAAACTCAATTTCAATTACATTTAACAAAGCTAGGTGGATGGGCAGCATGAAGTCAGATGAAGTTCAGTGCAGACAAATGCAAGGTAATGCACTTAGGAAAGGATAATTTGAACTACACAGGGAAAAAAAAAAAAACCACCAGAATGCTTTTGCGAGATAATCATCTGCTGTGCACCGAGAGGTAGGGAACTGAAAAGACTAAAATGGAAAGAGGTGGCAAGTCCTTCCTTGGGAAGCTGTTCACCCCAGCTCGCAGTAATCTGAGCTCACCCTAACTCTTGCAGCACGGCAGCAACAGAAAAGCTCTAAGAGATCAGAGGGACTTTCACACAAGGAAAGTTTGAAGTCTGGTAGAGTGCAGGAAGGGATGCATGAAAGAGCAGTTCTTTGTGCACCTTTGAGTCAGAGCAAGCTGGGGCATTCCGGGTACCCAGCTGCAAACCCCAGGGCAGAGAGACTTCTCCCCAGAAACCCTCAAGTCCAAATGTCCATGAGTTACAAAGCCCTATACAGACACATTAACCACTGGGGAATAGGACCCCTAAAGCGCTAACAGCCATTTTACAGGACAGGAACATATGTCAAATGGATTCCACAATGAGACCCCCTGCACCTGCACTGCCTTAGCACATCAGCTCTCCTTACGGGCCCAGCTCCGAGACACAAACCCTCTGTGTGCCAGGGAGACAAGCCAGGGTGGACATGGGCACACAACAACTCCAGCCTACGCTCAGCAAAACAAAAGCTAGCCAGAACCTCAAGCTCCTTATGATGCCATCTAGATTTGCTAGAGAGCAGCAGCAACCACACACGCAGCCTCCCCCAGCAAGTGCTCCTGCTCCCCACTGCCGTCAGCCTGGGTCTGCACCCCAGGGGAGAAGCTACATCACCCACTCAACTCCACCGCAGGGCAAAGGAGAGCAAGCCTGACTCCTTGGTCCCCATCTAGAGCCTTAAACACCAAGGTCTTCCCTTCCAAAGGTCAAAAAGAGACAACACAGATGTGGGAAACTCAGCAATGCCTGCTCAGGGCTTTGCTAGCCTGCCCTGACTGCCTGCAGGCTATCACCCCACCAGGGAAAAGAGGGATGGGGGGCACCATGGAGCATCTCCCGGGCTGGACCCGGGGCACGGAGCACATTCCGTGAAGTGTGGGGCCATCTGATGGCAGCAGCAGGCAGCGCTAGTCAGAGCATCCCAAATGCTGCGCTGCTTTGCTCCATTCATCTTCAGTAATTGAATGCATGCCCTAGAGGGGGTGCACTGTGCAGGGGCGAGAGGAAGGGAGGGGGAACAGTATTTATATTTGTCTTCCCAGATTTAGTTTGTCTTTATCTCTAGCTATTTTGAATGTCATGGGGAGTTAATGAAGACATGTTGTGCATCTGCAACGCATGGAACAACTTCTCTCCTGTCTCAGCATATTAAATTCTTTCTTACTTACACGAGGAGTTACAGGGGAAAAAACAGACACAAACAAAAAGGGAAGAGAGATAATAGGAATGCAGAAAGAGATAAGACAGTAGAAGAAAGGAGGAAAACCCCTTTCCTTACTTCAGCTCTCAAAGTTGCATCACACTGCATTTTTCTAGCCCCTTCACTTCTGTCTTGATCAGAGATACCAGCCCTGGAAGAACTGCTCCTGTCCATTTGGCAGGACACAGAACAGCCTCTGAAACACCCCACTGGAGACCACTTCGCTCCACAGTCCACTCTCCACTACAAATGCAAGTCAGGGTGAGGGCACACAGCAGAGATGTATCCTGAGCCGTGGCACCCTCCCCAGTGGCAAGTGGCACATCCCCAAGCCCTGATGTAACGTACCTGCAGCCACCAGATATCCCTCCAGAAACTAGGAAGGACATGTCATACAGCAAGACCTCAGGGCTCCCAGCACAGGCACAGATACTGCTCTGCAGCTGGATATTTTTAGTTGCTCTTCCTGCACTACAGACAGGAAACTGAGGCAGACAGCAAACAGGCTCAGAGCTATAAAGGCTTTCTGGCCTTCAACCTCTGTCTTAAGACAATCCCTGGCTTAGATCTCACCAGTCATTTCCAAGAGAAGAGACAAGGCAGTGGCAGAGAAAAGCCTTTTCTCTAGGATATCCCTTCCTCAGCTCCCCTCTCTCCCTTTTGGGCGAGGCAAGAGTACAGATTTTCCTTAATCATAGGGCTGTTCTCTTAGAAATTAAGATCTTCTCTTTCCTGGCACTTCCCATCCTCGCTCTTTCCCTGAGGCAAGATCTGGCACACCTTAGATGTTCTGGTTTGGCCTGAAGTTTTATTTAGACTGCTCCTTGCTTAGGGGATTCTCTGTTTATATCATCGGAGGGTGTTAATAAGGGCAGAATGGTTTCCAGATCCACACCAGCTGACTGGATTTCCTGAATCCACGCCATCTGTAAAAACAGAAATGTTCCCTTCTCCTTGTACACACAGATAAATGCATTAAGGCTAAACCTCCTGGGGCAGGAGTACAGGAGAGGTTTGGACTTCTGGCCAAGTGAAACCCAGCAAGCTCTGGAACGAGGTACAGAACTACCATTTTTAATATGGAGGCTCAGCTGAAGACATGAAAGATCTCATCACTCTGTGGAGCAGACAGAAGAGTTTGACATTTTAAAAAAGCACACTATGGAGTTTCTGGCACCTCTCAGATGCATCTGGCACCGGCTGCCCTCAGAGACACAGGAATACACAAATTCAGGCCCTGGCTGGTATTACAGCTCTTGCATATCCCTATCATTCAGCTCCTCCATTTCAAGGCAAGCTTCTCTGGAGTCACTTGCTCACCAGCCGCACACAACAGCGCAACACACTAATCAGATGCTTCTGAATTATGCAAAGAACCAACAGAGCAAGGGAGGTGCTTGGGAGATGGGACACTCTGAGTCCAATACTGGGCACGCAACGGGTTTGCCGATGGCTTGGGGTCTGTCAGCAGGAAGAGTTTGTTTCTCATAGCCTGGCACCAGTGTGGCGTGAGCTATGCACACCAAAATGGGAACTGGAAATCTAATGTCTCTCACCTCGACGCTCCTCAGGTTCACACCAAAACTGTAGTGTGGTGTAGACACTGCATGCAGATGTGAACAAAGGGGCTGAATCATCTTACTCTTTCCACTATTTCTTCTCCCCATCTTAACACAGCTAGATGTTACCCAGACTCTTAGGAAAGAAGGAACAGCTAGTAGTACAGCCAAAAAAAAAAAATCATTATTTAATACACCAGCACAAAAATTACTCTCAAGTGAAAACAGGCTAAAGCATCAAAGGTTTAGTCTGGCTGAAATAACATCAGCAAGCAGCTTTGAAATACACACCAAACAGCAAGACAAGCAGAGAGGGGCAAGGACTTAAGTCCCTTACCCAGGGACTTGCACCCAGAACTAGTTTGTCTGCTGGGTTACCCCAAGAGGGATAATTCTGTTAGTTCAGCAAAGCGCATCAGCTCAACACATCTGATGAGCTCTGCAAAGAAGGGGAGCGGTAGACTTTACAACCAGGAGCAAGAGCAGACCTATGTGACCTGCTCTTTCCAGCAGGAACGAAGTGTCCCTCAGCCACAGCACATTCCTTCCTTCACTTCAAGTTGTTCCTTTGATAAAATTAGTCCTGTCTCAAGAAGGAACGAAGATACAGCAGCTAAACTGAAATAGCAGTGAGCAGCCAATCTATAAGACTTTAGGAGTACTCCAAACGATGGGGACTCCTAGCCAACAGAGGCATTTATCACCCACCTTTCACATCTCTAGAACTACAGAACCAGGACACTTCTGTTTCCTCTTCCTATGCCAACAGGACTCATGTGTTAAGTCTGATTTGGGGATGGGTCTGGCCTTTACTGACCAGTTCAAAGTCACCTCACCGGTGAGGGAGCAGCAAAGGGAGTGGCACCAGCTCCTTTCATGCCCCAGCACTATCTGCTCCATGAAAGAGCAGAAGCTCTGACCACAACATGTTCACCTAAAGCTTTTAGTTCCCAGACTAAAAGGCTTGACAGCACAGACCATTTAATGTAAAGCCTCTCATTTAGTTGCAGTGGAAATGAGGATATTCCCCTTTGGAAGCTTCCCCTCTGCCCCAGCTCACTGAAACCCAAACACCTGGTTATCATTTTCTCTCACATGAATAAAAATGTTTCTTACAACATGCATCTCATCCAGCTACAATACGGCAAAGGACACAAAACAGGAACAGTCCAATTCAGCCAGATTTTCTTTGTTACAACATCAAGCTATCCACACACCAAAATCAACTGTGCCCTGACCCAGCAGCATCTTGCACATGGCATCTACAGTAATCGCCAAATAGGTGGCAAAGTTGCAGGCACTGTGCAACTCTGCAGCATTTGGTAGCCGTGCTGCTGACCACCTGGGGAACAGCAGGACACATGAGCTGACTCTTGGCATGGCTTCCAAGTGAAAAGAACTCGTGTGTGTTTACAATAAGTCCAGTCACCAGTTTGGTGTTTGTGAAAAATTATGCTTTGTGGTAGCATAAATGCTGCAATACTGAGATTTTCAAGGTCTTCAGTCCTTGGTGTGTTCAGAACTGCAACTTGAACCCTAAAATAGAACGATACTGCTCACATTATGCCAACGCCTTTTTTAGCGCATGACAACTAGCTACCTCAATTAAAAGGAACAATTTGCTACACGTTATTCTTAAAGTCACCAAGCTCCAGAAGAGCAGCCTTGCAAATACTGGCCAGAATCCAAAAGCACTCCATTATAAACAATCTT
The DNA here is from genome assembly GCF_023638135.1 of Falco biarmicus. NCBI lineage: Eukaryota > Metazoa > Chordata > Aves > Falconiformes > Falconidae > Falco > Falco biarmicus. The sequence goes on along the minus strand of NC_079296.1, from coordinate 11,079,057 downwards.
ACTGTAATACAGAACTACACTAATGCATATACTTACAGTCGCTTCCATCCCTTCAAATTAGACAGAGTTCACAAATGCAGTTATTTCAGATTCCAATGCAATACATGAGCTTCATTATATCTGTATATTTTACCTTCTTTAACACAAAATCTGACCATCCAATTCTATTTCAAGAACTCTGAATTTCACAATATGCCAAAAAGCCACTAATTTTTTGATAATTCAGCTCAGCTTTCTGCTCTGTATTTCATCGTAAAGGGCCTTGGAAGATCATAAGTAATGAACTACTTTCAATAGCAATGGACCATCTAATCCCAAAATCCTCTCTCGAACAATAGCCAAGAACAAGCATTACCATTTTCAACTTCTTTATACTTTAGCTAGCCTCCCAAAAGTCACTTTATATGGTTCATGGTTTAATTGAAGTTTAAAAAGTATTCCCTTCTGGGGTTTTTATTTGTTGTTGTTGTTTTTTAAAACTACAGAATGTGTTGCATGTCTCAGGAGCTTCCTTACCCCGTTTTTATTTTTATAGCAAAATGTTTATTATCTATGGCAAATACTATTAATCTCTGCCTCGGTTTCCTTAATGCATAGCACTTACTCGGTGATCATGCAGCAGTTGCTGTGATGGCAGAACCAGCAATCACTGTTCCAGCCATCAAGGCATCTTGTTGTTTCACACCATTGATTTCTTCTCTAAAGTAATTAAGAGCATGAAAGACAGGAATGAGCATCATTAGTTCCTACAAGTACGGGCATCTCCCAGCTCTTCCATGAACCTTTCCAAGGAGCAACAACTCACTGTATGTACACACAAGCATGTGAAACAGCAGAGGGTTATTTGCTGCAGACAGGTCACATTCCCTGCTCAGCCTTTCACCTGCTGCAGGGCTCAGCAAGCTCCAGGATGTCTCCGATGGCTGTCCGATGTGCAGCACCAAGCACAACAGGCATTACTTTTGTACTAAGCTCACCAGATGATATCCTAACAGAAATCCTGGATTCCAGCCTGCACAAATTGGAGACACTGGGAGAGAAATGCGGTCAAAAGCACTACCCAGAGCTATCAGCTCCAGCTTCTCTCCCTTTCCCTTAAAGCCCAATGACAGTCTCTCAGAATAAAGCAAGACATTTGCTGGATCTCCCTTATCTTATTGTACATCAATTTGCTGAAACATTCATGGGATCACTACGCATTTCATTTACCCTTAAGGCCAACCCCTCTGCTTATTAAATTAGGAAGATGAATGAGAGATTTGCTCTCTTGCTAGCAGCCCAGGGGATTCATTAGTCAAGTAAATGATTGCACTTGCCTCAAGTTATGCTACTGCAATGTTTGTAATGTGTCTTCTGATCTCAGCTCCCCATGCACTTTTTGGAAACAAGGTTGGCTTTCAGACAGGTCACACTTAATTCCAGTCATTTGACTTCAGCAAATGGAAATAAAGGCCTCGAATTCACTATCCTATTCCCTTCCTTATCTCAGCCCTCCAAACATTTCACAGCACAGACACACAAGGGGAATCAGGAGCTACATGTAAGCGTTATAAACGATAACAATTAAAACAATTTTATTTTGGGTTCAATCAATTTAGGCTGAGAAACAACAAGCAAAAACAGCGCTGGGTGCGCGGAGAACTCAATTAGTTCCACCACACGCACCCCTGAGTCCTAAAAGCAGATCTTTTATGCCCAGATCTTGACCAATCTCCTCTCGCCAGATGTTCGTCCCGCTCTTTCCCCACTGGGTCGTTAGGGTACGCCTTCTCCTCCTATTGGCTCTCCTTTGGCGCGCTTTTTCAAATCTCAAGGTCTTTGTCTCCTTTGGCGGGCTTTCCCTGGCGGGCTTTCCCTATCTCCTTCGGAGGGCTTTTCCAAGCAGCAATTGCCTCAGGGGAAGGGGAAGCCATCACATTGTCTCAAAGGAGAAGCACACGCGCCCACTCACCACAGCTGCGATACAGGTCCCAGATTTACACAGGGTACAAAATTACACTTATCACACTACATTCTATTTTTGACATGAATCATGACTGCGTTTATCACATAAGCTACCAATATTCATCCCATTTACGTCTGTATCAAGCACAGTTACCATTTTAGCACTGACACAGCGCAGATTTGTGTACATAGCGACACACCACAGTAACAGAACTGTGCTGGGCAGAAGGGAGCGTGTCCATCCCATCAGGTTAGACCATTAATTAAACATGGAGGTGACTTAACAAGCTCCCTTTTGCTTTCCGGAAAGGAGCTGGCTCTAAGTAACAGCATCCAGAGGACACCAGCACTTCTGTATACAATATTAGGAAAGCAGGAGGAAAATGGCACTTCAGAAAAAGGTTAAAATTCACATCCCAATTAAACTGCACTGAAGCATAGATGGGAAGGGCATTGAACACAATGAACTCCAGTGAATAGTTGTCCCAGTCCTGCAGGACTGCCCCATGAAAAGCAGAATCTGGATGGACAAACCTCACCAGCACAGTTGGGTGAGCACTTCGGCAGTGTGATAAGCATCATAGAAGAAATACCCTCTGGTGAGCTCCAAAATAAGCAAATGGAAGCTTGCACATCTTTAAGTTACTTGCAGGTAATGGTGTCTTGCATGCGGACTACTGCAAACACAGCCAGCCACCTTTAACACTAGGGAAGTGTTACAGCAAAAGGCACAGTTTCTCAGTAATGGACCTGTGATTAATTGTATTCCTTTTTTTTTTTTTTTTTTTTTTTGGAATGACAATAACAGAACCATGGTACCTGTCACCTGATACAACGCCTAGAGATGCCCAGGTAACTGCACACTCTGCTGCAAAGCTACAGAAGTGAATCTGAAACATTGAGCATTAGGAAAAACTGCTCAGTTCTTGAAAGTTTCCCAGCAAATCTGTAAACAACCAGAAACTGAAAGATTTGGAGGCTGTTCTATTCCCAGCATTGCACATGAAGCAACACAGCAGACAAACACCCAGAAATGCTCGCTCCCATGAAAAGTGTCACAGCTGCAATAGGAAAGGGATGCTCTCTGCAGCCTGGGAAAGAAGAGTGTGTGCACTGCACACCAGAGGTACACATGAGCGTGCAAAAGGGGAGGACTAATCTAACAGCAACAGCAGTGAAAAGGGAATTAAGATGTCTCAGCTAACACAACTGTCCTCCCTCTCCTTGCCATTGCCCATGAATCAAGTGCTTATTTACCTCACGGCTTTGCCACAGCTTCCTCACCTGACCTTCATCAAGTCATTTATATCCTGTCTATAAATAGAGTAGCATGAAAACTGCGCTACATCTGTAGAGAGTAAAGGTTTTTGCCAGGACTGCTTTCACACAGCACGCATGTCCAAGTTCACACAACACAAGGCACATACGTGAGCTGCATTTGTTTAAAGCAGTGTCAGGACATAGTCCACAACCAGGTGTCACTCCAGGGAAGGACAGGAGGCAAGTCTGATAAATTTTGTAGATACGAGTTCTTCTATTTACCAAGTAGCATAACTAGAACAAAGAATAACCTTAGAGTTACACAGCAGAGGATTTCACGGTGGCCACAGATGGCTGCAAAACGCCCTTTCCTCTTACCACCGTATGCTTACTTCAATAGAAATCACAAATCCTATATCCTTATTTCTGTCAGTTGCATTAGCTGGGCAACCCCACCCAGGAAAGGGCTCCTGGGCCTGTATGGGTGGATGTGCTTGATGGAAGGCAGGAGGCAGGAGTCACCCAGCCTGTGCTGGGGTGTAATATCCCCTGTCCTGCGCAGCTGGGGGTTCATTACCCTGTCCCAAGGCCACAAGCTGTCCTCAGAGCTACTTCCCATTCCACCTTTGGCTCGGGCTGACCTCCCCAGAACCGATTTTGAACACAGCAAAAGGTCCCGGCAACAGCTGCCAGAGCTGCTTCAAGGTGGTTGTGCTGCAAGCCCCGGGGGGCTCCAGCCCCCAGCAGACACACACACACACACCCCTGCCCCCACTAGGCAGAGCCCATACAGACGCACACCTGAGCCTAGTTAGGGGCTTTCAGCTCCTCTAACGGCCACCTGGGGGGGGGGGGAGGGAATCGGTCCGGCCAGCCCCAAGCCCACCACCGGGTACTGCCGTGGTGTGGGGGGCTGGGCCGCAGTGCCCCCTGCACTGGGCTGGAAGGGCAGGTTTGCAGTGCTTAGCCGAGAAATTGCACGTTCGAGGTCTTCAAGCACCCCCTGCCCTGAAGGGACCCCCCCGGCAAGCAGCTCTAACCGCACCGAGCCCCCCGAGCAGGGCTGGGGCCTGTCCCCGGAGCCCAGCCTGGGGGTGGCAGGACCCTTCCACCCGCCGCTTTCCCGCGCCGCCCGCGCAAATTTGAGGAGCTGCCGCCATCTAGTGGGGCCTAACCCGCCCCCCGCCCCAGCCGTGGCCTTGCCCTGAGCCCGCCGGGACCCCCCTCCACAGCCCAGAGACCCTTCTCAGCCCAGCCTGGCGCCCAAGCAGCAGCCCCATCCCGCCGGGAGGGACCGGGGTGGGGGGTGGCCCCCAGGACCCCTCCGCCCCTCCAGCCGGCTGGCCCGGCACCCTTGGTGCTGAGCTGATTGCGGGGTCTAAAGGGGGACAGGCGGTGGGGGGGGGTGTGTGGTGGTGGTGTCAGTCAGTCAGTCAGTCAGTCAGTCAGTCAGTCAGCCAGCCAGCCAGCTAGCCCTGAGCCCTGGTGCCTTAACCCTGAGTCAGGCTGAGGAGGTGCCCTGCAGGCTGTCTGCACCCCGGCGCCTCGGGGAGCACAGCTCTGGGAGGCCGGGGGCATGCTGAGTGTGGCCAAGGCTATATTTTCATGGTAACAGTAAGAAAAGGAGGGAGGAGAAGTTTTCTGCAGGGCTGAGGAGGGGTGCTGGGTGCCTCTGGCCTGTTTGGGGATGAAGTACCAGATGTGTTCACAGGCTGGCAGCTGGAGAAGACGTGCAAGAAGAGAAGCTCTATCTCAGCTAAAGGCCATGGGAGGCAACTGTGCTGCTTCTGCAATGTGGGACACCACCAGATCCCCAAGACTCGTTGCTATCACAAGAGGAACCTGAATGCCAGGGCTCGGTGGGTCACTCCAGCCCATCTGGGGGCCCTGCCTAAAGAGAGGGGCAAAACATAAAAGGAGGAGCTGGGTCTGTATGTGGAAATGTAAAGGCAAGGCATGTGCCATGAGGAAAATGGATGTAATTAAAGAGGCTGCTCTTGGTAGTAGGATTTTGGAGAGAGCTGTGTGGACACAGTGGAGGGAAAGTTGAAGATAAAAGATAAATGTGTGACAATTATGACAGTACAAATATGCCACTGCTGCCATAAAAGCACTTACATGTTATTTCAAACAAGAGCCTCTGTCTGCGGTTTTGTCCAGACTACATCTGCCAGAGCTTTTCTGTGTGCCTCTGCCTGAAATCTGCACAGGATGGGTTTATTCAAAAAGCTTTGGAGATTACTTTCTTATCCTGAGAATAAGGAAGGGATTCATTCCAGGTACAGAGCATTAGCTGCAAGTCACAAAATTCAGTAGCTAATATCACTAGGAATCAAAGTATTTTGAACAGGGTTAATGTTAGTAATTTTAGGGTGTCTTCTGAAAAGAGACATAAAAGGAACTACAAGGATTTAGAGTAAAGTCTTCTCTGCAGCTCGTGGAAAATTCCAAGAAATCTTCCATTATGGTGACTTTAATGCCTGCAATACAAAGCCTTGAACATGCCAGACATCACCTGGCTCAGAGCACCCAGATAGTCATGTCTCTTACTGGGAATCAGGTGGAGCACATTAAGGCAATTAGCTAAGGAGGGAAGACCTACAAATTGGGAGGTTGCTCTGCCATGGCCTGATATTGGTTCACACATCTCTCTTGGTTTGCAGATGCTGGCTGGCAGTGGTAGTTTTGCTGTAGGCATCTGTGCAACATTGTAGGGTGAGGTTGTTCTTTTGCCTTGGTGTCACCCCTGCAATGGAGTTTCAGCAGCAGTGACAGCAATGCCACCAGCTCTAGTATCTCAGGACTGGCCCTGATTTTGTGAGATGTGAAGTTAGCTTTGTGCCGTGGTGGTTTGACAAAGCAAAGGGACACCTGGATGCAAAACCACTTCAGACAGTGGAATGATGGGTTGGAGGGCTGGTGTTGCTTCAGGTGGTTATGCTGCTGCATTTGCACGATGTTTTGCATTTGCATCCTGGGACTGAAGCTTGTTTTGTGGGATGAAACCCAAAAGCCGTCAGTCTTTTGCCTAAGGTTGCATCTTAACTCACACACCCTGCTAAAAGGTGAGTGATAACAGCAACTACCCGTGCGTAATTAGCAAGACAACAATTTAGTGATGACTGAGAACAGCATGGGGAGACAGATATGCAATTCCTGATTACTTCAAAAAGGATAAGGAACCTAGACCTGATGTAACACAGCGTACAGCAGCAGCAGTTGCATACCTCTAATTCAGGGCACCCTGTGAGCCTCAGACGAGTTGTAACCAGCTCACGCACCTTTACAGCTGCTGGTCTCAGAGCCTTGCAGCATCATGCCTGCTGATCAGTGTGAATCCCCAGCCAGGAGGGGTTTGCTCAAATCACCCTCTTAGCTGGGAACTCAAGTTTTGGAAGCTGATGCTGTCACCAAAATCGGAATAAGAAAACTCCTTAGCACCAATGCAGCATTAAGAACAGGCATTCCTTTATCATTGCGCTGGATGCACAGGGGATCGCTCCACCTAGCATGCATACTGCGTGTTTCATTCAAGCAAGATCATATAGTCCACACATACGTTTATGCATTACATTTCTTGGAAAAATAATGTGTATTAATTCAATATGTGGTACTATGTTAATTAAGCACCGCACATGCTCCTTACAGGTATTTGAGTCTTCCAAGGTGACTTAGGAACAACAGTGGAACTTATGGTTACAGCTGACCGAACACTGAACCTCAATTTGCTTCCCTTATCTGGTCTGTTCGTGTTTGGTTCATTAGTTGCCTGTACAACAGTCTCCTCATCGACCGTAAGTTTTAGACAACTCCTTTCCTCATGGCATGAAATTACGGGACCAAGGCTGGTTAGCAATCTCTCAGTAGTGATTATACTGAAACAAACAATAATACATGGTAGCAATATAGTTGCAAAGTGAAAACAAATAATAACACATAGTAACAATTTTGCTGCAAAGCTGAAACAAACATTAATACAAGTAACAATTTGTTGCAAAGCTGAAACAAACATCACCACATGGTCTTAATGCCACCTCACACCTTTACATTGCCCTTAGAGCTCCCTCTCCTTGGAAGGCGCTGAGCTCTGCCCAATGGGCCCTGAGGCTTTCTGTAGGTTTTTGGTAGGCAATTTGTACAGTCTAAAAGAGAGTCTAGAAGATTGATCACACTGCTGTAATTAAGATGATGCCAATCTAGATTAAATGACTTTACTTATTTGCATGGTTGTTGCAGTCATCATCTTTGCTGTAACAGCATTTGTTTCTGAAGCTGACGGAAAATCTCTGCTGCTGCCAAGCTGTTCTGGAAGGGATGGGAAATTCTGAGCCTGCTGAGGAGGCACTGCTGGCGGCTTGTGCAATGCACCACCTCGCTGACCCCAGCACATCTGTGACATGTACAGGCAAAAGCAGGAGGAAAGAATGCACCAAGATTCGGGCAGCACTTGAAGGTGCAGAAAGGTTCAGGCTGCTCTTGAAGGTGCAGAAGGACACCTTTTTCTGCATCCCAAAGGTGATGTGGGATTGCATGTCCCTGGGGACCCAAAGACGGTCTATTTGTATAAAAGTTGTCTTCTGTTTCTCAAAGCCCAATTTGTGGTCATCATTTGTTTGCACTGGGCACACCAAGATGTGGTTTTTACACGTGCAAAGTTAAGAGCAAAGCAGCAGCACTGTAGGCAGGAGAGGAATGAAACATCTTTCTGACCTTTTGCTCTTGAGGACAAATGTACCATCCCTGGATGTGAACACAAATACCTAAAGCAATTTCTGCCACTGCACTGGGCTGGGAGGGTGACAGAGGGGGAACTGAATTTATACAAGTCACCTGGACTGAATTTCAGGCATGTCAGGCTTAACAGGGCCAGAAAAGAAGTGATTTGTAATGTTCAAAGCAATAAAATCATAATACACTAGGGATGCTGTACATCCTGTATGATGCCTATTACTGCTTTTTAACTGAATGTCAAGGTACCAGTATTTGGGAGAGATGCTGGATGCAGCAAGAAAGTAAAAGCAATACTTGCTGGCAAAAGCCCCACCACCTCCTTGATCTGTTGATCACTTTCTATTGCAGTTGCTTTCTTCAGTGGGAACAGAAATCTTTTTGAAGCTTGCAAGAGTATGTAACTCTGGCCTTTACTTTGGAATAAAATCCACATTTATAGCTCCTCCATCAGTAACATAGCTGACCTAAATCTTAATCTACTCTTACTAGTATCAATAGTATCACCTTAACACCAGAATGAGTTCTAGCATTAATCACACATCCTTGAAAGCTTCTGACCTTTAAGAATTAGATTATTTGAAAGAACATAAAAAACAGAAAGAATAGCCATGATTTCCCGTCTAGTAATACAATGACATTGAAACTGAGCCTTGGGTTTCATGTGGTATAGCTGAGGGTACTGACACTGTGGTAGCCATGTCACTGCTCCCCAGACCTGTAAACATCCAGTGCATGTACACAGTGTGTCACTGACATCTGATATAGCTACAAAAATAAAACCTGCTTGCTTGCAGGCCTTTTTCCTGTGTTGAGAGTTGAATTACTGGTGCACGTTGTGAAATTTCAATGAAAGGGTAGGATTGGAGAGCTCTCAGATCCTGGGGATTTGGAGAGCTCTCGTTGTCCAGGCACATAGTAAAGCTGTGCTGAGACGGCACAAATGTCTGCTCAGACTTCCTTCATAAATGATGGGCTCATCTGAAAACCAGATAAAATAAATAAAGAAAAAGGAAAATCTTCTACTTTGTATTTTGTCTTGCTTTGCTTTCAGGTAAAAAACTGGCAGGCTCCCATCATCCCAGCAATATTATTTGTTAGTAGGAGAAGGATTTGTTCATGTCTGTGGGCTAGTGAAGAGAAAAGAAGCTCTGAGCAGCAGAGACCCTCCTCTAGCTCTAGCATGGCATGCCCACAGATGAAGTTCCATGTTGAAACCCCACGGTTAGAGCCTATTATTATTACCATGGGATTTTATTTTACTGTACCTATTCATTAAAAAGTGAAACCATAGCTCTCAGTCTAGGATCATTAGGGCAGGGGCATTTTTACCCATATATGAAATCCATGGCTGAGAATTGTGTGGCATGTGGCTGACAGCTAGATGCAGTGGGTGACTTCCATGGCCTCCCATCTGCTGAGCCCTGAATTCAAACCGTGGTGGATTATGAATGGGAATAGGATTGTGTCTGTGCTTTGTTTTACAGCACAGGAGTCCTGGATTCGGTTTCTCACAGACATTAGCACAGCTTAGTGCTCTTGGGCAAAGGACACATTGGTGGGGAGCGTGGCACAGAGGGGTATGGGCTCTGCTGCTCGCAGGTTGCAGTGGGAGAGGACAGGGTGCCAGCACATCACCAGCACTGTGCAGGTGTGCAGCTGGGACTTGAAAAAGGGAAGATATAAGATGGATGGATGGATGGATGGATGGATGGATGGATGGATGGATGGATGGATGGATGGATGGATGGATGGATGGATGGATGGATGGATGATGGAGGCATACTGGCACATAGTTGCATGTGCTATACCATTCTTTATTTTCACAAGATCAGCAACATAAACATAAAAGAAGAAAATGAACACTCCAGCCTCTGTGAGGCTGGGTTAGAGTGCTGTACTACGCAACTCACATTCCTTCTCCATCCACCTTTCTTCCTTTTTCATTCCTAAAGGTCACACACATACACTAGCACTTGCCTATCTACTTCCAGTTGCTGGCTGGAGTTTCCTTTTTGTAGTTACTTTTTCTGTGGCAGACACAGTACTCCACAGTGTCCAGGAGGTGGCAAGCTTTCAATGCACATTGCTCTGTGCTCCGCTGGTTTCCCCAAAGCCAAGAGCTTGAGGAAAGCTGGGACGACAGAGCCCTGCTTGCTCATGGGGTGAAAGCCTGGGTCTAAGTCTATATTTCTGCGTGTGAGACAGAGGGAGAATGTGGCTGATTAGCAGAGTCAATGACAGGGGAAGCAGTGTTCTGCTACAGACCATCACAGATAACAGGCCATCCCGTTCGTCATCCTCAGGGCAAGGCACCAGGAGACAAGTCAGACAGGCTGAGGCTGCAGCATTTTCCCAGGCTATCTCAATACACTGATTTTGCCGCAGCATTCTGCATTAAGAGGTGGGTTAAATCCATTCCTACCAAAAGAAGACAAAATCAAGATGGTTTTGAGAACATCATGTTCTCCCTCTGACTGTTAGCAGACATACTTTTAATTTCCTCTATCCCATCCCACTTAGTGGAAGCAGTGTTTAGCCACACAGACATGTCCTTGCAGGGTGACAGCAGAAATTACATGTTTCTGAGCACGTGCAGCACTAAAGCAGGCATCCATGTATCATGCACATGTAGCTGGGTGCTGAAGCGAAGGTCCCCACTTGGTTTCACAGAAGGCCTGCTCTGGTTACCCTCCCAAATGATCTATGGTGAGGGAAGCCAGGCAGCCAGCTTTGTGAGTAGCTACACCACTGACCTGCCAGGCTGTTCCCTTCAACAAGGGCAGCTTCCCCTCCTGCTCATGGCTTATTTAGGCTGTCACTTCTTCAGTTCAGGCACTGTCCCTTATGATGTGTTTGTTCTGTGATGTTCTGGTTCTGTTACAGGGTTCTGAATGCCACTGGCAGGCAATAGGGACCCAGGACAGCTGCAGAGCTTCATGGCAGGTTGTCATCCCCTCAGAGCCATGCCATCCCACGGGTGCATCCCTTCCCTGCACACACAGCATGTGCTGCTCAGGAGGAAACCTTCAGAGTGGTTTCTCCAGCTTTCCTGACACTGCAATACTGAAGGCAGCGGAGGTGAAAAGAACTAATTTCTTCCAGACAAGGCTAAGTTTGGAATATGTGAGGCCATAAAGTCCAGGTAAGCAAAAAAACCCAAACCAAACCAAACCCATAAAAAACCCAGCTACTCATGGGACAGACTGTAAGTAACACAGGGGTGGTAATTACTACCTGGGTCAGGTGTTGACTATTAATTATCAGCCTTAATGAAGCCTTGGCACTTGCTTGGTTGCTCTTTCCTAAAGAAAGCAACTTTCAAAGCAGGCAGTTAACAAAAATAAGACAAGCATGACAGCATCCCTCCTTTGCTGGCACTGCAGTAGAATGAATTCTCCCTTGGCTCCCAGAGTGAGTAGGTGTGGTGGTGTTTCAAGGTTTTTATGGATTTAACCAACTTTTTAGGCCACTGATAAGAAACACATGGAGCGCAGCTCAGGTTACCTCAAACATGTCTACAAGAAAAGTACCGTGCCAAGAACTGCTTTTACACATCCCTGCTTCCTACATCATCCAAAATAAGAAATAAGATTCTATTTTCCTCTTTCTTCTGCCTCTAACCCGTTGCAAGCTCCTGGTGACATCACCAAACACAGAAGTGGAGCTGGAGACACTCAAAAATATTATTACAACCTTTATGTGCACTTGGGGGTGCATAATAGCATATAATACACGGTTAATAAAACCTACAGCCCAGTCTGTTCTTCTTCCCTTTTCAGAGCCACAGCCACAGAATTTATTTTCCTTAGGTCTTCATCCTTTCCCCCAAACTCTTCCCCTCACCCTGTGAAATCTCTCCCAGATGGGAAATGTATTTAAATGCACTATTTGAAAAGATAAGCAGGGCATTCTGAAAGAAATAGCTGCTAATGGGCAGGGAATTACCACTCACATTGCTGAAAAAGATCCCAGTGTGGGATGCCTTTGTGGAGTGGGGCAACATTCACCAGAGCTGTTTCGAACAATGCCAGCTTGCAGCACTGTTACTGATGACAGCATTAAACTGGCTTCTGTTAATTGTGTCAAACCAAGCAGTAATACACAGCAGCTTCTCCTGTTCAAGAGCTCTCCTTTGTGGAGAAATCTCTCCGGCTTTTCCGGGCATATATGAGACACGTGGGTGCAGCCCTGGCAATCCTCCAGCAGCTCACAGATTCCCTCCGGTGCCTGGAGGGTTTTGTGCTCCTGTCTCTTACCACTACACAGAAACGTGTGAGCCAGAGGGAATGGCATCACTGAGGGTGCTCTGAGTCTGCTGTGGATCCTCTTCTGCTATATGGTACCAGGAGCAGAAGGTGGGAAGTAATATCTCATTTCCTGGGCAGTCCCTGCATGGACAGTCACCACCTTGTTCTCCACTTTCCTATCCAGATAGAAGGTAGAGTTAGCCCAGCTGGAGAGATGAAGCCTAAATACTGTATAGCCTAGTGGACAGACTTGTGAGAGCTCGAAGATGAGCCCTGCTTTGGCAGAGGAGAGACACAAGCCCAGGCTTCTCATAACCCCATTGCATTCACATTTGCTTGACAGTGAAGTATTGCAAAAAAGAAGGGAAAGCACCATGACTCCAGCCGTGCTGGTGCTCCTCCAGCCAAAGCTCAGCTGTGAATCCAGCCTGCCTTAACCACAGCTTGGGGACCACTGAAACATGTTTTATGGCAAAATCACTATTTGACAATTAGAGTATGAGATGATCCATGCAGGTCTGATGCGTAGCTTCAGGCCCTCTGAGAATCATCCTGAAAGCCTAGATAATAACGTAAAGACAGAAAACAACTCGGGCAGCTCTAAATTAAACCACAGGCTGGATCAGTGTCAGTACCAGAGTATAAAAGACATCACTGCAGGTTCCCTCTGTGAAATCACACGATCTTCAGCTTTGCTTTGCAAAACTTCCCTGCAGTTTGAACCTGGTCCAGACCCTTCTGACTTCAACTTCTAAATGTTTGCCTTAACACCAAAAATATAGGAAGGTCCTCAAAAGTATGGTTGTAGAGAGACTTTTAAAATAATAGTTTCCTTGAGGCATAAAACCAATTGCAGGACTTCTTCCCCTTTTGACAGTGCTTTATGTACTTAGATCTTCCTGAAGGTAAACGTCCTCTGAACTACAGTAAAATGGCAAAATAGTCAATAAAAAGGAATTGATTTCAGAGATCAGCCAAGATTATTTTAGCCATCCACTCTGAAACCTATTGTAAAAATCTTGTGCTTAGTCTCTTAAACTACACAGAGGAGCAGCTTCCATCAGGCCAGTGGAACCGGCTTGCCTTAGCTTTGAGAGCAAATTGTGTTTCTACAAAAGCAGAACATGACTTCAGTTATAGGGTTGCATTTGAAGAAAGATAGGGCCAGCTTCCAGTGTGGCTGGGGAAGAGGGATTCTGTCTCTTCTGTCACCTCACGAGAAAGAAGCAAAATCAACAGCAGAAGGTAATAGCCCTTCAAATCCTCCCCTAACCCCACAGTGAGTCCAGTCCCAAACAAATTCACCTCTGAGCTTATCAGAAAGGGCTAGGCTGCAAAATTCAAATTTTAGCTACAAAGAGAGTAAAGGTTTTCAGAGAGCTTATTTGTCATTTTGGCCTTTCAGTAGTTTTGAAGTCAGATTTCAGATTAATTCAGACACTGCCCATGAAACATTACGAATGGGAGCTGCTGGGGTCTGACTGCTTGGACTAGGTTTGAAGCTCTGTTGAAAAGTCTGCTCTTCTGTGTTAGCAGAGAATTAAACAGATCATCTCGCCTTTTGCCTCTAGGTTTCTAGGTAAAGCTTGGCAGCAGGGCTGGAGTTCATCTATCAACTGGCATAGAACACAGGGTGCTGAATGTGCCTTTTCCCTGCAAACAACTGTGAATTCAGGATGGATCTGAAGGAGTGGGGCTGGTGGGATGCTGACCTGGTGTCACTTGAGAGCGTCTGTGCTTTTGTCTGTCATTAGGTCTGACTCTCTGGAGGAAATTAACTCAGAGCTTTTTCCTAATAGACATGCAACGGATCCAAGTACCAGCATCAATCACTGACAGACTCATCAGGGATATCAGCAAATGTGGTTGCCCTCAGACTTAATTGTCCTCACTGAGAATGCAGTCTGGCCAGACTGTCCAAGGGAAACCAGCACTGCCTATTTACAGAGGATGAAAAATCTGGACAGACCTAGATGGAGAACTTTGAATGTGTGGCTTAAATGTAACAGCTGAAAGGTCACCCTGTGCCTGGGAAAGCCCAGCCAGATACATACGCTGTCTCTGCCTCAGCATTTCCCAGGCGCAATGGTGATGCTTGACTTTCCCCAACGCACGGCTCAGGCAGGGCAGTGGCTCAGACCAGTCTGTGTATGTCTGGAAATTCTGGGGAAATGCCCACAGTGCCTGGTCAGATCAACCATGGCTTTTGTGCAAGGGGAGATCACTGCTCTGCACTCGCTGTGCTCACTCTGGATGTGCTGTTCAGATCGAGCTGTCTGGGGATCCCAGCAGAAGCTAACAGGTGCCCTCACTCCTCATCCCTTTGCTTACGGAGATCCAGGCTGCAGACATCTGGTTACCATCCTTCACCCAAGTGGCAAGTGGGAACTTCCCTGTTCAACAAACAAGAGGATTTACTAAAAGACTAAGGACACCTTGCACAAGCAGGGGTTATCGTCAGCCTCCAGTACTGCGCACAGCTGGGCCCAGACCCCTAGCAATATAGGGGCTGAGAAGCCAAACCAGGACTACATCTGCCACTGCCTGGAGTGAAAGAAAGAAATGCCTCTCTGGGGGCATGTGAATTTCTGACAGCTGTGACATATAAAGATGGAGTTCTCTTGACAATGGGATCAGATCCACTTCAGTTCATGTACATCTACTTGCCAGTCTAAAAACTGTATCCAGTAACTGAATTAAACTTCTGACATGCACTGGAATTCATAGACTAAACCTGATGACTTCACAGTAAAGCGGCATTTGCTTCCTGCATGAAATATTACAGGATACCATTTTTGTAATTTCCTCCTTACTTGATCATGATAACACCATTCCCTAGGCACTGGAAATCCAGAGAGTATGTGCCAAGTGGAGGAGATGGAAATGGGAGAG
Organism: Falco biarmicus; assembly: GCF_023638135.1. Taxonomy (NCBI): domain Eukaryota; kingdom Metazoa; phylum Chordata; class Aves; order Falconiformes; family Falconidae; genus Falco; species Falco biarmicus. The sequence goes on along the minus strand of NC_079296.1, from coordinate 11,063,983 downwards.
TCTGCAGTAATACAAAACACAGTTAAGGAAACAGTGTTTGAGAGTGATTGTTGTGTGATAGGGAACGTTTTGTCTTTTTCTTCATCGATCATTTGGAGTGGGAAGAGATAATATGTTTTTAAAAGCTTAGAAGCAATTCTTAGAACTGCTTCGAACCGGCTTCCACGTGGAGCTTTGCTTGCCCTGTAAATCTCTTCCTTTCTACAGTTTTAAATGCAACAGCACCAATAAGAAAAAAATATGTGCCTTCACCTACCCTTGACAGTTCAAAAAATGATAGGGACAGAAAGCAGTAAGCATGGCAATGTGGTTTATCTTTAGGTTTAACCCTTTCTCTGCCAACAGTGAAGCATACCAAGGGATCTCATTTCTTCTCTGACCTGCTATAGGACTGATGCTGGTGTCAATCTATTCTTTTGCAATGGGACTACTCACAGCAAGGAAAGAGAGAAGAGCTAAGCTCAAAGCTAAGTGGCACAGCAGTGCAAGATGGACTAGCATATTTTATTTCAACTGTTAACAGTGATAACATGCTCAAGGTAATTTTATCTAAACAAGAAGATACAAAGTTCCTGTCTATAAGGAAGTTTATGCATTGTTCTAACACCTTTCCTAGAAGAAGAGGAGCATTCAGCGTGCTTTGGAGTACAGATTTAAAGGACTTGCATTCCTAAGCAGCTAACAGGGAACATGGCTGAGGCTGATGCAGCGTTGCTTCTCTGTAATCATTTCTGCCAACCACAGCATGAGCTGAAAGAGCAGTCATCTGCTGGCCTTTCATGGGGTTGTGAAGATACCTTGGTGAATACAGACTCATCTGCCATGGACCAATCTTAGAACTGGAACAATGCTGCCTTTTGCATAGCTGTGTGACTCTGTAACGGGATAACATTGCCTCCTCAATTTCCAGACACTCTTGCTGAAAGATGCACCACAAAAATGAAGCTAGAGTCTGCAGTTCTGTGATTTGTACTGCTACAAGACAACAAAGAGTCATAAAACAAGTCCTTTCTACATAGCACCAAAAAGTTGTATCTATCATATAAAGGATAAGCACATAGCCAAGGGTCAGCCTATTCTTAAAGTATTAATAAATGCTTTCCAATTAATCTGTCTCTGCACATGCAGTGATTCAGGCCTGAGTGGCTGGCGAGCCCAGAGGGTGAATCACACGCTTATTCCTTGTTTTGTTTATTGTTGCTCTTTCAGTAAGTCCCTTCTGAGAAGGTGGCAGCCCTCCTTCACCTCTGACGGGGTTTGCTCGTGCTCCTGTTAATGGCAGAGGAACTTCTGCCACCAACTTCAATGGGGTGGGAGAACTTACTATGTGCGTTTTCAAATATTTCTTCAGCTTTGTGACATTATCACCTCTAGTGGGTTCAGAAAGGTTTCTGGGCTTGAGACAAAATTTGTGTCAAGTAAAGAAGTCAGCATTATCTGAACTTCCCCAGCATGTGTCTGCTTCAGTGACAATCCCTGGGAACGCCAACAAATGCCTATGGCTTCCCAAAACATACAACAACTATCCTTTGTAGTTCTGAGCCATACGCCAGGCATGGCATTAAGACCAAGGAAGGATATTGTATTTACAACCGAAGGAAGCAAGGCTGTTCCAGGTATACATAAATTAACCTCCTGTGCAAAGCAAGCATCAACTTTCAGCCTTTCTAGGAGATACACTGAAGAACAGAGATGTTTTCGTTTGTCTAATGCGTTGTCCACAAAGTAGGCGGTGTAAAGATGCTATAGTAATAAGAGAAAATTCTGGGATGGAGAAGACTTTCAAAGAGCCAAACAATAGCTAGATACCAATTGCAGTGAGAGATGGCAAAACCAAAACTGAGAGTTCCTGCCTTTTAAGCGTGAAGGGAATTGAGGACTGGATTTGAATGTCAGATCTCCTGCACAATTTTGGTTCATGAGCCCATGAGATGAAGCCAGAGTTATCTGGAACTGTTGGAAGCTGTGGGCACACTGCTGATCAGGAGCCTGTCTCCTTCCAACAAGGGAAATGTGCTCCGAGAGCACAGTAAGTGAATGCAAAAAATACACAGCCCAGCATTTCTTTCAGCTTTTGTTAGGACTGGAAAAACATTAATTTGTGAATGTAGACCATTAATGATTTTTCCTTCCACTTTGCAATGTCTACCATTAACAATTTAGATCTTTAGAGAATTAAAAAAAATAAGTTATTTTTCATTTCTATTTAACTGCTGAACTCATGCTGGCAATCTGTAATCAGAAATTCAATATGGAATCATTGAGAGGTTATTTTTGAATCTCACCTCCTGCCCGCAATGTACTTGAATAAATAAGAACACCAGAGGGATTTTTTAAATTAGCTGTTAATCCAAAAATGCACATTGATAAAATCTTACAAATATCCAGTGTTAGTGTTTGACTTTCCATAAAATTAACATTGGATAATCCAGCCTTCATCTATACTGTTTTAGGAGCAGGGCTTTAAACTGTGCAAATCCCATATCCAAAGACAATAATACAGTGCCTACCCTTTAAATCACATTAAAGGCAAGAAATCCTAAAGAAACTAAATGCTGAACAATAGCAGCTTTTTCCTCTTTTTAAAATGTCTGATAAACTGGGCAAGGAGAAGGGGAAGGAACAACTTCACACCCAACAACAGCTTTGAGACAGCCCAGGGCAGAGAACAGAGAACTTCAGACTCATTCTTGACGGGATCACCCCCACATCTTAGGGGCTCATTATGCAAAGAGGTATTTGTGTGCGTGCTTTAATGAAGCATGTTAAAAGGTATGGCATCACCTACTTAGGCTCTGGCTGCACCGTCTTTTCTTCTAATACAGCAACTTTTATAGCAAATCAGGAACTAATTTAGCAATGTTAGGTCTGAGTTTTAGGAAGAGAAATGCAACTGCTCTATTAAATTGCTACTTTACGGGCAACAGTTACAAGGATCTCGGATACTGGTGCTGAGGGACTTGGCTTCAATCCTCTACCATGAGCATGGTGATTTATATGGATGCCATGCAAACTTTACAATAAGAGACTGGCTTGGAAGCCAAAATGGAAGAGGGCAACTACAAAGTCTACAGCACAGCTTCCCACAGTAATCCGGGCTTTACTTGGAGGTCTTCCATGAGAAAGCATAATGTGGTGAGATCACATCCCAAGATGAACTGATAGAGAAGAGGGAATCCTTCCACAGCTGGAGGCTGATCTATACATATAAATATGTGAAGTCACAGCTTCCATTAAAGTCTATCCATCACAAGTATCTTGGCATGTGATAACTCCTCTCGGTCTGAGTGATTCATAGAAATGACCCTGTTTTCAACAGTGAGGGAGAATCTGCAAGATCCTAGCTTGGCAACTGGCAACACCATGAGTTTTGCACAGCAATGGAAATAATGTACCAAGTAGAAAAAAATGCGGGGGAGGATGTGTGCACAAAACAGCTTGGGAGTTTAGGAAAAATATCCAGCCTCCCACTAAGTTGCTATGGGGTAATTAATGAAATATCTCATTCTCTCCAGCTTTTCTTCCAACCTTTTCCTCCCCATGAGAACTTTCCATCAAAGAACATTTTTATTTGGCTTAGTAGATTAATAATGATAGATGGTTTAAAAAGAGCAGGTCTGGAAGCCATCTCACCTCCCACTATTGAAAATTAATCACAGCACAGTTGGCCAAAGTGTAGGTGGAAAGCAACATAAGGCTTCTTTGGTTCATGGGTGTCAGCTGGCACACCAGTATACAACACAACTTAGTAGAAACATTAACAGATAGTGGATGTACTAGGAGCTGATGACATGTAGTCATCAGCTTCTATTTTATATCCCTTTATTGTTTTGTGTGAGCTGATAGATCACCTGCCAGTCTGCTCACACCACAAGACTCCAGCTGGCAGGCTATTCGGTTCGAAGCACTACACATCAAGAAAGACTGGAAGATCAGTTGGAAGAAGTCCAAAGAAAAGCAAGAGGAACGATCAGAGCTCTAGAGAATGTGACCCGCGGTGAAAGATTGAAAAGATTTGGTGCATTTAAGGCTGGAGAAGAGAAGGCAAAGGAAAGGCATGATAACAGTGTTCAAATATCTGGAAGGTGATTGCAAAAAGGAAGGGAATAAAAAGTTTACTATGTCCATTGTGATAAAGACAATAAGTCACAAGTTTAAAGTGTAGCTGAGGAAGTTTTGATGAAACTGTAGGGAATGCACAGAAACAGTAAAGCCCCTGAAAAATTCATGTAAGGAAGCTGTAGCCTTGCCAGGGTTGTGGGTTTCTGAGTGCAGGCAGGTCAGACTGCTATCTGCAGACAACAGTTCAGGTATAGCCAATGCAGCCTTGGGCATGGGGCTGGCTAAATAATTTCTTAAAGTACCTTTCAGACTTTTTCTATGATCTGTGATTAAAAAAAATAATATTCTTCTATCATATATAGTGAAGGACACAGAAGAAATGTACCCATCAACAAGAGTTAGTGTGGACAAAAGAACTAGATATGAAAGTCTGAGGCATAGCAATACCCAGAATATCTCAATAAAATCATAGTTTGTAATGGAACCTGCAACTTAATCATCAGATAAGACTTGAAAACATGTAAAGGGTTATTTGTGGGATGACTAGAGACTGGGGCTAAGGGGAAATTAATGTTCCACTCCTTCATTTTGGAAATATTCTCATTAGTAATTGCCCCATTTATAGTTAGAGGAAAACAGAACATTCAAATTCCTGGCAGCAAAACACTTCCCTAGTTGCAGATAAATATTGATATTGGCTTCAAGTCAGTTTACAAAAAGAAATTAAAAGAAAAAACAGCTCCAGTGCTGCCTGTCGGGCTTTGCAGCATCTCTTGAGAAACTGTTTGGTGAGTGTCATTTTGCAGGACACAAAGTCAAAACTATTCACTATTAATGGTCTGATTAGATAAATTCAGGAGAAAGACACTGTGGAGCTGGGCTGCTCCTTCTGGCAGTCCTCAGCCCCTTGCCCATCACAAACAGCAACAGCATTTGTAAAAACTCACAAAAAAGGATGGACCTCAGACCAGTTCAGCGCAGCTGCACTCTCTGAGTGCCACCACTTCCCACGATCGTTGCCTGAGCTTTGACTGGGCATTTGGGGGGGACTAGAGTGGAAACATGGGGCCAAACCTGTGGGAATGCCAAAGGGGATCAGCACCCACACTGTCCCTTCCTCCCATCCCTCCACGGGATGCTCCAGATCCAGTCAGGCAGAACCTGTGTCCTAACACACTGTCTCTGGGAGCTAATGGTGTGACATGGTATGGAGAAGCCTGGAAAGAAACACCAAATTACTATGGGTTATGCTCCTTCATGTGTGCTTAGACATCTGTGCTTTGGCTTATACGGGTTTGAATTTCAGGCCACCGTTACACTTGGAGGTAAGAAGGTGAGCTGAGCCTGACTAAGCCGTTTTACATGGGTTTGTGATCTTTTTTGTCTCCTTCCTCACCTGTAACCTAGTTAGCAGCTTTTCAAGAGCCACATTCTTCTCACAAACTGTGTAGTAGTGCATAACTTGTCCAGCACATAATGTTCCTTCCTCTCCTTTGAGAAAAATAAATAATAATAAATTCTAATTTAATAATAATAATAGTAATTCTTATACTCTGTGACTTTGCCTCCCAGAGCGGCCCAATTTCTCACTCTTTCCTACTGCTGGGTCTTCATTTCACTCAAGCAGCAAAGATGACTTCTTCCCTGAACTCCAACCTTCATGCCCACAACAGTCTTTTTTCCCGAGATGAGAGGCCAGAGGATCCTACACACTCTCAAGGGCAAACAAGCCATTTTCATCAGCAGAAGGCCCTAGGGCTCCTGAACTGGGCAGCTGTGGATGTGCTGGCTGACCCACGCTGCCACCGAGCCTCCCACAGGAGGTGGGGGCACCCTCAAAGGTACCGAGCCACCAGAGAGCTGAAGTACCCAGCACTGTAAGCATCAGTTAGCTTTAAACCAAGGAAAAGGCTACAAAAGTGCCCTCCAGCCAAAGAGGGGAAAGATGTATTGATCCTGAGGTGACTTCTTACTGCACATTATCTGACACTGGCACTTCCTTTAGCCATCGGGAGTATCCGGCAGCTTTCATTTGTGAGATATGGGAAACAGCTGCAAAGAAAATAGAAATGGCTTAAGTCATTCACAGACTTGGGAACTAAACCCAAGTCCTCCATCAGTGATGTCTCATAAAAGGGCCCATTCTGTTCTTAGCCTCATTCCTTTTTTCTGTTGGGGAAGCCCCAGATCTTCTGTCAGGGTCAGATGTAGAAAATATTACAACGGCCCATTTGCCAGGTACCAAGTTGCCGTATGCAGATCTGCTAGGAACTTGCTGTAACAGCTTGGAAAAGTCAATTGCCACCCTGTGCCTCAGTTTCCCCACTGGCTGTATGGCAAAAAAGACACATCACTACCTCTGTAAACCAGCACGTGTTGGTCTGACATACGTTCTGTCAAAACCTGCAGGAGCCTGGAGCCCTCAGAGGGTCAGTGAGAGCTGTTGGTGGTGCACACCCGGCTGCCCCACCGGTGGGTACCACCAAACCCTCCAGCCACCAATACACAGATGATTTGTCCTGATCTGCCTGAGGACATCAATACTCAGGATTTTCCATTCCTGACCTTTACAAGGGTAGGATGACAGCCCCATCAGCTCGGAAAGTCATTCTGTGGACAGGAAACTACCTCAGACCTTCTGGCTAATCTCCCCAGCTGCCTTTTTCTTTTTTTAGTGTCCTGACAGGATGCGTGGAGGAGAAGACATGGTTTGGAAAGACAGAGCAGGACAGCACACAGGGGAGCCGAGGGCAGTCAGGAGACAGGGGTTTTGCTTTCCTGCTCCACTGCATGACCACAGACAAGTCACTTAACCTCTGCCTTCACTCCCACTCCCTGATCACATAGCTATTGGGTGTCTCTTCATAGTGTGGGCAGCCACAAAGGATGCTCCGGGGCATTGCAATCGGGGGATCGCTAGGTTTCCTACTCCAGCATTTCATATGGGTCAGGCTATTACATTTCACCTAATTATTCAGAATCAAATAGTTTGTCTTTGCCTAAAATGTCTCTTCCAGAAAGGCTTTGTATGAAAACATCCAGTAACACAGGATTTCTTACACATTTATTAAGCTTCAGATCTATCTGCTGCTTCTTACTCTACTGGATAACTGAGCTGCACAGCATGGCCCAGTATTCTACTTCTTTTTCCCCAGGAATATATTTACATATTTACTTCACCTCTCAATATTTTCTTATAGCAATTAAACATATTTAACCAATTTATGTTCTTGTTCTGAAGCACTTTTTCAGCCTTCACATAACTTCGGTACCTTTTTACAAGTATTCACGCTTCCTACAGTACCAGAACGACATCTCACAGTAGAACAGTTTTACAGCAGAAGTGATGGCCCAAGTCATCAGTGAGGCAAATTTTGTGGGGAGAAATCATATAATTTATACTTTATTAGATCAATTAATGGAGTTAGAAGGAGAGGGTTTCATGTACATGCTTTCCTTTGTTTTCAGGTTCCAGACCACTACTGTACAGAGGAACCAAATGACCCTTTCAGACCTGCTGTGCTCCACATGCAAAACCACCAGCATGAACTTTCTTTGTCTCACAGAGACGGACACTGACAGATGTCCCGGCTGGCTCCTTCACCCTGCCTCTCACTTTCTGCCAGTCACCACTGATACAACACAAGTCAAGGGCATAATATCTTGGGTGGCATGTAAATCAATCATAACAAATAAATGATGGGAGAAAGGCTCTTTGAAAACTGTTTCTGCTTTTCAAAGGGAGAAAGTTTGTCTTGGCAGAAAAGTGAGTTTTTTGTGAAAGATTTTACAATGTGTGCTGAAGATTTTTGACAGCTGATTTTTGCCTGAAAGGTTATATGAAAACCTGCTATCCATAGTTGTCATGTCATGTGTGTTTGTTAAATCATTCTGGAGCTTCCTGAAACACATTTTAATCTCTGGCATGTCCAATATTCGCTGATGTGTTTCTCTGCAATTACTTGTCTCCTCCTGATTCAGCCCTTGGTCTTGTCTTCCAGCTGAGGCTAAAAATGGTTTTGTCTTGCATGAGACCGGCTGCTGTGCAACGTGGAGCAAGTCCCAGGTGCTGGTTTGAGATGTCCAAACAAACAATGGAGCAAACAGTGATGCTGGCAAGCACACGTGAAAGGAGAAAGGGCATCCACCAGCCCTGGAAAAGCCCTCTGTGTTTTTCACCGTGACCTTGTATTGCAGTGTAGATACCTATGGACTATTTGCTTGAGGAGAATTTTCCTTATTTAAGAACCACAGAAAGGAACTAAGGAGTTTTCCCACTTAACGTTTTGGATCTTATTACTGTTTCTTTTTTTTTTTTTTAATTCAGTCACTGTCAGGAGGATATAACTGTGCCATTTAGGCATGGGCATCCCAGCACCATGTCCAAGCCAAACTGCCCCAACACTGTGAGCCCGAAGGATTTGGCACAGACTCAGAGAACTGGCAGCTGAAAGACTAAGGAACATCACGCGAACCACCCCAGAGCATCCAGCACTTTGGCAAACATCTGATTGTACAGGTCCTTGAGGAACTGTTTTCCTTACAGAGAATATGAAAAGCAATGGGGACAGAAAAAAAAGAGGGAGCTTAGCCTTTTGTCAGTTTTGTTTTTTTGTATTCTCAATCTTGGGATAATTATTTTGATTGATCTGTCTAAACCAGTTGATTTATTCCTACTATGAAGATGAAATGAAAGATTTTCTTTCTCTCCTAGGCTACCTTGGTATGTATCTTCTCTGACACTTGACATGCTGTGTGTAATTGCCACATCAATACCCGTCTGCAAATCTCACTGCTCAGAACTTTGTCCCAAGCACTGGAAAACTACTGCAGCCTGAGAAGTATAGCTAATAGGATCCGTCTGCTTTGGAGACATTTTTAATTCCTATGATTTATTCGTTCATTTTCTTTTCTCTAATTACACACAAACGTCAGTGGGGAAAACTGGAAAAAAGAGAAACAAGATAGGGAAAAAAGCCATGTCAGTGCACGGCTGCATTTCGTGCTGCAGTCACTAGCCGGCGTGATCCCCACAGTCACTGCAACACGTCCTGCTCAGGGATAGACTGGGACGCGAGGGATATTTTTCAAGAGGAATAACAAAAGGGAGAATCCTGATGGATGAGTGAATTGTGTCTAAAAAGAAGATCCAGAGGTACTATCAAGGAGTTGGGTGGACTGACGATTATTATTAAAGCTCTGAATGAACAGACCGACCAGCACCCGTTCAGTCCCAGCCATAAAGCCATGCGCCGAGACCTGGACAGGGGAGAGGCTGTTTATGAAAAAAATAAAGTAATCCAGCAAAGAGGTAAGCCAGAGAGACAGCACAAACCCTTGTCTTCCTCATGCCCACGGAGGACAGTGCATGCTCCTGCTTGCCTTGGTGAGGCCAGTAACCTGCCCTGCAAAAGCATGGCCCTGTGGGAATGGCAGAGCACACCCCGTGTCCTGCAGGGCTGCTCAGATACTTCAAGTGTTTGATGCCTTTTTGCTTAGAGAAGCAATGCGTACTCAGCCTCCAGGATCCTAATATAATTTCTAGTGATAGAGCCACTTGGGCCCGCACTGGTGCCTCCCTGCCTGGGGTTGTACACAGATGGTCAGCAGCTCCTGGCTGCACCTAGCACAGAGAATCACAGGATTTTAAGTTTCTTGAGTGGTTCAGCAAACTAGACCTGTTTCAAAGTTCTACCTGTGCTCCAAGAAAGACACAAACGGTCTCTAAATCTGAAAATATCCATTCACCCACCCTGGCCTACTGCTGTGCACGTGTCATGCAGTGCATCACTGTTGTCCATCACACCCCATGCACCTCTCTGACTTTTTTCCAGTCTGAGCTGCTTTGCCCCAGAAATGGCAAACAAACCTTCCCCACTGTGGTTTCACCCCACACTCACTTTCTGCTCCTTTGAGCTATGTGTTTAGTTATTCCTTGGTTTTGCCTTCCCTGGCTCCACCAGTGAGGAACCTCCACAGCCCCCCCAAAGGCCTGGGGTCACCTGCGGCTGCTGCCCCTGCCAGGGGCTGTTCAGGGCCAGGAATCTGCAAAAAGCTGAATGACCCAAACCTGAGCCTCTGTGGGACTCAGGGCTGATGCCTGAGGGCATCACTCCAGTTTCATAAAGCATTTATCAACGCAACTCAGAACAAGACGTAGAAGAAAAATATGAACCAGAAGGAATAACTTCTTTGTTTTCTCATCATATAAGGGAATTATTCATACATTTCCAAAAGGTACTGGGAAACGCTGATAACCTTTATTAAAATACTAATAATTAACAAGGAACACTCTTCTTTCCAGGTGAACCTGTGGGCTCAGCTTTTAGCACCCCATTCCCAGCAAGCCACACAAAATAAGCCACGCAGACTCCCACTTCAGTGTTACAGTTCTGGCATTTTTTTATATATCCCAGTATTTTTTTAATGTAGGTCAACCTTATGAATGCAAGGGCACTCATCTTCCCTCTGAGGAAGAAATACGGAAACCTTCATTTTGACGATAGGAAACAGAGAAATAGCCGACAATAGGAAACGGAGAAATAGCCAACGAAAGGGCTCAGAGACACCAAGTTCTGTGTGGCTGATTTGCAGCCCCAAGTGAAAGGTAACCCCCAAAGGCTTCCTCCGATAGCTCTCACGTTACAGCATGCAGAGGCCAGTCATCATCCTGTAACTTGCTCTTTTGCCAGGAATTTAGGCACCTCCTTTCCATGGAAATCAGTCACAGCTACAGACTGAAATACCATCTGTGCCTTTACTGAGGTCACCTAAGAAATGCCCAGTTAAACCCAGACTTGAACAGGCTCTTTCCAGGCACCACGACCTGTGAAACATCCTCCTTCCTTTGGTAGTTCTGAAACTTTTACAATAGCATCTAGAAAAGAAAGATAACTATCTAAGGATGGTGGTGTGATTTTAGGTTACTGATAAAAATATTTGGTAAATTAAGTACAGATTATTAGCCACAGTGTTTATATGAGATAGCCACTAAAAGTGATTACTTAAAAAAATATCTAGTTTTCCTCATTTATTTATTTAAAACTTCTTTCTGGCTTTATTTTTCTTACTTTATAAATGTTATTTTTCAGTATTTCATTGTGAATTTTGTTATTTCCAATATTGAAAATTCCATCAGCAACAAAGCCAAGCTGGACCACACAGCCTGCATTTCTGCAAGCTTCATATAAACTGTTCCACCTCCAGTTCTGAAATCCAAAAGGCTGACGAATTCCTCTCACATCCCTACTCTTGATTTTTATTAATCTCGCCATGATGCAGGTGTGAACTAAGAAGGTGTTTGATGTAAGCAGGTTTATGAGGCCATGATTAATAAGCCAGGCAATACTGTAGGACCCAGGAATGCTTCCTGGCTCCCAGGTCTAGGTGTAAATGCTGGCAAAGCTCTAACTGTGTGACGGGACCAAGCCCGGACCCTGCTCAGCCCTTCCTGCACTTCAGTTTCCATGCAAAGAAAGGCAAGCTCGTAACCTAGAAGTGCTCTAAACTGTGCCTGAACAAGCCCCTGAGGAGGACAAGAAATGCAGTTTATTGCAGGGCACCAGACAGACGCAGCCATACAGTGACCTAATCAGGGTATAAGTGACGTTAATATCATTTCCTTGGGTTTGCATTTCAGCATTTCCCCTTCCAACTGACCCAGTGCATCGAAGGCAGCACCAGCCCAGGGGAGCGCAGGGCAGGGCAGCGGGCAGGCTGTCTGGACACAAATCAGCACGTGTTCACGGCTCCACCTCAGTGCCTCGGACTGGTCTATACTTTCCTACAGTTGCAGAAAATACGGGCCAGGGAAGACAGCAGGAGTCAGATGCTGATCTCACTCTTGTCATTTGTCACCCAAAGCATCAGGGAGCTCTGTGCAGCTCTCGGTTTGGTGCATGACAGGAATCTGAGCTCTTTCTGGAGTTATTGGTGGCTCTGATGTGTGGCTGAAAACAGATGCCAGAGATTAGTTCTTGCTTGGTACCTTCTGCCTAGATAATTAGCTGATTGTTAGGGTAGAAAAAGTCAAACCTTTCCCACCTTCTTTTAGAGAAATCTCCTGCTCAGGGGTCTCATTCATTTTCTATAATAGGTACTGAAAACATTTTGGCTCTATCCACTTCAGTAGCCAATGTGTTTTCAATCCTGTGTGAGGGGGAAGGGACCGATTTTTGACAAGTGTTGTTAATAATGAGCCATTTTTTAGCACAGACAGTCTCCTGGGTTTTAACCTATAGCTTTTCCTTTCACCCCACTTAGTTCTTCCCACATGCAAAGTCATTTGGCTCCGTAGAGGCCCTGTCATAGTTATTTATGTATTCTGGACCTCTATTTGTTCCCCATCTCTCTCCCACAGCAGCTTGGTTCTGCAGGGGAGTATTTCCAGGCAGAAAACTAAACACTTCAAAGAAAAGACACCACTATCTTCCTCCTCCTCCTGTATGAGCTCCCTAGGTGGACTTCGTTAAGTCTGCCCAGCTCTTGGCAAAGTACCAGATCAGTAGAAATGTCAAAAACTCCACTGACTTCATATTTACTACATCTTTGTGACATGAAAGCACTTAATTTTCAGTGTTATACTTTCTCTTCATATTTTCATTTTCCTGTTTGTGCACAGAGAATTAAAGCTTAGAGGAGAACCTGAAATTTGTATCATGTATAGCAACCGTAGGAAATACAGTGCTTTCTGGCAACTGTGCCCATTCATAACCTATTTCCCACAGCCAGATACAAACACCTCTCTGCAGAACATGCAGTCAATTTGGTGCCCTCACAAGGGGCATTCCCGGCAGACGGAGTACTAATATCTAAGTACTAAGTAACTAATATCTAAGGCTAACGGATGATATTCATTCTCTCGTTCCAAGCACACCTCAGGTCTTAAGGCTGTCTCATTTAAGGTTGCATGGCAAGACAAAGGCTGTTAGACACGTTGTGTGGCTGCAGTGCTTAAAACAGCTGCAATTTCTGATGGCATTAGGTATTACTACACTATAATGGTAAACAGCAAGTATAACTCAGACATTTATAGAAATATATACTCAGATACTTCCTCTAGCATTATTGATTTGCTATGATTGGGAATCGAACTCGGCAATGAAAAACACAATGACATATACCCTGTATTTTGCCAGAAATATCAAACAGTGTAATGGGTTTCTTTGCATACATGTGCTATTTTGCTTCTGTTCCTTACTGAGTTAAATGACTTGACTAATACTTTTTCACTGGTTCTTACAGGCAAGGCTGGTATTTTCACTCTCTGAGTAGCACTTGGATTTTAAGAGTTGGAAGACTCAAATCATGTTTCCGACATTAGGAATTAACTGCCCATCTGTGGTTAGGCGCCCGTGGGTTGAAGCAACAGAATTCCTTCTGGTTTTGAATGAAATATCTGCGACTGCCACAGACTGCACTGTGATCTCAAACAGTTATATCTTCTACAGAAGGTAGAGAACAGCACCATAGCCATACCTGCTACAGGCAAGCAGAGCACTGAAGAACAACCAACACTCACCTAGAGCATATACTGTCATTCCTGTTTTTTTGCATTACGGGACAGAATGAACGTGGTCCCCATGAAGCTGGGAGAGGACAAGCTGCACTGGGGATAGCTCATCATTCAGAAATGGCTGCAGCTTCGAGCAGGCTCTCCCTTGCTGTCTAGGGTTTGAAGACCGCAGTGAAAATGGATGCAGGTCAGTGAGTTAATTCCTTGAATTTCTTTGTTTAACCAGTTATGAGGATGCCCATACATAGTTACTTCACCTTTCACTTTCCCTGTTAAAAATGCAGAAGAATCTTGCCTTACACAGTAGTGGTGGTGTAGGTATAACTGTGAAGATGATGCATTTCCTCACTTCACAGTGCCCTCCAGCAACAGGAGACACCGTAGAGCATGGCTACCTCCTGTGCTTTGGAACCACGAGACAAAAGGACATTAGTGCTGTACATCCCCATTTTAGAGATGAGGTTTTCTTTTGAAACTTGGTTATAATCCTCCAGCCTCAGGAGAGGATGCATAGTCTATTGTATGGATGCCTGTGCTCAAACTTCTGGGCTGCTTTTATGGTATCCTTTGTATAGGCACTGAACTCACTCCTGCCTCACGTTGAGTGCCTCCTCAGAGGTGCTGATAGTTCCCTTGTTTTGCTGTCTGCAATGGGAGGAAAATGGTGCAGCCAAATGTTTATGGTGCCATAAAAACCAACAACACTAATGAGGTGGTGACATGAGCAATGCAATATCTGCACAGCTCCCAGGCTGTGCCTCTGTTCAGCGGAGCCATCACCACTGCCTCTCTGACATGGCACTCCCCCAACTCTCTGGAAGGAAATCCTCGGCAATCGTTTTTTTAATAAAGAAGTAAGTACCAGCTTAGAGATGAAGGTGCTAATTGTGGCACATCAGCAGCCAGAAGAAACAATTCCTCTAGGAACACACACATTAATCTCCTGTGGCTGTTGGTCAGAGTGAGAGGCATTCCCTTAGCGGTGATGACAGCTGCTAATAAGACAGCACAACACTCCGCAAATGTGACCATCAATGCTGCCAGCCAGGAAGCTAGGGATTCACATCTCTGGTAGACCTCGGTCTCCAACTTCTGCTTGTTGAATAAGCATGAGGGGATGTACTGGATTGCCTTGCAGGCAGGCAAAGCAGTCAAATGGCTTCCATGTATCGATTGCTACACTGGCGAAAGGAAGGCTTGGTAAAGCAGCACAACTCTGCATGGGTCATACTTTCTGGCTCAAAGCAACTTTGTGATGCTGTCTTGAGGTCTACTGACACTGCTGTCGAAGATAAAAGGTAAGGAGGAGACATCACTACATTTATGATTAGGTTGTTGGAATAGGGATATGCCTCAGTTGGGTATCTCAGTGAATATTTTCAGGGAAAGAGCTCTACCTACTTTTGTTTACATCCTGCCCACACCAACTATCATCTGAACATCACAGAATCACAGCAGTGGTGGTTGGAAAAGATTTCTGGAGTTTCCAGTCCAATCTCCCAGTCAGCTATGGGACTGATGCTAGTGCTAGATGAAGACAGCCAAGGCTGAGAGCCTCTGGGGACAGCGATGGCATGGCCTCTCTGGTAACCTGTTCCGTGCTGCACTATCTTCCTAGGGAAGGTGTTTTCCTCCATGCCCGATATGAATATTCTACAGCACAAGTTGTGGCTGTAGCACACTCACAAAGAAGTAACCGAAGAAAGCAGATCTGGTCCCCTGACCGTGCACGTGTACTTACTTGACAGTGAGGACCGCAGACCCCGTTCCCAGACACTCAGCCCTGCACCTCTAGTGCTTCCACATTCACAGCAATCATATCAAAAGAAAGGTGGAGACTTAACCCTGCTTGCTGGCAGAAATTCATGCCTTAGAGAAGAGCTATTTCCAATTCCATCCAAATTTCATTAACTTCTCCAGGGACAAATACATCCTAGGGCTTGCTGTTGTTTCTTAAACTCATGGCAACGTTTGGGACTGGGTCAGTGCTTTTCCAAGTTCTACCAGCAAAACTGAAATTGTGGCTGATCTCTTGCTTTGCAAAACTCCCAGTCAGGAATATTCTGTCACAGGGAGCCTATATTACGTGAGGAAAAAGCCCAGACTGCTATGCCAGGTACTGGGGCACATTATGGATGCAACAATAGTTCAGCCACAGTGTGCACAAACACAGCTACATGTCTGGCTGGAATCAGAATACATTCCTTTCCTAAGCTGGCAGCTTTCCTCTGTCTCCTTCTGCAAGACCCTGACGGACCTCAATACCCAACGAGCTCCCAGCCCATCTCCCTCAATGGCTCTATCCTTCCATTATTCTGAGTCACACATAAGCAGTCTTGTGAATTAGAGGTTCCAAAAAGAAAAGAAACTTGCTGCATCAGTCAAACTCCTGCACTGTTCTTTTTTCTAAGTTGTAGCTGGGCAAACATCCATAGAGTCCAGTAGCTAGATGGCAAAAAGAAACAGGGAAGGAAGAAAGGGGCAGGGGACACACACACACACAGAACAGTTACGAACTAAAATTATGAAATGGAGAGTAAAGGGTAAAGTCTGGGGAAGTGGAGAAGGGAATAGGACTAAAGAAAGAAGATGAGGGGACAAGGAGAAACTTTCAGAAAAGTGGCACATAGTCTGCCTGGAGAGTTACCATAGATTTAGATTTCACTATTAAAAAAGGGAATCAATGGCTGGCCCCAAGCCTCACGCTGGCAGCCTCTGCCGTTCTGATCTCAGGAGCAGCATCTGTCAGCAATTTTCAAGAGGAACCATTAGAAATCACAATGTTTAACAGTTTGTCTTGGCCCCCTGGAATTTTACCACCCCCATCAGCTACTGAAAAAAAGTAGGAGGTTAGAAGGAGGAGAGGGGAAGAGGGTGAAGAGAAGAAGGAAGGGAAAACAAAATGGTACTTGTAAGATTTAATGTGTGCCTCCCCCTTTTCCCCTTCTTATATGCCACATCCGCAGAGGTGATATATAGATGGTGGTTTTGGCCTCATTCCTATATGCTCTAACAACATGGATGCTGGTTTAGTGGAGAGCTGGCTGGAAATTCCCTGTGAGCGGCTCCAGGCATCTCTGCTGGGGAGCCTTCCCGGAAGCAGAACAGACTCGGAGATTTAGTGTCTTGCAAAGCAAATTGTTCCTGACACTCCTGATACAAGAGCAACTTCTGGGCATCTCACATATAAATCCAAGAGAAAAAGAGATGTAGCATTTCCCAGAAGTGGTTCAGTCACTTGGCTACCACCAGATGATTTATTCCATCTGTTCTTCTATCCAGATCTCTAAATAGGGAACCACAAAAGGAAGCATGGGGAGTGAGGACAAGGAAGAGCAGTTTCTCAGAGCATTTTGGCAAGCCTGGCCATGTGCGGTGCTTGGTGGTCAGCTCTGGAGGGGACACCCGGCAGCCACAATGAAAAGGTTTTTAAATAAAGTGTTCAAAGGGCTGGTTCTGTTTGGCACCAATAAAACCGGTGAAACAAAACTGAATGAAGGAAAACAAATCATTGCAGTGAGGTTTGAATGCATTTTCTACAGTGCCAGGAGGGTGAATCAAAAGCACTATGCTGAAGGAGAGACTTACGTGGCAGCTGAAGGGTAGGCTGTCACAGTGGTAAGGTGCTGAGTGACTTACAAGAACCAGAATCTGATGTCTGGTCCATTTTCCTTTGAATACTGCCTAAATCCAGCCCCAAAGCACCAGGTGGTACAGGAATTTAAAAATGCACTGAAGACCGAGTAGGATTTCAGGTCCAGATCTGAATTTGATGCTGCCTCAACTTCTACATGAGCTCAATATAAGTTGTATTATATTTTAAGGTACATATAAGCTGTATTATAAGGGGCTGATATCTGTGTTTATCAGACTTACGCAGTATGGACCTCACGCTTCGGTTCTTCTGGTAGGAATGTAGCATAGCTAGGAAGTCCTTCCCTTCTGCTTTATACAAAACTCAGCCTCTGCCCTGCTGGAACCAGCAATACCTACAGACAGGCTGTACAGAGGATACGCCACTAATGCTGGCCTCATTCACATCCCGAGATGCCCATTTTATCTAGCTTGCAACCAGGGTTGGAGGCAGGATGGATATTTTTATTTACTCCAAGTCAGGTTATTAGGGAGGGAATAGTGGGGCTGTTTTACTTTCTTCAGTGACATGAGACAAAACCAAGTCTTACGGCAACACAGAGGTTTTACCTGACAAATTCCCTGAAGCATTAAGGCCCTTGACCTTACACCATTGTCCTCTCTCCTATGCCATGGTCTGTCTGGTTATGACTATTAGTCTTTAACTCTGATTCATGTTTCACAGCTTTGGGAGATGTTTTGTGGTTTACGCAGACTCAAAGACCAGTTGGTCCTTCCCAGTCCTGTGCCTTCCCAGGTGGAGGGAGCAGACTTGTAAGAGTTAAGCTGAGCTGTAATGGTGTGACTCAATGTTCTTAAAGGTCTTTTCAACATAAATGATTCTATACAACCTTAGCTGTGAGCAATGGAAGAGAATATGGATTTTGACTTGCCATCCGCAGAGACCAGGGAACTGTACCTTGAGTTCCCGTTCCACCCTGGAAATGAAATGCATTTGTTCACAGACCCCTTGACTTTTCAGTAGTATTTTGCTAGAAAATGGCAAGAGTTAAATACAGAGATTTGAAAAGTTATTCCTGGGCAGAAGGCCACGTTATAAGCGTAATCATTTCACTTACTCTTACTGCACGGAGAGTCCTACTGCAGATTTCAGACCAGCCCCAGGACCCCTGTCTACCATCTCTCTTGACCTCAGAAGAGGTGAACAACTTTATCGGCTGGATGGGCAGATTGAGCAAGAAATGAAAGAAAGACTCAGGGGAGAGATGTCTCTCAGCCTATGCTTAGTTTACAGCGACTTAAAAACCTTCCAAACAGAAATGCCAAATGAGTTTTAAAACCTTCCAAACAGAGAAGAGCTAAATGAGTTTTTCAGATCCCCTGGACACTTGAAGCATGTGCAAACACAATGTGACTTGCAACATTTCATAGCCTGAATTCCAGCAACACTATATAACAAAATGCAGTTTATACAATGTTTTTTAAACCATGGACAGGGTGACAGGCAAGTCACATGGGCAGATGAATCTAGTAAGAATAATATCAAGCAGTTGGCATGGTCTTGGCTATCAGATCTTGATTTGTCTACATGTGACATTTGGAGTCTAGCCAAGCTTCAGAAAAATATCTATGGTGAGCTAAACTAAGCTTAGCTACCTTTAACCTTGGACTAAACTACCACACAAAGAAGAGTGGAAGCTGTAGATACCAGCCTGTTTTAGATTACTTAATAGATAAGCCCCTGGTTTATACATTTGGTGCATATTTGAAAGATTCCACCAAGTCTTATTCCTTGGTTCTGTCTCTGTTTTCATAGTTAATTAGCTAAACAAATTGTCTTCTAATAAATTTTTTTTTTCCATTGAAAGAAAAAGTGTTTCCTGGTTAATATGACATGATTCAGGATTTTAGGAAGGAACAGAAGAATATTAACATCTGTTTCCATGTTGCCTTGACAGGGACAGACCTCAATTAAGCATCTTATTAAAAGTGTCTCCTCCTGCATTACATCAAGTCCCAGTGCCTTTGCTGAGAGTTAAAAACGTGCACACGTGCTAACCACAGACTAGTAGTCCAAAGGTGACAGAGCTGTCAATAAATTAAGGAGTACGTGCTAGATTAGCTGCAAAGGAGACAGATCATGGAAACTAAAAGAGGCTGTGGCAGCTTGGCTAGTATCTAGGAACACTTTAGGTCCAAGTATAGTTGGACATTTACCAGGGAAGCTATCTAGTACAAAATATTCTCAAAATCAGGGGCAACAACTTTTAAATTAATTTGATGCTTTTTCCATGTTTAATTTGCCATTAACTGCCTTGATTGATGATGCCTTCTTAATTCTCTTGTGGGTATATCTGATATCCCAGGTTCTTCCCACTGCTACAGTTAGGATCGTTTAGGTTACCTTTGAGAATCAATCAGCCTATTTGGACACATGGAAAACCCAAGAATTAAAAAGGCAAATAATAAAACAGAGACCTTAAGTTTTCCAGCATCATTTTTGCCTCCTCCAAAAATATTTGAAAACATTCCCAAAATATTTGTTTAAACAGAGAGCTTGTTTTTTCCAGACCGAATCCCTGTACCTGCCACAGTCTGTTCCCTGATTGCCCTTGAAGCAGACACTCAGCTGTCCTGAACCAGCCTGCACAAAGTACAGCAACATTGCTTTACACCAGGCAAAGACCTTGGCCATCACATCCTTCCTGTACAAACTTCGTTTAAACTGTTTACACATCACCAATGCCTACCTTCTCTTTCAGGAGTATGCAATACCTGAAGCTTTTACAGTTTCTTACCACTCATAAACGTCTGTCTCCCTTTGGAGTTATAAACGTTTGGTACCTTCCAGCAACTCATCCCTCCAATCAACTCAGAAAAGAACATTTCTGGATAATGTTGTCATATTTCCTAAAGCAAAACAAGTAATTTAGAACAGAAGATAAATTAATTCACTTTGGAAGTTTAAGTATGTCTTGATTTCAACACAGCAATACATACCAATGTGAGATTAAGTGACTACATCCAACATTCCTTGCTGGGAACAACTGAGCAATTTCTTTAACTTTCTTTCCACAGAACCACCTTCTAAAAATCTTATTATGAAGCGGATCTTCCTCTGGTTCTGTGAGTTTGAAACAGAGACCTTAAAGAACAGAAACAAACTTCAACCAGAAGTCAGCAGATGGAAGATATATTTTTACATATGTGCTGAGCCATTGAGAGGAATCCAGGAAAAGCAGGTGTATCTTTTTCCATGAGATTTCAAGTAAATTCTAACCATGCTGCAGAACAAAAACAGTGATCCACATGGCTGCAGCTGATGCCTGCAGGGTCTTGTGAACTGAGGTTTTGGCCTGCCTGTGTCATTAAGACCAAACGTTTATTTGAGTTTACAGAAATTAAGCTCCAGAATATCTCCAGAAATCAGGGATGTTGGTTAAGTCTAACGTGATATTTCTATCCCTTTAAACTTTTGTGAGCTCCTGGCTGTATGGAATTTCTGGCTTCTATGAATTCCTTCAAATTGTGTGTACTGCTAAAGGTTTCAAAGAGTTTATTCCACCTTCCACCTCGGAGATAAGTGAATTGCAGTGGGAATATCCTCTCTTTGGACATCTCAGGTAAATGAGGATGAGAAGAGCAGGACAGACACCAGTACCACTGGGACTGCTGGACAAGGAGAGAGGAACTTGCTTTTTACTCACAAAATGCATGCAGCAAGGGCAGTTGTTTGGGATGTTTCAGTCCTGCTTCAACGCTATGTTTTAGGTATCAAGGAAAACTAAGACAAAGCAAGTTCGAGCTGTGAGCACTCTTCTCTGCAACTCAGCTGTTGGTGAACAGTGCCAATACCACCAGTGGGCTTTAGGGAGTGATTCTGGCATATATCTACCACAAACTTGCTCAGAAAGGATGGATCCACATTGCTGAAAACTGCTGGAGTGCTAACCACTATCTGGTCCTCATAGCTGGCTCCAGCAGCTGATCACCAGAACGGACCCTGCAATCCCTGCCTGATCCACCTCAGTGCAGAGCCAGCTGTGAGCAACAGCTCAAGTGGTCCAAAGCACAGCAGGAGCATCCACAGCCATAGGGGTAGCATCCAGTGGATATGTCATTAGATGCAAATGAGGAGTTTTAAGACTAAAAAATAAAACATCTCCCCCGTCCCCCAAAACAACCCCACTCAAACAAACCAACCCTATGTACTGCATACACAATATTCTCAGGCATTTCTAACAGTTTTGCAAATGGTTTGTAGTCATTCTGATAAGAAGCAAGCAGGGTGAGATATCAAGAATGGTTGGTGGCTGAGACGCAATGCTGAATGGCAAGGATGCTCACGTGCTCTCATTTACGATCCAGAAACAAAAATGAAAGTTCCTGCTGATCAAAATTTCCAAGCAACAAAGTCTGTGATAGTGCCGTTAGACAGCAGTGCAACATACATCACCTGAGGAGTTTGCCACATTCAACAGAAATGTTTTGACACACGTACCTCATCCAAGGCCAAGCTTGGCACAGTAGAACATCAGTCTGCCAGACAGTGGTGGCAGGCAAAGGCTGCAGAGGCCATGAAGAAGCCTCTAGATCACCACGTGACCTTTAAGGATCCTTCAGAAGATTTTTTGAATCAGGAATAGGAAAATACTCTCATCTCTACAGACATATGTTCATTGTGTGGTTAATATAGGTGAGCAACACAAGGTTAATCAAGCTTTACTAAAGAGAATTACTCTGACAAGCAGCTTCTACATTCCCATTCAGGTGTTGCTGGGATAACTGGCGTTTCATGGAGGTCTCCACCCTGCAGCCAGCTGGTGCTCCTGGATTCCTTCCCTACAGACCTTAGTGCTGCTGTGCAGACACAACTAAATACCATAGTTAGGCTAAAGTCTCACTGAACAACAGCCAGTCACAGCATTGCATCAAGGATGATAGTAGGAAAAAATTCTTCACCAAAGGGTTGTCAAGCATTGGAACAGGCTGCCCAGGGAAGGGGTTGAGTCACAATCCCCAGAGGTACTTAAAAGTTGTGTAGATGTGGCACTTAGGGACACGGTTTAGTGGTGGACTTGGCAGTGCTGGGTTAACGGTTGGAGTTGATGAACTTACATGTCTTTTCCAACCTAAACAATTCTATGATTCTATGACATTTGGAAAATATTCATTTTAGATCACATGGCTTTGCAGTGCCCTACTCTCATT
Organism: Falco biarmicus; assembly: GCF_023638135.1. Classification (NCBI taxonomy): domain Eukaryota; kingdom Metazoa; phylum Chordata; class Aves; order Falconiformes; family Falconidae; genus Falco; species Falco biarmicus. Next base: position 11,041,602 of record NC_079296.1, on the reverse strand, counting down.
TCTCTCTTATGGATGCAACTGTTTCTGCAAGTGCATTGAATCACCGAGTGACATCTCTAAAATGATTTTATAATTTGCCTAGAACACTACGTAAGAGGAAAGAAAGCATCACAGCAGTGTGAACCATAGCTAGAGTTATTCCTTTCCCCTGGAAATTATGGGTCAGATTCTGTCTCCCAGACTGGTGTAAAATTATGCACTTCACGGCAGTTATCTTGCTCTTCACAAAACATGGTCCTCCACGCAGTAGAGGTTCACTGTGCATGAAAGCTAAGCTAAGCCAGGGAGGGAGAGGGTATCCCATGCTCAGCAGCACAGCCTACACCACACCGTTCTCTTACTCCTGCCCTGCAGCATACGACGGTTTCATCCTGTGGTCTCTCTTTGTTAAGCTCACTGAAAAAGTACCAGCTGAAAAAGCTATTTTGCACAAAGACCTTTTAAAACTCATCTCCTTTTGCTTCCTTCCCTGTGAACCCAACGAAAGTGCCTCTCCCCTCATCTCTATGAAAGCAAGCTGCTGCAGAAATAGAAACTCTGCGTCATAAATCCCGCTGATGTCAATTAATACAGGCACACTGACTTTTATGGAGCCGTGCTAACTTACAACAGCTGAGGATGCAAAGCTATTGACATTCAGCAAATTACATCAATTTTTAAGAGTATCTGGCCTTCAACTTAAAGGTAGTCCAAAGAGATTCAAAAGCTTTATTTAGAAGACAAGCATGGGTGATACTATAATGCAATTATTCCCACCAAACAGGGGTCTTTTGCATCAGAAGCATCAAGGAGCTCCTTGGCTGTGGGAGACTGCATGGAAAATTTTCTTTCCTTACTCCATTGCGGGTGGCAGAAGCATACTCGTTAGATCTGAACTAACCTGAGGTTTGAAAAATGCTGAAATTTACACTTTTATGCATCTGCTATGAGATCACCAGAGACTGTTGATTCATAGATACTGAAGCTGTCTCTCATCTGCTCCTGTAGGAAAGTGTCCCTGGGAAAATCCAGAAAGGAGAAGGAGAGGAGAAGGCAGCCCTGCAGCCTGTGGTTTGGGAACTTCCCCTGATGCAGCAGCAGTGTCACTTGATTGTCCATGTGTTTCATGTTATCAGTTTTCCCTGCTACATAATGCTGGTGTAAAAAGCAGAGCAAGCAGAAAAGTCACATCCCTTTTGCACAATACTTGTATCTATTTAAACTCAACGTGCAGCTCTTCAGCAGCAGGATACAGATGCGGTCTCCTGCCCGGTGGCATTTTTGCTTTATCATGTAATAAATGAGACCTCTGTTCTGGGAAAAGCCAAGGACATTTCCTGGCTTGGGAGACAACACTCATAAAAAGCGTCTATAGAAATCCTTCAACAGTGGGCAGCATGACTGCACACTGTGATCTGCAGGAGGAAAACAGAGTCACGTCTTAACTTGTGTTGGTCAGCAAAAAATGCAATTCCAATTGCAATTCAAAATGTAATTTTGAAGTCACATGCACCAACTGGTTAAAAGGAAAACTTAGCTCACAGAGGAATGTTCTTTGAATTTTCTAAAATGTGATAAAATGTTTCTATTCAAAGTAGTTTATTTGGGTTTCAGTATTATTTTGTTCAAACCTGAACTAATCACCATAATCTTCACTTCCTGAAGTAAAACAAAAACCCCAATGACACTCTAGCTGCCTTTAATATCAGTTTTGACAGAGAACAGGACTGATTAATGATTCCCAAAACATGAGAAAAAACGAACAAATCTCTACTGTTATTGGGAAAATAACCAAAAAGTGGCTGGAGGGGATGTGCTTGAGCTCTTCTCCTGGTTTAACTTTTGTACCCTCCATTTCTCCACAATCATTCCCTGCCCACCATCTATCCAAGCCTTTACTATATTGTGGTGTCTAAAACCATAGACAAATTCTTATTATTTAAATTCTTATTATTTGAATAGAGGTCACGATTTCCCTGTTGTGGTCACAAATATAAGCATCCCTAAGAAAACCCTTACAGCTCTAGCTTCAGACTTGGGTCTGAATTGAATGAATTGGGAGTGCACAAAGGCCCTGGCCAAAGTCAGCCAAGACAAGAGGGAGGGAAGGAATGTAAGAGTCTGGAAAAGTTTAGCTGGATGGATCTTAGAGTCCAGAAATTGCTGGGGATGCAAAGTCTGGGATTGCCTATGCATTAGAGAGATGACAGTTAAAGCTTCAGTTTAAACCATTTCTGCCCATTTTATAGCAAGCATTAGCACTAAACAAGTGTAAATGAACCATCTTATTTTGAAGCTGCCCAAAAGAGTATGTCCCCCACCAGTGCCCAGGCTCTGAGTTGCTGTTCCTGAGAGCTGCCCACCACACTTTGGCCCACAACAGCCCAGAGGAGGAGGAGGGACACTGCCTTGTCAGCATACCCTCACCTCTGAGACATTGCCAGCACCAACACACAGCATTTCTTGGAAGCAGAACACCACAGCACAACTGCATGTGCCCAAGACTGTCATTAAAGAAATCCACAGGCACCCTACCGACAGCTAAGTACACAAACCAAAGATCACAGGCTTGAATTTGATTCAGAGTGTTTTGATGAAACATGAAAACCGACCAATTTCTGCAGAGGTTGAAGCTAAAGATAGATCTGACCAAACTGACAAAATCAGCAGCACGCTGGGTTAGCCACCCTGGCAGCATGGAGAAGGGTGAATGATGGGGAAACCTCCTTCCAGAGAGACAGGAGAGCGGTTATATAGCAGCTCGCAATCACTTCAGATCTACCCCTTTCAGAAGTCACTTCATAAGCCTCTAAGAAAAACTTTCTGTGAAATGCTTTGGACTTTGGCACTGAAGGATCTCCTAACACCACCGGTTCCAGACAAACTGGCTTCAGAGAGCCCCAGTCCCCGTGAAAGGGAACTTCAGCAGCAAGTCCTTCCCAAGGAAGAAGTAGAAGTGGGCAGTGGAAAAAAGTTGCCTACAGAAGGACTAAAATAGACTAAAATAGCAACAGTCTTACTGTAAAAGAGAATGGAAAGGAAAATCTGCAAGTCAATGAGAGAATTCACACGTATAAATAGAACAAGGCAGATGTTAATGAGTCATTGCTTGCTCAAAGAAATAAGCCATTTGCCTTTTCTTTGAGTCACTGGCACATCCTGCAGCAGCACCAGCAAGCTCTTGACATGAACCATTCTTAACAATTCATTACTCATACAGACTTTCCAGCCGTTTAAAAGCTCCATGAAGGATTGAAAAACATGACATCATCTCTTGTCCATGCTGTTCCCTACCTGAAATGCACACTGGGGGGGTTAGCCCTTGGGTATGAGCAGGAAGAAACAAAACCTGTAAGAGGGCAGGTTCTGGGCTCACAAGCAGACAAGGATTCCCCTGCTCGCCTCCTTGGGTGCTCTGGGACTGTAGCTCTTTATGCTAAATACATTCATCAGTCATCAACAAGAAAAATTGCTTAGGCTAGAAAAAAAAAAACCCGTGAAGTTATTGTCAGCTTCACCATAAAATACCAGCTCCTCACTTTAGGTCTGCTGCAGTAGTTCTCAATAAAGCTATGAAAAAGGTGTTTCTCAGTTGTGTTCAAACAGGCATCCAGAGGTGCTCTGGAGTCCAGATGGGAAGCTCAAGAGATGACATAGCAGGGGAGGAGAGAGGCACTAGCAGGTTATAACGTGAAACTTCACAAAGTGCTTACTAACTTCCAGGCGTGGTGGTCTGGCCTAGTGGTTTGGTGCTAGTTCCTTAAACTGAACTTTTGCATCTGTAGAATGCTTTGGGGAGCTTTTTTTTTTTTTTTTTTTTTTCTTTCCCCCCTCCCCGGATTATTTCAGGCTGCAGGATATGCTATGTATAGCATGTGGAACATAGAACAAACTGTATATATAGTACTAAATAAACAGGCATTTAAAGAATGCAGCTATGAGAAGTAACTTATTGAAATCATATGTTATTTTTAGATTGCATATTTCCAGGCCAGCTTCCATCGGCTCCACTCCCTTATTTTTCGGTCTGATTATCACAGGCTATCTCAAGATTCCTGCCAGATTTCTGCGTGAGTGTTCCCCTCAATGGCTTGTTGGAAAGGACAGTCAGTCCTAGGGCATCTTTGGACTACAACCATGGATTTAACCTCAAACCAATGTAATTTTTCTTTCAGTGCTTTTTTCCTACCCTGCAATCATACTTAGCTTCTTTCCCAGGACCACAATGCAGTGATGTCAGTGAGAGGAGCAATTTCCAATTCACTAGGGCACACAGCAGAAGCGATACCTACTAGCTCTTCTGCTGCCATCATCCCATATTGTAGGGAAGAGGCAGTAAAGATTATGTCAGGACCAGGATCGAATCGTGAATGCAGATCCCAAATTTAGGACCATCTCCATCCCAGAAGTCACTCAAACACTTGTGAGGAATGAGCAGTGGATGTCATAGGGATTTAGGACAGGACGGAGAATTGTTCAGTTATTAATTTCATATTGATTTCAAGAATAAAGATCTATGAGAGGGAAACAAAAGCTGTTTCATTGGTAGTACAGGAGCAGAGCTTGTGCTTTGGAAAGGAGACGGCTTCAATCTCAAGGCTCGCAGAAACAAGGCATTTCTGGCATGAATTGATCACTGTTGCCGTTGATCACTGTACAGTGAAGCAGTAACGGCTCCTTTCTGTCGTACAGTGGGGTCTGCTTGTGAAGGAGAAATACTAGGAGAAAGAAAAAGTGACTTTAAAAAGTGAAATGGGAATGTTATTAGAATAAAAGTTACTTTCAATTCGTTTAGCCATCCAAACCCAGATATGACCATCAAAAACATTACCCAAACACTCCTAAAATGAAGGAATGATAATGTATCCTGTTCTTCCCACCAGCTTGAAATCCAGTTATAAATTTAGGAATACTGCTGTCTGCCTAGTGAGGAGGATGAACGTTGCTGGTGGGACATCTTGGGCAAAGACATTTGGACACTTATCATGGAACACAATGTTATGATTGCTATTTCAGAAAAAGAGTGTATCTAAGGTTAGATACAAATTTATGGGGAAATCTGGATTCTCTGTGAAAGACTCTAAAAGAAGAAAACATGAGACAGAAGTTGGGCAGAACAAGCTCTTTCCATCTCAGAACTGCACCCAAACTAGTTCTGATGCTTACACTGTATGAACAATTTGACCTAGAGAAAAGGGTCTTCTCCCAACAGACTCTTTCAGGCAGAGAAAGTGGATTGTTTTTGAATGTTAGCACTTAGTTACTCCCTCCTACAAACTGATAAACATCAGCCCAGACTTGTAATTGCTTTCAAACTTCAGCCAGCTGCCATGGGGAAGAGGTTGGAAGACCATAAATATTGTCTGACAAAGTCATGGAACGGATTCAAGCTCCTATGCAAAGGAACATGTTGGGTAAGATCTCCCTGTGACTTGGTTCTGACTAGAAATCAGTTTTATTCTGATTACTCAAGCTATTGATATCCTTGGGTATTGAAGAAAACTGAACAGGTTAGAAATCTTGCAAGTAGTCAAAAGGCAAATATCTCCCAAGATCTCTGGGGAATCAGACACGTTAGCCCACTCAGCTTGCTCAAAATTTATAGACTCAGCCTTTGTAGACTCCACAGCTGGCTGAACAGGGGCCTTCCCTGTGTTTAGCAGGAGCCAGGAACTTTGCTGTAGTAGGCAGCATGCAACACTCGTGACAGTTGACTGCCCATATTTAAACATCTATCAATGTAAACAAGAAAAAAATCAGAGACAAAAAGAAAGGGCAAAGGAAGGAATGAAAGACAAATGAAGCTGACACAGAAACGATTTCCCCAAAGATACAAAGGAAAATTCCACAGAGGTACAAAGGGTAGGAACTTTACTTAGATCTTCACCCTAAGTCTACCCTACCTCTATTCTCACAAAGTATGATTTTGAATGGAAAGATGGAGATGAAAATATGCAACACACACAACAAAGCCTTGAGTAAGTCATTGGTATTATTAGCGTTACTAAGCTGAAACCAGAAAGTATTCTACCAGACCACATCATCTTCTTGACTGAATCAGCACCTAGAAGTTACAGGTTTCACCACGGGTCAAAGCACTTGTGGAGTTGGATGTTTTGAGCATCACATTATAAGCATAAGCAAACTAGAAAGGTTTTGCATGTAAACGTGGTTGGAATACCTGGTTATAAAAGTAGCTGTGCAAACATCACGGCTGTGATTTGGAAGTCAGTATGTGCTTGTTCAAGTACTCTCTGGAGTCAAAATTCTCTAGGACAGTATTATCTCCAACAAACACATACTGTTTGTGGAAGGAATAGATTGCAGGAGGGACAAGCAGTAAGACACAATTTTCATTTCTAGGTAACTGCACAGACTATGTGTTTGGAAACAATTTGTTTGCTAAACAGGAATAAGCCAAAGGTCTACGTTGTGCTGCTTGTGCAAGTCAGCTCAAACACCTTAATAACAGTCTCAGAAAAGAGTATTATTTTATATTAATTGTTGCAGAAGAGGTTACCTCTAGACTAGCACAGAACTGAGCCTCCTGGGCTGGACAATCTTCTACTACCTAGTGATCTTACCCCTTCTGCAAACAGACAGAGCTCTTGGTCTCCAAGTCCATGCCAGAAGCTTTGAGGTTACCTGACTGCAAAGCCAACACAATACTTCCCTGGATTCACCATGGCTGCTTTGCCTTTGAGCAAGGGAGTGTCTGAGCCTACCAAACGGTGAACCACAGATGTGACTGAAGGCAATGATTGCCATCTCTAGCCTGCCCACAATTTCATTGCTATTTTAGTTAAAACAGATCTTAAAGTTAAAGCAGTGTTTGATTGAAGGTTATCAGTGAGACAATCAACCACAGTAACTGGTAAGTTATTAAGCAGAGTGTTTCATTGTTAGAACGATGCACAATGTTTTCAGTCTGGTTTCGCCAGATTGTGGTTCCTATTGCCTGGCAGTTGTAAACCCAACAATAAACAGGTTCCCTGAAGAGCTCTTCAGGCTCTGCTCGCCCACCCTCCCAGTGTGTTCCTTCCAATAACTTTACATGGCCACCACTATCTCTTAAATTCATTGTGACTGATCATTGCTTTCCCAGACAGGAATGAGACCTGCAGGACAGCCAAACACTAAAGAAAGAAGTGAGTTAGTCACTGGTTTAGAGGCCCAGGAACAAAAAAAAAAAAAAAAAAAAAAAAAAAATCCAAAGAACAGACAACAAAGTAGCATGAGAGTATTATCACAGAGTTAAGCAGCGTGGCTGGCATTAAATATATGGAATCAGACATTTCAAGACACAGAACCATAGTCAGTATTTTGACCTTTCTGCCTCTTTTGATATCAAAAGTCTGCAAACTGAATACTGAGATGACTGATAGTGCTGCTTGCTTGTTCAGAATAAGACAGAAAGCTCAAAGAAGCTTATTCATATGCCACTTGTAAGTGGACACTTAAACAACTATTAGATTGAGTTTCTGAGAATATTCTTAAAGTGGATGACCAACACAACCCCTTCAGCACATACAGTCCTTCCTCAAGAAGCATCAGACTTACTTTGTTCTACTGACATCCTTGCAGAAGAGGGAAAGTTTGGGATACCTTAGTAATAGTTGAAGCAAAACCCGCAGATCTGAGTTCTTACAACAGTTGTAACTGAGCATGATGGTTAGGAACAATATTTTTAAGCCATCTTCAACAAAAATAGCCTTCTCAGCTCATCTGCATATAGTTTATGTGTCCTACTTTTAGCTCAAAATATTAAACCATGAGAGAATAGACAGCATGTCAAGGAGGTTATGAGAAATTTTATAGGGACCATTCTTATCCATAATCCTTTGAATATAAGGGGAGTTGCTTCTCCTCCTTTTACCAATCCCTTGACTGACTGTTCATGTATCTAGCCATCCTTCCTAGAGCAAGAAGGAATGATATAGAAAATATCTTTTTTTTTTTTTTTTATTTCATTATCAAGAAAAATACCTCCTCTGAGAAAGTTTCTGGACTTGAACAGCTGGGTGTCATTGTGAATTTCTCAATGACACATGAAGGTTTCAGTGTCCTCAGTGAAACATTTCCATCTCTAACGTAGGATGGTGGTAGGAACCAGCTGTATACAGAGCCAAGAAAACAGAGAATTGCAAAAGCTGATTTACACTGGCCTTTGTTTTTCTCTTTCTCTAGGAAGATAATTAAAGGTCTAGTAAATGTCTCCAGAACCCTGCATCTCTAAGCACTGATAACCCCTGCCCCAAAGAGGAAGATTTCTCATTGCTTCTAGTGAGGAAAGACCGCAAATGGGTGTCTTGTCAAGGTTTTTCAAGGAACACAGGGAAAAAAAGCATACAACCTGCAAAACATTAGCCACAAGAGAAAAGTGCCAGGGATGTCTCTGGAGTCCATGGCAAACACAGAGCAGGACAGTAGGACCCATAACAGACATCCTTGTGTATCAATACCAGAGATAACCACTCCATATCCCTCTTGAGTTTCCACCCCCTCAGGAAGCAGACAAATTAGGAAGGAGTAGTATATTCTTAAGAAAGACACACCAGAAGAAAGCCAACATTGAGGGGGCAGATACAAGTTTACGACATCTTTCCTCTCTTCCTCTTAGCAACTCCTACCGAAAAGATGCATCTGTCTGATTCCTACGCTTAACGAGGTTACCTCCTGCAAAGCTGCTGACTTTCTTCTAGCTGTGCCATGACCACACACTATCCCTCCCACTCCCTACTCCAAGTTACTTCATGTGGGTAAAAAGAAAAAAAAAAAAAAAAAAAAAAGCAGACATGTCCTGCACTGAATTAGCGCTGTGTAACAATAGAAACTTTAAGACTCCTAGTTCATTTCTAGGAAGACTCGCATGCTACATGAGGAAGGATTTGCTGGAAAAGAAGAGATGATCTCATATCATTGGCAATTGGATACAGATTTAGATTGTGTATCAGCTTCTGCCGCTGAGTACCCCACCAGGCTAAGCTGTCATTTCAGCCAGGTGGCCATTTATTGGGTGTTCCTGGTTTGACCTGGGCCTCAGGAGCCTGATGTGCCGAAGTGCTAAGTACTCACAGCTGCAGCTAAACTCCAGGGGAGCTGGGAACAAATAATGTGCTCTGAAAAAACCCAGCCTTTGGAGATCACTCAATAAGCAACCAGAAGTTAGAGGTTGCTTATATCTTGTGTCCCGATTTCCCCATCAGTCCTATTGTATCCAAGCATAATGGCAATGAATATAAGAGGGTTTCAGAAATGCTAAAATGCTGTGGTAATGGGAACAACAGGAAAAAAAAAAAAGAAAAACTCAGAATGGAGTTGAATATTATCCAGTAAATAAAACATGCAACTGCTCTAAACAATAAGAAGGGTAGTTACTTATCCTCATCATGAGAAATATTTAGTCACATAAGGAAAAAAAAATCATATTTTTTGAAACTGTACCATAATGTACATATATTAAGAGACCAGGTTACTCAGGAACTATGATTCTGACTTTTTCCAGCTTCAGAAAGTTTGCCTTGCAACTTTAAATACACTTACATAAAATTAACTCAAAACATACAAGTGGTGGCAGAGACTTTGCCATTGAGGTTAATGGCTATAGTAACTATAATGTAGCTAAATCTCCTAGAAAACTCTTAAAGCTTCTAGCTTTAAAATATTTTACAAAAACAAGGAAATGCATCTCAACTGTCCTTTGTAGCTTTTAAAAGAAGTTTTTCTTAAAAAAAATAAAAATTATTCAGGCATAATGGAAAGAGGATAAAGATGCCAACCAGGGGAGTAGGGCAACGGAGCGGCTTTTAAGCCAGGAGGCTGTGGTTTGAGTCATTCTTCTTCACTAATATTCACAGATTCCATGTGCAGCCTTCTGAAAGCCAGATTATCAAATGCTCAAAAAGGATTCAAATGGCAAAGCGGGAGGTGCAGCAGAGCTCTATAACCCCAGCACCCACCTCCTTTCCCCCTCTGCAGCGTAGGTCACCGATTAGCATGGTCAGGAGACAGTATTGCTCTCCTCAGGTTTCAGAGTGGTAACCAGCTTGGAAAGCCTCTACATCCAGGACAAACCAAGGCAAGGTACAGTCATGGATGTTTCTGAAGCACAGAATATGTGATTGTTTCTAGTCAATATTCAGAGACCTCCAAGGTGTAAAACAGCTCCGTGCCAAGCCTGGAGAGGGTCAAGCCCACGTTTCCCTCACACTGGAGACTCTAACCTCAGTGGTCAGGACACATAAGAGTTTAACGTACAGTTGCATTTGGATTTTTTCTCTCCTCCCTTTCTGGTGAATTTGGAATCTAGATTTGCACCTTGTCACACAGTCTATAAAGAGCTGAATCAAATTTGAGGACCCTTAAGTGTCTAAAATATGGATCTGTAGCAAAACTAAGAGCCAATGCAATCCGCATACCCACACAAAGCATGTTCTCCTGGCATGCCTTTGTAATACATGTAAACAATTTTCTGTTTAGTAAACTTTGTTTGACTAACCACTTGACTTAAATTCTAGCCTTGCTCAGACTCATGCACATCATCTGAAATAACCATCAGTAAAAGAGAAGGCAATGGCATGAAGACAAGCATAATAATTCTGATTGTTTCTGGTAACACTGTCATTTAAAAATAGATGTTAATACTTAACCTGTTCCAGTTAACTTTCCAAAAGCAGAATTCCACAATGCTTCCTTACCAAAATCAGCCCCTCTGACCTCAGATCACTGCATCCCCAGTCAAATTCCATGATGTCAGTGCAAGCAAATCTTCTTAAGTGGACTCCAGGAAACAATTCCTAGATTGGTACTTTCCATTGGAAGTACTCTGTGTTTTCTCTAAAGATCCAGGAAAAACGCATCTTTGCTTACTCTCTCACTCAGAGTTAGAAAAGCTTATTAAAACATTAAATGAAGCTCAAGAACTCTGTTGGTCAGATTGTGCCAATTGTTTTAGGTTTTTTTTTTTTTATTTATTTATTTGTTGCTTTGTATGCAAAAATAAAGTATAAAACCCGAATGCAAACACATTCATTTTCTATGCTGGCAGAGTTATTTTCTCATGCTTGTGACAGATGAGTGACCTACTTTTATTTGCTCATGTCTCAGTGCCTCTGTGGTGGGAGGCAAAGCTGAGATGTTAGCACTGTTTGGAAAGGATGTCTGGTTGTCTGAATGACTAAATCAACCTCGGTTCTCTGCAAACAGCTACGATTCAGAAACCAACAAATATTTTAGTTAAAGGTAAGTGATAGATGACAGTGCAAAGCCTTGGTTCAGAAGAGGGATCTGGGAAGGTAAGTAAAACTTTAACTAGGGGCTACATCACCTTCCTATCTATTGCCGGTAATTTAAAAAAAACTAACCTTCAAAGGAAGCTGCAACTTCACTATAGTAGGAATTGGATCTTCACAGTGGTTGCCAATGTGAAGTTTTCTACTCTCTGGTTCCAGAGGCTACCCACTTTTTAGTGTGAGAGAATGCAGAATACAACATTTCAGACATATCCATTACTGTTTTGGAAGAACTTTCAGAAAGGCCGTTCAGCTTAGCTGCCATATTTCTCCCCTCGCACATTTGCAGAATCCCTGCAGACCTTATGCATGTCTTAAAGTACTCCAAATCCTGAACTTTGAACAGAAGAATCATAAGAATGACCACATCTATGAAAAACCCATCTTTCCACCCTTCGGAGAGGTATAGCACAAGGTAAATACTAACCAATAAGGAACAAAAGATGTAGAAAGACAACACGATTAATAATATGCTAGATCATAGAATGGTTTGGGTTGGAAAGGACCTTAAAGATCATCAAGCTCCAACCCCCCTGCCATGGGCAGGGACACCTTCCACCAGCCCAGGTTGCTCCAAGCCCCGTCCAGCCTGGCCTTGGACACTGCCAGGGATGGGGCATCCACAGCTGCTCTGGGCAGCCTGTGCCAGTGGCCCACTGCTCTCACAGTAAAGAATTTCTTCCTTATATCTAATCTAAATCCATCCTTTTCCAGTTTAAAGCCATTACCCCTTGTCCAGCACTAACAAAGAAATTTAGGAAGTAAAAAAAATGGGCAAGTGTGTCAAGCGGACTCTGTGTTTAGTGGTCACATCCTGATCTTTCTCATACACTCTTCTACTTTTAGGTAATTTTCTCTAAGCCTTGTGAAGAATGAAGAGACCATTTTCTTTGCTGGCAACAGAATTTCACTGACTTCTGTGGATTTATGCAGGCATTAATTTGGATCACTGTGGTAAACACACTGCTTCCCCTGAGTAAGTATCACAAAAAAAGGCTGGCAGGAAGGAAACCCTTCTGAAAGGCACTGGAAACATGGTGCATCTAGAAAGCGGATTTTTGACTTGGCAAAATAACCTACAGTAAACCCTTACTTGTGCCAGACTATGCAATCAATTCAGTAAGATAAACAAGTTAGTTAGATTTGTTTTTCCTTTTATCTTTAGTTTCATCTCGAGAAAACCAGTATGTCTAAGAAGAAAATGCATCAAGATACAGCCATTCAAGAAAAAAGCCAGGACCAGTGAAATTTTCCCAGGCTGCAGCTGAAGGTTTCTGTAGAAAGCAGGCTCGCTCTGTCCCTGCTGCAGTATGCCCTTACCATCCCTGTCACTGGGAGTGCTCCTGCTGCCGAAGAGCAGTATTTGGCTCTTGGTGATTTCCTATCCCTTAGCCTTTACTGCAGGCTGGGCTATTCCTGGTTTGTGCAAATGACCCAGACCAGAAAATGTCACCCTTGTCAGAGTGGAATCAAGGGATGTGCTGATCAGGAGCCATAATACAGTAACATATTTTCAAATGAGACCTTCTTAATGCTATTTTAGGTTTTCTTTCAAAGGCATCTTTCATATGTCTGTTTGTCCCTGAAACATATATGAATTTGCAATGAGGTCTGCTTGCATACTGGCTTTGTGAATGGACATACAGCTCAGCTACAGCTGCGCATTAAGCAATTGGCATTGACCCTGCATGATATCTAAGCCCTTCCCCGTATCAGCCAGTTGGTATATAATCTGCAAAATGCCAAAAGATCTAAGGTCCCCTTAGTCTTCTTGAAATGAATAATCAAACCCTTACACTCTGATTGTAGTTCATCGCCACCTGTTAACAATTAGCCTGCCAAATGAAGAGCTACCATGTTAGGAACCAGTATGAGTTTACTGCTTTCTGGCATCACAGGTCTTTCAAAGTTTTAAGCATAACAAAGAACCTTGAAGAATGTATAACACAGCTTGTAGTAGCTAAATGCCCATATAGGTGAAATGCAGTACACCACAAAGGTAATCCTAAAGTACTTTAAGTCTTACTGTGTTTGTAAGCCTTCCCCGTATATGATAGTCTGGGAGGGGGAAAATGATGCTTGATTTGCTCGGTTACTGCGTGCATGCCAAGCCACTGCTACAAGCACCTGGAAAATCTGACATGCTTAGATTTCCAGATAACTGTAAGATTACAATAGATATCTTTACAGTGACCTTCATAACCACCAAAGCTAGGAAGGCAGAAGCTTATCAGGTAGTTTATTGTAAGATAAAAGAAAAAAAAAAAAAAAAAGAAAAAAAAGAGTAGGTACAGTGCAGATAGGAGGACTGAAGCTTTGAAATCCTTTTACATTTATTTTGGGATAAAAGGTGAAACAGGACTAGGCTTCCAAAACTTGTCTTGCAACATAATCAATTGCTAAAGAAAGAGGAGATATTTTTTTTTCTTCCTATCTTTATTTCCTTTCCCCATTTTTCTTGAGACCAGGGAATCCTGCAGTAGCAAGATTTCAAAAAGAGACTTCCATCTGATTCAGAAGGTTTTAATTGCCATTTCTTTAATACATGACTGAAAAGACTTTTTATTAAGCTTTTATAATTTGTCCCAGCTACTCCTCTGCTTAAGGATTTTTAAGATGTTTCCTTCTGCACCATTCAAGCAATCTGTGTAACACTGGAGAGCTCTTCAGTGAATTAGGTAGGGCCACGTACATTTGTACTGAGGAGCTAATAGTTACCTTTGGTATTTCCCTGCTTGTGTTGATCACTTACTAATTTTTAATGTCTGCTTGATGGGTTTCAATTCTTGGTGCAGTGAACAAGTACAAATGTCATTTTTGTATGTAGTGTTGCTTACAGTTTTTCAATGGAAAAATAAGATTTGTTTAAAAGAATTTCAGCTGCTTTCATCTTGAAGAGTATTCATTTTTAATTGAAAGGTATTAAGATTTTCTGGCTAAATACTTCATGAATATTTTGGCAGGTTACAGCTGAAAAAAAAACCCTCTTTAGATATTTACATCCCTTGCTGATGTGTTTTTCTCAAAGGAAAACTTTTCCTCTACAACATTCCGTTTTACATAAAAACACATCCCCTTCTTCCTGCTGGTTCATTGAGCCTCATTACTAATGTCATCTTGTTATGGAGGAAGAGTTTTGTAGAACAATAATTTTGTCACATTTCTTAATGACGCTGGACTCATGCCACTTCCCATGGAAGTTCGTTTCCTAGCTGGCTCTTGGCAGTCAAGGACATATTTTCCTCAACTGTCACATACATCGTTCTAGACTTCATGATCTTTGAAATTTTCTATTGTATGCTAGTCCTCCCACATATTTTTCCCCTTTCCACTGTTTTTCCATTTTGTAACCCAGCTCTGACAAGGACATACTTGTTTGCAGGAAAACAACTGGCCAGTGAACCACCTCCCTTTAGGCAAAAAATTCTTTACTCTATAAATTTGTTTCCTTTGGCTTTATTAATTTTTTCCATATCATGATAAAGATTTGCTAATCTGAGTGACAAAGGGGCCTCTCTTGTACACAAACACATGCTTACAGTATTCTACAACAACAAGTTACCAGTGGAAGGGCTGTGTTTATATACATAGGCTCAGCTTCCGGAGAAACATGCTGACTTCATTTCTCTTCTGTCTGGAGTAAAGTAAGGCACGTTCCAGTTGAAGTCAAATAATCCCAGAAAAGCCCTGAAACTTTAGACTTTCTGGAAGACTTTTGGAACATCCCCAAAGGCAAACAGAGGATTTTGTGAAGCATTCCATTACTCATATGAAAATTATTTTGGGGAAATACACACAATGCAAACCACTCTAGGGTTTACGAATCTTCCAGCAAAGAATTCCTTCAGCTTTGTATTTCTTGGATAAAAGATTTCAAAAATAGGAAAGTATTATAATCTCATTTTAGACTTATTTGTTGTGACTGAGAAGAGTTTTGATGCACTGAAAGGTAAGTGCTATGTAGTCTGTTCACAAGTATAGAATAGTGTTGGTTTCCACATTTCTGTAAGCGTATATTCATGCCTCCCTCTTCTCCCCCCACGTGTTTCTATTTAGCTAGGTAAATATCAACCATCTTGATTCTCCCCTCAAAAACACTAGGATAAATCAGGAATAATCCTGGTGAAATCACTAACTTAAGCCGGTTTAAGCAGAGAATCACTCCTCAAGAAATCAGAAGTGAGTTTTGAATTTACTTGTCCTCTCACAAGGCAAACACAAAGGGCACGTGATACACTACTGGGTCAAAGGAATCCAAAAGTCTCTTTTCACTGCAAGTAATATGCAGAAAAAAACAGACCCCAACTTTTTCATAAAAAATAGGAATATCTCAATCTGGCCTTATAAGAAACTCCCTGTCCAACTAGAGACCTCTGTACACAGATTAAAACAGAATTATTGACATAACGAGGCATGTTCTCAGCGAATTTGTTACAGGCAAAAAACATATGAATGTTGACATGAGCCAACAATTCTTTGGTGGCCTATTTGAAATGAGCAGCTGGGTTTTGCTCCATTTTCTAGGTAGATACATGTCCACATTAATTAAGTGCAAGATATCATACAGAAATGGGCATAAGCCCATAATTCCAGGATTTTTCTTTTTATTTTGGTTGTGATTTTGAAAACCACTCCAGTCTGGCAAAAAAAATCCATTCTGTATAAAAATCTGTTTAGCAGAAACGGATTTCTTTCACAGAAAAGCCTGTGACTCACATACAGGCCAATGACGTATCATAAAGTGACCTTCAGCATCAGGCTAATTGGTCTTTATTCTGAATTTACTAGGAGGCTAGAATATTTAAACAGTATTTGGGAGATAACTGAGGCTAAATAATGACATGCTTCCGAGATTAGACCATGCATGATCTTTCTGCCAAGTGCCTTATCTAAAATAATCATTCTTTTTTTGGGAAAGGCAACACATCTTGGTTTTTTAGTTTCTAATCTACTGTTTATTCCATTCCTTTCTGCATGCTAAATAATGAAAAATTGATCTGTTCTGTACTGAAAGGAGAAAACTCAGTGACTTTCAGTTCCATTCCCAAATTCATTTCTCCACTTTAGCAGCCTGGAAATCAGAGCTCTTGCTCCTTAGGACAGTGCCTGAAATAGCAGGCTACAGCACAGGGAAGGGGCAAGGAAGTTTTACTTTCCTTCTGCTTGAAGGTGCTCCACTTTGCAGACAACATTCACTGTTCTTCGATTACACAAATGAGCGGGTGAGGATCAGCTGTTGCCTTTGTGGCTGGAGAAGGAAATCAGATCTGGATTGCACTGTTTAGTCTGAGGATGCTTTCATTTAAGAAGAGAGCAAGACAAAAAAGAAAACCAGCTCACTTTCACTGGAAAAGACTTTCAAGATAGAAAGGGAATGAGATGTACAACACAGCCTGTCCCCAGTGTTCCCTGACTTATTGGGGGCAATAGCTCCCTGCTCTGAGCTTCCCCCTCCCTCCAACTCCTTCTCAGTTCTGAACCATCAAAACCTTTCCATGCAGTATATATATACAGAATAGCAGGGCTTAATTCTGCATTCCCCAGCCCCTTCTGGAACCTGGGCCACAGTACCTACCCACAGAAATTACTTAAGCTGGCAGAAACAACTAGCAAGAGGAAGAGGTAAGCTGCCTTTAAAGTGTAACCAGAGTTCTTATGATGTAACTAGAAGTCTGTTCTGGCTCCTGAAACTCATGAAACACTTCATCCTGACAGTGTTGAGACATGACACACATTATCCAAAGCCTCATTTAATCAGCTTAGGAACGTGAATAAGGCTAACAGTAAAAACAGCTCCCACTGATCCACTCTCCAGAGTTTTTACTTTCTAAGCAAACCAGCAGAGTTATTCCCAAATACCCCATAATCTCACAAGAAGAATTTATCAAACACACACTTATAAAGGTGTGTTTCACAGTGGTAAGTGCAATATAGCCAGTCCTCTCATTTCATTGGGCATTTCTTTAGGATATCCAAGGTCATTCAGAATTTACCTTCAATACATCTGCATCCTGTTCCTATGCATTTTAGCAGCATGCAACTGGGAGGAATCACCTGCGTCATCAAGGCTGGCTTCCTGCTTCTGCAAGCAAACTCATAATGGAGACACTTTCATAAGTTCATGGCCAACAAGCTCATGGGCTTGCTGGCATAGATATCCAAATGTTTTCATAGTCCCCTCTGTCAGGACACAGCAGTGTCAGCTACTTCCAAAGGGATGGGGAAGCCGGGGTGATCCTAGGCCCAGTAAGCAGGAGCCTTTGAGCAGGACAGACCAAGGGGTGATGGACAGGTTCACCCAAGAGTCCCAAGCACTAGACAAATTCATAGTGATCAATTAGGTTCAAGGCCAAGCCAGGAGCAGGTACAAGTCAGGGTTCGGTTCAGTGATGGCAAACACGGTCCACACAGTGCAGGAAGGGCCATAATGACAACACAGATTGGATGATTCATGGATCAGGGTCCAGATCAATGAGGTCCGTAGTTCAGTAAGGCTGAGCTAGAGACCAGACATCCTACAGCATAACTTAAACTAGGAGCAAAGTCTCAGATCTGAGCTTAAACCACCTCCTGAGCCCATGGGCAGGGTAGAGGCCTCAGGTGAGGCTGGTCAGGGCCATTAAGGCTATTAGTGCCCTCAGGGCTCTCACCCTCATAATTCACAGACTTATTTCTTCCTCTTTATTTCTCAGCTTTCTTTCCTGTAGATGGATGTTGCATTGAGAGCTGAAACAGGCCAAGGGTAGATGCTAGCTGATCTCCACAGGGAATAACTGCAGTGCTGGAGGGCTGACACCATCACGCTTTGCTCCCTGGGCTCAGGTCAAAGCTGGTCACTGGAACACAGCCGCAAGCTGCTGGGCTGCTTGCAGCCTGTGAGGCAACCAGGCCCCATACCTTTAAGTATTTTTGTTGAAGAATAGGACAGGTCATGGAGCCTGCTGAGTATCAGCTGGAGCATTCCTGAGTTGCTCTTTCCCTTGGTCAGTGACTCTGAGGCAGCCTGCCTGCTTTTGCTACAGCATCTCTGTTGTGCAGGGCAGTGGAATAAAGTAAGCAAGGTTCAGTAAAATGTGAAAGGAGCACCACAGTGCAGCTTTTCTCAGCTTACGTGAGAAATAACTTGAAGTTCTTGGGGGGTTAGTATATTGATAGCATGTTACCATGCAGTTCATATGTTAAATGCAATACAACAAGCTTTCACTGTATGCCAAAGCAGAAGTATCCACATCTGCACAGGATCACATCTCCTCAGCAGTGACAGGAGACGGCCATGCATATGTGCTGAAGAGCAAAGGTGACTGTAATGGGGTTTGTTTACAAAAACAGCCCATGGAAGTAGTGTAACCAAGTCCCAGTGAATCCTCATGGAATTTAGGGGCCTATTTCCCTTATGCCTTTTTGAGGACACCAAACATTAACAAATTATGTGAGATGACAGCAGCAGCATTCTTAATCAGTGAGTATTCCCACTATGTTGTTCTGTTTTCCCAGATAACTTTCATCTAGGATGTTACCCACGCTGTAATTCACTTTTGGATTTCCATCTGGAGTAAAATATTTCATTAACATTTGTAATCTTAAAAACTCCAAAATGAACATTTAGATATTCTAAAGCTGTTTCCTAAAACAAAAGGAAAACCACAAAGACAGGACATTTGTAACCAGGGCTCACAAAGCAGATTGTCTGAAGATACTGGCTCCTAGTGATCCTCCACCATCTGGCACAAGCTGATACTTGTCCTTCATGATGTAGAACTCCATGAACATATTTCTTCTTTTCAAGGGGAAGGTTTAATGGTTAATCAAGTACTACTGAACATGTATAAAGAAATCATAATCTCATCCTTAGATTTTACACTGGAGATCTAGCTGAACATACCCCTCCAACCTATGTCACTGTTAAAGGTAGAAGTTCTCTGAATAAGGAAAATGAAGATGTCACCATTGCAAACACAAAATGAAGTCCACTGTGTTACGACGAGTTTCTGAGAAATCACTTGCTCAGAGTAGCCTAAGAATCAAAAAGTTATAGTGTTGCCTGATGATGTGTTTTTTTCTGGACAGTTTAGGAAGGTCTCATGTCCACCCAGACTGCTGGCTGCTGCCACCACCTGTCCCATTCCCTTTGGGTCTGCACGATGCCTTCCGAAGGCACACACTGACCTGGCTCAAACTCCTTAAACAAAAGTTATTTTTGGATGAGATCACTTCAGCAATCTTGTTCAAAACTATGTGTGGACAGTTGTCTCAGTGCTACCAAAGGCATATAAACGGCAGTATGCAATTTGAAATGTCTTCAATGAGCTTTGCTGCTGGAAAAGACATGTCTCATTATTCCTCTGTTTTCCAGAAATTAATGGGAAGTGGTGCCCTGTCTTTCTGCCCTGATGTCTCCTTGCTGTCTGTTGAAAACATTAAATACATCACATGCTTTTCCTGTTGAAAATCAGAATGAAGAGTGCAAATGCTAATTCATTTTATGAACTTGCAGTCTGAAAAAGCCCCAGCAACTTAGGTCAATCAGCCTTTTAAAATGTCAAGTGCTGTTCTAGATTCATTTAACATGATGGGTTTATACTTGAAAGCCTACAAAAGAAGATTGAAAAAAACCCTGTAGTGAAGTACTATACTTAAACTTTAAAGATTTGCAGGTGGGGTGGTTTTCTGCCCTTTCAAAGCTGACTTTTGTCCACAAACTCTACGAAAATTTATTCTGCAGTACCTGAAGATACATGATGGTTTATAAGTGCTTCTACCACAGGCCAGTTCTTTTGTTATGACTCAAATCCCAGTCAGACTTTTAGGTGACTTCAAAAGAGCACTTAGTTAACCCAGAGAAGTTTTTTAGGGACACTAAGGCGTATTCAGCACTTTTACAATTTCATCTTGGCTCCATGTTAATCTGACCTTGCACACAGAAAGACTCCACGTACGAGATGACGGATGGTTCACAGGCCTTGTCCAACCTTATGCATCATTCACAACCCATTATTTCTGAAGTGCTGTTAGCAAGCAAACTCAAACAATCTTTTTCCCAAGCTGCCCTTTCACCCATGGCCTTGGCAAGCTTTAAGTGCAGAGCAAGCCAAGAGTCTCTTCAGTTAAAATGACATGTTCCAAATGGATATTGAACTGTTTACTTGAGTGTGAAGAATCCCTTTTCCTGGATCTTACTTGAGATCTTTTTCTGATAGCATTTGTGGTGCCCAGATGGTTTCTAAATTGAAACGGATTTCCTCCCCCCGCTGTGTCTCCCTTTTATTCTCCCATCCTTTTGAACACACTGAGAGACTGCAAGTGAGCTAAGACTAGGAGACAGAAATCTCATGGATGAGATGAGCATGAGCCAAGGCACCCAGTTTACTTCTGGGAGCCTGGCCTCTGCAGTCAGACACCAGAAGGATGCCAAATAAAGAAGTCAGCAGTTGTACAGATGCCTTGGGTTTGGGCCCATGCTCAACATATCAAATCTAACAAAGTTTTTTTGAAGGTTCTTCAGAAGTGGACCGAATGGTGCTTACTGTACTGTCTAGATACAATCATCGCTATGTCTTTCTGACCAGACTGGCATACTGCCTGTCACTTAGGAGGCTTACGATTGTTACAGCAAAACTTTTCCTTTCCACAGTGAACTTCACTGCTTTTTATGGTTATTTTGAACAAATAATAGTTCTTTCACTGCCGGATTCCAGGAGCAAAAGGTAGTCCACCTGCCCCCAAACCACCATATTTCTCTTCCCAAAGCACTTTCGTCAAGGACAGAAGCATTATCCTACTTGGTGAATAATCACAAAGGACATTCCCGTCCTGAAGCTGCTTAGCCAGGGTCACACAAGAAGTCCCTGTCTGAACCAGCAATTTAACACTGTGCTCTTGGGTTGCTGTCTAGCAAGTGTCTACTTCAGCTGTTTTCTTTGTTCTGGTGGAATGGAATATCTCCTACTCATTTCTAAGTAGTCCAGTTTTAGGGATTATAAGAAATGGAGTTTGACCTTTTGATTATCCACATTAAAACATGGTTACTGACCACTGAAACTTCTGAGAGCTATGCTGGCAAGGCTGCCTTTTGCAAAGATGTGAAGCAACCTTGTCAGAAGAGTGAGGGCTCCTCAGCTGTACAAGATCAAGGGGAATTTTTAAAGGCAGGCAAATGTGCAGTCCCACCCTGAGGCTAAACAATCAAAGGTAGACACCTAGCCACTTGGATTTATTGCATCAAGTCACGCAGGCAGAAATCTGCATCCCCAAGCTTTTTTCTGAAGGGTTAAATCTGGAATAAGACTCATGGGGACTACTCTTTCACAAGATGAATTTTAAAGGAAACTTACAGATCAGAGTTCCAGTTCAGTTCAATTCCCATTACATCATTAGTTCTCAACTTCACATTATGACTGTGTGAGAAAGACTCTCTCACAAACACTTGCCCTTCACTATAAGGAAAAGGTACTGCCTATCTACAGAGCTGACACAAGGAAACCTATGAGGAAAAAATCACACAATTTTGATAAATGTTGTCCTGATTTACTGTTACGATGTTCGTTGTGACAGTGAATTCCATCCCATGCTGACAGGCTGCTGCTGCTTGCCTCTAGGAGTCTGGGAGGAAGCATGCCCTCTGCGTGCTCCAAACACCTAGCAGCTCACCACAGTTCTGTTTCCTTCTGCTAAATCTCAGATGTCCTATTTCTGGCTGTTTCCAACTAGTCAGAGTAGAACAGTTGTCCAGGTTGGTAATACGTCTTTACCTTTTTTTTTTTTTTTTTTTTTTTTTACATATCAGCTATAGTTTTGGTCAGATGGCCAGGATTGTCACGTTTAGGACTAGAAAAAGATTTTCTATTAAGGTATAAACCTGGCAATGTTCCACTGCCCCAGGAAATGCAGACTGCCTGCACTGACCTGTGATACCACTGTGGAAGCTTTTGGTACTGCTGGTGCCCGTTTCTGGTTCTGCAACACGCAGCACATTAATTTCTGGCTTAAAAGTAGTGCAAGAAGACAGAGGATCAGGACCAGTATGAATTTGTGAACCAGTGGAATTTCCTATTAGAGGACAATAAGCCACTGAGCACATTCTTCCATTTCTCTGGCCAATTTCAATTTGAAACATTAAACATTATTGGCAGACACAAAGAGACAGTCAAGGTAATAATGTTTATGCTTTGGTTAATTAACTGCTTGAAGTACCACCCGTGAAGCAGATAAATCAGACTATTCTTCTAAGTCCTGACTGAAACAAGGTTAAAATATTCTTTTTAACATTACCATAATCTAATATGTGAACAAATGTACAGACACTACATTCAAGAGAGCTGTAACAAAATAACTGCTGCTTATGGGGAGGTTGACTGGATGGATGCCAACATATTCACTGCCCTGAAAACAGAAGACTAGAAAACACACATATCAAGTTAAACTAATGATTTATGTGTCCCAGAGGCAAGTATCAGTAGAAGGAACCCCTGGAAGGCACAAATAATGAATACATTGCCTGTAAGAGTAATGTTTATTTCTGCTTCTAGTAGGGGGCTATTTCATAACGGAGAGCAAGAGAATTCGATATTCCTCCCAACATTTTGAGAGGCTTACTGGTGTTCCCCAGAGGACTGTCTGCAAGGAAGCCACTCAGTGAGGACCGCAGATACTCCAAAAGGCAGCTGCATTTGTAAGTGGGTGGGCTGGCTATGAGCAGAGATCAGGGCTGGCAAATTTGAGAAAATGGTGACTGGAAGCATGTACTGGAAAGCAGAACAGTGTAGGGAGAAATATGGCTGGAGAGAGATGAGAATAAGGTGAGTCCCTAGAGAAAGGCTGCAGCAAAATACACAGAGACATTTTCAGAAAGTACGAGAAAGAATTTAGCACAGTGCTGACTAACGAGTGGATTTTTCTTTACAATACAATGCATCCTTCCCAAGCAGAATGTACTGGCCAGCTTAGCACAGCCATGTCAGTCAGCCTTGGGAAAGGAAAGGAAAGCAACACAAGTGGAACGATATACTAGCTTGGAAACTCTTACCGAGCTCAGGGCAAGTATCTTTGTGTGTCACTGCACTATGCCATTTAGATAGCCAGCATTTGTCTTTAGCTCATACACCCAGAGTGCACCCTGATGCACAGCATAACTCCAGCTTCAGGAAATTCCCCTGTAGCTGCACAGGTTGTGGCTATACTGCTACACGGAACAGGGGAAGTCCAGCGGCTCAGGCACTGGTGTTTGTGGTCAATACCACGCATCCGTTAGCTGTCTCCCATGCACAATTGTGTTCTGTGCCAACTAGCAGCCTTCGGGGCAACACCCAGACTCAGTTCTGGGAAACACAAGTTCCAGAGCTTGTTAGCATGCACCAGGCTGGTTTCCTTACCTGACTCTGCTCCAGAAGACTTTGCACCCTCAGGAATTCCCAGTATGTGTTCATAGCACAACCCATGGTGTGCAGCATCTTTATGTTCGGACTATGACAACACTGTTTTGATGGGCTACAACACAGCTTTTGCAGCATCTGGAACTGAAAACAAAAACAAAACAACAAAAAAAAGGCATGCAAAAAGTAATAACTATGTGTTCAGAGTCACACACAACAGAAAACCCAGCTGTACCTGTGTGAATGTAGCCAGCCTGTGTCCTTTGGCATCTGGACGAGCAAGCTGCCAATAATTTGTTTAGCAAGGAAGAATAGGCCCAAAATCCAGGAGCTTACACTCCTACAGGCTGTACTCTGAATCTACAGTCTGGTAGTATGACAAGGTTTTCAGGACCCCAAATCAATAGAAAAGATTTTGTCCATGTGTCCAGCTCCTGCGTCACAACCTCATGGCGCTTCCTAGAAAGGCTTGTTCAAACAGTGTCCTAATCGCAGAAAAAACAGACCTTCATCCAATTTTCAGCTGGGACTACGAGAATTTAGGGAGAGCGTAGTCACAGATTGTTCTCACCACTTTCCTAGTTCATCTCTCTGTTCTTACCCCATCCCTAATTTCTTCCTCTATTTAAACAACTACTCAGAAGGGAAGACTCTGCCCACCTGCAAGTTTCTTGCCTAGAATGCCTGCAAGGTACAGTTTCTGATACCTCTGTTTCATAGCAGCTTAGAATCTAACCTTATATTTATGTTGTTGGGATATGTTCATGCCTAAAAATGCACTCAGAAAGTCCAACAGCCTATAGCTGTCAACAGAGTTCTTAATAGAGACATACGACCAGCATATCCCCATGCAGATGCATCCCAGACTCACATGATGACCCTGAAATCCCATTATGAGCAGCTTAACACACTGACAAGAGCCACAACAACAACGTTCTTTACACATGTGAAATGTGTAAGATGCTAGAAAACTAGTACATATGTGGGATGAAAGGAGGAGAGGGGAATAAAATAACTTTTTGAATAGATATGAACCCCCCTAATACCAGTAGTATTAGTTCACAGGAAAGAATACTTATATCAGAAACCACCAAGACATCTGTTTATTTTAATGTTAAAGATCTTCCCTAAAGGACACGTGAATATACTTCAAGTACTCCCAGACCAACTTCAGCCAAAAAGGCAGGTGGCAGCAAGATACAATTACTCAACCGCAGATTGCCTGCAGACGGTGAATCAGCCTGCAGAGATCCCTGCGCAGCAGCCCACAGCGTGACGAGCATCAGCTTTGCTCACCAGCCTGACCGTGCAGATGGGAACCATGTGGGTCTCCACAGGCTGGGTATGTCTGGGCTGTGACCTAGACAGAACACAGAGCCAGGCATACTCATTCTGATGCCAGATTCTTTGTTGCTTACACTAAATGAGGACAAATGAACAGTACTTGTAGGTTGTTCTGCTGGGCTGTGGTGATAATTGTTGCTGGTACCCTCACAGATTCATGCTATAGTGTAGCCTGAAGTACTGAGGTACATTTAGAATGATCACAGGGAAGTTGGTAGGGTGCAAAGTTGCACTCAAACTTATGTTGCATTAACATCCACATGCCTCTAATCTTTCATTCATCTAGCAACAGTCAGAAACAAGATAGCTTATTCCTGGTATGACTTGAGTTCAGTCAGGCTACTCCATGAACGAATTTAGCCCATGACCTACAACAGACACTGGCGCAAACAATTCCTTCAGATACAAAGATACAACTCTTCTTAAAGCCCTCAGATCACAAGTATTTTAACAAACAGTTGGTAACAGAAGGATTTTAAATCCTTGCCTTTTAGGCAGAAAGTCAGCCCTTAAATATAAATCTGCCTGTGCTGGCAGTGAATAGTTTTCATGGGCACGTGGCCAGCTGAAGTGAAATCCATGCAGTTCTGAATGTGCAAAACTTGCACTAGCACGAGGACAATGGGTTTGTGCTTCAAGCGTACACTGGTCGCAAGCTGTAGCCAGAAGGCTGTTTCTCTCCATGGAATATCATGAAAATAGCTTTCTCGTGATCCCAAACAAGAAAATAGTTTAAAGAGAGAAAGAGCAGCCAGTGGCAACATCAATTATTTGTTCTTCTTTCCCATCTTGGACATTTCAGAATAACTGTGGTTATGCCTGTGCTGCAAGGCAGACTGATTCAACGTGATCAGTCCCCTTCTCTGGTTCCTAGCACAGCTCCATAGGCAGCCATGGATGGAAAAGGAAGAATGTTCTACAAGTAAGTTTTGCTACTCAATGCATGAACTAGAATAGGAAGGAAATATTTAACAGGAAAAGATAGAAGGAATGGGCGCTTTGCCCATTGCTATTCTGTTTTGCTGTTACTGCATTTTCACTTCGAAAACAGTTATTTCAAGCCATACAATACTAAAAGGACTACAATTTGGGGGTTGTTCTCTGAAAATTGTGAAAATTGACTTCAGAAGAAAGAGACAAAAGGATGAGAGACCATCACACAACAGATGTTTGTTGAGTTGGTTAATACACTTGAGCTGTAACTATGTCTATGAGTATGATACAGGAAAGTCTATAATCTCCAGGCTAAGTTCATGAGCTTTTGATGTTTCCCAAAGGCAGATGAACAGAATGAGGCTCACTGGTGACATAACTTGATTTCATCTTGTTAGTCTTTTGGATTCTGGAAAGATACTGATTTTCATATGAGAGAACACCCATGCCATAGTTAGCTGTGGTGACGTGTGTGAGGTTGAGTTCCAAAAAGTACTTTTTAATAACAACAAACTTTGTCAAGATCCTCAGAACTTCCCAGTACAGTACACTAAATAAATAGTCATAGCTCTCCATTAAATGCACAAGAATTTGCATATCCCTTTTGAATTAGCCAGCATCCAGGATTTGCATTATTCCACATACAGGAGTTTTTTGTTGGATATTTCTTATATTTATGGCACTTCAAAACACCCTGCAGTTTGGAGAGAGCAACTCAGATCACAGACAAAGCAGGTGCGCCCTTGAAATCCTGTCTCCATTCATGTCAATAGAATTTCTTACATTGCCTTTTCCTTAGAGCTAAAATTTTGCTTGAAAGTTAAATGTATTTGCATTCACCAATAGAAGGGGAAGACTGGCAGCAGAAGGCATGCTCCGAATATCCTATACCAGATACAAATCACCAGCTTCCTTTCCAGCTCTGATAGATGAACCTATTCCCAGTGGAGAGGATATGTTGCAATAGAGCTAATGAACACAGTATTTTAGTCATTGTTTAAGCAGGTTACAGATCCTTTGGAACTTGTTGAAGATGTTGCCAGCTAGACCATAGTCAACATCATCTTCCAAGGCTGTTCAAGATGCTGGTCTGCAAGGAAGCCTGGGCTGTTCTGAGGGTTATGTCTACCAAGCGTGAAAACAGCACAGAGACATACTGCAAATAAATCCCAGTGAAACAGATTTCAGCTGTTGAATATTTATCTGGGGTACCAGGTAAGATGTTACGGCTGTCACTGTTACAGCTTTTTAGCTTGGATACCACTACCTAAGTGGATTGCAGTTAAGTTAATTACATTTGTCCATTCATGCTGCAGTTGAATCTCCCAGCTGGCATGTCCTACAACTGCAATCACACTGGCTTCATGACTACAGAAGCAGCAGTAGCTTATAAAGCTTTGACCATAAAAATGTCATTTTCCATTGAAAATGGGCTCAGTATAACAGGAATTAAAAGAAGTGAAGAACTGAACAAGAATGTAGTAAATAAGCAAGAGCACACAGCTAGTTTGTCATAGCAATCTGAAGCAACCCGGAGTGAGCACTAAGCAGGGCTCACACACAGTGCTCTGGAACACAAAGATGAAAGAGCACAAAGACCCCAAAAGCAGGGCGATTTTCGAAAGACACATGAGGAAATATTGCCTTTTATTTGGCTGCCAGCTTTACTAACTTCCCAAAGGCACTTCTTTGTTAGCCTGGCTTGATCAAATGTTTCCCAGCATAAAACAGTACCTCTCTAGACAGACGGATCATCCAAGATCTTATGCACAAAATGAGGATAATATCTCCCAGAACTACCAAGCCTAAAAATATTAATGATTGTTTATAATACTACAGTGAAAGGGAATGCAAAGGAAAAGATCTTCGGGCAACTCTCCCACTTTCCAGTCCTAGTGAGTTTTCTCAGGCATGCATCCTGTGTCTCCTTCACCTCAGAGTGCTTTGCTTTACAGGTTCTTATAGAAAACATCTTCTGCAGAGGCTATTCAAGGTGCTGCCCTAAAAAGCAGAGCAACTGCCCACACTGTTTCTGGATATGTGATACTACCTAGCACAACAGGGCTGCTGTGAGTGACCGTTCTATCAGATTTAATTAAAAACTCCAGGCTAGTGCACAAAAAAGCGATGAAGAATGCTCCTAACTGCAGACACCAAGTTTGGCACGTCAAGCTTTGTTACCAGATCTTTTCATCTTTCTAGTCTGGTAAATAGCTTCATTTCCAACCTGTATTCAGGAATTACAGCAATGAATTGAAAGACAAGGAGCAGATGGAGAGATGGGGTAAGAAAGGATGGCAAGTAGTTCTGTGTTAAGTAAGAGTGTGTTTTGAACTGATATCCTGAGTAAAAAAACAAATGGCCTTCAGATGTGGCTTTACAAATTACAGTATCAGTAGAAAAAAAAAAGTCTTCTAAATGTTAAGTTTTCCCTCAAGATTCAAGTGAGCATTCATGCTGGCTGCCTCACTTCATTCCTTCCCCTAACTTCCAAATGTCAGCTCAAACTCTTATTTACAGTCCCTCACTTTAGACTTTCCTATGGCACTGTCAAAGTAACGTTTGAATTTCCATTTCATCAACTCAAAGAAAAACAACCCCAAACTTTGGATATATTGGATACAGGGATTAAAACTGTGTACTGCTTATATGTCTCCTAGCTGTTTTGTCCAAAACAAAGGGATTTGTTCACTGCATGATTCTGACATGTGTAATATCTAAGTTATAAAGTAACACTAATGGGACTAAAGCACGCTGACCAAAGCTTATCAAGGGTGTTTTTCTGTAGGATGTTTAACTACAGTCATGGCACCGCCCTTACATGCTCTACTCCTTTCTGATTACAGTGTAAGTTACTTAGCAAGGCTAAAGCACCAAAAGAAATATTTTGTACCTTTGCGCAAATGTTCAAGATGCATATGCTCATCTTCTACAGCATCAACAATGTTTTGAGAGGTTAGAGCTCTTAGACCTGCAAGCTGTGCATATTTCTCTTCCTCCCAATTGTTGCACTAACAGTTAGGTTGTGGCAATAACGTGTTTTAAAGAAAATAAATGAAATTATCTGGGTTAAGAGCATTTTTAATAGCTTTTATTTTAAGTATGATCACTTCCCTGGTCCACTTTAGAGAACTTCTCCCATAATAATGTAACAACAGCACATCTGAGAGGTGGCAAACTCTGAACTTCAAACACTGAGTTTTGACACCCCTAGATGTCTGAGATCTAAAAATAAGAACAAAGGTTCCTGAGTAACTCTAGTTTCTTTGGAAAGCAGATCACTACTGCTCTTGCGACAAGTCCATTTAAATTCAGAGCAGTCCAACTCTACCTTGAAAATGTGTCCAAACTTATCAGATGTAGTTATTCTGATAGTCCTAAGATAACAGATGAAATGAGTAGCAACATGAACTGCCAGCTTGGATTAAAAGGGACTCAGTCTTGTCTTGTGCTGCACCTTCTAGTGTATGCACCTAGGAAGTGGGGATGAAATTAGGAAAACAGAAAAAAGCCTGTGTCAACCAAGCCAATGGATTTTAAGTTACTCCAGAGACTGTATTTATTCTGCTGAATAGAGTGGACCAGGAACTAAAACCCAGTTCTAACATGAAATGTTGCTTACTGGCTCATACCCACGCTGCCTACTGCCAGCCCTCTGTAAAGCAGACTTATCTTAAAGCTTGCTGAAGTGGTCCAAAACAGAGTCCAAAAGAGACTTAACAAAGCAGCACGGACAACCAAGAGTCCTTGCTTGCTTGCCCTCCCTCATCTCCTAGACCTCCTTTATTTAGCAGTACAGATGTACCAATGGTGTATTCATGGTACTCAGAGCATGCCAGGTGTGTTACTGAACCATCCATCAGCAGCCAGCTCTTCTTGCAGAACAGCTTCTAGCCACTGCTGGAAGCTTGACTGGGATTGGGTAGACTGGGATAGTGTAACATCAAATCCCTAACACTTACCATCTTAGGTTTAGCCTTGTTACTGCTAAGTGTAAAACATGCTGTCTGCAAGTATTTCAGAACAGTGAAAATTCAAGTATTACTTGCAAGTGCAAGTATTTCAGAACAGGCAACACAAACACAAAGCAAAATCAGCTGGATTTAGTCTTCTGAAGACCGTCCTATTTTCTTCTTTGCTGAGCTCAGACTTCTTTTGCAACTTTTGGGCTTCCCTCAGACTGAATGATCAGACATCATACCTTGATCTATTTATTTGTTCTTTGCTGTATTTCACTCTCATTTTGTATCAAGTGGAGGCAGAGAGAGAGGAAAGAAAAGAAATTAGGAAGATCACTTCCTTGCATTACTTGCAGTCTCTTTTGTTTCTCTCCTTCCCTTGCCTCTGTTGGCACAAGGTGAAATTCTCCCCAATGAAGAATTAGGGGCCCTTTGGGGATCTGTGAGGAGCTCTGCAGAGGTGAGAACCAGCTGCTATCACAGCCAAACTGTATTGCAGCAAGAAAAACGTTTAGTGGAGAGACCTGACACAGTGTTGTACCTGACTTGTCTCCAGGCCTGATGGAGCATCCTCTGCTTTGTCAAGATATGGAACTCTAAACCCATGAAAGTCAGCACATGCTGCTGTGTGGACACAGTGCTACAGAGGACAAACCTCTCAATGCTATTTCAGGTCAGCTGAAACAGCTGTCAAAGAGCTGCTTCTCATTGCAGACACAAAGGACTGATGCCTGACTATAAACGATGTTTTTTCCACCCCCTACTGTTTTCCTCCTCTGCCTTCACATCTGTGGTCTTATCTGGAACTGTGCACTTGCACCATGCTGTGATAAAAGGTTAACATAATAAGTAACTGGCAAACCCACATCACTGGCAACATCTGATGTCATTCCTGCTATGGGAGCCATTTCCTTTAAAGTGAAAAGAAAAAGAATATAATACAGAAATAAGGAACCAGTTGCTGAACTTTCCATAAATGATATTTCCTCCTCATTATCTTTCACCAGTTGACTTGCACTTCTTGCCTTCTCCCTTTGCCACTGAAGTTCCCAGGTCCTGGTTCTAGTAATTTGTCAATGAACTGCAAAAGGAGCAGCATGAGTCATACCAAGCCCAGACAAACAGCAGCTTCTGGGGAGCTTTCTTCTGCTCCAGAGGAGATTTTATTCTGTGGCTTTAAAAACTCCATGCAATTAGAAGGGGAAAGGGGAAAAAAGCTGTTCCAAACATGATGTCAGTGTTTCCACTACTTCATAGGGAAACCATGTCCCCCCTCTTGTTTTAAAGATGACATATTAGTGCTTATTTTCCTGTCAGTCATGTGTGTGTGAGTAAAGAGGAGGCAAAAGGGATATGGATTTGCTGGCTTCTTGTAACTAACAATGGAAATATCAAGATCCTGCATCAGCTGAGAAGTGGGAAGCAGCTGGAATATATCTGGAGAGAACAGAGCAGCCAAGCAAGCTCCATAGTGGAAAGCTCCCTGCACTGAGGAAATCTTGAGGTGGCTCAGACTCCACAGTTCTCAGGGAGCCCTTCTAACTTCCCCAAGTGGGATGGGAAATAGGTCTCTATTCAGAGGTTAGTCAAGGTTTAAAAAGAAGAAAATTACCTAGGTGCAGAATGATTCTGTGTGCAGACTATTAAACATTAAAAATATAGCTATTTTCCATGCCCCCAAGTCTGATCAAAATAGCTGTCAAGCGTGTGGGTTAGGATATAGGCTACATACCGGCACCAATCAAATCTGAACACCTTGGCTCTCAGTCACCAAGTACAATTTAAGCTGCTGGTTCTGTCTGATAATAGAAAGATTTCTCTTACATTAGCTCCCCAGTATATGTGTATTGTATACTGGAACATTTGGCACAGATCTATGTGTGAAGATGCATGACTATATGCTGTCATATAACATAAGTTTGTACAGCAAAGGTACACCAAAGCACTGCGTTATCTTCAGTCCCCTGAACAGCTGACGCCATGGGGAACCACAAAACATCAAGGCTGATTGACCAGGAGGAGCCAGCAGATCCACAAACATTAAAACACCAACTTTTGGGCTTCTGTTGAGCCTGAGGTTGCTGATTCTTTGCCCTTTTATTTCCAGAGCCACCACTCTGTCTGTCAAGAGTAATTGGTACGCCAAATCTGAGATCTCGTCTCAGCTCCAGCTATGTAAGTGACCAAATGCCACACCTTGTCACCATTGTCATCAACCACATGCTGCTCTTCCCACCACTTCTCTCAACCTGTGCCTCCAGAGCAGCTTCCCATCACGTCCCCCCTTTGCATGTGCTACTGTATTTGACAGGGTCTGCCTTGTGACTGGCAGTTTGGCTACATCCAAGGGGAAGCAGTTAGATCCATCGATAATCCCCTCTGCACTGTTTCTGCGCTGTGCATACACTACAAGCCAAGTGTAATAGTGCAAATACACATCAGTTACAGTAGTGCCCAAAGGCAGAAATGCCTGCAAATATTACCACCTTTGTGAACATTTTCCTTCCCTCTTTTTGTAAGCAGAATGCAATCTTAAATTCCTGTCCCCGTCTCTTCCCTCTTATCATGCAAAGTTCAGCAAGAAATGTGTTTTTGTTTATAGAGGTAAGGAATTTAATCCATGTCTCAGCTTGACCCTTTCTGTCCCATTCATTAAATACTATTCCTCAGGCATTAGAAGCAAAGAATAGAGGGATAAAGTCTCTCTCAAACATACAAACCAAACAGCAGTTTGTGTTTAGCGTTTTTACACGTATAGATTTCTTTTCCTCATTTTGGTAGCGACTTTGCTTCTTTCCACATAAACCATATTCAATAATCCTCTATTTCTTTTCATAATGGCTTCTGAAATCAGAGATGATGTCCTGCCTCCCAAGGCAGCAGCTGTGTTGCCCACTCCAACGAGGAGTAACTGCAACATGATTTTCGCCTTATTACACTGTAAATTATGAAGTCATGGAAGACTGTCAGAGAATAAGACACATGTCCTTGTAATGTAATACTGCCTCCACCGCCATCCCAGTGGACACTGTGCTACAGGAAAAGACTTGGGAAGAAGGGAAAAACTCGTTTCCCAACAACAGCTGGATTCAGACACTACCTGTGGCTCAATCTGCTGGCTGATTCAGCTTTCTCTTGTGGTTATAGTGAAGTAACCCTGGCTAAGATGGTGCACAGGGGACCTTAAGCCATTTGCTCAGAAAACTTAATCAAGCACAATATGATCCATTGTCCTCTGCCTGCTTTGTATTAAGGAAAATCAAAATCAGCTTATAGCAGAGGTTGAAGAATAGACATCTTGCTCATGCACGTAGCCATTGTCATCACTCAACGAAATGTAACAGCCACGCAGAGAATGGCAGGAGAACTATGGAAAACATTTGCAGTTCTAGTCTTGTAGTGAAGGTAAGGATCTGTTTGTGGGGTGCAGTAGCTCTACCATACAGAGATGCCATGACACTTATCCTTTCCAAGCTAAACCTGTCTCTAGGAAGACAGCCATGCTCAGAAGTTTCAGATTGTTCAAACAGGGCATCATATCTTACATGAGACAAAGCCCGTACTAGTAGATCACCTCAACTGCCATTTACTATCAACAGACCTCCCAGGGCAGCTACTGTAGCACCACTGTCATATGAAAACAGTTTTCTATACTTATTCAGCTCTCCTCATATAGTTTAACATGTCCTGAAGAGAAAACAAATCTTAAATACATTCTAATAGATCTGCCGGAAAGACCACTAGAAGTATAAGACTGAGCAGAAAACCCAAGACAACTCGAGGGCACTTGAACAGGGGAGTTGGAGCGTGGGGCAAAGGAGCTCTCCCAGGCCACAGGCAGTACGGTGGAAGTAGTAAAAAAAAGAGGATGATAAAGAAACAGGAAAGGAAGAAGAGAATCTTAGAGCTAGGAGCGAAAGAAAAAAGGAGACACAGGTAGATAACAGAAATACTCATGAATTCCAAACACCAAAACCTCTCATGTTTTTTCCCTTCCGACATATGAGCCAGAAATCACATATTTCATTAACCTTTTTGTATTTATTGCCACTTGCAATTTATCTCCCAATGTTTTTTACCACAACTATGAAGAGTCATCAAATGGAACACTACAGGAGACATAGTTATTTTGTTCAACAACATTTCTTACCCTGGACAAAACAGATGGGGTTTTTTCTGTTATTTTATTGCCAGAAGACCTGCAGTTTGAAAGAATAGTGTAAGAATATAGGAACTGCTATGGCACAAAAGATGGGCATTAAAATTCTGCAGGGTCAATGCTTAACCATGCACTCAGTTCAAATCCTCTGATCCTGTTGTGGGAACTATTGCATTCCCAGCTCTCCAGGAACCTCATTCAGGTTTTTTTTCTTCAAGAAATCTATTTTCTATCATACACACACATGTACGTTTGCTTGTGACTGCTGTCCCTGACCCTCCATCCTCCCAGTCCCCTGTGATACATCCACCATGTTCTTGAGAGTGGTCCAAGTCTCTGCAGCCCATTAAAAGCTGAAGCCTGCAAACTGGTTTGTGGGAAGCTGCTCATGCAGAAGGGCAAACATGCTCACTAGGAAAACTCTTGTTGAACCATTAATGCCAGACCAGTTCCATGCAGAAATATGTAATAAGTCCGGATAACTAATACTGGAAGCTATTTCCCTGGCAGTCTGGGAGGTTTTGAAAGCCATAGGAAAGTTATAAAACATGAAAAGACAAAGATGAAATGCTGTTTCCAATTATCAAATTCACTCTCCTTGAGGGTGCGTACAAGAGAATGGCAATCCATTAAGAAACAAGAACCAGCTGAGTTTAAACAAAACCCAAATCATGTGACTTTTCACTTAACAGTGGTGATTACACAACTGTTGTTCAGTTACATAAGTAGACAGACTATGTTGCCTGCAAATAATCAAGTTAAAATCTTGAAGGTCCAGAGCTGTAAACATCTTCCCCATTGGGAGTCCAAAGATCTTTCTGAAAGAAGCATGGAACTCATTAAACTAAAAATATCTGAAGTGATCAGATTTTGTTACTGGTAACATCTTTGCCAAATCTCCTTTATAAACCTTATTTTATTTTTTAATGATAAACAAAAGCCAAAAATACCAATCTGGTAAACATTATTGCTTTCAGAAACATGGGCACTATGGTGAAAGCCTTTTTTTACCTAAATTAGGACAATTCCATTTTTGCAAGAATTTGGTGTTTTAAACTGTTAGAGACTTTCAGTTATTTTACCTTTTTCCCTGCAAAATGAATGAAACACATCCTGTCCAGCTTCATCTGCTCTTTACAAGAGTATCATGAATGAAAACAGATAAAGTTCAGGAGTCATCTCCTTTGTTACAATCCAGAAAGTTGCTTTTAGAACAAAATGGATGCCAAACATGGCACTCAGGGGGCTAAATGCAGCCTTTACATAGTGTGACCTCTGTATTTATGTCCAAATTAACCTGGACAGAGCTTAGATACATAAAAGTGCAACAGACATCAAAAGTAACAGTATTTTGGTTTCTTAGATGAAACATGATTCTGATGCTGCATACCACTGATACTCAAATAGATGAAAAAATCTCCCTTTAACAGCTGTCCATAATTCAATAGCTTTTTCTTCAGAACAATCTAAAACTCCTTAAATGGTCCTACTAATCCTAGTGGTAAGGAAGCACATCACAATCTTTAACACTACTCTAGCATACCAAAGTGACCAACCATCTGTGCTGCAGGCAGACCTGAAGCAGAGAGGTGAGATCTTATTCAGTCTCCAGTTCCCTTAACCTTATTCCTACACACTAGACCACATCACAACCTTTTTAACCAGCTGGAGTCTGAAATAAGCTACTTATGTCTCTGGGCAGAGAAGCAATAACACAGACTGCAGACACTTGTAGGATGGTCCCAGCATCGTCAGCAGCTACACTCTGCAAAACAGAGTTCCAGCTCAGGCATTATCATAAAATCATTATTGACATTGGCTCAGAAAGTAATGATCTAACCCTCACCAGGTTTTCCTTTACCTCTGATAAAAATCAACAGCCACTGGATACCTAAATAGCTTTTAGAAGTCACACAGCCATCTTAAAAATCAAAGTAGTCTGTGAGACAGCAAGAAATCATACAGCAGCATCCCATTCCTCAATATCCTCTCTTCTCTAAACTAAGTCATAATTAAAATCCAAGCTGGACCCCCTTTCCATGGCACTTTGTCCCAAGTTTCTTAGACTCAGCGTCTGGTCAGTGATCCCAGGTTTGCTGCTGAAGCATAATCCAGGCTTTTGAGATTCAGGCTAAAGCATTTGCACAGTTCCCCTAAATATACCCATAAATAGAGTTTTAAAAAATCTGCTTTAAGATTCATATAAGGAGTAAAGCCCAGACTGACATAAATCTTAGAAAATGTGTTTGGTTCGGATGAGCCTAAAGAAGCTTGAACATTGAGCTAAATCTGTTTAATCTGGAAATGATGCTGGAAATCTCATAAAGTCAGGCTTTCTTGAAAGATTTGTAGTACTTTCTTATTTTTGTGTGGTCAGAAATTACTATAAGAAAAATGTCTTTCCATGCTATTTCAGTATTTCAGCTTTAAGTTTGGACCAAGATCAAAGCTGCTTTAATTTTATTTTCAATAAGTTCTAACCAGCCTGTAAAAAGATGGCTGCAATTAGATTTAGTTTGATATGTCAAGATTTGCTCCGTAATCCTGAATACAATACTCATATGCTTTTTGACCTTTTTTCTTATTAATCAACCATGTTTCCATTTTACCAGCAGTTATTAACTGGTATAGCCGAGGTAGTTCCCTCTCATCAGAATAGCCACAAACGGATTTTAACAAGCAAATTTAGGAGGGGACTCCTGCTTATGTGTTTCCTCCCACAGTTAGCCATGTCATTTAGCCATCTCTGAGGAGCCCCCCGGGGCTGCCTGAACCACACACAGCTCAAGAGCAGCAGAGCAGTCAGTCTTCCCACAGAGGGAACCCCTCGTTTTGCAGCACGAGCGCCTTGTGACTTGAAATACTCTCAAACGCAGTTCTCTAGTGCCCATCGACTTACAGCAGCCTTTTCTCTGCCCCAGATGCTTGCTAATGAAAAGAGGTTGCTGCTTCTTCTGCTAAGTCCAAAAACTGAGTGGCAGCAGCAACTCTTGCCAATTCCGGATCTAACTCTAGGAAAGCTGCATTTTCCAACCCCACCAAAAGAAATGCTTGTCACATTATTCATAAATGTGGTCTCTTACCATATGAGGAGGCAGGCTGAGAAAGGGGAAAGCCAACGTTAATATTTGCACAAACCAACTCGGGCCAGAATCAGAGCAAGTGGGACAGTATGTCCTCAAAGCTTACAGCAGAGACTAAGCAACGAGAGAACATTGTTCAGCCAGCAGCCAAGGGGCTCCCAAGGATGATTGCTTGTGAGCCTTCATGCGTATTTTGAACTCTGAGTTCCGTAACCCCAGTGCACAGGCTATATAGTAACAGTCATACAAAGATGCCTCAGCAGTACTGGGATTCTGGCTGTGTGTCATACCAACCAGGTGCTAGGAATGCTACAGCATCATAACATGCAGAAGTCAATCTATGGGGCCAGATGGGATCCACCCGGGGGTAAGGAGGGAGCTGGTGGAGGAGCATGCCAAGCCACTCGCTATCATTTATCAACAGTCCTGGCTAACTGGGAAGGTCTCAGAGGACTAGAGGTTAGCCAATGTGATGCCCATTTACAGGAAGGGCAGGAAGAAGGATCTGGGAGACTACAGCCCTGTCAGACTGACCTCGGTGCTGGGGCAGGTTACAGAGCAGATCATCCTGAGTGCCATCATGCAGGACAGCCAGCCAGCATGGGGTTTATGAAAGGCAAGTCCTGCCTGGCAAACCTGGTCTCCTTCTATGACCAGATGACCCATTTAGTGGGTGAGGAAAAGGCTGCGGCTGTTGTCTACCTGGACCATACTCAAGCCTTTGACTCCGCCTCCCACAGCACCCTCCTGGAGAAACTGGCAGCTCGTGGCTGGGATGGGCGCACTCTGTGCTGGGTTCAAAGCTGGCTGGCTGGCCGAGCCCCAGCAGCAGTGGGGAATGGAGTGACATCCCACTGGTGGCCAGTCACACATCTAGATGATGATCTAGATGAAGGCATCAAATGCACCATTAGTAAGTTTGTAGACAACACCAAGTTGGGCACAGGGGGGAGTGTCAACCTGCTGGAGGCTGAAGAGGGAGCTGGGCAGGCTGAGCCAAAGTTCTGAGGCCATTTGTATGAAGTTCAACAGGGCTCAGTGTTGGGTCCTGAACTTGGGTCACAACAACCCCGTGCAACCCTGCAGTCCTGGGGAGGAGTGGCTGGAAAGTTGCCTGGAGGAAAAAGATATGAGGGTGCTGGTTGACCACCAGTTGAACACGAGCCAGCAGTGTGCCCAGGTGGCTAACAAGGCCAATGATATCCTGGTTTGTATCTGAAATAGTGTAGCCAGCAGGACAAGGTCAGTGATTGTCCCACTGTACTCAACACTGGTGAGGCTGCATCTCAAATAGTGTTCAGTTTAGGGGCTCACACTTCAGAAAATACATTGAGATGCTGCAGTGTGTCCAGAGAAAGGCAACAGAGTTGGGGAAAGGGAGGGAACACAAGTATCACAAGGAGCAGCTGAGGGAACTAGGGATGTTTAGTCTGGAGAAAAGGAGACTCAGGGGGAACCTTATTGCTCTACAACTACCTGAAAAGAGGCTGTAGATGGGTGGGGGTTTGCCTTTTCTCCCAGATAACAAGCGATAGGACAAGAGGAAACACCCTTA
Source organism: Falco biarmicus (assembly GCF_023638135.1). Taxonomy (NCBI): domain Eukaryota; kingdom Metazoa; phylum Chordata; class Aves; order Falconiformes; family Falconidae; genus Falco; species Falco biarmicus. Next base: position 11,002,931 of record NC_079296.1, on the reverse strand, counting down.
AGTCATGCCAGGGGAGGTTTAGATAGGATATTAGGAAAAAATTTCTTCACTGAAAGGGTGATCAAGCATTGGAACAGGCTGCCCACAGAGGTGGTAGAATCACCATCCCTGGAGATGTTTAAAAAAATGCATAGATATGGGTGCTTGGGGACATAGTTTAGAGGTGGGCATGGCAGTGCTGGGTTAATGGTTGGACCTGATGATCTTAAAGACCTTTTCCAACCTAAATGATTCTATGATTCTATAAATATGTCTGATATTAGCCTTACCATCAGGTCCTGCCTGCCCCTCTGGTCCCTGCCTATACCTCCTCTATATGATGGCAGTGGGCTGAGGGGGCAGATGGAGACAGACCATTCTCCCCTGTTCCTTTCCCAAGGACAATTCCTCCTCCGGCACAGAGCAGAGCTTCCCTGCATGCAGGCCCACAA